>NC_084940.1:12296354-12948472 GCF_958298935.1 Phragmites australis
TTTAGGACTTGCCAGTACTAGAGAGTCTGTATACTATCATTGTTGTGTGATTTGCAGTTGTATTAAGATTTTCCTTCTTCGGAAGCGCTAAACATCAAATCCAACTTACTGCCATTTCTGTTCTAAAAATTAGAATAATGGCCTGCTGTTATCTCTACTACTTAATAAAAAGAACCAAATGAATTCGTCCGTCTGCCACAGCCGGACGGCCGACGCAGCATCGCCCGTCCGATCGCGCCCGCTAGCCCGCACGAAGCGTCGCCGTCCATCGCATAAATCATCTGCGTCGTTCGTTCGCCCGCCATCTCTTGACTCCTCTCGTTTGGCCCCCATCTCCCGACCTCCCTCGCTACTCTCTCCCGTCACGGCGCATCCGCCGGCTGCGATGCCTCTCGGCCGAGGAACGGCAGTGGGAGACGGAGACGGAGGCGCTCATCGTGCTATCTCTCGGGTTCCCCATCGACGAGCTTCGGCCAGAGGAGCGGCCCCTCCTCCCGGCCCCCATCGCCGACGCGCCCAACGACTACATTGTCGTTCGCAATCACATCCTCGCCTCCTGGCGCGCCGACCCGAGCGCGCCGCTCCCCCGCGTGCGCGTGCTCGAGACCGTGGCCGCCACCTACGACCACCTCGTCGCCGCGGCCCACGGGCTCCTCGTCCGCGAGGGCCACATCAACTTCGGCGTGTCCGCCGCCTTCCCCACCGCCCCGCCCCTGGACACCCCGCCTCAGGGCGCTGCAACAGCCTTCGTCCTCGTCGGCGGCACGGGTCGCGCCGGGATCCCTGCCGCGCGCCAGCTCCTCCGCTTCGGCCTCCGCGTGCTTGTCTTCGAGGGTCGTTCGCACCCCGGCGGCCGCGTCTACACATCCCGCCTCGGCGAGGACAAGGCCGTCGTCGAGCTCGGCGACAGCGTCATCACCGGCATCCACGCCAACCCGCTGGGTATGCTCGCGCGGCAGCTTAGCATCCCACTGCACAAGCGTGTTAAACTGGGAGGGTTATGTGTGCAACTGTGACATTTTCTTGCTTTTAAGCGGTTTCTTCTCTTGATTTCCTATTATGCTTGTAGAGGGAATGATTGATTCATCATTTCCTCTCTTTTCTTGGGAGAATTTTAGTTAGGACCTGTTTAAATAATTGGCGTGTTGTCCTAATTTTAGTTATGCTAGGACCAAACTGCTTCGACTTGATTTGAATGATCAATTTGCAATACAAGAAGTTAGGTGATGAACCGATGGTCAACGTGCTTTCAATTAACTATGTTGATTTAATGGCTAATTATGTATATTTTTCGACTTGGAAAATCCTGGGCTGGATTTGCTTAGAACTGGCACGGCATTGTTGAAGGCTAATCACAGAATATGTAATTTTCTCTTTTTTATAAGAATTTATCAAATTCCTCAAACTTAGGTTTTAGTTCAATGTCCTGTTTCTGGTTTATTAATGCAAATTTTGTTATGTACTAATTTACCACAGCCAGTATCGCAAATAGCTGTGATCCATGGAATTAATGTTTTGCAGATGAATGATGGAATGACACAGAATATTGACATATGTAGATTCCAAAAATGCAATGCTATATGGTCAGCTAACTATCTATTCATTTTAAACTCTGACATGATATGCACTCCTCATTTCACATTATTTTCTATCCCAGGTGTTTTGTTGTGCCCTTGGGCATGTCTTATCATGGCAATTGGATTATCTGCACTAATTCTAGGCTTATGGCCCATGCATCTGATTTGGACATACTACTGCATTATCAGGTACAGTGTGCATGTTCTGCATTCTATTTTTGGCAAGTTAATCAAATTACTAACCAAAGTGCTCACATTTTGCATCCTCCTTTTCTCGAAGGCAGAACTAAGCTGGTGGGACCTGTAGTAAAGCTTCTGCTTCTTATTGTTGCTACTGCAATCTTGATCCTATGGTTGATAGTTGGCATCCCAGGAAGCGTCCTTTCTGGATTAGTATATGGTTTTCTAGCGCCCATAATGGCCACATTCAGTGCAATTGGAGAAAGCAAAGAAAAGCTGTTTGTTCATTGTTTTGTGGTAGATTTTTCTTTTGATGATCAATTTATTAGTTATATGTTTATCTCCATGTTGGTTTGTTAGAATTTCTTGAAGACATTGCTTGCTATTCCTAATTGCAGGATAGAACATGGAGTACTATCACTGGAAGTTGTACTGTAGTCACGGATGTGAAAGACTTGCTTTTCCACTCCTATTTTTCAATTATGGATGACATTCGTCTTCAGAAACCTCCTGATGGGAAGCCGTATGAGATAAGGTCTGTTTCCTATTCTGTTTAGTATTTTTAAACTTTACACCTCAAGATCCTGAACTTTAATGGTTACCTTTCCTCTTTCTTCTTTTTTATCATATGGCCTTCAGCTTAATCTACAAGTAACACCTTTAATGCTTGACTTGAGAAAACACTGGCAAGAAACCTTGCATTCAGAAGTTCCTTTTGAGTGATATAATCCCCAGATGCGATGCTTTACCTTTAGATGGCATTTTTCTAATTATTTTTGCTTTGAAGAACAGTGAATAATAAACTGGCATACACAAATTACTGATTCTGAGCACGAACCTAGGTTTGTACGCTCCAAGTCTTTTGGAGGCTGTGCCTTGCTCAGATTTCTGTTGAACACCTTCTCTATGTATGGCAGCACGAACGTTGGTGATCGAAATAAGCCACCAGTCATGAGAGTTGTATCCGGAGTAGCCTCACATCGAGCAGCAAGCCATGTACTACAAATAAAATGCAGATATATATATATATATGTATATATATATATATATATACATATACATATATATATATACATATATATATATACATATATATATACATATATATATATATACATATATATATATATATTACAAAAAAGTAACGCTCAGTTCCCTTCCTCTTCTACTTGGCAGAGAAATGAATCATTGGTCTGGACCAATAATATCTTAAGACAAGTAGTGCTTTTGCATCATATATACAATGCGTCCTACCTTCCTGTACACATCTTAGTTTTATATGCTAGATATTGCATTACTTTTGACACATCCTATACTGGATGACTTGCCTGTTAAGTGTTAATGCACTATATTTTGTTGTGCTTACCCACTGATGCCCTGGTGTGTTCTGTAATTATATCCCAACTAGAAGACTGCCATTACATTAGGACTTAGATGAGGAGAGTTGGTTTGAGAAATGAGACCGGGTTGAGTCTTGTAGATGTTAGAGACCATATATGATACTTCTTGATTGTTCCAGATGGTTAAAAATGAGGCAAAGAGTGTTTGATTGTTTGTTTGATGCAACCCATCAGCTAAAATGTTCATACTCAATGCCTAATGACTAATTATAATTTTTGTTTTGGAAGATGCAACCCATCAGCTAAAATATTCATACTCAATGCCTAATGACTAATTATAATTTCTGTTTAGGAAGATATATACACTACCTCACCTGTCAGAGAAGTCAAGACGAAAGAGGACAAGGCTTGAGGATCTAGGATGCTGGTTCTAATAATGATAGATGAGTAATACAAATATAAAGACTTGCTTATATGGAGTGTATTTTGGTCATATATTATTACATCAAAATTGAAGGAAGAAAAGATTGTACTAAAAACACGGATGCTTAGCCAAGACTACTTTCATGCTATTGTAATAATAGAGTACATGTTCGAAATATGGATGTCGTAGTAATACACGGGCACCTTACTATCTTTGTTTTCTCCCAAACGTCTGATTTTGGACGAGACCCAAAGTATAGAAAAGAACTCGATGTTCAAGAGTTGGCCATATCGTTAGAAAGCTAGCCTTTTATGAACTATGATGTCTCACGTTGCAAATTTGTAAGAATGCTTCCCTTTGTCCATTGGTGCCATTGTTTTCGCTATCCTAATGTCTACCTTTTTGCAGATTCTTATGTCATTTGCACAAATTAACATATTCTTGCTTTTTGTGTTCGATCAGGATAGAACTCTGATCGTACTTGACTCAAATCCTATTCCACATTGATGTAAAGATATGCCATACAAGCAGTACACACCTAAAATAATTCATATTTCCAAGTACTATATGTTTGCCATGAGAGTAGCACGCCCTGGCTGGAACGACGATGTTTATAGATGGCAACATATACTCCACACTGGTACTCTAATGAATATATATGGGTAACTTGCTTTGAACGTCACTATAAACAATAAGTAATAAGTATGTTTATCTAACACAATTTACAATTCATTCTGCCGTAGGTATTTATCTGGTTATTTCGTTTTGCAATTCATGTACGCATGGAATGGTAAAAAGCTATACATGTTAATCTACATGGTGAGCATATTACTTTGTTGCACCATTGTATGTACATTTCAAGTTACAATACTATACTTTACATATGAGATATATTTACATTTATATATGATGCATGTGCATGATGGCCAAGCACTGAGGAGGTATTTCTTGATCAGTCTATTAACGTACGATGGGAATTCACGTCGATATGTAATATGTGCAGGTGTATGAGAATATCTTAGCTGCATCATGGGCAACACGATTTGAAAGAGATAGTTGTGAAAATAAATATATTTATATGGACTTATTTATTTGTATTCAAAGTTGAGTCATAGTTGTATTTAGAATCCAAGTTGCAAGTTCTATCTAAAAGCGATTTTGTTATTTATCATGTGGCTATATAACTAGATAGTTCCATATAAATTACTCAAGTGTGTTGGTGATTTGCTTTTTTCGGTTTAATTTTTTTGCCAATCAAATGTCCTGTTATTTGTTCTTTTTCTTCCCTCAAGCGTTACGTTCTAATAATATAACAAACCCTGTCTCTACTGTAGTAAATGATTATTTATCATATTTGTTTTGAAAAGTTAATTGTAAAATATGCATATTTTCTAGGAGAAGAAATTACCAGGCCCCGCGCGCAAGTATCAGCTTGTTTTGCATGCCTTGAGTACTTAGTCTGATGACTAGACGAGACAATACCAGCTCGCAAATTTTTGGCGTATGTGGCAACGCACGAGCAGCTAACTATGCAGACAAAAATAACAAGAATATTGTTATGTTATTTTGGAATATGTTTCGGTCATCTGTATTATCGTGATTTTTTTTATTCCTGTTGCAATACACAGGTATTTAGCTATCAAACTTATTTTTTAATCATCTGAATTCAGACAAAAAGAACAAGGACTTCGTTATGTTATTTTGGAATATGTTTCGGTCATCTGTATTATCTTGTGAAAATTTTCGATTCCCGTTGCAACGCACGGGTATTTAACTAGTAATAATATATAAATATAAGACTAATTAAACATTAACGAACTGCCAGCGCCACTTTTACAGTCCCAAAATGGAAATTGGCAGTAACACATTAACCCAACTAAACATCACTTTGGCAAATATTCTAATCTTTGCTCAAAATCTGTATTTTGGAATATTAAGCAGAGTATCCAAATGGATTTTCGACATCAAAATAGGGCATAGCAGAGTTTATGATTGACTAATCTGCACATCCAGGCTCACGCGCAAATAACTCTAATCAAGATAGTAGACTAATTCTTTTTACAGAAATATGTACTTTGAGTTGCAATCCATGAAGTCTAACGATATCATATAATTCACAACTTTATGGACGTGTACATGCATCTCAGGAAGTACTATAACTCTTTCCCTAACATTTCTCTCACACAATGTTTCTAGGATAAAATGCAGGACTTAACACTGCTTTGCAAAACAAAAGCAATCCTTCATCCCACGGTAATCTCACTGCACATTGGACTTCAGAAGACCATCTCTTATCTGCGCTGCGACATCTTTGACGGCTCCAGGACCATGGGAGATGAACACCGAAGATGACTTGGAGGAGGCCCCAGTCTCCTTCATGGTGTCGAAGTGCTGGGTAACCAGGACCATGTCCATAATATCCTTTGCAGTGGTCCCAGGGACGTTCTCTGAGAAGGCGAGCATGCTGTCTCTCAGCCCATCCACTAAAAAAAATGAGCATCAAGAGGAGGATGTCCCTCTAGAATTTCATTAAAAGAATATTGTGCTTTGAACCCGGTTCAGTGAAACCAAATTCAACTGACTGTTAGCACCGTGAGAGGCTTGACGCCCATCCACTATAGCGTGACACTGCCTTGCAATACCCACGCCAGCCAGGTACTTGGACTCTGCCTCTCCTTCGGCTTTCTTGATCTGGAGTATCTTCTCAGCCTCAGCTTTCTCGTTGGCGGCCACCCTCATTCTAGCAGCTGTTTCGTAAAATCATAAGGATGGCATATAAGATTAGTTCAGGGCACATGTTCTAGCAGATAATCATATGTAACGATATTGATATAACTTGTACATGCTGAGAAAATGTTTTATTGCCAATTTAATCTGATGCAAGCAGACTGAAAGCAAGAAATCATTGTGAAAGGTACATGCAATCAGTACTTGCCAGCATTGATCCCGTTCATTGCTCTCTTGACACGGTCGTCAGGCTCAATATCAACAATAAGTGTTTTCACAATCTCATAGCCGTACGTAGACATTGCCTACACCACGGATGCACAGACAAATCAGTCATTCAAAATATTTTCCTTGATCTTCAAGGACAACAGGTAGCGGACAAATTCCAGAAAAAAAAATGCAGGACAACCTTTTCAAGCTCCTCTTCAACAGCTCTTGCAATGTCATTCTTCTACTCAAATGCATCATTCTTCTGATGCCGATGATAAATTTGCTGATTGGTGGCACCGAGCACAATGAAGGGAGGGTAAGGACAGGAGGAAAAGACTCAACACCTTGACCATCCTTGCAGCTTGGTGGTTATGGAAGCATCGCAATGATCTCATATTCAACGCTGCCCCAAGAGTGGAGGTCGTTCTACAAGAAATATCTGTGGAGGCTCGCCTATGGATCTCGGCGGGAGCGAGGGGTCTAGCGGCTCCATGGCATGGCTAGACGCTGGAGTTCGCTCTTGGCCGGTTAGTGTGTAGCTGTGACTTGTTTTCGGTTTTTTTTTTTTTTTTTTTGTGTTCGTTTGCTATTGCTTTTAGTGACATTGTAAAGGGACCGGCTCTGTTCTTCTATCTATAATACAAAGGCGCGCTCCTGCGTGCTCTAGAAAAAAAGTGCATCATCCAAGTTCAGTTTTGGAACAGTAGCTCTAATGACAGAAGATAAAGCAATGAAGCTCTATGAGAACTGGTTTATTTGATTGTGGGGAAATATAAACATGAACTCTCTTCTCCTTTTACTGATAAAAAACTAAATAAGAACGAGTATTTGATGTTAACAAGCATAATAAAACTACTGTGAGAACTGGTTTATTTGATGTTAACAAGCATAATAAAACGAGTACAATTTATTGCGGTAAATTAACAGGCCTAAAACACAGTAAATTCACATAGGGTACACAAGGAGGACTTGAGGAGATCAAAAGCCAAATACTGGCAAGTTCAGGTAGCTGAGGATTAAAGTAGAAATACGAGTACACGATTGGACCGAGACCAGGACACAGTGAAAACACAAAGTACAATATCAAACAGATGGAACACTTACCATCAAGTACATAGGACTGGATTTGTTCCCTGGTGTTGCTTAGTTTGTAAAAGGCGTCAGATGCCTTATCAGCAAGAGCACGGTATCGCACAGATGCAACAGCAGTGACGAAGACATTATCCTGAAGAAATAAAATACAGGCAACAGAGTTCACAAAGGTTCTTTCTTATGCTGCAGCTTCCCAGAATTGTTCTTTAATTTTAGTAACTACTCCAGCAAAGCATAAAACGAAGATAATAGAGTGGTACTGGAGAAAGCCTTTGTCTTTGTTTCACAGCGGACATCCACAGTTGTCGCACAAGCAAGGAGAGGTAACCAGCAATCTGCTGTCCTATGCACCACGGTAAGAAGTGGCAACCAGGCTCCAGGACCTCGTTAAACTTGCCAAAAGTTTCTTTGATGGCTACAGTTGACTGATCAACCTGCACTAAACCCAGAATCTGACCCATGTCTCATCTGCACACGAGAAAGCCACTCATTTGTCGTCCAAGCATATCCTGCCTTCAAGAGCAATTACTTTATAGATAGCTCAGATATAGAAGCGACTATGAATGATTTCAAATATTACTTCAAGCTTACGATACAACAAGTTTTGACATCACAAATAAGGCCAAAACACGGCACACACATCAAAGAAGATGTCATTAAATAGGATAAGATCACCACCAAGACAGAATTTGTGATAAGCTAACCCGAATGGATAGAGACTAACGACCCTGTCCAATCAGAATCTCCGAACATGACGATAACTCTAAAACTCGTGGTGCACTAGTACACTTTCAAATAAGTAAACATGGGACGCCACGATTTAAACCACTATTCAATTCATTATTGACATCCACTCAACAACAGAAGTGGCAGCAGAAGAAATAAAATCAGCAAAGGCAAGCAGGACATACAAATCTAATCTATAAAGGTGCAAATGCATTTAATGTCGAGTACCTTATCCAACCCTCCGTATCTGATCCAACCCCTCTCTCTCCCTCCCACCGCGTTCTGCCCGATCTGTTTCCTGCCTCGTGCTCCCATCTAATAAAAAACTAGAAAAAACCGGACTTAAAAAACCGAGGAGTGAAAAGAACCCCGGTCTGCCACCCCCGCACCACACAACCCTAAGCCTCCCCGAGCACCACTTCCGCCGCGCCGCCACAACCTCCACGCCTCCCCTGCGCCGCTCATCGCTACCCCCGTCCCTGCCCCCGCCCCCGCCATGGACGAGCGCTTCGCTGTCACCACCACCCCTCATCTTCACCGCAGCCACAAGTCTTCCACCGCCGCCCCCGCCTCTTTACTATCACCACTCGATCCCATCGAACCCGTCGGCACGAGCGAACGATCCAGAAGCCGCCCCACCCACCCATGGCGCGAGGCAATCGGAGCGAGAGAGGAGGAGGATGGCGAGGCGAGGCGGAAGGGGGACGATGGGGAAGACACGGTGCGGATGAAGATGGTGGTGTACGCGCTGTCGCCGTTCTAGCAGAAGGTGATGCCGAGGCTGTGGAAGGACATCGCCACCAAGATCCACCATAAGGTCTCCGAGAACTGGATCTCCGTCACACTCCTCCTCACCCCTATCATCGGTACCTACAAGTAAGCCCGTACCTCCCTCCGTTCACCCACTCCCCCCACCCCCTGCTGCTCGCCGGCGGTTCCTCTGTGCCGTGCAGATCTCTGGCTAAAGCCACGCCTTTGATCCCCCAGATCCTCCTCCCCTCCTTTCCTCGCTCCAATGCGCCGCTGCCATCACTTGGATGCTAAGGATGGATGTTGGCATCGCCTCGCGGGACAGCTTGGTCTCCGCCGAGCTCGCATACAGCCTGGGCTGGATCCGGGACGGGTTCCTCAACCACGCCGATTGTCTCCCTCTACCTCATGCCCCAACGTGATCTAGATCTGTCGGCCGCTATCGTGGCGGATCTCCTCGACGCGGCCTAGGCTCGACATCCTCCAGCCGCTGCGAAGTGGCGGTGCTCGGGGTTCGACTACTACGTGATCGTCGGCAATCGCTCGGGCGGATCGGGCTACGGCCGCCGTTTGGGAGGTGGAGCACCAACGAGTAGCGGCCATGCCTGACAGGTGACCTGGTGGAGGAGCTGTGGCGGACGCGCGAGCCCATGGCGACCGCAGCGGCAAGCGATCGAGGTGGTTCTCCGTCTCCATGCTGCAACTGCCTTGGCCTTTCTCGCCGGGGCCAATTGATTGGATGTGGTTCAGGCTGCCGCCCTTCCCTCCGTTTAATTTCCCATCAAGATTACTCCCTAACCCTTAGTTTCTGTATGATTCGTAAGCCCAATTCCCATTAATTTTGTTCATATTTTTCTTAAGGCTTCGATACAAATTTGTTTACCAAATCAAGGAGTGGATGCATGGTAATTGAGGTGGTCTTGCACATGGGAGATCACGGCTGCCGTGGCATCGCTGAGCAGCAAATTAGATGTGTAGCTGCCTGACGGCAACTCTGCAGAAACAGGGGTGAATGGTGAGATGCTCTCTTTTTATACAGCCTTTCCTTTGCCATTAGTGCTATAAAATTTACCAAATCCATTATTTCTCTTGATTTCATAATTTTTGCTTTATTCCACAATCTCTTACTTCTCATACATTAATCGGTTCTTGAGTTCCTGTTAGTTCAATGTGTCAAATGTGAGTGCTTATTTCATTATTTTTCAGGATTTATTCAGTTTTTCATTGTACAACAAGATGCAAGTGCAGCCAGGGAAGAGGAAAGTGCTTCTCACTGTTTGTCTACCACCACCTATGCTGCCCACTAAGGTTGTAATTGCTCTTTGGTACTGGATGCCATGTTGTTGCTGCTGGACGTAGAATGCCAAAGCAAGCTAGAAGGTAAAACAACAAACTTTTTCCAGCTGATCAAGTTAAATAAGAGTTGCTATGTGCTACATAACATGATCTGAATAATTGATTCTATTTTAGTTCGAATTTCAAGTTGGTTGAATCATATTACTTCGCTCACAACCTGTTTGAGACAATGTCTAGCACTCTCTAGCAAGGCTACATCCTTGATAAATAGTTAATAAGTTTTGCCCTAAATTTGGATTCCTGACAGATTAATCAATGCCATTGTTATTTGGTGAAATATGTTTGTAAATTAAAAATGAGCCATGCATCCTGTTACTATCTTTCTTTGGCCTGTGAGATACTTTGGTAAAAATTAAAACTCCAAATAACAATGGGCAATCTTATTAACATTTTCCTACAAGAAATCACCTCACTCATCATGATAATCTAATTGGTTGTTACTGTTGGATTCAGTGTGATAAAGTGCCTCGCAAATGCATTCCCATGGTTGGATACTACAATTTATTTATTTATTATGAACAGCTGCTTTGCCTCAAACAATTCTCCTTACTAATCTCTGCTTTTTAGTACAACAAATTTGCATATTAGCAGGGTTTACAGATTTATACATAGCTTTCTCTTAAGGTGGAAATCGGCCACGTCAAATGATCAGGATCACGTAAGACAACAATGTTGAATTTGTTGCAGAATACTCCGAATACGATGGCCTCAGTCAGAGAGGAGCCTTGCATAGATGACGACGGCTGAGCTACCATGTTGCAGCCGTGCTCACTGTCCTCGGTGCTGATTCCTGGATTCTGCTAGCAAAATGAAAGTTTTCTCGAAATGAACTAGAACATTATTCTCTTATGTTGTGTCACATATTTTATCCTTATGGTACAAGATATTGCATTTGGTTCTTATAGTAGAGTTGTCGTGGATGTTTGTTGTGGATTAGCAAGCTTTGGTGTATTATACTCTCATGTGATGTGTTGAAATTATCCGTATCTTCAAAAGATATTAAAGAGATTCAGATAGAGTGCTCTTCAATTGTTACTCTGTTAGATAGTTTAAGTGTAAATAGAAAGGATAAACGAATCTGATTGACATGTTTAGATGGTGTAAATTTGGCTGTTTAGATAGTTTAATTTCCATTTGGCTTGCAGTGCAACATTCTGGTTGGACTGCATATCGGAGAATCATGGAAGGCATGCAGGTTCAGGAACCAGCATGTAAATTCTTCTGACAGGAACAGGAAACTGTTGATCACATTTTTGCATGCATCTACTCCAAGCAAAATTGTGTTGTGGTTCTAGGCTGGATCAGAGTACCTCTTCCTGTTGATGAGCAATCTTGCGTGGATTGGTGGTTAGCCCCTCCGAAACTGGTACCTGCAAGAACTATGAAAGGCTTTGACTTCACCATTCTTGTAGCTTGGTGAATTGGAAGAGAACATTAAAATCTATCACGACGCTTCTACATAGAGTATCGGGGTGATTTTCCAGGCTGGAGAAAGACATGTGCAGTTCTCTAGACATGTTCTAATCTCGATAGTTCAGGCGATTCAGAGTTGTTTTGGTATTTTGTTAAAGATTTATGATTTGCTTTATTTATAGGTTGATTGGATGTCTCAAACCCTGAATATATAGACCAGTCCAGCAAGTTCTTCAGGTGAGCCAGAGTTCCTTCGAGCTGAATAAAGTGTGTTTTCTTTAAAAAAAACTGTGCATGCTCTTTCTTGACATGTTTCTGTTACCTGCCTACCGACTGCCATCAATTTGATATTGCCACTTTGCCTTCTGTCAGCTTCCGCTGGTATTACTACTAGACACTAGACTACGATTATTGTGACTTATCTTATCAGTCATAAAAGTTCCATCCATATTCTCCATCGAGATAATGTTGCAAGGTGATTTTTCATTTTTTTTTAACTCTATTGCGGTTCTGATGTGCCATAACAGCATAAGATATCCCCTTCTCAAAGCACATCAATAGATAGGAAATGTTAGCCATTTCCATGCATACTGCTAGATTTTGGGTTTTCCATTGCCACCGACATATAGCTGCATCAAAATTCACATAGAATTCTTATAGTTGAAATATTGAGGTTTAATTCTTATATTTCTAACTCATGCTTATGATTTTATTATTTCATGTTGGTGTATGGTACAACAGATCTGGAGTTGGGTGTGGAATTTTTATATTTCAGCTTTTTTATATAAGCTGCATATCCTGCTTCACTTCTTGCAGTAGTGTTGTTCTATATATTGGCAAGTTCTGATCAGACATATTTGCTACTGATATCATTGTTCATTGCTTGCTTTGTTGAAATTGTATACTTGTGAATGTTTATTTGATTTTGTAGGTGAATTTTATACTTGTACTTTTAGATATGGACAATTAGGATTATGACAGAGTCACATGCAGACTATGCTTATTGAAGCGATATGCCCCCGTGTGCTGTGTGGTTTTCAGATTTCATGGCTGTCTACCATCTCAATTTAGGAATACTACATGAGAGCTGGTCTTTCAGTCCCGTAAAAAACAACACCATCTCAAACTTTCATAAATGTCAGATGAATTGTTTTTTATGTTAGACACTGAAATCAAGTTAATATTCTAGATCAGTCTCCTGCAAAATATTTTATGAATGGCGATCATCTGATCTGACCACAAGTTTTAAGAATTAGATCATAGTAAATATCTTTCAGTTCAGATATGAATTGAATTAGCCTCAGATTGAGAAGATCCATGTGAGATTTTGCAGTGGTGGAAATTTTTATAATTTCTCATATTCCAAGCCTCATCAGACTGCGAGTTTGTCTGGCTGTCTTGCTATCTGTCAATCTTGTTATCTTCCTGTGGCTGTTGATTGATGTTGGCAAATAAACAAATAAATTTCTCATCATCTTATGATCATTAGGACAATTAAAGGGCACTGCAGTGCTAATAGACATAATTGGTAACTTGAATGCTGACTTGAGCTTTTGGGCCTATTCTGTCGATCTGATCCTATCTAATTTATTCAATACTTGTTGCAGTATTTCTCAAATTGGAAAACCGTGTGAATTAGATATCCCTAAAGAAGTTAGAGATGATACGAGTTTAACATGATGCAACATAGATCATGTGGATTTTAATTTTCGACAAACCTTTTTTTCGACGAACATTTTTTTTATGAACATGAATGTATGGGTTAGAAATGGATTTTTGCATTTTTGCAGCACAAACCAATGGATGGGCCCTGCCATGATCATGACAGATCATTCCCCCGTTCTCATGTGTATCAATTAATGTATCAATTAGTTTGTATTTCATCATCCATCTTATTAGCTCTCTGCTTGCTTTTCTTTTCTTTTCTCAACCATGAGAAAAAAACTAGAACATTTCATTTGGATGAGGTTTAGTAGTGGGAATGGATAACAATTGTTGCTGGCGAAGCGCGTACTTTCGAGGTTGGTCTAAGAATCATGCTCCCACAAACCTTCCCTGGAGGAGATCGAGAAGTACAAGCACGATTCTTTGACGCAATGGTTTCAATGACTCGGTTTGGGAAGTCTGATTACTTTATCACAATGACATGTAATTCATTTTGGAAGGAGATAACAAGGCAACTATTTTCGGACTAGACATCACTGAGACAGATCAAAACTTGTTGCGAGAATACTAGATGTAGAGTATATCTACATGTGTAAAAAATTGCACGTGTGTGTCACACGTGCATGGTTACTAGTTAGATAAGACGGATAGAGAAGGGAGTGCCTTATTTAGTTATTTTCAGTGATCAGAAGTAAAGATTGCAGATTGCTATGGAGATGTCCAGGCTATGGAAACATACATGTTACATGACAACTAAGCCAACCATCGCAAGCACTAGGCGTAAGGTTTCGCAGCCAAAGGCATCTGACTGCAAATTAAATACATATAAACAAGAAATATGGGCCACTCTTCCGTTGCATCATGAACAAGAAGTCGTCGCTCTTTTCAACGCTTCTACTAGGTTCGAGGTTGGCAATCGTAATTCCACTTTTTTTTGACAGATCCCTGGATCGGTGGCAGTTCCATCAGAGCTGCGGCACCAGACTTGTTCAGATGTGTTGCCTCCTCAGCTTCGAGGACGAGGACTGTTAAGGAAGCTTTGCACAATTGGAGATGG
The DNA here is from genome assembly GCF_958298935.1 of Phragmites australis. Taxonomy (NCBI): domain Eukaryota; kingdom Viridiplantae; phylum Streptophyta; class Magnoliopsida; order Poales; family Poaceae; genus Phragmites; species Phragmites australis. Next base: position 12,310,872 of record NC_084940.1, read on the forward strand.
ATTAGAGACATTACTGGTCATCTATCAATACCAGCGATAGCTAATATCTTAGGTTACGGAGTCAAACTCTTAAAGCTTGAGCACCGTTGAGGACCATGTGATTTAGAAGTGGACGAATTCTGATCAATACTTAGCTAAGTTGGCATATCATTTTATGTTTCAGGTTACATCCCCCTCAAGGGTGTTAGGTTGGTGTGGAGAGCGTGGGCTCCCACGAAAGTGAAATTCTTTGGTTGGGTAAGGCTCTATGGGTGGCTCTGGACGGTAGCCGGGAGGTGAAGACATGAGCTACAATCGGACGATTCCTGGGTAAGGCTCTATGGGTGGCTCTGGACGGTAGCCCGGAGGTGAAGACATGAGCTACAATCGGACGATTCCTGCACACACTGTGAGCAAGAACCAGAAACCATAGTTTATCTTCTCCTTCACTACACTCTGGTGAGGGAGATTTGGTGACGGATTCTGAGAATTTAGGTTGCTGAGGCTACAAGTTCTTTTGTTGATTGGTGGCTTGACCTATGGTTGCACGTGGCTAGAGACCACCGTAGGGGACTGAACTCGCTAATACTTCTAGTCTGGTGGAGGATCTAGCTACCGCGAAACGACATCATCTTCAACAACCGCTGCATTACAACTGATTCTCTGACCCTCATCTGAGCGAACATGGACCTCTGGTGTCAAGCCGGGGTTAAGAATCTGTCTAGCCTCATGGAGCGACTGCGATGTTTTGGCTCTGTCGTATGACCTACTATTGGCTTCGATCCAACTAGTTGCTTCTTTCTCACGTAATAAGTTCTTGTAATTTAATGTGCTAGGTGGTTGTTTGATGCGACCTTTCTTTGGTTGTCATCGTGTAAAACTAAGGTTTTTTCTTCAGAAAAAAAAATATAAAATATGCAATTTGACATTTTACACTTTAATATAAATTATAGTCAATTATCTCATAGCGGTTCAGATGAGGGGCATGTCACATTCGCCTACAGCTGTTTCAAACTTAAAAAAAAAAGTGCCGAGCGATTCCTCCGATCCACTGGAATTGGAAATTGCCTAATTGCATAAACCCATCTGGAACTTCAATGGCAGTTGCTTGGGGAAAGCAAAGCCTCAAGCAAGGAGAATGCCATCACGACGGGGAGCCCAACGACGAAATTGATGTCCCGCATCCAGAGCGCAAACGAACGAAAAGGAAAAAAAACCCGGAGAGATTCGCAAGAAACCCATCCAAGAACCCTAAAGCAGCCACGCCTCCACCACACAAGAACGCATCCATCTAACACGAGGAAACAGCAGATCGAGCATGTGCCCGCCCATCAACTAAGCTGATACCCCGCTCAAGAAAAGCTGGTGTTGACGATCGAAATTGTGAAGAATTTCGGTTTCAGAAGTTTTCTGATTGATCGATAAATAGTACTCAGACCAGTGAACAGTATCTTTAATCCGGTGAATAATATTTTAATTAATAAATAGTAACTTTGACCAGATAAACAGTACATTCGAGCAGTGAAGAACAATACTACCAGCAATGAAGAACAGTACCTTTGATTAGTGAGCAGTAACTCCAACCAGTGAACAGTGCCCTTCTACTAGATGAGCAGTACTTCAACTAGCGAACAGTACCTGCGATCAGTAAACTGTACTTACAACTGGTGAACCATAGAGGTCGAACTGTAATAAAGAATACTCGAATAGATATATAGGAGTTCATGTGGTTAACTTAAAAAATATATGTTACTTATGAAAAGTTTGAAGATCGAAAGACAAGCTAAATCATATACGTAAATCTTGTTTGATTTAAATTAGAAGTTCTAATCTTGTACATCTAAGACCTGCTATCTTTTAAATATGAGAGGGTCATAAACGATTGAAAAAAATCAATCAATTGATCAAAACATAATCTACCTTTCGTTTTTATCTATTTCGCCTAGCTTCAGTAATCATGTTCTTTTTTTCAATTTATATTGCTATCTATTTTTTATCTCGATAACTAAGGACAAACTGCCGACCATCCACGCTTTGACAAGGTCCCTTCTGAGTGTGGTTGACGACAGGTCCAATAACACAGTACCACGATTAAAATATTCTAAATATTACTCGCTAAATTATACATATAAGATGCTCAGTATTTAACGTGACATCTTTTCGCATCAACCGTTCGCCACGCCGCAGAAAACGCTATGGAGGAAGGAGAGATTGGTGTTGCCCAAGCTGATCTTCGCGCGCCAACGAAAACGACGAGTGAGAGAAAAAAAAAATATTGGTGACTGGCATGTGGGCCCCACGGATTACTTATCTGAGCTATGTCCCTTTTGTTGAAGAAAAATGAGAAAGTTACAGAGCAACAAAAATGTACTTGGAAGATTTTCAGCTTGGAGCCCGTACATCAGAAGTGACAAGTGACCATACGAAACTTACTGCCCAAAAATCATCTGTTTTCTGTTTTCCTTATTAACCCGTCTTTTTTTGTTTCTAAAATCTTTTTTGCACGGTATAAGGGAATGCACTGTTTATATTTTATAAACCCTACTGAAAAGACTTTTTGCACACGTCAACAAATCCTGATATTTTTTGCAGTAATTTATAGAGACCTTATTTTATTGGCTACATTAACCACAAGTTTAAACGACGACGACGGCGTTGAATTCATGTTAGGAGTGCTTCTATGCGCTAGCGAACCGAGAAGCCATACAGATCCTGAACTGTTCGCAACAAAATGATATGGTGAAAGAGAAATCAGTTCTCCCAAAACCTAAGATGAGCAACTGTGCAGCCTCTCTGAGAAAAAAAGAAAAAAGATAGAAAAGGGGGGAGTAACTATCAAGAGGCACATTGTGCAAGGAAATGAGCCAAAGCTGGCTAAATTTGGAGAAAAATATATAGAAACGGTCGATCAGCATTCAGTTAAAACCTCAGCGCAAACATCCACAAGAGAAATTCTGATACCTACATCTCCTTTTCACCTATAACCTTTTGCACATGTCAATCTACAAGACAGATCAATTCAGCCCGAATCAGCCACCCCCAACAAGGTTTCATCACCAGAACCACTCCTGGGATATCAACCAGACCAGAATCATGGACGCCTCTGGTTATTTCACATTCGGCTTCGGTGAGTAGCGAAATGGGGAGGCACGGGGGCCATCGGACAGGCTTCTCATCGGTTGTTGCCCGTTCCGCGCGAAGGAGCCCTGCATCTTAAGGCCGTGGCTGTTCCTCCCGTTCATGCTGCTCGAGTGTGCCATTCTCTCGGCTTGCATTGTCTGGTAGAAGTACGAGGAGCTAGCCATGTCCTTGAGGTTGAGCAGTGGCTTGAGAACTTCCACCACCTGGCTCATCATTGGCCGTGCCTTGGGGTCTCGACTAAGGCAGGCACGAGCTAACTGTGCTGCCTTCTGGGCACCTTTGACTGAGAAGTTACCCTCCAGACGAGGGTCGATTAGCTTGTAGAAGCGCTGCCTCTCTCCTAGGTGGGGCCGTGCCCATTCAACAAGGTTGTGCTCGCCGTTAGGGCGGTTCTTGTCCATTGACCTGCGCCCAGACATCATCTCAAGAAGCACCACCCCGAAGCTATAGACATCACTCTTTGATGTCAAATGACCTGAAAAGTGGGGCAAAAAGATGAAAATGTATGACATCAAATTACAGCGAAGATCAGTTATGTAGCCAGTGGAGGAAAAGGGTGTTTAGATTTTAACAGAACAAGGTAGTCAAATAGCGTTCCACAATTTAGTGCATATAATTCCTTCAAAACTGACAAGGCATAACGAATCTAGGCAAACATAATAATGTTTCGGTAGAGTCAGTGACACAAGAATGGGATCAACTCACCGATAATATTTACATTCTACCATATGAACTACCATGTCCATTTCGACAGTTTAGATGACAGACCTCTCTCGTTTGCCCTGCCAATTTGTGTTTTCAGTTTTCACTAGTCAAAGGGCTTGGAGAACTAATCATAGAAAGGCACATAAGACTACTTGCAAACGTTGTAATAAGTATTACGGTATATTCCCATGTATATTAGGAGTTATATGGTTCTGTACAAACCCAAATATGCATCAATGCCCTATAAATTTAATAACAGCGGCAGAAACCTCCGTTTGCCCATCTTAGTTTTCCTTTACAAGTATGGGCTTACAACAAACAAATAGATATGTTAAGTATCATGACGCCCAATATAAACAAACAAACCAAATGTAACCACAACCACAACATGGAATTCTCATCATTAAACCTACAGCCACAAATCAACTAACTGACACTTCGCGCAAAAAGTAATAATAATTAAAACTTGGTATATTATCCACCAATAAGCTTGACATGTAACAACTAAGAATCAATCACAATGTCTTCCAACAAGCATAATTTCCAATCTTTAAACATCTACATTGAAGCAGCAAATGATATAAAATTTAGTAGGAGAAAAAACTTCCGCACAGGTAAGTTGTGTCGGATGATACACCCACCTGTCATGACATATTCCGGAGCCGCATACCCATAGGTTCCCATTACTCGAGTAGAGACATGAGTTTTATCACCTACAGGGCCATCTTTGGCAAGCCCAAAATCTGAGAGCTTTGCATTATACTCCTGCACAAACAATGTAAACATATGAAGCAATAGTGTGTAAATCATGTGACAAAACACTGCATAATCCTATTCATAGACATACCACATCTAGCAGTATATTAGATGTTTTAAAATCACGATAAATGACTGGTCTTTCTGCTTCTTCATGAAGGAAAGCCAGACCCTTTGCCGCTCCAAGAGCAACCTTCATTCTGATGGCCCATGGGAGAGGAAGAGACCCTATAGATGAAAGCGTAGATTTACTTAAGCTTCAATATTTTGATCTTATTAATCAAAAGTTCTCTAAACAACGCAATTAAAAATAGAAAAGCAACCGGTACCGTAATATGATTAACAGATATTTCCATAAAAGAAGAGGGATCCTAAAAAGAATGTAATGCTGTAATGGCTTGGGAACAAGCCAGTTACATACTTCTGAATAGATGGTTATCCAAACTGCCACGAGGCATGAAATCATACACCAGCAATCTTTGGTCATCTTCAACACAATATCCAATTAACCTGACCAAATTGGGATGGTGAAGGTTTCCAAGAAAATCAACTTCAGCCTGCAAAGAATTAATTAAAACAAAGTACGAGACACAATCATCATGAACTCAAATGGAAAATAAGTAGCCAATGTGATATAACAAAATTAGCTTAAAAAGGCATAACAAAAAACTTACCACCCATTCTTTATGCCCTTGAAGCCCATCATGATTGAGCGTCTTGACAGCAACTGTAAGACCTGTACCAGGTTTCACAGGTGCAGTTCCGTTCTCTTCAATCCACCCTTTAAAAACACATCCAAAACCCCCTTCTCCAAGAAGACTCTCAGGCTTGAAGTTCCGTGTGGCACATTTTAGATCATTGAATGCAAACTTGCGCAGCTGAGAGGCAACTTTTATTTCCTCTCCAACTTTAGATGCAGATGAACTGCTCTCAGCGTTACTAGTAGTTGTTGAACCTGAGACTATTAAAGCAACCGGTTGGTTCCTGCTACCATTTTCTGTTGACTTCTCTGCTGTTCTATGAAACATGTAATAGTTTAGTATGCCATATTAACAAAAGAAAGTCTTATGAACAACGATCTGAAGAAACACAGGTTCAATCTGCACAGTTTGAGGATGACTGAAAGACACATGAGAAAAAATGGGGGAAATGAAGTTTAGTTATGGGGTATTGATTATAAGTAAACATAATTTCCTCATACAATATTACTATGAATTGAAATAAATACCTAGCTGAACTCAATAGTTTTGGAAAGAAAAAAGGTGTAGTGATAGCTTTTTAAAGGGAAGAAGGATGGACGGTGTCTTATCGTTCTTCCTTGAAAGCATCTGATAAAGATCATTGAAGTCTATAAACACAAGAAGAATCAAAGTCTACACCGTGTCTTGCTGAAAATGCAAACAAAATATAGAAAAAAAAGCCACAACACACATCATTGATAATTACAACCAGACAGCACAAGCAAATAATGACTCAGGTAGCATCCAAGTAAAGCTGTACATCGTCATGCTAAAGCTAACATCTGTTGATGTCCTGGCTTATGGAAGGGACAGTATTTCATATTTTCATATAACTCTTCAGACTAAAAGATATTTAACTGCAAACTGGGATCCTTTCATCCCATCCTTCCATATTTTTTAGTTTATTATTATTTAGTTCCAAGCAATAACTATGAAAAATGCATTTCAATTGTACTAGCAGAATAATTAATTGCTGACTAGATTCCATAGAACTCTCTCTCCATATCTTTTTGTACTATTTTAGTCTCTTCATGCATACAATTGTCAAATAATCTAGTTCACATACGGAGAAGAAACTTCTATAGGTGATTTTGACCTTGAAATGAATTTCTAATTTTCTATAAGCATTTTTTTATTCTACTTTTGGGTATATTAACTAACTAATACGACCTTTTTGCTCATTAGCATGGTCTATTTTTTAGGCCCAAAACAGAAATATATCACTGAAATTAGCAAAGGCTCTGTGTAACTAACTAAGTAGGCTGCGCAACATAGTGTAGCACAGGACAGCAATAGTCAAACTGGCCTTAATTTTTCTATCTGAATCATATTGAGTGTGACAAATGGTAAATAACAACTAAAATGTAAGCCAAACTGACTTGATAAACTAGACAATGTCCACGGTCCTTGTGAATTTTTGCTTTATTAATTTGCATCTGGATACAGAAAAAACAGTCCTGACAAACATGACTTGAAAAGATAGCTACCATTTCAAACATCACACTTCCTGCAATATTACATCATCAAAATCAGAGCCAGGTGGGTGAGCTGTGAGCATATCAACAATCATTTCCAATGGAACTCCAAAATTGCTACAAGATCTAGTGCGAATTGTAATGCCACATGCTATTCTAAAAATAGACACTCAGAAAACAATTAATGCCACTGGTCCCACGCCAACTTGCTCCTTCAGAACCCAAGCTGTCATGTGTACTGTGGCTCAGCTAGAAATACACTTATTTAACAGGAATTACAACAGTATGATGATTGATGATCACTATGTATTATGTACGCTGAGTGCAGTAATTACCAGTCCATTCGCAAATTCAATGCTCAATACATGGATACATCCCAAAGAGTTGCCACTCCCAGCTGCAGCCACACATGTCACCCTACACCAGCATACTTACTACCAAACTGCACATGTCCTCAATATCTACAATCTGACAACTATAACCTCAGCAACAATCAACCATCTGCGACGCGCATTACATCATACCTAAATAACCAGAACGATATTACAGGCAAAGTCATTTACGAATCACAAATACGGCTATTCGGTTACTCCAACAAGCAAATCTCACCCCCTACACAGCAAGGAAGCACATGTAACGATATCACACATCCCACTCCAGGTGAAAGAGAGAAAGGGACGTTTACCGCCATGTGTGCTGGCGCTGCTGGTGGACGTGTCGACCTTGGACCGTGGCGGCTGCGGGCAGCTCCCGACTGGCCACAGCCGGATGCAGCATCTAGTGGCGACCATGGCGTCGTCACCACCCTTCGGGGGCACGCGCCGCCTGCTGCTACCGCGGCGGCTGCGGCGGCACCAGCCCCACCGCTCCCGCTCCTCCTCGCCGGAGCTCTCCCACCCGTCGAACTGCCCCAGCTCCGGCGGCGCGAGCCCCATCGCCTACAACCACCACCTCCTTGACGAGAAGCTCACAAGGATCCCAGCACCTCTCCTCCAAATCAGCCACACTCCCGAACAGCGAGAGCACCAGATCGGCCCCGCCTCGCCGCCTTCCACTCCAAGAAACCACCAAATCGCCGCCAAAAATCGCACTTTTTTCCGCCAAGAAGAGGAAGCAAGCACCAAATCGCCCCGCCAAAATCAAACCTTTCCGTCGAATCGAGGTGAATCACGCTCGGCTCCGGACGCCGGCCGCGCGATCCCGCCGCATCGGAAGCGTTCCTCGCAGGAATACCTCACGGTGGCCCAGTGCAAGAAGAGTACAAGACCACAGGTACCAACCGGGACACGGACACCCAAGAGCGCCTCAGTTCCTCACCGCCCTCGAGCCGAGCCGATCCACTCCCGGAGAAGATGCGCCGGCGGCGGCGGGGTGAGGGTGGGGGTGGGGGGAGCGGGGAAGGAATAATGGATTGTGTCAAAGCAGAGGAGAGAGAATGTAGAGAGTGTAGAGAGAGAGGGACAGGGCAGCGAAGGCACGGCACAAATGTTCCTCGCCCTCTTTTCTTCTTTCGGAAGCACGTGGCCGACGTGGCCGCCTTTCCCCGCGTGCGGCGGCACTGCACCATGGGGCCCGGCGGCCCGCCCGAGGCTGATGTGGCGTCCACGTGGAGGTGACGCGGTCGTGATAACTGGTAATGGCCGATGACAGAGGGTACCGATGAGGATGGTAGAATGATTACCGGAAACCTACATAGATATTTAGGTCCCAAGTTCTGAATATGATTGTTAGTCATCAGACTTACATATCACGTCGCTTTAATCAGGAGTGTGCTAACCTTACACTCTAAGCGTTTGAGGGGAGGTAGCACTTGATTTTTCTTTAGCTACCTGACTCCCTCGCTCTTGTCGCCACTTCATGTGTTGTAGTTTCATCACTCACTAGCGTCGTCTCTTTGACGAACCCTGGTCTTTGTCACGGCCTACCGACCTTTTCCCCTTTGTTTCTAGCATTTGGCGAGCTACTTCACAACGCTCCTACCCCTACCTTCCTTCCTCGTCTTCGGTGGCTTCCACTGTCATCACCCACTCCCACACTAACATTTCTTTCTTGACAATCCTACCGCTAACCACGCTCTTACCACTTGTTTAAAATGCTCGCCACACCACCGAGTCGCCGCCCTGCGGGTTTCCCTTTAAACTGCCTCCACACCCAAAAGTCAAACCTCGAACTCTAACCATAATCCTAAAAGCTCACTAGAGCTCATCAGAGTTGGAGAAGAAGGAGAAGAGAAGAGAAGACAGAAAATCGGGTGTGGATGGTGGGTAAAATACAAGTGAATTTTAGGATTTCCCGAAATCAATGACTGGATGTTCTAAAAAGAACAAAAATCAGTGACTAGATAGGAACGATGGAAGGATGGCTCGCTGACTAACCGTTCCTCATTGTTGCTAAAGAATCTAGAACTCCCCCTTGCTCACAATAAACCATTGCATGAGATATAATGTCACGCAACAATTCTTTTTACTTGATGGATGGGTAACAAAAAACAGAGAGTACAATGGTGCCACTTTAGTCATTCTAGGCGTTCGCTACACATGTCGTTTAAACGCTATAACCGCAAGAAAGGTTTGAGGCTCTCGAGCAACGTTGACATATTTTCTAGCTTATTCAAGATCGAACTTAATCCATTTGTGGCACTAACTGTACCAGCCAATCAGGGCAGATCTAACCTTGTCGGGTCACGTGACTCGACGAATTACGGGTCACGTGACCCGACGAATTTTTGCAAATTCTGTAGTAAAATATTGTCCACAAGTAAAGCTAACGTGACCCGGCGAAAATTTGCAAATCCTGCAGTAAAATATTGTTCATAGGTAAGGTGACCTGGGCCATGTAATGGAGCCGACCTCCATGGTGTTCTTGGCTAGATCAGCCCCTGCAGCGATCTTGATCCTCTCAAATGCATTGCGGTTTCTTAAACCTTGCAAATCGCATTAAGTAGGCTGTATCTGCTTCTCCAGCTCATCTTCTTTAACTAGTTAATCAATGATTGAGGCTATTCCATAATACACTCTGACTCCTGTAAACAAAGAGCAAATTCTCCTTGACATAGTATTATTCTTGCGTTGACAATGGTAACATGGATTCTCACATGCACCGGCACGAACAGTTTATATATTTGACTCGCGTGCCTCATTACATCAGGCCACTGGCCATATTATAACTTTCGTGGTAGGAGAAGATTTCAAAGGCTCACATGCAGATGATCGCCAATCACCGTCAAGGGGTTTAAAATTCAGAAAAATTTGTATAGTCATATTACACTCGTGTATTTGTACTAGATCTTGCATGTGTTGTGTCTTCACGGTTCAAATGTCAATAGCGTCGGCTAATCTCCGTCACACTAGGCTGCCAGGTCAAACGATCTTTTTTCTTTTGGGGGAAAACTGCCGGTTCAAATGATCACTTGTGCTTCTGTATTATTTTTCCTTAAGGTATTATATTCTAGAAATGTAGAAATACAGATATCATTATTCACATAAATGAAACAAGTCGATGCACAATAGGGCCTACAAAAAAATTATGGAAGCAACGCAGATAGCAGATACACTCAGTACCGAGGATTATCTACATATTTCTCTAAGCCTGAACAGCAATGAGTACAACAGCAACTTTACCAAGCAAAACAAAACTACCAACAGATGCAACTTATGAAAGATACAACATAACCTAAAGGGTGGGTCTTGGAGCCTTGGGTCCACAGTCTTCAATCATGCAAATTTCCCAAAATGAATATAAATTTCGTTTAGACTAGATAATTTGAATCTTCTCCAGATATATATAGGTAAGCATAAGCCCATATATTCAAATTTAGAAGAAGAAATATTTGAAGTAAACAACAGTTTCTATGTGTTAAATCTGAATATTATATTGAGTATAAACAGCTCGCAAGCAAATAGTGACCATGTTATGGGTTGGGGTCGAGATATAGTTTGTTGGTTAGTTGGGTTGGAATTACTGTTCATGAAGTGCACTATAGCTATACAGTACTGTAGTCTGAATTAGAGATAAGATTATATTAGTTAGATATCTTAGAGATAAGATTGTTATGAGATAAGATTTGTTAGTTAGGCCACTCCTATATAAAGGAGGACGTAACATCCATTATAGACAAGCATAAAATAGATAGAAAAGAAGGTTCAGAGTCTTAAGAGAGAGAGAACGAACTCATCTATCCATCTGCTACCCTTTCTCATAATCAACATCCATATCATGTGGTATCAGAGACCATATCTCTGATACCAAATGATATGGATGTTGATCCTGCGCCTCCAACCATTGCTCACCGCAACTGCTGGCTTGCATGCTACTGTAGCATCGTGCTACTGTAGCAACACTATCCTGCTGCGGCTATTTGATCCTCTGGAGTCCATCGTCATGGATGCTGTCTCCATGAAGTTCTTCCAGACCTACAAGGAGTTCCTCAACAATTTCTACTTCGGCACGAAGCAAAAGTTAAAGCAAACAGTGGCAAACGACGAGGTGGACCTTGACGATTTCTTCAACTGCACGGAGCTACGGATGGAGGGTGACGCCCACGATGATGGTCATGTCCAGTCCATCGGCGCAACCCTGGTGGCAGGATCCGCCACTCCACCTGCCGCATCTTCCAGGGCAGAATTGAAGGAGGAGTGCATGCAGAAGGCAACGACGGTGGCTAAGTATGCTATCCCTACTGGCCGCCCCTCTGCACCTACTCGCTCTGCTGCCCAACCTACAAGATTCCCGGTGCCATCCACACTGACGCCCTTCTTCTCCTGTTCACCGTCGCAACAGAAATCTCCGTCTCTGCACGCCCAATTGCAAGCGCCCATCTACCCGTCATGTCATCCTCAGGTCCGGCGACCCTGGTGCCCATACTTGGATCCACTGTCCTGCTGGCTTCGGCAAGATCTCCCAACCGACCTCTCCGGCTCCCCTCCCCTGCCGGATCTTTCGGCCCCGGCTACCGCAATGCCGATGTGCGCGGATCTGCAGCACCGTCTACCAACATCGTCTCTTGTTCTGTCGGGTCACCTCTCCAACCAACCGACGCCACCCCTCCAACATGTGTTGCATGCGTCGCTTAACAACAGCTGCCCTGTGCCGCACGGCTCCTCGGTGTGGATCCGCCATCTGCGGGCCCGCTAGCCTCGGCGATACTTGCTGGCTGCCCGACGCCATCTGCCCAGCCTCTCTGCGCGCCTGTGCCATTTGACATTGCCAGTGCCGCTGGATCTCCTATTCCAGTCGTGTCCAATGTAGGGCCGCTAAGCCCACGCTGGGTCTTCTGCTGCCCCCATCGGATCTCCCGGTCCCGGCCTGTGCAGCTATAACATCCTGAGTTTAACATGTTAATTAGTTGTAAATTTTACTACAAAATAAAACTTTTTGTGATTAATTAGGCTAACTAAAATCAAGGAGGTATGTATATGAATGTATATATACTAGTATGTATACATTCATATATTAAATGTATTAAGTTGATCAGGTATTCCAAAATGCACTAAGATTGTTTCCAAAATAATCTCTGCATTAAATTGGTTTATGGTTTTTATGGTTCTTTGTGTGGAGAATTGAAATTAAATGTCTCTCAATTTCAAATTTGTTCGTAGATTCTTTTCAGCTCAATTCCAATTTGAATTCAAATCTTTTGATTCAAATTATCTTCAAGATCTCAAGATCCAAATCCAAATCACGATTCAAATGTCCCCAATTAAATTTGTACTTGTAGAAGAGTTACCTTAGTCAATCATAAATGAATCAAGGTGGAGTTTGAGCCTAAATGACCTAAATTTGACCCAATGGTATGTAACTTGACTGTCCAGTCAATAGAAGATGTGACAATAGTATGTGAATACCCAGATGTATTCTTAGAGTAATTACTTGGTATGCCACTGGACCGTGACATAGAGTTCGTTATTGATCTCTTACTCAGAACATCCCCGATTGCCAAGAGACTTTATAGGATGGCAGACAATGAAGGGAGTTATTGAAGAAACAGATCAGAGAATTACAAGCAAGTGGTTTCATCAGACCTAGTTCTTTACCCTGAGGATCACTAGTTCTGTTTATAGAGAAGAAATATGAGAGTCCTTTGATGTGTGTTAATTACCACTCCTTGAATGAGATGACCATCAAGAACAAGTACCAACTACCTCGGATTGATGATCTGTTCAATCAATTAAGAGGAGCCAAGTACTTCTTTAAGATAGATTTGAAATCTGGATACTACCAATTAAAGATTAGGAAAAGTGACATTTAGAAGATCACCTTTGTAACAAGGTATGGATTTTATGAGTTTACAATTATGTCATTTGGATTGACAAATGCCCCGACATACTTTATGAATATGATGAATAAGGTGTTTATGGAAGAACTGAACCGATTTGTGATAGTGTTTATTGATGATATTCTCATCTACTCAAGGAGTGCTGAAGAGCACGAACAACATATGAGGGTGGTTATGGAAAGGCTAAGAGCACATCAGATCTACGCCAAATTCAGCAAGTGTGAGTTTTGGCTTTAAGAAGTTTTGGATAAGTCCTCACGACAAAAGGAGTATCGGTGGACCCTTCGAAAGTTGAAGCAATGGTTGAGTGGATTCAACCAATCAATATCTCAGAGATTAGAAGCTTCCTTGCATTGGCGGGTTATTACCGCAAGTTTATTGAGGGATTTTCAAAATTGGCTAAGCCAATGACCAAGCTTCTCCAAAAAGACGTCAAGTTTGGATGGGATGAAGCTTGTGAGAAGAGTTTCCACGAACTCAAGAAGAGACTGACTACCGTTCCAGTGTTAAAGTTGCTAGATATCTAGAATGACTTTGTGGTCTATTGTGATGCCTCACACCAAGGTTAGGTTGTGTATTGATGTAAGAAGGCAAGGTTGTAGCTTATGCATCTAGACAATTGAAGCCGCATGAAGAAAATTACCCAACCCATGACCTGGAGTTGGCAACGGTTGTGCATGCGCTTAAGATATGGAGACACTATCTTCTTGAAAATAAGTGCGAGATTTATACAGATCACAAGAGTCTGAAGTATATTTTCACCCAGTCAGAGTTTAATTTGAGGCAAAGAAGATGATTAGAGTTGATAAAGGATTACAATCTAAGTATCCAATATCACCCAGGCAAAGCTAATGGTGTGGCCGACGCCTTGAGCAGAAAAGTTTAATGTAGTAGTCTTCAAGTACCAGAGTTAAGACCATAACTCCTCTCAGAAATACAACATTTGAATCTGCACATAACACAAGGGCAAGTTTCCTAGTGTTACATCCAACACTGGGAAATAAAATTCGTGAAGCCCAATCAGAAGATGAAGAGGTTCTGGAAATGAAAAAGAATCTCAGTTTAGATAAAACACTAGGGTTCAAAGTGGATCAGCAAGGAACTGCATGGTACAAAGATTGTTTATGTGTATCAGATCGGGAAAACCTTAGGGAGTTAATCACGGATGAAGCCCACAACTCTCCCTACTCCATTCATCCTGGATGTACCAAGATGTACACGGACCTGAGGACCAAATCTTGGTGGACAGGAATGAAGTTTGATATAGCAGAGTTTATCGCTTGATGTGACACCTGTCAAAGGGTTAAGGCAGAGCACCAAAGACCCGCAGGATTGCTACAATAATTGCAAATCCCAACTTAGAAATAGGATGAAATTGGTATGGATTTCGCAATAGGATTACCCAGAACTCAGAAGGGTAATGATTTCATATGAGTTATAGTGAATCATCTGACTAAAGTGGCTCATTTCATACATGTTATGACAAAATTCAGTGGAGATAAGTTGGCGGACCTATATATTGACAAACTTCTGAGACTGCACAGAGTTCCTGGTAGGATCGTCTTCGACCGAGGACCGCAATTTACATCAAGATTTTGGAAAAGCCTACACACTGCACTAGGAACTAAACTAGACTTTAGTTCAGCTTACCACCAACAGACTGATGGTCAAACCGAAAGAGTAAACAAATCTTGGAAGATCTTCTGAGAGCTTGTGTGATAACCTACGGAAAAGACTAGGAAAAAAGTCTATCACTTGTAGAGTTATCGTACAACAACAGTTTCCAAGCTAGCCTGAAGATGTCGCCTTTTGAGACATTGAATGGAAAGAAATGCAAAACACCTCTACTATAGTCAGAAGTAGGAGAGTGTTCACTCTTTGGATCTACGTTAATTAGAGGCGCAAAAGATCAAGTCACCAAGATCAGAGAGAATCTAAGAGCAGCTCAAAGTAGACAGAAAGGTTATGCCTATAACCGAAGAATGAACTTCACCTTTAAGGTCAGAGACTACGTATACCTTAAAGTGTCTCCAATAAGAGGCACTCGGAGATTCCAAGTTCATGGAAAGCTGGCACCAAGGTATGTGGGGTCATACAAGATTCTTGATAAAATTGGAGCAATAGCCTACAAGTTAGCGTTTCCTAAAGAAATGTCTGATGTGCACAATGTGTTCCATGTATCACAATTAAAGAAATGTTTGAGAGTTCCAAAGGAACAAGTTCCCCTAGAAGTAATAGATCTACAACCAGATCTTCAGTATGAGGAGAGACCCATCCACATCTTAAATGTGGCAACCCGTCAAACCAGAAGGACAACAGTCAGGTTCTTCTGAGTATAGTGGAGTAATCACATAGAAGCAGAAGCTACATGGGAATGTGAAGATGATCTGATGAAGGAGTTTCCAAATCTCTTCGATGAGCTTTCCGAATCTCAAGGTTGAGATTCCATTTAAGTGTGGCAGGTTTGTAACATCGTAAGTTTAACATGTCAATTAGTTGCAAGTTTCGCTCCAAATTAAAGTTTTTTGTGATTAATTAGGCTAACTAAAATCAAGGAGGTATGTATATGAATGTATATATACTAGTATGTATACATTTATATATTAGATGTATTAAGTTGACCATGTATTCCAAAATGCACTAAAATTGTTTCCAAAATAATCTGTGCATTAAATTGGTTTATGTGAATTAGTTTATGGTTTTTATGGTTCTTTGTGTTGAGAATTGAAATTGAATGTCAATTTCAAATCTGTTCGTAGATTCTATTAAGCTCAATTCCAATTGGAATTCAAATCTTTTGATTCAAATCATCTTCAAGATCTCAAGATCCAAATCCAAATCACGATTCAAATGTCCCCAATTAAATTTATGTCAAGACCAAACTCAAATCCAAATTCAAAAACTCCCTTTTGAATTTATTCCAAAACCCTACCTCTTTTTCCTTTTCCTTTCCCCTTTTTCCTTTTCAACCATTTTCCCTAGGCTCAATCTCTCCCTCCCTTCTCTTTTTCTCAGCCCGATTGGCCTGGCCTTCCTCCTCCTCTTTTCTCCCTCATGCGGCTCACGTCCAGTTGGCCAGCCTCCTTTCCCCTCCCTCGCTCGCGTAGGCCGTCGCAGCCCCGCGTGGCCCAACCTCTGCATCGCTGACCCACTCCCTCACGCATGCTCCCAGCCTGTTACTCACTACCCCCGCACGAGCGTGGTCATCCACGCGTCGCCCATCCAAGCGCCCGCGCTGTTGCCTTATCCTTCCTCCTCCAGCGTGGCGGCCGAGGAGGGCCAATTGCCTCTCTCGCCAATCCCTCTGCGCTTGCCCTTCCCTCGCGCTCCCCCCTCTCCGCTCTCTCACACGCTCCGCTCATACTGTCTGGCACCGTGACTTTCTCGCCCACGCACACGCGCGGCTGGTGCAGTGCGCCCATGCCGTTGGAAAAATGGTGGGCACCGCCCCGTCACCTCACCGCCGCGCTACTGCTGTCGATCGCGTGGCGCAAGCGATATCACCGCCTCTCTGTAGCTCCCTTCCCCTCTATAAATAGCGCAGCCCTGACCCCTCTCCTTCCCCCTTTTTCCTATTTCACCATCGTCGTCACCATTGCACGCCACCGCAGCTCGCTGTCATCAATTAGCCATCCACATGCTGCCTAGGAGCTCGAGGAGGACGCCGCCATCCGTTCACCAGAAGCCCGACGGGAGCCTGCCCGCATCGGTAGCCGAGCCACCTCTACCTCCATCGCTCCGTCGCATCACCGGTTGCCGTCCAGCTTCTCGCCATTTCCGAGCTCGGTGAGCTTCCCGCCCCCTCGTGCAACCCCCTAGCTAGCATGTAATCGCCCCCGTGCTTCCTTCTCGCACGTAGCCACGTGCCGCCGAGCTTTTGCTCCGCCACCATGCTTTAGCTCGCCGTCAGTGTGTTTGTGCCTCTGCTTGTGGTCCGACCATCATGCCATGTAGTCCAGGGAGCCTTAGGCTCCTTTTCTTGCAGGGAGATCACACGTAGTTGAGGGGAGATGCTGCCCAATTCTGCGTCACTACTTAGACATGCTCTGACCGCCATTTGGCACCGCTCTGGCCTCAGCACGTCGCCGATAAGCCCCCAGCCGAGTCCGCCGTGTCATGTAGAAGCCCGATGTCCATTCATCATCGAGAGCCTCCGGCGAAAACCCCGTTTAGGCGAGCTCGCCGGCGCGGGTCCACCGTGATTCCTCATGGTCGGTCGATCACCTTCACCGCTCAGCTCGGCCTGGCGCGTCGCTCGGCCTGGCCAAGCAGGCCGTGGCCCAGGCCCAGTAGTAGTCGGCCTGCTAGGCAGGTCCAGCCACCAAAGGTCACGCCCCAGTGGGCCGACCTAGCTTCACAGCCCGCTAAGCCATCCAGCCCAAACCCGAGCGGGCCAGCACTGTGTAGCCCAACACTGTGGAGAACAAGCCCGAACTGGCCCATCCAGGACTGGACCTGGCCCAATTTGAGCCCATTTCAACCTAGCTGCTATTGTTCACGTGGGTCCCATCAAGTCACTATTCATGTAGGCTCATGCTACTGTTTAGTGGGTCCCACCTGTGGGCCCCACTCATAAATAGTGTATTTTCGTAATTTCTCAATTTAATTTTAGATTAAATCTTCTCTGTTCTGACTCTAATTTCAGTGATTCTTTCGCCGAAATTCATCTAAATTCAAGATCTATCTATCCATCACAGTGTGATATCCATTAGAGATTATTTGGATTTTCATTTGATGTTATTTGATTCTTCTCTACTATAGCCCGTTAATGATCGTAGTCACAATTACAGAACTGTCAGAATTCTGTGAGTGCTGCGCGGGAAACGTGTGGAGCGAGGAAAATCCTGACTACAACTAAGATCTTGTAGAAAACCTCAGAGAAGGCAAGTCCTATATCTTTGATCATATTGAACCAATGTTTTCAACTAATGTACATGATCAACTAAAACTGGGCGTATATCGCATGTGATATGTAATGCGCTTTTACAAATTACTTATAGTGGTGAATCCTATTAAACATTTGTCATACCATAAATGTTATCATCCAAAATACATATTACACTAGGATTACCTGTTGTTATCTATATTAATGATAGACGACGCCTTAATATCTAGCATGCTTAGGATTGAGTACGTCTCTCCAGGGATGTCGCTTTATGGAAATACGTCTCTTCAGAGATATTACTTCACTGTTTATCAAATTGACTCATATACCATGAATTCTTGATGGTTGTGAATTCTGTGATGATTTTGAAATCCTTGATGTCTTGTGGGATATAGTGGGGGATGTGTAAAAATAGGTGAAATCTATTTGGTGGGGGCAGGTGGAGTAGTACTCTGGATGAGGATGCTCCTACGGGTTTGAATCACCTTTGTGGTGTTCATTACCAGAAGATACCTGCCCCGACCGCTTAAGGACCGAGTCATTGCGTCGTCAGGCCTAGCCACCTCGTGCAACCATGCATCCTGAATGGGCAGGACTTGACTTCTTCTTTACCGAACTGAGTTGGGCATCATACTAGGAGGCTAACAGCAGCGAGCAGTCAAGTGACCATCTGTTTATTTGTTTGAAGGTTGTTAGTACCGACCTAAGCTTAAAAAAGAGTCTGACCTTCAGTATATGGACCCTGACACTTGAGGGTAAATCTCGTAGAAAAACCCGACAGGAAAGGTGATTTGAGTGTCTCGGTATAATTCGCTCCTCCGCTTACAATGGTTGGAGGCTGAGCATATCGTGTAGGTACAATGTACAACCTCTGCAAAGTGTAAACCTATTCAAACAGCTGTGTCTATGGTCATGGACATGCGAAAACAACAATTACGTTGACTAGACGTTGGGTGCATGTGTCTTGATGAGTAAGTGTGGGGATTAGATGTCCGTGTGATGAGGTTGCTAGCTAAATCTCCTAGGATCTCCTAGGATCTGCAGCCCCTCACAAGACCGAAAACCCCCCGAATATAGCTTGTTACCTGGTTTTGAACTATTTAAAGTTCTTTGAAGTCAATCCTAGATGATACAATTAGATATCTGCATAAACTGCTTTATGCTTAAAACTAAATCGTAAAGTCTTATCCTTGAATTACCCTCTTTATGCATCTATCAACACCTTGAAGTAGTATAAGGCTTGCTAAATACCTTTCATACTCACTCTTGCTGTCATTCAGATAAGGAAGCCGATGCCGACTTCGTCGAAGGTGAAGGCGAGGATGAAGAATAGTCTTAGAAGTCACGTTCACACCCTAGCTGTTTGTGGCTTTAGGTCTTTGCTTTCCGCTGTGTTTTGTTGGTCTCTCAGCCAGGTTTGTAATATACAGTATAGGTTGTAACCTTTTGTACTTTGAACCTTAATAGTTATATATGAAGTTTGACTATGATACTATAACTGTTATATTGTGCGTATCAGCTACTTGATTCAGGAAGTGATACAGGAGGTACAAGAGATCCCAGGGTTGGGGTCTTATAGTAGCACCAGCCTTTACTCTGTCTGGCACCACCCACTCGCTCCGCCAGATTCATCCGCCGGCGTTGCCTCCTGATTCGCCGATGCCGCCTCTTGCTCTGCCTCGCTCCGTTCGGCCTCTCCTTTGCACCATGCAGCCACATTGGCCGTGCATTGGCCATTGGAGTTGTGACACTGGCGTCCTCTCGAGATATATGGGAGTAGTTCTGTTGGAATCTCCCTTCTGCACCCTCAACTACAGGCCGCTTCTTCAGGCTCTGGCGCATGACTTGCACCACTACATGGCTCAACTACCTGACGGTTTCTGGGACGTTCAGCTGCACCGAATTCTCAGGCACCAACTGAAGCCATGCAATCCCATGCATCTTTGCTGCACATGGCTTCCACTAGGGGCAACAGACCATTCCATGCTCAGAGTCCTTTTGTATTGGACTCTATTCAAGCCAACAATTCAAGGTTCTTCGGCAGCCTACTGGGCACACACAAAGGCAACATCCGTTGCCGCCTTCTGCAACGCTTAAAGTGCCTAGAGGGGGGGGGGTGAATAGCCTTTTCTGAAAATTAAAACTAAAACAGCGGATTAAATCTGCCGGATACTCCGGTGAAAGTCGGATACTCCGGTCTATATAGGAAATCAAGGACAACTACGAATTAAAGCGAGCAGCTAGAATCTATAGTTGTAGCTAGGTCTACTAGTTATCACAGAGCTAAAATAACAATTAATACTAGTAAGATGATCACTAAGGCAATTTATATGAAAAATCACAAATTCACAAGATTGAGTAAATTGCACAAATAAGAACGCGAGAGATTATCCCAGAGTTCGGCCACCTCACAAAGAAGTGCCTACGTCTCCGTTGAGGAGCTCACAAAGAGCCGGATCTTTTCCAACCCTATCCTCTTCTAGCGACCACAAAGATCAAGCTAGAATTTCCTTACTCAATTTGAAGTTGATTACAAACTTCCCGTGGCACTCCACAAAGATTGGGTGCTCTACGGGCGACGCCTTGCCGTCTAAAAGCACGAAGCTTCAAGAGTAAAGATCACAGCGAATACTCGAGGAAGAACTCAATGCTCAAGTGGCTTAAACTCTCTCCAAACCCAAATTCACTAAATTTTGCAAACTTTGCGCTAGAGGTGGTTGTAGGGACTTTGAATGCTCTTAAAGTGCTCAAGGAGTCTAGAGTTTACCAGCAATAGCAAGCCTTTAATACCATGGGGTGTGGGAGTATTTATAGCCCTCTCTCAAAAACCAGCCGTTACTGTTCTGTCAGACCTGACCGGAGTATCCGACCCTAAATCCAAAAACGGCGTCAGAACGGTCACAGAACGTGTCAGAACTAGCCGTTACAATTCTATTAAGTTACCGGAGTCTCCGGTGAACACCGGAGTCTCCGATCCTGATTGGGCTTTCGAAATGACTAAGTCCGGAGACTTGCCGGACCCTCCGGCCTCTCCAGGTACCGGAGTATCCGGTGAACACCGGAGGCTCCGGTCTTTTTATCAAAAAGAATAAATACTAACTGAGACACCCCTGCCGGAGTCTCCCTCGGAAACTCCGGTTAAAACTTTTTCTCCTACCGGAGTATCCGGTGAACACCGGAGATTCCGGTCTTTTTCAATAAAAATAAAGACTTAACCGAGACTCTCTGGCGGAGTCTCCCTCGGAGACTCCGGCCTCAAAACCCACCAACTACCAGAGTATCCGGTGAACACCGGAGACTCCGGTCTTTTTTAACAAAAATAAATCGGAACCGAGCACCCTCTGCCGGAGTCTACCTCGGAGACTCTGGATTAAATACTGAGTACCGGAGTATCCAGTGAACACCGGAGTATCCGGACTCAGTGAACTTTGCAGAACTAACCCGGTGTCCGTGTGTGAGTGTGTCTCTCAACTTGTTGGTTCTAAGGGATATCTTGAGTATTGAGACACTAATCAAACAATCAAATGCAACCCTCTTAATAGAGCGGCTATTCTAGACTCAATTTCAAAAATAAAATAATTTAAATCCTATTGAGTACTCCTAGTTGCTTCTCCTTTCTTTTTGATGGGCGTCAAACGTCATATGTCTTCTCAACTAAGAGTTAAACATGTTCATAACTTAGATAAACATATTAGATCCTTAATCGTTTTGTCATCAATAAGCCAAAACTCATTTAGGGGGCCTAGATGCACTTTCAAACACCAAGAGCTCAGGCCACCACCATAGCTCGAAGACGAGCTGTCTTGCAGGGGTGGTATAATGTTATGGGTTGGACTTGGGCCTAAGACATGATTTGATGGTTAGTTGGGCTGGAATTATTGTTCACGACGCGCACCATAGCTGCATAGTATTGTAACCCGAATTAGAGATAAGATTATATTAGTTAGAGATAAGTCTGCGAGATACAATTGTTAAAGATAAGATTTGTTAGATAGCCAGCTCCTATATAAAGAATGGTGTAACACTCATTATAGGCAAGTAAAAAATAAATAGAAAAGAAAGTTTAAAGCCTCCACAGAGAGGACGAACTCATCTATCTATCTGCTACCCCTTTCCCATAATCAACATCCATATCAGACCACCACTTACATATTTTTTTTTCTTTCTGTCCACATTCAAGAAAAAATGCTGAACACAACTGGGTAATTATTTCTATTCTGCAATGGCATTATCAATAATATATTTCTGTACAACCACATAAAACCAGCATATAGAACAAATTTTCTACAGAAGAATTGCTCTCACAAATGAAAAGAATAGCCACCTACAAAATCACAAGATTATCTATGCAGTCACATCATGTACTATTATCTACGCAAACTCATTGAATGCTTGTGCTCCTCTGGCAACCTTGATGAAGACATCCTCCAAGGTAGTGTCAACTAGACCCCAGGCATGTATGGTGAGGTGGGTCTTCGCATTCTCAACTGCATGAAAAACTTGGGCTATTCTCACCTCCTGCTTCGGCAGCTCAAACTTCTGAGTTCCAGAGAGGTGGTAGATTTTGTTTGCACTGGGCGAGAATTGATGGACTAGCTGTTCAACCTCCTGTTCTTGGTCAGGAGATGTTGTCATTGTGAATATGTATGTGCCCCCATATCTTCCCTTTAGCTGTAGTGCATTGCATTGCAGTAACATAAAGTTTTAGGAGTGGGTTTTAAAGTAACTTATAGGATTCAAGAAGGTTATGTACCTCTTTAGGGTTTCCAAGGCAGTGGAAACTGCCATCAACAAAGATGCCAAGCCGATCACACAATACCTCTGCCTCTTCCATTGAGTGTGCTGGCAGAATCACAATTTTTATTACCCACTTATTTACTAATCAGTCTTGTTACTTTCAGATGCAATGAAGTAGGAGTCTAGGATTTAGATGCACAAGTGAACAGGAAAAGATCATTACTAGTAAGAATTATTGCACGGTTTCTCTTGGCCTCCTTCACAACATTCCACAGGTTATTTCTTGATGCTGGATCTAGTCCCGTGCTTGGCTCATCCATGAACACAACCTAAAGAATGTTAAGTTACATAACCTTATGTTTTTGGACATTTCAGGAATGACCCAAAAAATTAGAAAAAAGAACAAGAATAATACTTTAGGGTCCCCGATTAATGAGATTGCCACACTAAGCCTTCTTTTCATGCCTCCACTGTACTTCTGCACTTGCTTATCGCCAACATTACTGTGAAATAGATTTACACTCTTCAGTGAGTCGTCAACAGCCTGACAGTGGAGAAATTTGGACAAAATATGATTGTACAAGCACTGAGATAGCCGGATAATTACCAAAAAGAGCTGAAGAATAAATGACATGTCCGTTTGGATTATTCAACACCAAAATGTAAATATTATATTCAAACAGAGGTATCCAGATCGGAGGTACCTTCACTAATGCAGCGCCTTTAAGATTCTTCAACCTGCCATAAAAGAACAGATGTTCTTTTCCTGTCAATGTTTCCCAGAGCAAGCTGCATTAAAACAACACCAACTACCATGATTTCATAATTTGATCTGAGAAGGAAAACTTTTAGCCAGATAAGTACTAGTTAAGGGTAAATACTCGTGTTGTGGGCACACGCCCATATTTGTATATATGTTATCCATGTCCATATTTATATCCATTCCGTGGACATAGGCAGTACCAGATGTAGGTTTAACGAGCCCAATCATCTACGGGAAGAACAAAATGAAATTTATCAAGTTGCACTATAAGGCATAAGACTTTATGCAACTTCTGTCAAAAGAATGAAACAGCATCCATTTGTCATTTTAGTATCATACCATGTTAATGAAAGATGTTTTCCCAGCTCCGTTTGGGCCAAGCATTCCAAAGCATTGGCCCTTTTGAAGGACAAGAGATAATCCTCTAACAGCCAGCTTGTCAGGGTTTCCGTCCCTTCCAGGATAAATCTTCTTGAGGTTATCACAGATGATAGCTTGGTTTGCATTGGGATCTATCAAAAGTTGCCCAACTACTTTTCTCTGTACAAAATTTATCAATGCATGAAACTACAATCATATGCACTATAGAAACATCTTAGAGATGCCAAAGTATGAGAGGTAACCTACTTCTTGAGCAACATCTGGCTTCTCCAAATCGAGAGTGACTTTGGAATCCTGATGGACAAAGTTAGGTTCGTGCAATGATGGTGCACGCTTCTTCTGTACACATCTGAAGCAGAATAAAGGGTTTTTTCTGACACCACCACCTAACAGAGAGGCTTGATCCAAATAGAATGCTAATATGAGCAATAGTGCCCATTCTACACTCATGATGATCAACACATCACGCATTCCGTTGATGGGTTCTTTCAGACTTTCCCATGTCATTCCAGTGGCTCCCATAGAACTTCCAGACAATGCATATTGACCAAGTTCATATAGCCCCCGATAGAGGGAAAATCCTGGGACAATCTCCATGACTAATACCCAGCCATCTGGGTGGAGAACACAAAGCTTGTTACCAATAGTATGTAAGCTGAGTTATGAATCACAACTAAGCTAGCAACTTACAGGGAAAAGTTTTATCCTCAACAAAAAAGCGGAAAAGAAATGCCCCTAGTAAACCAGAGCCGAATACATACATGTAACCAATCACTGTGGCAGGAGGTGAATAAAATTTATCAGTTGTCACTTTCAAATAGCAAATCTTTGACTTGCAAGTTACAGGTTTGAGTCACTAACCTGTGGCTGTCTTGACAGACGAAAAGAAAGAAGACATAAAAAATGCAATTGCGATCTGTAAATGTATACAGATGAAGAAAAATACAAATTGTATGTTGTATTCATTGACTCTGAAAAAATTGAGACCTGCACAGAAAAGACAAATTTGAAACTGTATATTTGTTTGCTACAACAGCAGATTCATGAGTAATTGTGAAGTACAGTTACCTATCAAGGAGCCAAAAATCACAAAGAATAACATATAGATAACTGATAGAGCAAAGAAATAAGAATAAGATATCAGCCAGTAAGGCACGTCCTTCAGGCCATGCATTTTCATCATAATTTTTAGCTTCTGCTGCTTCTCGTACACTAGATATGTCAACATAACCTGGGGAGAAGAAGAGTCGGTTTGCAATCTCTGCTGATACTGATTACCAATATGTTCAACATCTTTTTTTTTTGCAGACGTACTTACGGGGATGTTACATCAATAAATATTAGCATACTCACGGGGAAAAGCAGTTCGATGATCCAGGTGAAGAATAACACACTGAGAAGAGATGACAGATCAAGCTGAAAACTCGTCCCAACTTTGGGCATATCTTTTACAAACTCAAGTAGCATTTCTACCCCAATTCCTTTGATAAATTTGAGATAAGCATTGGATACCTGTTGGAGACCAACCATAAGCTGTAGGAACAGGTGGATGTTTCATAAGAAACTGAATTACTCAGAGATAAAATTATGAAAAACAAAGAACATACTGCATTCACCAAGCGTGGAACCCGTAATGTTGCGATAAATGAATATGCAGTGTTATCGTTGTAAGTAGAGTTGTACCAAACATTTACACCAAGGCCATACTCCGTTGTGCCCAAGAAGTCATAACCTGCAGAAACAAATGCAATTATAAAGTATGCCAACGCAAAGGAGAACCACTACGTCTATGAATGATTTTTTTTTTTCTTGTGACATTTTGTAACACTAACTGATAGGTGGACCAATGGAGTTACTGATTAGATTGATGACATCCAAGGGCCCATTGGTCACTGGTGTGTCACAAAACTTTATACGAAATAGCATTGATACGTGAAGTCCTTCCAACATCAAAGAAACTGAGAAATGATAACATCAAGATACATAACCTGCAATAAATTCGTTCGTTTCTCCTCTTTGTCTATAACCCTTTAAGAATTCATTGTTGATAATTGATGCACTTTCACGCCATAACGAGACACCTTCAACACACTGTATATCTGGTTCATTTCAAAAGGTCGTCAGAGCTGCATCTTAGTTCCTAAGAAACTGCCAAAATGAAAGATAACAGAGTCTTAACTGTTGCTGTCAAGCAAACTTCAGAAATTGTCGGTATAGTGTGAACTGTATCCATATCAACACATATATACATGAATAATGCTTCTTGAACTGGCAACTAGTTGATTTGTTTCCATTTGATTTTATCAGAATTATAAAACTAACAAATCAATATGGCAAAAGGAAGGTGAAGTACAGAATAACAGATATTCACAGTGATGAGAATTTTCTACAAGTATCTAGCATAAAACTATTAAAGTCCTTCTGTCAGCGTCCAAATAAAAGGGCCATAGATTTTAACCTAATCATGATTATATCAAAGTAAGATCCCATTATATACTAGAGTAGTGACAGTTCCAGGTCAAATAAGTTCCTTCAAAATTCAAGCATTTTATTTTTTTAAATACAGAACCAGCACAGGAGCATCCTTAGATTGAAGCTACTTGACTGCAAACTAATTTAAATTTTCCAACACAAAACTAGAAATTCAACATTTCAAGGAAGGACAATTTACTTACAGAGCTGAAAGGGTATGCCCCCGGTATTATATGAAATGGTCTGTGACATGAAGGGTAGGCACTCAGACTGGATCAGATAAAAAATATGTCCAGAGAAAAACGCAGGCTCTAGCAATTGTGTGGGCCATGGCTGTGTGTCTGATCCCTAAGACAAATCAACACAATGATAACTACATAAATCAGAACAAAAACAGCAAATTCACAAGAGTGACACTCAATTGGGCATCGAGGGAACTCACAGCAACTATCTTGGAGAGGACATCAAGAAAATCGGTTGCATTCAAAGAGGGAGAAAGGGCAGGAAATAGCCCTCTTGAAATAACTGGCAATTGGAAAGTACTCGAGAATTACAAACACATTCCCCAAAATTATGAACATATCAAAGTGTGTTTAATTGTACTATGACAAGCACATACCTTCTGCGACTGCTTTGTCCTTTCCAGTGACAAGGACGGTGGCAGGGCAAGACCAGGAGTCACGGCATGATGGATCAGGCAAATCATTGAATGGCAGGGTAGATGTCCTGACAGCCCGGAAATCGGGACGGGGGACTTGAATCAGGGCCGGCCACCGTGGTGGGCTGGGAATCGAGCAGCCCCCAACCTGCTCCAGTGTCGAGTACTGGATGCCACACTCTTTCGTCGCGCACTTTCCATCTCCGCTGGTCTCAACGCAGACACAGCCGCATTGGTACTTGGGCTTGTCGAGCTCGCTGTTGATGATGTTCTGGAGCATGACGAGCAGGACGCAAATGAGGATCGGGAAGAAGGTGATGCCAATGTTTGTCTTGAGGTTCCGTTTCTGCAATGCATCTAAGATAAATCAAGTGCCACTCATGAAGCCTTCATAAGGGCATGGAACGAAGAGCAAGCTTTGGACTGATTCAGTCAGACATGAATATCTTGTGCAGCTGCGTGAAATTCGTATGAACCTTGGAACATGTGTTTCCCAATATTGCAAGGGATCATAGATAAGGAAACAAAAAAAAATCACATGAGAGCGGTGTCGTTTTCGTTTTTTCTTTTGCAAGGGCAAACCGCCAAAGAGGGCTTTATGAAGTGTTTCGTAGGGCATATTACAATCCCGGAATACTAAATGCTCAATACAAAAAGGAATTTGCTCACGCCACACAGCCAATTGACTAGCGCGTTTTGCAAACTGAGCAAAGCTCATCGGTCATATCATTCTGCCCTGTTTTCACTTTTATAACTTTAAGCTATGGCAATTGGGTGGCACATTCCAAACCATCCAGAAGAGTCTGGAGATGGTGCGATTTGTGCTCCGAGGGCTTGGGGAACAACAGACTTGCTGTCATGCTGCTGCCCTCTTTTATCTACTAGAGCAAGAAAGCCCAACACGACAAGGCTACGCCAAGGGCTCATCAAAACAACTAGGCAGTAGGCACCACAGAGGCACAGATTCAAACTAAATCAGAGCTAAAATGTCACAAATCTGTAAGCCAAATCGCATCGATCAACGACCCTTCCAGACAAAACGACTCGTCCCTCCCCCCACCCCCCGCCCCACAAAAAAAAACAAAGAAACGCGCAAGCAAATCCACAAGCACCTTGCGGGCATGACGAGCGGAGCAACAAATAAGTTATTGAGGGGGGGAGGGGGGGGGCAGGGAGGGCGCCTGGACCTGGACGCAGAGGTTCTTGCGGAGGAGGGCGTTGGCCTGCGTGGAGAAGCTCGCGGGGCCCCTCGAGGAATCCATGGTAAGATGGATGGGTAGCGAGGCAGGGGAGGAAGGAGAGTGAGGAGGCGGCGGCGTTCGGAGCTGGCGAATTGGGAGCGGAGGAAAACTTTACCGGCCTTTATATCCGTATAAGGAAACTGTTGGCTCCCGCCAAACCGGTCGAACTTATCAAAACCCAAGAAAGATTTAGGCGTGTTTGTTTCATCTGTTTCTGTCTCGTCAGTAAGGTAGAAGTCTAAATAAATAGATTTATTAAAAAATAATTTTTGAAGAAACTAAATTCTGAGAAAATAAATTAGAAACTGACAAGTTAGCTGAGAGTAATTTTTCTGAGAAATAG
Source organism: Phragmites australis (assembly GCF_958298935.1). Lineage (NCBI taxonomy): Eukaryota > Viridiplantae > Streptophyta > Magnoliopsida > Poales > Poaceae > Phragmites > Phragmites australis. The sequence goes on from NC_084940.1 coordinate 12,339,422, forward strand.
TGTGCTGAGAAGTAAAAAAATCATTATAAAATTCAACAGCTAAAATTAAAAACAACTTTGTAAAAAAACTAAAAGCATAGCTTTTCAAAAAAGCCTAAACAAATAGACTCTTAAACTCAGCGACGCGTTTTCTTCAAAGAACGGTATCATATGCTTTGCGTTTTTAGCGGAGCCGTGTGGCAAGCGATTTTCTATTTTTTTTTAAATCGAGGGGGGGAAATGCAATTCATGGAAGATAAAGAGATTACCAAGCTAAAGGTTTGTTTAGCATCCCATATCTATTAGTATCGAAATAAAACCGGATCCGTGAGGTTGGGCATGGATCTCCGCTGGGATTCGAGCTTCCAAACAAGGCCTAAGGAAATCCAGGGAGAGAACATATAAACACAGGCCTAAAGAGTACAACACCTGAAACAAGAAAATAAATATCCCATGAGGTTTATAATTATTATGTTACCCTATCAGCCTCATGGCTGCTCCTTATGGTTGTAATTGCGTAATAATTAACCGACAGATGTGTCATGGGGAGTTAAAACTGAAATTTCATTCCATTATTAAAATAAATAATGGAATATTCCTACCGTTCAAAAATATAAGACGTATTTTATTTTAGTTCGATCTTTAAAGTTAGACCTTAATCATTGTTTTTTCTTACAAAATATATAGTGTATAGCTACAAAATCAATATAGCACGAAGGAATTTAAATATGAATTTAGTTGTACAATTTTTATATACAAAACATACTTATAATTTAACTAATTATTGATCAATATATATATATATATTATTTTTAAAATAAAATATGTCTTGTATTTCTGAGTATAATAAAGTACGTGGTAACGGTGAGGACTGGCTGCTACCGAGTATAATAGATCTACTTTAGCCGCACTTAGATTTGGGAGGCTCAAGGGGAGGTCCAACCGATCACGCGGAACATGATAAGCAATGGAGCCACGCTGACTCGGAGCAGATCACGTGACGTCAATGCAACAAAGCAAAGAAAGCGCCACGGCCGGACCGATGAGCCATCCCAAGCCCAGATTACAGGACGAGGGAACGGGCTCTGTAGCTTACCGGGCTGGGCAAAACCTGGCCTGACTTTAGGCTCAATCCATAATCTTACTCGGCCTACGCTTGGTGGCCCAAAAGGCCGAATAGAAAAATAATTACACCACTAACCTGGATAGTAACTTAGTATGTGCTCCAATTGGTTAAACTCCCTATTTCCGTCCTCGTAAAGTTGCAAATTCAGAGGAGATACGCGCCCTAAGCACTAATCCCTCCCGTCATAAATACATATTATTTTAAATAAAATATAGCCTTAATGTTTAGCTTTGATCACTATTTTAAAAAAAAGATTTATAAAATCCATTGAATTTGTGATATTATGAAAGTTTTTTTTGATAAATCTACATATATGATTTTAAGATTTTTAAATTAAATATTTTGAAAGCTATAATCAAAGTTTTAAATTTTAACTAAATATTTTATAAAATGACATGTATTTATGATCCAAGAAAATGATATAGCAACAAGTTTTGCACATCACATCTACCGTGGAAGCTAACTAGTCTCAAAATCTCTTGCTGTACACATTATATCCAGATAATTGAGTCCCTTTGAACAACGGTTTCAAGTTCAGTTCCATAAAAAAAATAAAGTTACCTCTAGCAGATACTTCAAAATTCGTTCGCTATAATATTATTATAACATCCCTAATACTATTAGAGTACTCTCTATTTTTCATCTTCAACAGCTACTATATTTCCTATCGTATATTACTCACCCCTCCATTCGAGCCATATTTATCTTTTTGTGAATAGTGATAAGGGAGGAGAGAGTACTCCAAATTTGGAGTACGAACCCCCGGATGCTGTTGAATCATTTTGGACGATCGACATTTTTACTGTAGCACTGAAAAAGGTAGCTGTAGCAGTGGATACCGATGTTGCTGGAGTAAGGCCGACTTCAGAGGAGTCTGTTTCCAGTGCTACAGTGTAAATGCCACCCTAGTTCGTCTCGCAAAACGCCTCTAGCGGACTCCGTATCCACTGCTACAGTGATGCGGTGACGACCAGGGGAGGAGAGAGGGGCTGCATTTTTGCGGACGAAATTTAGGAGCCGCAAGACTGTTTGCTTGGCAAATCGGCAATGGCTTCCCGTTCCCGCGAACTAGGGGAAGTGAATCGGCCAGCCCCAGGCGGAAGCCAGGTGGTGAGCGTTGGAGTCCAACAGAGATGGATGCTGGGAACACTGTAAAAACTTCATGCGTCTGTCGGAGGGTTAACTCCTATCGCAGGGATCCTGAGGGACCCCTTTTTAGAGATTCGGCCGGGGGATGATCCTGAATATGTTCGCCGGAGAAATAAATGGGTATGAATGCGATGGCCGGTGGGGTGGACTGATCTAGTGCGGAACGGAGTAAATGCGCTGGTGTTTAGACAGGTTCGGGCCGCACGGAGGCGTAACACCCTACTCCTGTATGGATACTATAAATGCCCTGAGAATGTCCCTCAAGGATGTTGCTGGTTACAAGAATGTTTATCTATCTTAGAGCCTGGGGCTCCTTGTTCTTCGGTCTGCGTGTATCTGCTGGCTTTGGGTGCTCTCGATCTTCTCTTCTCTTTGCTACCTCAAAAAACCTGTCTTTGTCCGTGCTGCCGGCTGCTTTAAATACCCGCCGGCAGTAGCGTGCCCCAAGCGGGAGGGGGGGCACGAGTTCCAAGATACCATAAATGGAAAGGGCATCATCATAGCCTCTGTGCGAAGTGACCGGGGGTGGAAAATGCGTCCCACGCCCGGTCATCCGTCACCATAAATGCACTGGCAACGGGCGCCTTGGAGAGGGCCCACCGGGCAGCTGCAGAGCGGCCTGGCATGCCCACCCTGTCTTGTTCTCCTGCCACAGCAGCGCGGCAGACGGAACGCCTCGGCCCTTACGACGTTATCCCGAGACGGGCCGGATGGCACGGGATGGGACCCGAGCATTTAATGACCCCACGCCCTTCTGCCAGAATGTGACATGAACTGACATCGAGCGTGGCGGGGGCAGTTGGAGGTGACAGGCCACGCGCGCCCTTAAATGCGGCTTCGGGCCTTTGACTGGCTGACACCTCATCAGTGGGTCCCTGCTGGGGCCTCTGTTAGGGGGCTCTCTGAGTCGTCGGGGAACCGAGTGCTCGGGGGTTACTGTTCACCTCCCCGAGCACTCTCTCCCGAGAATGCCCTTTCTTGATCCTCGGGGAACCGAGTGCTCGGGGGTACTGTTCACCTCCCCGAACACTCTCTCCCGGGCACGCTTGTACGAATCCTCGGGGGATCGAGTGTTCAGGGGCCGCTGCATGCAGTCCCGAGCACTCTCTCCCGGAACTTCCTTCAGTGAGTCCTCGGAATACTTGGGTGTCCTGGGGGCCACCGCTCGTAGCCCAAGGCACACTTCTCCCGGTACTTAGCTTTCCTGGTCGTCGGGAGACTCAGGTGCTCGGGGGTCACTGTATACCTCCCCAAGCACTTTCTTCCCGGCACTTAGACTTCGCAGATCATCGGGGAACTTGGGTACTCGGGGACCACTGGCTGTGGCCCCAAGCGCCCTCTCCCGGGACTTAATCTTTTTTACCTCGCGGGGGAAACTCCGCTGGATGGCGCCACGTGGAGGACTGTTGGCCTGGCCTCGGGGTTCGGGGACCCCCGGTTCCTGATTTACCGACAGCAGCCCCCGGGCCCATTGGCAGGCGATGGCCCGGAGACTGCGGATGGGCCCTTCGTCGTCAACGAGGCCGAAGCCAGTACTGACGCCACGCGGCGCGCTCTTAGATAGTGGCCCTTCCGGTCCGGGCTTCTGGTACGGCCCAACGGGGAGTCGAACGGACGCGTGTCCAACCGACTCCCGAGGCATGTGATAATGGGACGGGCGGCGCGTGTGGCCACCGCGCAAATCGAGGAAAATACGCCTGGCAACTGCTGACACCCGCACGGCCCGAGGGAGATTCGCCTGGCGATCGCACTGGCAGAGGAAGCCGTCCCACCGAGCGCGCCGCGGCAGGCGACGTTTGAATTTCCCTGGGGTATAAAAGGAGGAGGGGAGCGAACCGCGCCCCCCTTTACGCCATCTTTGCGAACAAGCCTTCGTCTTCCTTGCGCTCCTGAGCCTTAAACCTTCTTTAGGCAATCAGAGCACCCTCTTCCCCCACTGTCCAGATCATCCCCCACCCTGACAAGATGTCGAGAGCGGGAGGAAGCCGCCGCGATAAGACTCCTGACAGCGTGCTGCCGAAGTCCCGGCTTGTGAACGAGGAGGCGGCGGACAAGGTGCAAAAGCTGATGGTGCCCGAGGGCCAGCGGGGGGCCTCGGTGGTGACGCCGGCGAGCTTCCCGCTGGTGACGAACCGGTCAGAGCGCATCGTCCTCTTCACTTCCTTCGTGGCGGCCGGGCTGGTGCAGCCATTTTCGACATTCTTCCTTCAGATCCTCGACACGTTCGGGATCCAGTTGGTGCACCTCAGCCCCAACTCCGTCGTCATCCTGGCGGTCTTCGCCCACCTCTGCGAGATGTTCGTGGGGGTGCCGCCGTCGGTGATGCTCTTCTGGCACTTCTTCGTGCTACGGTCGGCAGGGAAGAAGAGGGGCTTCTCTACCGCGGACGTCGCCGGCTGCTGCAATTTCCGGCTGTGGGACGGCCTGGGGGAGCAGTACATTCCCCAGGTGCTACGGAGCAAGTGGGAGGACTGGCGGCGCGATTGGTTCTACGTCGACGTCAGCCCCCACGACCGTCTGACCCTGCCGGAGAGGGCGGCGGAGCCCCAGAAGGCGACCTGGGAGGTGCCGCCGTAGGCGAACGGGCGGATGGAGCCGGTCCTGGAGCACATCGACTTCCTGCGCCAGGCCGGGCTAACCTCGGTGATGGTGGTGGTGGACTACCTGCACCGCTACCTGGCGCCTCTGTGGGAGCGGGCCCGGCCTTGCTGGGTGTACTCCGGCCCTCAGGACATCACCAGGACCCAGATCGACGCGGAGTGGGACCTGGACAGAGCGGCGCTGAGGGGCCTGCTCCGGGTGGTGATCGGGGTGGACGACCTGAGTCGGACGGAGCTTACCTGGAAGGAGCTAGCGCTCTGCGCCAACCCGGACCGGGTGGCGCTGCAAGCGAAGCTGCCGGAGTTCGACGCCCAGGGGCTGGTCAACTGGCCAGGGCGCCGGAACCCCGGGACTATCCAGATTCCCGGGGTGGACGAGGCGGCCAGCGAGGAGGCCGCAGGCGATCCAGCGCAGACCAGTGGCCCGGGTGCCGCAGGCGGCGGGTCGCAGGCCAGCGATGGGGCTGCTGCAGGCAGCAGCCGCCAGGCCGGAGAAGGAGGCGCCGCCGGCAGCGGGGCGGCGACAGCGTCGGGGGACAGAGGGAAGCGCCCCCGGACTTTCATTCCTACGTCGACGTCCCCGCCGTCGCTGTCACCTGGTGAGAAGGAGGGAGGCCGGGACGGCCAATCGTCCAGCGCGGGGCCGTCGACGGGGGCGGCATCGGCGGTTCTGGAACTAGACCTTGATCTGCTTGGGCCTGGTCTGGAGCCCGGAGATCGCGCGGCGGCCCCGCAGAGCCCCTCGCGGAAGAGGAGGAGGGAGGATTCTGGGCCGAGGCCGTCGGGCCCGGGGTACAAGATCCCGAGATCAAGGTGGCAATACTGGAAACCCAAACCTGCGTAAGTTTCCCCCCTTTTTTCCTGAGCATACCTTGCCCGAAGAGAGTTCGGAGATTGATCGTGTTTTTCTTTTGCAGGCTGCCTACGGGCGTCGCCGGAGACCAAGGACGGCCGAAGGCGCCGAGGCCGGCTCCAGCCCCCGAGGCGAGCGCGCCGGTGGAGCCAGAGACGCTGAGCGCGCCGGCCGAGGCAGAGCCACAGGCGTTGACCTGCCCCGAGCCGATGACGGAGGCCGCGCCCGAGCAACCGGTGCCGGCCGAGCCCGCCCCGATCGCGTTGAACGTGGGGCGGACGACCTCGTCGTGGGCGGTGCCTGCAAGGCAGTTTTCGGGGACCTCGAGCCCCTCGGAGAGGGGCTCGCAGGGGACCCAGCGCCCGGCCGTACCCAGCCGGCCTGTCGAACCCCTCCCAGACGTGCTAGGGAGCGCCCGGGAGGTGATCAGGCGGCTGAAGGCGGTCGTGGCGGGGGAGAGGACGCAGCTTGAGGCGAGCCGCGCCGCCCTTGCCGTGGAGAGGGAGCGGCTTGCAGAGGGCAGGCGCCTTTTTCAGGCCCACGTCGTCGCGGCGCGCGCTGCCAACGAGAGCGAGCAGCCTTGGAAGAGATTCACGCGGAGGCCGTGTAGGAGCAGGAGGACGCCGCCCGTCTGGCCGAGGGATCGCGGCAGCAGGCTGCCGAGGCACTTGCCAGGGAGAGGCAGGTGCAGGCGCGGGAGGAGGTGGTCCTGGCCCGCGAGGGGACTGTGGAAGCCTCCCAGGCGGACTTGGCCCGCCAGAAAGGCGAGGTTGAGCAGAGCCGCGGCGAACTCTAGCGGCAGGAGGAGGAGCTCCGGCGCCGGGAGGAGGACGTCGCGATCCGTGAAATCGACGTCAGCATTACGGCGATGGACCTGGACGCCCGGGAGGAGCTGCTGGTCCGCCGGGAGACGGAGGCTGCCGAGGCGTTGGAGGCCTCAGCTGCTCGGGAGGAGCGGGCCGCCATGTGGGAGTCAGAGCTGACCACCCGCGAGTAGGCCCTCTCTGCCCTTGCAGAGCGGGCCGAAGCCCAAGTGCCCGGTGCCGCCTCGGCCGGCGCGACCGGGGGACAGAGCCTCGAGGAGCGGCTGCGGAGCATGACGGAGGAGCTCGAGGCCGCCAAGACCGAACATGCCAACGTGAAGCTGATGATGGAAGACATCTTTCGGCAAGCACGGAGGTCTGTGAGGGTGGCCGGGCTTGGGCGAGTCCAGGTGGAGGCGAAGGGGACGGGCATCGGTCGCTTCGCCCTTGGCTTCAAAGATATCAGCCAGCGCCTCGAGGCGCTCCCCTAGGCCGTCCAGGAGCTAGCCGCCTGGGAAGGACGAGGCTTGGCCCGGGCGGTGGCCGAGCATGTCCTGGCCTGCTACCGAAGCCGGGACCCGAACTTCCCGCTGGAACCAGCTCGGGAAGGGGTGGTCGAAGCCGAAGAGGAGGCCGCCCGGGAGGCAGTTTGGAGCGTCACCGCCGAGGTGGCGGCCTGCTTCACGTGAGAGGCGCCGCCGATTCCGGACCTGGGGAGCAGCGGCGAGGAGGCCCCTCTATCCTCCGAGGGCTCCGACTTAGATTAGGCTTTTGTAATTTTCTTTTTCTTTGACTTGATGTAAATATGGGAGTGATCCCTCAGAATAGCTGTCCTTTCTTGCGAATATAATGGAAGGCTTTCTTTGGGGTCGCAACTCCAGTGTTCTTCTGAGTGCTTGATGAAGTTTCTGTTCTTTTCACTTGATGCCCCGAGGAGTACTCAGTCAGACCGGGCCCGACCTTTCCACCCCCGAGAACGAAGTCGCCCCGACCACTCATCGCCCGAGCAGTGAGGCCTTCTCGGCGCGTTTAGCCCTCGAGCCCTCGCGAGTCTGCAGCGGCTAAGTCAAAAGACAAAGGCACGAACTCCCTTACTCGGGAAATAGATCGATCCAGCACGGAGCACGCCATGACCAGTGAACACTTTCCCACTCTGCGACCACTCGAACAGGTAGACTGGAGACACGTGCGGGCGGGAATGCGACCAAGAGTCCCCACGGTTTGGTGGTGCCCGAGCTAGGATGGACCGGATTGAGCACCGTCAGCCAGCCCCCAAGGTCTAGGCTCCCGATCGCTCGAGCAGCTCGAGCGGTGAGATAACCCGAGAACCCCAGAGGCTCGGTAGTGCTCGGGGCCTTTTAAGCGGACCGAACACCACGACCACCATGAAAGATTTCGGTCAGACATTGCTGTACGTACGGTACACCTTTGTACTGTCCGTTCTGTCGTTCCGGAAAAAGCGGACACGTGGCAGGGTTTTGTGCGCGAGGAGACTGTTTCGCCGAACAGATTAGAATACGAGGGCCCCCGAGGAACACTCGGGAATAATATTTTACTGAATGTAAATTCGTGTGAATTTAACCACTCACCGGACAGCTGTCAGCTTTTCGACTAACCGATCCAGGAGAGACATGCACTCCGAGCTCGGGGTGCCCGGGAGCTTGGTTCCCACGGCTGGGGTGCCCGAGCATTGGGGGCGCATGGGGAACCCGGGGTCAGGCGATCCCGACCACTCATGCCTGAGAAGTAGGACCACCCGAGGATCCTTAGGGCCGAGCAGCGACCTGGGCACTGAGGCCCTCGCGATCGAGCTGCTTTTGCTTTTGATTGTCTATATGAGAAAAATAGAGAAATTCTTTGCTTGGTGCGCTCTGTTAGTGCGGTACTTATTATAGACTGCTCTCGTTTTCGACCCGAGACCTCTCGAATACCCAGACTGGCGGACAAAAGCAGGCAGAGGCATAACCCAGAGGTCCTATGGTTCGGTGGCGCCCGGGTATGACAGACCAGACCGAGCACCGACAGCCCGCCCCTGGGGCCTAGGCTCCGGACTACTCGAGCGATAGGATTACCCGAGAACCCCAAGGACTCGGTGATGCCCGGGAGCCTGCCACGACACCGAACACCACAGCCTACCACGACAGACGTAAGTCAGCGGCAACTGCCCGCGCGCATACCGATCGGGATTCTTTTATCGACGGGGAAAATGAGAGAGCGAACTTTTCTCGCACAATTGAGCATCTCACCAGACAGATTAAACATATGGAATCCAGAAAAATGAAATTTTGACATAAGAGCGGCACATTGATATATGTATTGTATTGACAATTTTTTTTACAAGGTTGGGTGACTTACCCAGTTAGTGGTAGCCCCCGGTCGACTTGGGCGGGGGGAAAGCCCCCGGCTTGGTTGACCTGAGCCTGCATACATGGCCATCTACGGGAAGAACTTGCGCAGGTGCTCGATGTTCCACGCGTTGGGGAGCGGCTGCCCATCTTCTGCAGCCAACCGGAAGGAGCCTTCTCGCGGGACACCGATCACGGTAAAGGGGCATTCCCACATAGGGGACAGTTGTCACACCCGGTTTTAACGGACAAAACCAGATGCGGCTTATGTGTGCCCAGGATGTTCAACACACATAAGGACGTCACAGGTGAAGTAACAAAAGCAATACTTTTATTAAATAACGTTAAACTCTTACAGCAATTGACATATATTGTCTTCTATCAAAATATCTGCAGCGGAACAGAAGCACTGGTGCCCAACAACACCGCAGGCAACTGACCGGGAGACACGCGCCTAGAACGTCACAACCTCATCTTGATAGTCTTCAACATCTTCACTCACTGAGCAGCAGCATACATGTCGCATTGTATAGGAAAAATAGCAAGTGTGAGCACATAGAGTACTCAGCAAGTGGGGGAAAGTAATGATATGCAGGCTTATACCAAGAATAGGCTAACGAATGGTATTTTTGCGTAAATGCGAGTAATGAAAACATATTTGGACTCAAAAGCATTAAGCAATTATTAAGTGAATGTAACCCATACAATTCAGCATCCAGCATACAAGGCTCCCCACCTTGCACACCATAACTTTCTAGTACTCCCTGTACTATAACCAAAACCATCTAGTACTCCATGTACCAGAACCATAACCACAATCATCTAGTACTCCCTGTACCAGAACCATAACCACAACCATCTAGTACTCCCTGTACTAGAACCATAACCCATAACCATCTAGTACTCCCTGTACCAGAACCATAACCCGTAACCACAACCCACTAATCATGTGAGCACGGCTGTTATAACAGTTTTACACTCTGCAGAGGTTGTCCAGCTTTCCCCACGAGTCAGTGAATTCCATGTTGCCGTGTTCGCGAAACACTTAACACACACCAGTGGTGTGCCGCCAAGAATCACTACATGACATTTGCCACCAACCAGAGACTGATCCAGTATGTGTCTACCCACTAGGTTTCACCGCCAGGCTTTACGCAAGCAAAGCTCCTACCCAGAAGCCCCTTTTGTGCTGACCCAACACACACTGAATAGACTCTAATCAGTATGTCACGCCTTACCCATATCAGCCTCGTGGTTGGTACGTTACTTCTTGGGTTGTCTCTCCACGAACCGGTCCTTACTTAGGTTACTTGAGCAAACATTAAACCAACATCATAACCATGACAACCATCAAAACTACTTTGCTCAAGGCCTAAGGTTCCATGTTGCTAGACCATTAACACATTAACGACCATTGTTGCATATGTTCATTAGTCAAGATTATGACACTTCTCAACATCCCAAAAGCATGGCTAAGCAATCTACCCAAAAAGGACACCTAACCATAAACCATCTAGGTTCCAGGGGATAATAAGGAAAAATCTAGTGAAAACCCTAACATAGGTGACTACCCATCATATTGACACTGCATGCAATTTTGTAAAACAAAACATTTAAAAACATAGGTTCAATATGATCAAGGACACTTGCCTTTTACCCAATGCTGCTCAGTGTTGTTGAAATCTTGGTCTTGAAGTCCCTCGAACTGCTTTGGAACGTTATCGACTAATCGCGAGAACTACCGACAAACAACACAAAGAAACACTAAGAACAACATACCAAACATCATTAAAACACTTTAAAAACACTATGGTTGGATAGGGATGATTTTAGGAACATTTAGACGCAAGGATCGTCTAAGTCGGAGTTAAGATGAAAACAGAATAACTTTCGGCAGATGGATTAGACTGAAAAGGAAAAACTAGCTTACTGGAGTTATCTTCCTATAGGAAAAGGCTTTATTGCACAATCACTGTGTCAGGCTTGACAACATCATTGCGCAAGATTCAAGAAGTGTAGGGCAGACTAGACTTTGCTGACTAGGCTAAGGAGAATGATGTGGTGCTAACTTGGCATGCTATGCAAGTAACATCTTGGATTAAAGAAAGGATACGCTGAGGTCTAGTATCGATCACCTATGATGGATCAAAAAGTGCCGAAGGTTGCACTTCTAGGTTTAGGATACTACTGGTGACTCTATATAGCGGTGGTGGTTCAGGTTTTGTCGGAGATGGCGATCAGGCTTGTGGCCACAAACATCGATGTCGGCTTCAGTGGTGTTTTAGTGAAATGAGGGGAGCATGGCATAGAACGTAGAAAGACTAACTCAGCGGTATGGTTGGTTTTGGAAGGGGTCATCCGAGGTAGCGGCAAAACAGCAATGACTGCTTCTAGATTTGGCGGTGACTGCGAACAGATGTAGGAACGAAGACACTAGCGTTCTAGAAGATTGGCTATCAAATTTGAGAAACCGTTTGAACAAAGATTCATATAACCCGAGAACACAATGCTATGGCATGGGTTTTGGTAGATCATCCACTGAGAGGAAGAACGATCAGCACAGATGAAACGGTTGATGGCTGTGACGTGCTGTGGTTGGCAATGGCGTCCTGGTCGTGTCGCTGCACAAACGGGGATGGGCTCCTAGGGTAACGTAGAAGACTCCATGGGACACGCCGTGACGTGGTTGGTGCATCCATACGGCTTTCGGATTGACGGGGGACGCGAATGAAAATCCAGTGCGCGTGCAGAACACGTCCAGAAACCGGACAGCGGGTATGTCGACCTTGATTTCGATAGTTTGGCTAATCTACTGGCCAAACCGGTTGGTGAGGGCATGGGGAACATCATGGGACATACACCGGTGAAAGAGCTTGGTGATTTGACCTCTGGTTGGTCGGGAACATCTATGCCAATCGGCTACACCGCGGCTGTCTCGCGGCTGTCGGCGACGGTGATGACCGTGGAGGCATAGATTGGGCTTTGGACGGGGCTACGGCTTGGCTAGGGACTTAGTATGATGCTAAAATAGTAGTAAGGGAGGAGAAGAAGAGATCCTCATGTTGCTTTGGTGGTCGAGGAAGAAGGATTCGCGGAGAAGACGACGTAGCGCATCACGGGCGGCGGCGGCGGCGGCGGCGGCGGCGGCGACTCCGGCGAACGGCGGCGCTCCGGCGACACACGGACAGGGCAGCAGCGACTTCTAGGGATTGAGGGCGTGGAATATGGGTAGGAGAGGGCGTGCAACTCATATATAAAGGGCTAGGGACGGCTGGTTGAGGTGGAGTCCAAACCGAACACGGCCTGGAGGGCTGTAGGCCAGTAGAAACCTTGCCGGAAGGCCTTCCCGACCAACGTGCGGAACGATGCATGGCCACCGCACTCGCCCTCATGGACCTCAGCGAGAAGCTCACCGCCTTCGGCCCGGGTGATGCATTTCAGGAGGATGCCGCCTGCGCTACGCCGGTAGAGATCCCCATCTACTATGGCATAGCGTTTGGACTGCCGAGCAACTCTTTCAGCAGAGGCCTCATCCCTGGGGAGGAACTTTTCCTTCAAGTACCCTCGGATCTCGTCCATCTACGAGGCATCTTGAGAACTGTCAGCAAGCGCAGCGCACTCACCGGACGGTGGCACCCTGTCGGGGCTTCCCACTGAGGGCGCCGCCGGGGTCCCCTGAATTGAGCTCGAGGTTTCCCCTTCGTCCTGTTCGGCAGGCAGGACGGAAGGCCGTGTGAGTCTTTCTTCAAAGACTCCGGCAGGGACGCGCGCACAGGAGGAGGCCAGGCGAGAGAGGTCATCGGTCAGAGTATTGTCGCGGCGAGAGATGTACCGCAGCTCCAGGCCGTCGATGCGCTTCTCTAGCTTCCTGACTGCCGCCACTTACACCGCCATTTGAGGATCCGTGCACTGGTATTCTTTCGATACCTGGTTGACCACCAGCTGGGAGTCTCCCTTGACCAGGAGGTGACGAATCCCGAGGCCCACCGCGGCTCAGAGGCCGGCGATGAGGCCCTCATATTCCGCCATGTTGTTAGATGCGCGGAACTGCAGCTGCACGACGTACCGGAGTTCTTCACCCGTTGGGGAGGTGAGAACCACTCCGGCCCCCGCACCTTTCAGCGTGAGGGAACCGTCGAAATGCATAATCCAGTACCCGGGTGCATCGTGCCCGGGATATGTGGAGATTTCTTCTCGGACGACCTCAGGGACGGGTGTCCACTCTGCCAGGAAGTCAGAGAGCGCTTGGCTTTTGATCGCCTGGCGGCTGACAAAGTGCAGGTCGAACTCCGCCAGCTCCACCGCCCACTTGACGACGCGCCCGGTGCCTTCTCGGTTCCGGAGGATGGGCCCCAGTGGGTACGTAGTAACCACCGAGACCTTGTGCGCCTGGAAGTAGTGGCGCAGCTTCCGGGAAGCAATGAGCACGACGTAGAGCAGCTTCTGAGCTTGGGGGTATCTTGTCTTGGCCTCCCGGAGGACTTCACTGACGAAGTACACCGGTCGCTGTACCCGGTGGGCCCGGGCTGCGGCTTCACCCGAGGGCCTGCTACGACCCTCGAGCTCAACGACGTGGTCAGGGCCGGCCGGGTGCTCGGGCTCGACTCCCTGGTCGGGAGGAGCCAAGTGCCCGGACTCGACCCCCTGCTCGGGGAGAGCCAAGTGCTCGGGTTCGACCCCTGCTTGGGGGGAGCCATGAGGACAGGGGAGTGCTCGGGGGTGGCCGGGAGCTAGGACCCAGCACCCAACCCCGTGCACTCATCGCGCTCCACCACCAGTACCATGCTCACGACCTGAGGAGTGGCCGAAACGTAGAGCAGTAGTGGCTCGCCCTCGGATGGGGCCACAAGTACGGGTGGCGAGGTGAGATACTTCTTCAGTCGAAACAACCGGTCTTCTTCAGAAGCTTGAAAAGGGGGAGTCCTCACTCCCCGAGTTTGGAGATGAAGCGCCCGAGGGCCGCCATGCAACCGGCGAGACGCTGAACCTCCTTGAGTCGAGCCGGGGGTCACATCTGCTCGATAGCCCGGATCTTCTCTGGATTGGCATCGATCCCTCGGCTGGACACCAAGAAACTGAGGAGCTTGCCCGCAGGCACCCCGCAGACGCACTTCTCGGGGTTGAGCTTTAGGCGGGTAGTGCGGAGACTGTTGAAAGTCTCGGCAAGATCTTCGAGCAGGGTGGTGCGGTCTCGGGATTTGACCACGAGATTGTCAATGTAGGCCTCGACGTTGCAGCCAACCTGCGAATCAAGGGTGATGCGGATAGCGCGCTGGAAAGAAGACCCAGCGTTGCGCAAACCAAAAGGCATCGATACATAGCAATAAGTCCCCACCGGAGTAGTAAAAGCAGTTTTTTCTTCATCCTCTATGGCCATGCGAATCTGGTGATAACCAGAATTTGCATCTAAAAAACACAAAAGATCACATCCCACGGTTGCATCTACGACCTGGGAGGCGTCTTCGCCCACCACGACCTCCTTCGTAGGAATGGAGGCGTCGGCAGCGAGTCGGGGTTTGGATGAAGAGGGTCCCGGGCCCCCTAAACGGCCTTCGACCTCGGCTCGAGCTGAGACCAAGGCCGAGTATAACTGCACGGTGCAGGAGACAGCGCTGCTGGTCTCGGCGGACACGGAGATGGGGCCTGCTGGGCCCGGTATCTTAACCGTGAGGTACGCATAGTGCGTGACCACCATGAATCGAGCGAGCGCCGGGCGCCCGAGGATGGCGTTGTAGGGGAGGCGGAGCTCCACGATGTCGAAGATGACGTTCTCCATCCGAAAGTTATCCCGGCTCCCGAATGTCACGGGCAGCTCGACCTGCCCGAGGGGTAGGGAGTGCCCGGGTGTCACCCCGTAAAACAGGAGCGACGGCTTTAGGCGCTTGGAGGGCACCTGCAGCTTCTCGAAAGCCTCCTTGGAGAGGAGGTTAAGGCCTGCGTCCCCATCGATCAGCACTCTGCTGACCTTCACATTGCAGATGGTGGGGGACACTACCAGGGGTAGTCGCCCCACGCCTGCAGTACTGGCGGGGTGGTCGGGCAAGCTGAATGTGATCGGGGCGTCCGACCACTTCAGGGGCCTTACGGCCTCTTCGCTCGGGGTCGCCGAGCACACCTCGCACCGCATGGTCTTGACACTGCGGCGGGAGGAGGGCATGTACGCACCTCCGTCGATGAAGGCGACAGTGTGCTCAGGCTCCTGGAAGCTGAGATCTGGGTTGTTGGGGGCGGCTTCGTCATCGCCACCCAGGCAGGGCTCCTCGCGGTCCCTTTGGCACTGCTCGATAAGGCCCTTGACCGTTCGGCACTCTGTGAGGTCATGCCACCTGGTCTGGTGAATCGGGTACCACTTCCCCAGCTCGGGCCCCGCAGGAGCGGGGGCCCTTGCCGGAGCGTGAGCCCTTGCGGGAGATGGAGCCCTTGCGGGAGATGGAGCCCTAGGAGAAGCTCGAGCCGGAGCCCTCGCGGGCGCGGGCCGTCTGTCGGCGGCCGCCCGGCGTGCTTGCCGTCTGTTGAGCCTACGCCGGAGCGGCGCCCGGTGCTGTCCAGACGCGGACCTGGCGGCAGGAGTTTCGGCCACCTGCTGGGGGTTGGGTGATGCACCGGCGACGGCGGCGGCGGCCTTGCTGGGCCCAGTGCCCTGGTCCCCTTGAGAGGGGAACGCCGTACGTGCAGATCGCGGCTGCTGCTGGGACGCAGCAGCGACTGGGGCCTCCTGAGCGAGGGGCTCCATTTCCCCACTGGAGCTGGAGTCGGAGCGCTGGAGACGACGACCACTGGCCATTTTTTCTGCAGAAGAAAACAAACAAACAAATTCAGGGATGCTTCCCCCTACCTGGCGCGCCAGCTGTCGGAGGGTTAACTCCTGTCGCAAGGATCCTGAGGGACCCCTTTTTAGAGATTCGGCCGGGGGGATGATCCTGAATATGTTCGCCGGAGAAATAAATGGGTATGAATGCGATGGCCAGTGGGGTGGAATGATCTAGTGCGGAACGGAGTAAATGCGCTGATGTTTAGACAGGTTTGGGCCGCACGGAGGCGTAACACCCTACTCCTGTATGGATACTATAAATGCCTTGAGAATGTCCCTCAAGGATGTTGCTGGTTACAAGAATATTTATCTATCTTAGAGCCTGGGGCTCCTTGTTCTTCGGTCTGTGTGTATCTGCTGGCTTTGGGTGCTCTTGATCTTCTCTTCGCTTTGCTACCTCAAAAAACCTATCTTTGTCCGTGCTGCCGGCTGCTTTAAATACCCGCCGGCAGTAGCGTGCCCCGAGCGGGAGGGGGGCACGAGTTCCAAGATACCATAAATGGAAAGGGCGTCATCATAGCCTCTGTGCGAAGTGACCGGGGGTGGAAAATGCGTCCTACGCCCGGTCATCCGTCACCATAAATGCACTGGCAACGGGCGCCGTGGAGAGGGCCCACCGGGCAGCCTCAGAGCGGCCCGGCATGCCCGCCCTGTCTTGTTCTCCTGCCACAGCAACGCGGCAGACGGAACGCCTCAGCCCTTACGACGTTATCCCGAGACGGGCCGGATGGCACGGGATGGGACCCGTGCATTTAATGACCCCACGCCCTTCTGCCAGAATATGGCAGGAACTGACATCGAGTGTGGCGGGGGCAGTTGGAGGTGACAGGCCACGCGCGCCCTTAAATGCGGCTTCGGCCTTTTGACTGGCTGACACCTCATCAGGGGTCCCTACGGGGGCCTCTGTTTGTGGGCTCTCTGAGTCGTCGGGGAACCGAGTGCTCGGGGGTTACTGTTCACCTCCCCGAGCACTCTCTCCCGAGAACGCCCTTTCTTGATCCTCGGGGAACCGAGTGCTCGGGGGTACTGTTCACCTCCCCGAGCACTCTCTCCCGGGCACGCTTGTACGGATCCTCGGGGGACCGAGTGCTCGGGGGCCGCTGCACGCAGTCCTGAGCACTCTCTCCCAGAACTTCCTTCAGTGAGTTCTCGGAATACTTGGGTGTCCTGGGGGCCACCGCTCGCGGCCCCGGGCACACTTCTCCCGGTACTTAGCTTTCCTGGTCGTCGGGGGACTCGGGTGCTCGGGGGTCACCATATACCACCCCAAGCACTTTCTTCTCGGCACTTAGACTTCGCAGATCATCGGGGAACTTGGGTACTCGGGGACCACTGGCTGTGGCCCCAAGCGCCCTCTCCCGGGACTTAATCTTTTTTACCTCGCGGCGGAAATTCCGCGGGATGGCGCCATGTGGCGGACTGCTGGCCTGGCCTCGGGGTTCGGGGACCCCCGGTTCCTGATTCACCGACAGCGTCGGATCCAGATCTGTCCACAGCACCACTGGAGTTGGCCTCACGTAGCGCCGCGCTACGGCCCCGACCTTTGAGCATCGTAGACAATCCTTCCTGCTTGGCCTCCCTTTGTCGTGGTGGTGGGGTGCCTACGCCGCCACTATCGCGTCCACCATCACAAGGAGCCGCTCATGGAGGTGGTAGAGTGGATGTGATCCCTGATGAACTCCGCTGCCTCGCCGCCGGCGCTGTGCACGCCCGTCGTTGTGATGCCGAAGTCGTCGTCGTGCTCCCGATCTACTGACACCGGTACGACATTCGCGGCATGCTCACGCAACGCTGAATGGTGAGGATGAGGCCGGTGAGGTGCAACAGTGGAGGGGAGGGGTGCGGTGGTGGAGGGGCAAAGGGAGGATACGGCGGAGGGAGGGGGGAGGGGGAGGGGGCGGAGGGAGGGAGCTTGATGGTGGAGGGGGGCGTAGGAAAGGACTGTGGCAGAGGGAGGGGTTGGAACGTCAGAGTGAACGAAACGGTTAAAGGAAAACCAATTTAATATAGGAGAGAAAAGATATGGTTTGATTTATAGAGTATCGGCTAGAGATAGTTGAAAAGAAAGTACAATGATAGTGATAGTGGATACTGTAATGATATTATATGATAAGAAATTTTAAGGTAGGTAATAGAGATGATCTAAACTCTTAATAAGTAGCATATCAAGAAGATAGGTACATATTATGCTGCAGACGCCGAGGGGTGAATCTATCCATGCTGATGCATGTTTCAGATTGCTAAGGGCGTGTTTGGATGGCCTGCTGAGCACATGCATGCACCGGCGGATGCAGCATCGTGCGTACAAATTGATAGAGCGCGTTGTTTGGTTGCCGTGACGCTCGCGCTCCGTTTGCACCCGCTCGTGCGCGTATACGGCCGGATGCTGCATGCACCCATGCGTCCAAATCAGCCGTAGCTCGCGTCCTGGCTCGCCAGATGCAGCGGTTTGACGCTGGGCCCACTCGTCAGCGACAGCGAACTTCCTCATGCAGCCTCAGATTCAGCCTACCAAACACAAACTCAAATTCAACCTGCATCCGCTCATCCAACCAACCAAACACTCTTCTTTTCTAAAATATAGCTCCCCCAACCTGCTTTCCCTCATCCAGTATATACGATGCAGCTATACGAAACACCATGTAGGCAACCAAACACACCCTAAACAATGCCGCTATGAAGTGAGGTCCTACAATACTGTCAGTGTGGGCTAGCTAGTTGTTGTCTGGGATATGATGGGGCTCGGGCATGCATTATATATCCCATCCATCCAAGTAAGTGCACAGGTGACTGAATCAACCACATGCATTATAATTCAAACTGTCGGACTGGAATGGTACTTATGTTATTGTGTGGTGCCTAGACATGTAAGTATATGTTGCTAAACCACTCGAGACTCGGCGATGATGTTCATCAGCCTCAGCTCATGCACGTTCATCCTACAGATAAGTTACATGCACGTTGGTGACGCTCTCTGAAGAATACAGTAGAGTATCTGAGTATGCTCTCTGAAGATTATTACTAGCTAGTAGTATACAGTCAATGAGAACCAATTATTCCAAGCATGCGGCATGTTGATGAGTGAATGGTTTCGAGTTGGCACGACCGGTCATCCGCGTTGAATGAATGGATGAATGAATGGTTTCAGCTGTAGATAGAGCTAGGACTCTGCAGCACGTCCGTACGTCCGTAGCTTGATTTCAGTTCGTGTGGGCCGTCTGTCAGTCAAATCTGCAGCAACTCAATTCGTTAAGAATTTCATCTCACTGATAGTCTGATACGCAAGTTTAGTTAAAAAGAAAAGAAACTGATACGCTAGGTGGATGCATGATGGGGCTTCTACTGTTCTCCAAGCTTTGGCCTCAGCGTACGTACGTGCTGGTGAGAATAATGCTAGCGAAGACATCATATCGGACGCCAAAGATGCGGGAACATGTTCTCTGGCGCTATTAATCAGCTAGTAGCTAGTAGCGCTACAGCACTCATCGCAGTTCTAGATTCCAGGCAGTGTCACAGTATAAGCACACACTATAATGGCTAGCTAGTGTTGGGACTGGAGTCCAGTCACTGGACTGTACCACGGGCGGATTAGGGGGCTTAAGCCCCTTACACGGGGCCACTATACGCAAAACTGATAAAAAATACACATAAGTAACATGTTATTATATGACTTGTCACTTATATCGTTTTATATCGTTTTAGATTGAGACCGAGTATTTACCTATTATAAATAATAATTAATAGGTGATTGATCATAATATTACCTGTTATTTATAACAATTAGTGACGGATATTTGAATAAACCTGTCACTTATGATCAAGTCATAAGTGACGAATCTCTCTGCACTAATCATAAGTGATGTGTCATATTACGACCTGTTACTTATGACTTGACAAAGATGATGAGTCTCTCTGAGCTAGTCATAAGTGACATGTCGTAATATGACCTATCACATATAACAAATAATAAGTGACGAGTATTATTATCATACGTCACTTATTACTTAAATCTGTTTTAAGACTTGACTAGCCAAATTTGAATTTTAGGTTTCAATCTATTTGAATTTGTAATATTAATGTTAATTTTGAATTTAGGTTTCAAGTTATTTGAATTTGTAATATTACAGTCAAATTTGAATTTTAGGTTTCAAGTTATTTGAATTTCTAAAATGTGACAGGTGATATTATTAACATGTCACTTTTATAACTAATAGGTAATGAGTAAGTAACATAACCTGTCACATATGACTTATATGTACAAACCGAGTCAAAGTAAAAGGTAACAGGTGATATTCTTAACCCGTCACCTTTTACTTACAATAAGTGACGGATTACATTTATCACCTATCATCTATGACTTGTACGTATATAACCCTAGTTAGTCCCCGGGCGCGCTATCTCTCATTTTGCCTGCACGCGCTAGGGTTCGCTATCACTATCGCACTCCATCGAGCTAGTCGCCGTCGCCGCCGAGCCCGTCACCATCGCCACTGAGCCCGTCGTCGTCACCCCTAGCCCTCTACGCCCCCGTCGGAGCCCCGCCGCACTTGGAGCAGCATCGTTGCCCTCGGGCCCTCCGCCATCACCACGAGCCGCCGCCCCACATCTTCATCGAGCTCGGCGTCCACCTCCTATCTCCGTTGAGCAAGGTGTCTGCCCACCCCCATCTCTGTCCAGTACGCCCCCACTCCTCCCCTCCATCTCTTGCTCGTACTGGATCCGTTGTGTGATTGATGGTAAATCATGATATTTATTGGAGATCTTGTTTGCTCAAAGTGCCCTTAAGCTTCCTAATGTAATGCTGGATCAGATTTGTTGGAGATCTTGTTCTGATAAGATAAATTGATGGCAAGTTAGATTTATTAGAGATCTTCCAAATCATGAAGTCTAAAACATGAATGTGGTATATCGCCTTCTAATGATGGATTTGTGGTGTTCATGCTCAAAGTGCTTATTTCTTGGTGTGAATTGTGATGCCTTACTCATTCCTTGGCACCTCATTGCTGCATTTTGTCTTAGATGGAGAAGGGGCTTTTGAGTGTACTGTCTTATACTTGAAATTGCTTGATAGTATGGTTGCTTGTCTCGATGATGATGACATTTACTGATACTGGACATGTATACTAAGTACAATAGTTTGAACCTGTATATTTCTCTATTGCTTTACAATAGTTTTAATCTGACTTCTTGGATTAGAGGCTACTGAAATTGTTGGAGTTATAGATGTTGATTGTTTATTCTTGAGTTGATCTATTGATCTATTACTTTGTTGAATTCAGTCTCCGTAGATTTTATTTCATTATGTTTTCTGAATCTGTTCAATAGCCTTGTCTAGGAAGCTTTGCTAAGTTCCGGAGAATTATTGTCATGTTTAATTTGTAGGTGTGATCTTAGATACATGTCCAGTCTTTAATGTGTAAATTGATCAGCTAGGGAGCTGAATCTTATTATTCTAGCACTAGCTGTTTAGAACCCTCTGAGAGCAATCCTTGCTCGTACCGGATCCGTTATGTGGTTAATGGCAAATCATGATGTTTGTTGGAGGTTTCACCGGTGGATAGTCTCGGCTATACTTATACTTATTGTTGATAGTCTCGGTTCCCTTTTGTGAGCTGATTATATGGCTGCAGTGTTTATGCTCTTATGTGTATCAATAGCTTGGCTAGTAGATTGTTGGTCGTCTGTTAATGAATTTGAGTGTCCTGCTGCTAGATGGCTGGCTCCTGCATTGTTGTCTTGCGGTGGATGATGGTTAGCATCTCAGTTATTTGATATTGTGGCCATGTGCTGCCCTGCTATGTTGCTCACAAGTATGGCTGACCATTGATGACGGTAGATGGCCTAGCACGAAATTCAAATATGGTAATCTCATGATGAGGTGGATGGCCTAGCAAGGGTGGGACAAGCATGTATCAACCTACATAATTACTACATACAGGCTTGTAGAGATAACAATATCACATCCATAGTCGTACAGTACAAATAACGACACTTCTTAAGTAAAGATGACAACTATTTCATTGTGGGTTTTAATGACTTATACGACCTCTTGAACCTTGATGTCCTGGACGTATCGTTATTACGTGTCTTCACATTGTAAGTCTCTTGAAACTGAATATTCATTAATTAATATTACTATGTCTTGAATCTAACTATGTTCTTATATATAGGCACTTGATGAAACAAAACAAAGGAGAACAAGGACTCCATCACATTTCTTGACCCTGAGGTCATTATATTATTAGTCATCCAATTTCACACCGACTTCACTGTGGACCAAGTGGCTAGGGCAATGCAACAATATTCTAAAATACACTACCTATTGGACGCCCACAACACCGGTGGCCATTGAATCTTACTGGTTATTTGCCTCAAGTGAAACTTGGTGTGGTACCTCGACTCATCAAGACCAGTAGGACGAAAAGGCAAACTCGGAGAGCGTGATTACAACACTGTAAAAGGACTTCTCGACGCATAAGTTCTACTTGCCTTAGTATACATATTTAACTTTTCTAATATTCAAATGCTCCCTAATCGATCCTTCTTTATGCAGAGCTTTTGATAAGTACCTTCGAGCTCAATCTGACTACAACGAGAAAGACGGCCACCGACTGACACACAAGATCGGGCTCGCGGTAAGTGAAATGCTCTCTGTTGCTGTTTTTTCCCTTTTGATATAACACTAAATTTTCTGTTCAGAAATGCCACCAACAACCATCGGGCAACGTCTACAGATTCTATGTTGCGTGGAACATGCTCCTCACACTCCGCATGAAGGATCAATATGAGATGATTCGTAACTAATTTCAGTAATTAGTTTAATTCTATGGTAACATGATATTGGTTACGTGTCAAATTATGCTAGGGATTTGACGTTCATGATGTCTGAAGTCATCAGTCCACACGACGAGTTCCACTATAGAATTCCTAGTTTGCGATGTCTTGTGTAATATGAATTGATCTGAACTTTATAATATTTATGATTCTGTAATGAATAGATTGGAACTTTATAATCTTTGCAATTCTGTGATAAAGTGAGTTCTTATATAAGTGTGTTTATCACTATGAATTTGGATGTGTTGCTGTTATTTGTAGAGAGAAGACGGCTACCAAATCCTGGCTATGCTCCAAGATGCAGTCAGGAAGCAGGCCAATCCAGCAGGACACCATAAACGTAAGTCATAGGTAATATATTTACTCGTTACTTATGTTAAATATAAGTGACGAGTAAATTAGGTTACCCGTCACTTCTGTATTCCTCTAGCACATGTGTGACAGACATAAGTGACAGGTAACCTAGTTACCCATCACTTATATTGGAACATAAGTGACGGGTGAAGAGTTTACCGTCACTTATGTCTGCAACCAAAGCACATGGGAGACGCTCAGAGGTGACGGGTCCTTACCCATCACCAATGATTAGTCATCAGTGATGCGATTAGGGTGACAGGTATAGGACTCGTTATCCATAATGGGTGTGACCCTTCATGTATGTCTATTTTTCACGTAGTGGGCGCAACTAGGGGCTGTTTGGTTACGGACCAAAGGAAGCTAAGCCAAATTTTGGCCGTGCTCTGAAAATTTTATCTCTGTTTAGTTTAGGGTTAAATTTTGATCATGTCTTGGAAAAATTTGGCCGGTCAAAAATTTTTAATAGCATTTATGGGTAAATCTCGGGCGGGCAAATCGTTCGCCAAAATTTTTGGCCAACTAAATTTGATTTTCCCTCAAACCAAACGTCATTTTGACGATCAAAATTTGACACTATCCTGATTTGACCTGTGGCCAAATTTTAGCTTGACCTGTTGAGGCCGAAAACCAAACAACCTCATAGTCTTTGAAGCCATATTGAGTATGGAAGAGAAAGAAGATAAGAAACATAGAAGAGAGGAAGAACATGAACAAGATGAAGAAGAGAGATTATTTCCACCTTGTGGTTCTGGATTCACCGTACGTAGCTATCACTCGGGTACTGAAGCATCAGTTTCGTTAATAAGAACAAAATTAATTAATTAGTGTGCGTGCATGTAGCATGTTAATACAATGTTGGTAACTAATGTGCATATATAAACCCGTTCCCGTTCACAAATGCATATGCCCTGGCCATGTCTGGCCAATTGTGTAACCTCTCTCTCCCTCCCTCAGTCTACCCCTAACTCAGGTCAGCCTCTCGTCTACGTAGCTTTCCTTGGAGAAAATAAAAGAGTAAATTCCACTTTAGACCATATATTAGTGTGTTTTGTGTATTTTGAATCATCTTTAATAATAATTTTTGTTTTAGATCATATATTTGATGCTAATCTTTCATTTTATACTGGATTTAAGGAATCAAAATTTGATCATACTCACGTGACGAACAGTTTCATCTATTTCAAATCTACGTATTTATCTAGGAGGGTGGAGTGCTATTTTTAGATTAAATTTTTTTCCTCTTGGTTTATTCTTCATTGCCTGCTTCTCATTCATCTACATTTTGCTAGAGTCGTCTTTCCATATCGTGCAGAATGGTATTGAGTTTACGACGTTTACAACCATCCAAAAAGTCAACATTTTATATGTAATTTGACCCTCAGATTATGTGTTCGCTAGAATTGTGAAGATAGGCATCGGGACGATAACGAGGTAGATATGGCTGAAGTGGTGCAGCAGTACAGGTGGTGACATGAGAAGATGCGGCGATAAGGTACACATGACTGGAGAGGAGCGACCGTGCAAGCAGTAACTTGAGGTGTTAGCGTCAGCGAGGAATGTAAGCAGATGACAAAAATTTACTAGCAGTGACACTTGGACTCTAGAGGTTTGATATGGAGATATAACTCTAATTTGAGACTAAATAAGAAGTAGGCAACAAAGAATGAATCAAGAAAAAGAAAACTTAGGTTAAAAATAATAGTCCATCCTCCAGTTGAATCTATTGAGCTGAGTTGGATAGAACTGCTCGTTACGTGAGCATGATCAAAAGCACAATTCTTAGACACGGTGCAAATTGAAAGATTAACGTAAAATATATGGTTCAAAATGACGTACATTGTTAAATATTATTCAAAATACATCAAATATACTAATATATAGTTCAAAGTGAAATTTGCTTTAAATAAAATGTATAAAACCATGCACATCCACCATCCATAGCTTTTGCTCTCTGCATTTTGGCCCAGAAGGACCATGCATTTACGTCTGGTGTTGTACTCTCTAATCATGCATGCACGTTACTGGATGCAGACTGCACTACACGATTTTTTAAAATAATTATTTTTTCATCAGGAATAGCAAAAATAACAAGTGGTTTTGATTTTTTTTTTAAAATGTACCAATGTCGCCACACAGTGGAGCAACACCGTTCACGTCGACACGCAGTTTATCAACACAGCTCTATAGGCCTTAATGAAGGCCATCAGGCCTTGACGACGCCATTAAAAAATCATAATTTTTAATACGATCTTAGATAGAGATAAGTTTTATATAAAAATTGTAGTTTGATAAGATCTACAACTTTGTAGTTTATTATTATTTATTTGAAACACTTTATATACCCAAAAAAGTTGCTAAAATATTTAAATCTAAAAACTAGATCTGAACATTCTAGTTTAAGTATCTAAAATGCTTCAAATGAAAAATTGATGAACTATAAAGTTGTAGATCTCATCGAGTGCTATATTTTTATATATATTTTATCACCATCCGAGACATATGAGAAACTTACGATTTTTTAAACATTACCTATAATTTTTAACCTTATCTCCATGCCAACCCATGATTGATTTTTTATAAAAAATTATAACCTTTTCATATTATCTCAAATGGAGATAAACCTTATATAAAAATTATCGCTCTCTAAGAGATCCACAACCTTGTAGTTCATCATTTTTCCATTTGAAGCACTTTAGACCCAAGAAGTGGCTAGAATTTTTAGATCTAAAAACCAGATCTGAACATTCTAATCACTTTTGGGCATTTTAAAGGATTTAAATGAAAAAAATGATGAATCATAACTTGTATATAATTATCTTCATCTATAATTATATACAAGTTATGATTCTATTAATAATGTCATCAAACCGAATGGCGACGATTGACTATGTCACCAAACCCTATGGCAACACAAGGCCTAACAGCCATCATTAGGGGCCATCATTAGGCCTAACAGGCCACAGAGCTATAAGGTTGTGTCGACAAAACGTGTGTAGATTTGGCCGGCGTCGCTTCATGATGTCACGACATTGGTATATTTTTGAAATTTTCAAACCACATATTATTTTTTCTATTCCCGTTGAAAAATGATTATTAAAAAAATCCTATTACACAAAGCTGGTGGACCTCTATATCTTGCAAGTGCGATTGATCGATCCATCGATATGAACGGAACCGGCGATCCATCGATCCCTTTGCTCTTAAGGAGCAACCTATAATTCAAAGTAATAATATGGATGTAGTGACGGGTTACTATTCTGATTCGTCACATATCGTCATATATGATAAGTTACGGTTACAATCCATCACTTATGACATTCGGTTAAAAAGATAAAATACTTATTTCCTATCGTAACAACATGATAGCTGAGGTAGTAAGGGTGGTTCATGCAAGGGGGGTCGCATGTTCGATTCAAACGGAATGTAAAGACTAAAAATAGTTTGAAAAATGACATAGCTTGTAGGGCATATACCATGGACCACTGTGTTAGGTGGCTCAGGTTAATTTTTTTTTTCATATCCAAAAAATACGAAAAACGTTCATCAGTCAAAAATGACGGATCAATTTTACGACTTGTCACTTATATTCAGTCATTAGTGATGGATCACTGTTACGATCCGTCACCTATGACCTTCATTAATGACATATCAAGTTTTCACCCATCACCTATAACCTCATTGGTGACTAATCCGTCACTAATAACGACTCATCAGTGACACATTCGGAGTGATGGTATGAGATATGTTACTGATGACGGTTATCACCTGTCTTTCATGTAGTGAGTATGATAAGATTACTTTAGGCTAACTAAAGTGTGACTCTAAATTTGATCGCTAGAACTTAAACGAGTTTAACAAAAATCTATATCAAAGATTGGCATCCCTATGCTACCAGCCAAATATGCCATAAATACTTCAGTATATATTGTACTACCTGTGGTTATCCTTCTGCTAGTTTGAATGCAGAAAGAAAAACCAAGAAATAAATAAACAAACCGGCCGGCCATATTTACTGCCTTGCTACAGCGGTGGCGGTGCAGATCATGTCTTGGACCAGCGAGCGAGGGAGAGTACGCAGAACCGCAGAAGCAAAGGCTAGAGCAGAGAGAGCTGCCGGCCGCTAGCTAGCTTCAGAGACGGGCGCCCTAGCCAAGCAAGCAGGGAGACGCTCTGCAGCAGCAGCGTGCATGCATGCAGCAGGTCGCTCCCCAGCTGCGCGGACGCAGGACGCATCAATCGCTCACATGCATGGCTGCAGCGCGCTCAGGTCTGCATGGTGCAGACCTGCTGGCTGCTGCACACTGGGGCCGCCGGGCTGGCCTTGTCTAGGTGTCGCTGTTCATCCGTGTCCCGTCCACCGACGGCCGGAAGATCGATTGGTATGAATGATACGGTGGCCGTTTCGTGCAGCATAGACCCTAGCTAGATATCCTGCTGCTGCACCTCTAGCTTGGAAGATGGTCGACCGTCAGGTTGCTAGCGAGCTAGCTACAGTACCACCCACATGTCGTCTATGCATGTACTCATTCGTTCTTTCAGAATCGCTGCTACAGTACCACCCACATGTCGTTTATCGCTCTTGCCGGGCAGGCCATCAATTTATGGGGCAGTTGGAGTCGACAGCATGTCAGCAACGGTGTAGTACAGTACACTGTGCTAGTATAAAAGAAATTGAAGTCAGCATCACAAAGTTACATCGATGCTGGTACGAGATACGCAGATTTAGACCAGGCCATCGTAAACAACACATGTATACTACCCAACGTAAAAATGCTACTAGTACTGTATGTCTATAATCTTGGAGTACGTGCCGGGTCTCTCCAAGAAGATGGCAAGTCTCTGTGTGTTTTCCGTCGATCCGCGCACGACGGCCGAGGCCACTAGTCTTTTTAATTTTTTGCCCTCCTAAAAAAACGTCCTTCTACTAAGTCATTAATATGTAGTCACTAACGATGACAATTTTTTTTCCATCATCTTATAAAAGTGGCAAATTCTGAATTTTTCTCAAAAAAAAAAAGGTACCAGGCCCGGCAGACATGCATGCACGGGCTCAGCTCGCTCCAGCGTCCACTCGTGCCCCTCAAACTTGAATGCATATGCGCGCTCCGGCGCTCAAGCTAATCGATCGGTCCCGCCATGGCGCCTCTGCTACCTGCTCCGCTCTGCCTCCCCAACGGTCGCTATGGGCACGCCGCACGCATGGATGATGATGGATCAGCATCGACGATAGCTGCAAGGATGGAGACGACGGAACGGAATGATACGCATGCATACCACCGACGAGTCTACAGTCGCTACGGGCTCAGCGCCAGACCGAGCAAAGCCGATCGACCGTCTTCGAGAAAAGAGAGAGGAGAGATCGAGGAAGAAGCAGACACTCTGCAACCACACGGTGGTGCTCCTTGATTCCGGCGAGCTCAATCATTCGTTGGGTTGTATACGGTGGTTCCTTCGGTCAGTCGTCCATCGGTATGGTAATATGGTATTTTCCAGCAACCACTCATGGAGTCATGGCCATGATGTCGATCGTGTAGATGGTTCATGCATGGGCGTGTCTCGAATCTCAATTGTCAAGCAGCACTCTCGTTGAGATTGGTAAACGAAACACGCTCGTTTACGATTAGGATACTTCATTGATGAGAGCTAGGGTTTTGATGTTAGCCACGTCAAATCATTGGCTTGCCAAAAAATTGGCGGAGCACTTGGCCGTCGCCGTTTCGCCCACGTGTGAGCGTAAAAATAAACTAATGTGGACATGAGAGCATGAGCGACGCGTGGGCTCGAAGCAATAGTCTCGTGTGTGCCAACTTTTGGTAGGTGCACTAGGGCGCTGAACCAAATGAGCCCTTAGGGCGTGTTTGTTGCCTGCACCGCTGCACGCGTACCGTCTGGCTCTGTGCGTGTAGGCAACACTTGGCTGCCTGTTGTTTGGTTGCCTAGATCGATGTTGGTGTCTGTATTCGCTCGTGCAAACGCATCGTCCCAGCCTGGCTCTGTGCGTATGTCGGAATCGGGCATACACGTTGGGCCTGACTCGGTCGGTGCAAATCCACCGTACACGTAAATTTTTTTATTTAACTCTCAATTTTATTTAAGGGTACAATAGTGATCTAAAAATTCTAAATATTTTCATGAGTAAACTTAGAGCTCACTAGCAACCCATTTTAATTAGGTTGATCCAAAAAGCCTAAGTTAATATTTAATTAAAATTCTTCAAAAATCATAAAAAAATCACTAATATTCTTATCCGGTGATGTACTAATTTATAAAAATATTTTCAGCCCTAGCTTATTTGGTAAAAAAGTGAGTTCCTTTATAATGCAACATATACTCATACAGGCAAGCAAACACAATCTCTTCTCAACCAGGCTGAGCACATGCAGCCAACCAAACAGACCCTACTGCATCTCCCCAGCCTATCTCAACTCAGCCTGTATGACTCATACAAGTCGGCTGAGAGCATACGGGCAACCAAACAGACCCTTACTGTCCATGCATTGCCATCAGCTAGCCATCCTACTCTCTAGAACTTTGCCTCGGAGACATGACTGGACAAACCAAGACAAGGTTTGCACAAGTCAACTAATCCAACTTCTCCAAATTAGTTTATTAGATTCTTAGAAGCTTGATTTCACAGGATGAAGAGCTAATTAAGGGATTTACGTAAAGCATAATACACCATGCATGTCCAGGATCGGGTATGCATATGCAATGCAGGGGTGAAGCTAGAGCTTAGTCGACCGTGATGCACCACTCAACATATATGTTGAGTATGGTTTGGATAAATTTTAGAATTTTCACAAATTTCATTCCAATTTAGATTTTTTGGGGGAAAATGTCAAATTCAGAATTTTTGCCAAAATTTATTAAAAATTCAAATTTTCTAGCTGAATTTTTTCAATAACCGTCAATAGCTGGCCTTATCAGCTATATTGTTCAGGCTCGGTATTTTAGTTAAATGATAGCATTAACACTCTTTAAATACTAAGTACTCATGTTATAGAATCAAGATAAAGAAGCATAAAAATTCAATTCAATCAAGCATTGGAATCTTACTTGATATGATACTAGTTGAGTGCCCGTGTGTTGCAACAGAAACAAAAATTGCATAAGATGATATCAAGCATATATAAAAGCTATGAATTTTAAAGTCAGGAATTACATTGAAGATAAAAAAAGACAATGCAATGTCTAGATTACGAGGGTCAATAGGAATCTTGGAAGTAGCTAATTTTAAGGATAAAAAATATTCTTGATAAAAGCGAAAATGTACTCTACATGAGATTCTAGACCTTGCTTGACGATGTTCCTCGTGTATGTCCCACTTTGCTTTGAGCACTTTTTCTTTTGTTAACAACCGGAACGGCGAGGATCCTGATGTTCGCTCTGGCAGTGGCTCTAGATAGCGCAACGTATAATTGACCGTGACAGAATACCAGCTCGGGCAGGTAAATGCTGACGTTGGGGATGGTATGTCCCTGTGCCTTGTTGATTGTCATGATGAAGCTGAGCATAGTACGAAATTACTTCCTTTTAAACTGGAAAGGGAACATCTCATCAATAGGGGCACAAAGGAGCCGAAGCAAAAAACCATCTTTCCAGCATGTTTCCCCAGCACAATCTCTGCATCGATGGCATTTCTCTGGAACCCCGGACCACCAGCCTCGTCCGATTGCAAAGTCCGTTCGTGAGGTCAATGTTCCTACATAATATGATAGGACAGTTCATCTTGAGCTTCAGAACGTGTGGAGGCAACCCGTTAGGTGTCAGCGAGTTAAGAAACTCAGGGGGTAGTAGTTATGGGAATCGTCTTCTACACGATCAAAGCTATGATACACCTCCCCTCGAAAGTGATCGATCATCTTCATATTAATCTGGTCCACACAATCGTTCCGTGTGGACAAGATGGCTCGCGAGGTGATGTAGTTTGGATCCGACATATTATCATCAAGCATTGGAAAAACGTTGTCTATCAGTTTAGCAAGGTCCATGACCTCCCCTATATACGACATGTATATAACGTCAGGAAGACGTATGTCGCCATCACCATTAGCATGCATCGGTGCCACCATCGATGCGCAATAGGTATTCTACAAATCACGGGTCGCTTTGTGCCCTCACATTGCATACAAGGTTTAGGTGATGCATGCAATCCTATAGGCGCGACCAACATAGCTACACAACGATTATCTGAGCCCTTGACCCCATTCTGACAACAGGGAGGACCTACCTGAAATCTCCACCAAACACAACCGTCTTCCCACCGAACGACAATTTGGTTGACTCATTATGTCACGTAAGTTGTTGTCCAACGCCTCGACCGCCTATCTCTTAGTCTTGGAGGCTTCGTCCCAAATAACAAGTGAAGCCGTCTGCAGAAGCTTGGTAGTCCCACTCTGTTTAGTGAAGCTATAAAACACACCGTCGTCAACACTCAGTGATATCTTCCTCTAGGCATTATGGAAGCTGCAACACTAGATGTAGCTGTTGCCACGACAATCTACTCCTGCCCACGTATCATTGCGAGCAACGCCTTGTACAGAAAAGTCTTCCCTGTCCCTCCTGATCCATCCACAAAAAACACACCACCCTCATCACTGTCAACAGTAGATAGAATCTCATTGTAGGGTGCCCTCTCCTTAGCGTTGAGGGAGTCTAACATAGTTGCGTCCTCATGGTCAAGCGCGATCGTGGACTCCTCAAAGATCTCCCTAGGCACATCGTTTGCCGTGTCATGTGCCTCATTGATTTCAGGGAGAGAGAACGATCATATATCTTTACCCATTGACTATAGCATGTTTCTGATATCTATTAAAACCATTTGTTGGACCGCGAGTGTGCATGGATTGATGCGGCGACAGTCTTCTGACATTGCCTCCAGGTGCTTGTTCCAGAGTCCACGCATGTCGCTAGACTCATAGAATACCAGTATTGTTGCAAAGAGCCTTCGAAGTGATGGTGGCATATGGAACAACTCGTCTTCCGTAAGACACTCGTCCAATGTGTTATCTGCCTCGATCAAGCCCTTTCTCTCTACGGCTTCACGAAAGGTAGGTAGGATCTCACCGTAAACCTTCCTTAGGTCATCAAAGGAGGTGGCACCAGACATGTGGTTTACGAGAACCCGCAAATAGTAGAGTTCCCCCTTAGCTTGATGAGGTGACATGATTCTACCAACCTGTCCACCTTCTCGTCTCCTTCATTGCCAGAATTTTTTATTTTTACCTTTTTGCCAAGTATACCATTCGGGAAAATCTCGGTACAAGATACCCTGAGCATACTCATGTACTCTGTTCGCCTGAAATACTCTGTCAGCATTGTCTTCTCAGCATCTTCCCGATTGAGCACTTCTTGGATATCTTGGCCCTATTGAAATGAAACCCTGTGCATATACGGTTGGATCCGTATTTTTCGTCCCTCTCAGTAGATGTGAGGATAGCGAGTAGGATGTTGATTGCAAAAACGTATAGAAAAAGTATAGGAATATAATAGGAATACATGTACAAAATTGAGGATTGAAAAATAGATAAATTTTGTTGGAAAAGTTACTTAGATGAGGTCCATATAAAAAACTATTTTTCGAGACACTTAGGATTATTTTCTATAGATGGTTTATTTGAAAAACCGCCTGAACAATTAGCGAGGGTCTCCTGCGGTTACGGATCCCTGTGAAAATATATTTTCACAAGCGATTCACATAAAAAACCACCTGTAAAAATAGATGATTCCTTATATGGCAGTTCATATAAGGAACCAACTGTAAAAATAGGCGGTTCCTTATGTGAATCACCTCTGGAAATAACTATTCATTAAAAAATTCATAACTTTTGTATATGAAGTCGGATGAGGAAAACATATATATAAAAATTGTAGCTCTCGATGAGATCTACAATTTTGTAGTTGACATTTTTTTTATTTGAAGTCATTTAGATATCCAAATAATCGTTTGAACTTTCAAATGATTATTTAGGCATCTAAATGACTTCAAATGAAAAACTTTTCAACTACAAAGTTGTAGATCTCATGGAGGGCTACAATTTTCATATAAACTTTATTCTCATCTAACTTCGTATGAAAAAATTATGAATTTTTAAAGATAAGCCGTCACTCCACATTATCGCAGGCGGTCCGTTTAAAGAACCGACTGTGGACATAGGTGACAGCTTATCTTAAAAAATTATAACTTTTTCATATGAAGTCGGATGAGGATAAAGTTTATATGAAAATTGTAGCTCTTAACGAGATCTACAACTTTGTAGTTGAATTTTTTTTTCATTTGAAGTCATTTAGATACCCAAATAATCATTTAAAGTTTCGGTTTGCAGATATCAAAAGAATTAGATATGCTCATATGTTCGGTAGTCGTTCTCTGGTGTGATGGTGGGGAGGGTTCGTACGACCCGTCAGGTTTTGAGTTCGAGTGCTAAAAACCGCGTAGCGCGTGTATTTTGTGCGAAAAAATGCGTGACTTGTGACGTCGCGATCGCGTGGGGTTCCTGGTCGGTAAAAAAAAATTGCTTTTTTTCGATTGAAAAAATATCGATTGAGAGACCAATTATTGCAGGCGGTCCGCTTAAGGAACTGTATGTGAAAATCAATTTTCACAGGCGATCCGCTTAAGGAACCGCATGTGAAAACCTATTTTCACAGGTGGTTCCTTAAGTGAACCGCCTGTGGTAATAGATTTCCACATACGGTCACTTTTGCACCTGTGAAAATTATTCATTTCTATAGGCTTTCGATCGCAGGCGGGTGCACTAAACGCCTGTGAAAATGAGTTACCACCCGTCTTTAGAAATAATTTTTGTAGTAGTGGTCTACGAAAAACATAGAAATTTTTAGGAGAGATGTGGAGATGAATGATAAATCATGTTTGTTAATCTTAGTATACCGATAATGGACAAGTGGAGAGCCTTGGATTAGCAGTAACAACGCCCAATTTACCTCAATCATACGCAACCAGAAGAGAAAAAAACTCAAAGTGGATTTTTTCTGTGCTTTTCTCGTGATTTTCGTGTAAAAGTGGAAGGATAGGAAAATTTCCTACGGTTTTCCTTTGATGGATTCCTACAAACCAAAGGGTGATGCAGTACCAATTTTATAGGATTGTTGATTCTTACGTTTTTCCTTAGGAATTTCTGTGAACCAAAAGAGCCGTAAGGATCAGCAGCTAAATTAAGTAGGTGTCGTGACTCGTGAAACTAACGGCTTGGCGGGGTCGAAATGACGACGTCGTTCATATAATTAATAAGCCAAATACCGGCTCTGAGCTAGTATTCTATCTGGTCATAAATATATAAAATTTTGAATAAAACATAATCTCTAATACATAATTTTGATCACTATTTTCTATTAGAATATATTTATAAAATTTATTGAATTTTTTATATTATAAAAGATTTTTTAAGGACAAATCTACATATATGATTTTATGATTTTTAAATTAAATATTTTAAAAGCTATTTTTAGTTAAAGTTTTAAAAGTTTGACCGAATATTTTCAAAAACGACGTGTATTTATGATCGGAGTGTGTCTTATAAAAACAATAAATCTTTGTAGAACACAAGAAGAAAAATAATCCTCCATACAAAATTACCAAATTCTCCATTTAACATATGGTGGGTAATTTGTTAAATCAATCAAATTTGTCATGTTTAGATACTACAATTCATACTTTGGTGGCGGCGACCTTCTTGGCAGCCATTGTGCCCGCCAACCGCTATTGCAACTGATCCGATCATCTTCCCTAGACTTTCATCTTAGCCTGAGATCGAGCCCCTGCCCAAACCGTAACTTCAACTCTCCGACTCAAAACCCTAACCTCGGAAGCAAAGACGGCAAACTTATCGGAGAAGAAGGCACAAATCTTGGAGAGGACCATAGGGTATAAAATTCGACAGACTCCCTCTCGTAAAATCATGGGCCAGATACCTGGCATTTTCCTTATTTTAACACCCTTTTGATAAGCATTTTAGATAAAGAATAACATTCTGACTTTTTATCTGAAACGCATACGACCACTGTCATTATTACAAAGTCTTCAACCCTTTTGATAAGCATACCAGACTACTATTACATTGCACGTAACGACAGATCCAAAAGCCATCGATTCATCCATTTGCGATCAGATGGGAACGCCCAAGCTTGGACACTTAACATGCTATCATACCTATAAATATAATGCGAGACCTAAACGCACACTCCCTACTGCCAGTACTGCAGAGTGCACATGTACACACTCTGCCTCTAGCTCCTCAAGCATAGCAACAAGGTCATGGCGTCGTTGCGCTCCCTGCCACTCCCGGTGCTCGTGCCGCTCGTCGCCTCGGCGCTCGTGTTCCTGGCCACCGTGCTCCGGCGCGTGCTGCGGAGGCAGCGACAAGTGTACCTGCTCAACTACAGCTGCCACCTCCCGGACGTGGAGCGGCAGATCAGCCTGGAGGTGTGTGAGTACTTCGGCCTCCGGTGCCGCCGCTACTCCGACGACACAGCCGACTTCCTGCGCCTCATCTACCGCAAGTCCGGCCTGGGCCAGGAGACCTTCGCGCCGCCCTTCATCTTCTCCGGCAAGTTCGAGAAGACGCTGGCGTTCGCCGTCCAGGAGGCTGAGGAGGGCCTCTTCGCCGTCGTGGCGCAGCTCCTCGCCAAGTCCGACGTCAAGCCGAGCGACATCAGCGTCCTCGTCGTCGCGTGCTCCATGTTCTCTCCGATGCCGTCGCTGGCGTCCATGATCGTGCGCCGGTTCAAGATGCGCCCAGACGTCAAGTCGTACAGCATCGCCGGGATGGGGTGCAGCGCGGGCACGGCGGGCATCGACACGGCGGCGCGGTCGCTGCGCGCGGGGCGGAGGCCGGGGTACGCGCTGGTGGTGGTGACGGAGAACACGAGCCTCAACTGGTACTTCGGCGAGAACAAGCACATGCTGGTCACCAACTGCATCTTCCGCGTCGGCAGCGCGGCGGCGCTGGTGACCGACGTCCCCGCGCGCCGCGCCGACGCCAAGTATGAGCTGTTGCGCACGCTGCGGACGCACCACGGCGCCGACGACGCCGCCTACAACGCAGCCGTGCAGATGGAGGACGAGGAGGGCAACGTGGGCGTCGCGCTCACCAAGGACCTGGTCCGCGTCGCCGGCGCCGCGCTCCGGCAGCACATCGCCACGCTGTGCCCCTACGTGCTGCCCGTCTCCGAGATGCTCCGGTACGCGTACCGCGTGGCGCGGGCGTACGCGGCTGGGAGCCCGAAGGCGGCGGCGGCGGAGGTGCCGGACTTCCAGCGCGCGTTCGAGCACATGTGCATCCACTCGGGCGGGAAGGCGGTGATCGACGCGCTGTCGCGGCTGATGGGGTTCGGTCCGCACGTCGTCGAGCCGGCGCGCTCCACGCTGCACCGGTTCGGCAACACCTCAAGCAGCCTCGTCTTCTACGAGCTGGCCTACTTCGAGGCCAAGCGCCGCGTCCGCGCGGGGGACCGCCTCTGGATGCTCGCCTTCGGGACCGGGGTTCAAGGCCTGCAGCAACGTGTGGCGCGCGCTCCGCGACGCCGCGCCCGACGCCGACAACCCCTGGAACGGCTGCGTCCACCGCTATCCCGTGCCGCCGCCACCGCTGCCGTCGTCCAAGACGCACAAAGTAGCTTAGCGGCGCATCCGTCCGTCCGTCCATCGTGTGCGCACGATTCGTGCGTACGTGTGGCCGAGAAATAAGAAAGTTGCGCGTGCGTGCTTTAGGCGTGAGTTGTTTGGTGCTAGATTGGCTCAGTTGCAGTACTGTAGAATGTATTGTTTGAGGCATGCATGTGTATCATGAGCAAACGCGGATGTGTCTGGTTGGAACGCGGGAATATACACAGAAGTACTCCTTCTGTTTAGTCGATTTCTTGTAAGGTTTCACTGTCCCATTTAAGTCGGACATTGAACAAACTTGTATCAAATTTCCGCGTTGCAGGTTTGTATGAAATTTCAGACCCTCCTTGGAACGCAGTTGTGTTGGGATTAGCACACTAATAAAGCTTGCTAGTTCAGCGGAAGCAACAGCAGTCTCAGCACAATCTAAGATCATTCCAAGAACATCACCTATTCATAAATGTGAACATATGCATCACACATATTTAGAGGTATAGGCAGCATCAACCACATCAACAAAATCGACAACATGAAAAAACCCCCAAATTGGGGAAAAAACACATGGGCCTAACCAAATCAAATCTCTTCCACTATATTATAGGATTACAACAATGTCTTCACTAGATAGCACTAGAGTCTCACATACATCAAGATTTCACCATCTTAAACAACAGCATTAAGATTTGTGGCTACAAGCTTAAGGTTTATACATGGTCCTAGTGAAATTATCTTTCATGCTTGTGTTTTGTTTTTAATATTTGGGCATATCTGCTAAAGGGGCTAAGCAAGGATGAACTGATGAAGGGGACTCAGGGCCTGCTTCACATGGTGATGAATGGTCTTCCCAGTCAGCAACAGTCCTCTTCTAGAGCACTTCCAATGAGGATGTTTAGAACCCTGAAGAAGATGCTGAGGAAGCTCCTGTTAGACTGATCTCTCACTAATTAAGCCCAACGGCTTAATTAGAACCTTGACCCGCGCCCTGATCGGGGGCGTCCAGCCCATTTTGGCTGGTAGGCCCCCGTCGCCAGCGCTATAAAAAGAGGTGGGGGCCGGGGCGCTCGGCACGAGGTTCACCGCGCCGCTAGTCACCCCACCGACACCTAAACCCTAACCGATCTAGAGGAGAGGGTGCTGTGCCGACGGGAAGCTCCACCTGGCCCTCTGCGTCACGCCCTGGACTACGTGCGCCTACGTCACCATCGTCGGACGCCGGCGAGCCCTTCTGCCCCGACCGTCGCTGCCCTAGCGCAGAGCTCCACCGACGAAGCAGAGATGGCGGGTTCTAGCAACCCTACTCCAACCACTGGAGTCTCAGGTATGAACCCATCCATCTCCCCCCTCTCTCCCTTCTACTCTCGGTAGTGCGGTCATCAGGTTGTTGAAGATGAACATCACATTGCTCACAATGGTATCAGAGCCCACAACCAAACCCTAACCCTAACAGTTCATCTTCGACTAGAAGGGGGGGGGGGGATGTCTCACCTCTTCTGGCCGTAGATCACCGCCGTGGGCGGCAGAGTACTCGCACCGCCGCTCGACGGCGTGCGGCACAGAGCCGAGCCCCGAGCGCCTCCTCCGCGGGCTCAAGGGGTCAGGCACCACCGTGAAGCCACTCGACGGCGGCACGCTCACCCCTAGGGGAGCGCGCACGCCGGCGAGGAGCCTCGCGGCGGCACCGTGTCTCCTCTCCGGCGCCGGTCACCGCGGATCGCCTCGGTCGCCACCGTGTCGCCGCTCGGTCTCGCGAGAGAGAGAGGAGATCGAATGGGTTAGGGTTAGGGCGAGGGGTGCGGCGACGTCGGGTTTTGTTCGGCCGAGATCGCCGCTGCGCCGTCCGATCCAAATGAATGGCTGAGATCGACGCGGGCGGGCGCGGGGGCGCGCTGACGGGCCGAATTGGCGACCCAGGCCCAGGTTGCGGCCTGGGCGCGCGTCGGCCGTCGCGGGCGCGTCCGCCGCGGGCCGCTAGCGGGCCAAATCTCCGGCCGGGCCGAAAGTGAAATGGATGGGCTGTCAAGGCCGAAATGGCGTTTTCAACAGTATAAAAGTATCTATACTGTTTAGCATTTTCCAGAAAGTATTTAAATTGAAATATTGGTGTGATTTTTATGCAAAAAAAATTTATCCAACGATAATTTTGCCCAGAAAATTATAAAGTCTAGAAATAATTCTGGAAAAATAGTATAAAGTATTTAAAATTGTTTTCCGCTGCGTATTTTCATTATTAAATTCAAACCAACGGGAGAATTTAATTCTGGAAATGAAAATGATGATTATTATTATAATTTTGTTATTATTCTGACCAACGTTGATTAATAGCAATATTATAATAATATTAATGTATAATCTCATGTATTAATTCTATTTCTGCCCAACGGTGATATAGAATTAGTGCAGGGAACAGTTGTATATTTTGATTTTAACCAACGTTGCAATCAAGGCATGCAATTGTGGTGTCATTTCATGTTCTCACATTATTTGAATTGTATTTTCAGGAGGGTACAACTTGATGGGTTGTATCAATGAGATTCCAACTCTGAAAGGTGACAACTATTCAGAATGGAAAAAGAAGATCGACCTAGCCTTCATCTTGGCTGAGTTTGATTGGGTAGTCACCACACCGTGTCCTACAGATCCTGTGGCACCGGTGAGGGAGACAAACGAGGCTGATGCCGCTTGGGCAACCAGAGATAGGGATTATCAATCCCAAAAGATGGCCTATGACCTTGAGCATAGGAAGTGGGTCACTGCCAACAAGAAATGTTTGGCAGTGATAAAGAACACGATTGAGCCTGCTATTGTGGGTTCGATCCCAGAGTGTGACACTGTCACTGAGTACCTGAACAGAATAAAGAGTCAGTTTACTGGCTCTTCAAAGACTTATGCTACCCAGCTGATAAAGCAGCTGGTAACAGAAAGATACTCAGGTGGAGGCAGTGGCATAAGAGAGCACATACTGAGGATGAGCAACTTGGCATCCAAGCTCAAACCAATGGATCTGGCTCTAAAGGATGAGTTCCTTATCCATTTGATTTTTGCTTCTTTGCCAAAAGAGTTTGATACATTTGTTGTGAACTACAACATACAGCCCGAGAAGTGGGATTTAGAGAAGCTCATTGCTATGTGTGTGCAAGAAGAGGAAAGGATAAAAGCTTCACATGGTGGTTCCATCAACTATGTGAAAGAGAATAACAAGAAAAAGAATTTCGATGCCAACTCTCCAAAGGGCAAGGGCAAAGGCCCCATGCAGCATCAACAAAAGAAATTCACAGTGGAGAAAGATCAGTGTCTTCATTGCAAGAAAACGGGGCATTACAAGAAAGACTGTCCCGAATTCTTGAAAATGATAATGGCAAAGAAAGGTGAGAACATTATTACGTTCATAAATGAAATCCTGTATGTGAGTTATTCGAAATCTACATGGTGGATTGACTCAGGAGCAACTGTTCATGTTGCAAACTCATTACAGGGATTCCGTTCGACGAGGACTACGCAAAGAAGCGAAAGACACGTTAAAGTCGCAAATGGAGTCCAAGCAGATGTTGAAGCCGTTGGCGACCTTCCTCTGGAGCTTGCTGATGGATTCACATTAATTCTTAGAGATGTGCTTTATGTTCCCTCTTTACAGAGGAATTTGATTAGTGTTTCATGTTTGGACAATGATGGATATGATTGCTATTTTGGAAATGGCAAATGTAAGATAACATTCAATAATGCATGTGTTGGGATTGCTATCTTACAAAATGAGTTATATTTGTTATCACTACGTGATGAAGTAAATGTTATATGTGATAGTGAAAACGTATCCTCGTCTGCGGATGTAAACAGAAAACGAAAGCGAACTCAAGATGCGTCGTCGAAATTATG
This sequence comes from Phragmites australis, assembly GCF_958298935.1. NCBI lineage: Eukaryota > Viridiplantae > Streptophyta > Magnoliopsida > Poales > Poaceae > Phragmites > Phragmites australis. The sequence continues at coordinate 12,379,773 of NC_084940.1, forward strand.
GCACTGTCGTTTAGGCCATATTTCGAGGGGGAGAATAGAGAGACTAGTAAAGAATGATATTCTTCCTCCATTAGAGTTCGCAGACTTAGAGCAATGCAGAGATTGCATAAAAGGAAAATATGTAAAGAAAATTAAGAAAAATGCCAAACGAAGCACAGGAATATTAGAAATAATCCACACAGACATATGTGGTCCATTTCCTGTGAAAAGTGTGGATGGTTTTGACTCGTTCATAACATTCACAGATGATTACTCCCGTTTTGGCTATATTTATCCAATTAAAGAAAGAACAGAAGCATTGGATAAATTTAAGATATTCAAAGCAGAAGTTGAGAACCAACACAGTTTAAAGATTAAGATAGTCAGATCTGACCGTGGAGGGGAGTACTACGGTCGTCATACCCCGTATGGACAGATTCCTGGACCTTTTGCAAGGTTCTTACAAGAAAATGGAATAGTAGTCCAGTATTCGACACCGGGCGAGCCTCAGCAAAATGGAGTAGCTGAAAGGCGTAACCGTACCCTGATGGATATGGTGCGTAGTATGATGAGTTACTCATCCCTACCATTGGGTCTATGGATAGAAGCATTAAAGACAGCAATCCATATTCTCAATAGAGTACCAAGTAAATCGGTGCCCAAGACACCGTATGAGTTGTGGACAGGGAGAGTACCCTCACTAAAGCATTTACGTGTGTGGGGGAGCCCAGCTGAGGCCAAGGTGTTTAACCCAAACATTGGGAAGCTAGATCCCAAAACAGTTAGTTGCCATTTCATTGGCTATCCTGAAAGATCGAAAGGTTATCGTTTCTACTGCCCTGATAGACATACAAAGTTTGTGGAAACGAGACACGCAATCTTCCTAGAAGATGAGATGATGAGGGGGAGCGTGGTAGCTCGAGAGTTTGACCTTGAGGAGAAGCGGGAATATGTGCCCACTCCGTTGACTCATGAGCCATTCTTCTCACTACCCGTTGTAGCTGCACCGACAGTGGAAGACACTGTGATGCAAGCACCTGTGGTTGTCCCTCCTGTGGCAACAACGAATGAAGATGTGGAACCTGTGCTTCAGGAACCCATGGAAGCTATTGTCACAGATCAAGGGGAGCAACAACAGCCTCAACTTGAAAATGTTCCAAATGTGGAGGCTCCTAGAAGGTCTCAAAGAGTGAGAAGATCAGCTATCCCTGACGATTATAAAGTGTATAACATCGAAGAGTTTCAAATGGAAGGTGATCCTACCTCGTTTGAAGAAGCCATGAGAAGCGAACACTCATCCAAGTGGCTTGAGGCCATGGAAGATGAGATAACATCAATGAGTGCCAACGAGGTTTGGGACTTAGAGGTAATTCCTAAAGGAGCCAAAACAGTGGGCTGCAAATGGGTCTACAAAATAAAATATGACTCCCAAGGGAATATAGAAAAGTATAAAGCGCGACTTGTGGCAAAAGGCTTTACGCAAAGAGAAGGGATTGATTACAATGAGACCTTTTCTCCAGTCTCATGTAAAGATTCCTTCAGAATCATAATGGCGCTGGTAGCCCACTATGATTTAGACTTGCATCAAATGGATGTAAAGACAGCATTCCTTAACGGGGATTTAGACGAGAGTGTCTATATGGCACAACCGAAAGGCTTTGTCGTAAAAGGAAAAGAACGTCTGGGATGCCGCTTAAAGAAATCCATTTATGGGTTGAAACAGGCTTCAAGGCAGTGGTACTTGAAGTTTGATAAGACAATAAGACAGTTTGGATTCAAAGAAAATGTAGAGGACAATTGTGTATATTCAAAGTTTAAAAGTGGAAAGTATATCTTTCTGATCTTATATGTGGATGACATCTTGCTTGCGAGTAGTGATGTCAGCCTAATGAAAGAAACAAAGAAGTTCTTGTCCTCGAACTTTGATATGTAAGATCTCGGTGAAGCTACATATGTTCTGGGAATTGAGATACACCGAGATAGAAGCAAAGGGGTATTAGGACTGTCACAAAAGGCATACATAGAAAAGGTCTTGAAAAAGTTCAGTATGCATAAGTGTAGTGCCTCACCTGCACCCATAGTCAAGGGCGATAGATATGGGGATTTTCAATGCCCAAAGAATCAATACGAGATCGATCAAATGAAAGTGGTACCATATGCTTCAGCTGTCGGGAGCTTACAGTATGCGCAAGTTTGTACACGCCCTGACATAGCTTTTGTCACCGGGTTACTTGGCAGATTTCAAAGTAATCCAGGACCAGAACACTGGAAATTGGTAAAGAAGGTCTTGCGTTATTTGCAAGGCACAAAAGGCCTCATGCTAACGTACAGAAAATCAGATTCCTTGCACATAGTAGGGTACTCGGATTCTGATTATGCGGGAGATGATAGAAAGTCCACGTCAGGGTACGTGTTTACTCTCGCAGGAGGAGCAATATCATGGAAAAGCTCCAAACAAACCGTCACTACATCGTCCACAATGTATGCTGAGTTTGTAGCATGTTACGAGGCAACGGGGCAGGTGAACTGGCTAAAGAAGTTCGTACCCGATTTAAAGGTGGTTGACGACATCTATAGACCACTAAAGTTATACTGCGATAATTATCCGGCAGTACAGTACGCTCACAACAATAAGTCAAGTGGTGCTGCCAAACACATTGACATAAAGTATTACGTTGTGAAGGATAAAGTCCGGGATCAAATCATAAGTCTCGAGCATATAAGTACAGCAAGGATGCTCGCGGATCCGCTAACGAAAGGCTTACCACCCAACGTGTTCAAGGAACATGTAGCCGGCATGGGGTTAAGGGATAGCCTGTGATTCCTGGACTACTAGGGCCCAAAAGTCAAAGAATCTGTTTCAAAACAGAGACGTGCTTGTAGCTACCAAATCTATCGGCGATTGACCGTGACGATGAAGTATGCTCTATGCAACTATCTGTGATGGAATGGGATAAAAGTAAAAGTTTAAAAGTAAAAGTGTAGAGTGAGATCAAGGGGGAGAATGTTAGACTGATCTCTCACTAATTAAGCCCAACGGCTTAATTAGAACCTTGACCCGCGCCCTGATCGGGGGCGTCCAGCCCATTTTGGCTGGTGGGCCCCCGTCGCCAGCGCTATAAAAAGAGGTGGGGGCCGGGGCGCTCGGCACGAGGTTCACCGCGCCGCTAGTCACCCCACCGACACCTAAACCCTAACTGATCTAGAGGAGAGGGCGCTGTGCCGACGGGAAGCTCCACCTGGCCCTCTGCGTCACGCCCTGGACTACGTGCGCCTACGTCACCATCGTCGGACGCCGGCGAGCCCTTCTGCCCCGACCGTCGCTGCCCTAGCGCAGAGCTCCACCGACGAAGCAGAGATGGCGGGTTCTAGCAACCCTACTCCAACCACTGGAGTCTCAGGTATGAACCCATCCATCTCCCCCCTCTCTCCCTTCTACTCTCGGTAGTGCGGTCATCAGGTTGTTGAAGATGAACATCACATTGCTCACAGCTCCTTGATATTTTTAAAACTTTCTGCCCTTGAGAGTGTTGGTTTTTTGTGCTTGTTCTGTAATCCTTAGTGCTTTTAGATATGTCTTTAGATCTAACAGGTCTTTGTCTTTGAACAGTAGAGATGGGGTATCCCCGTATTAAAAAAATAAGCTTAGAGTTTGGAAGAACCTCACTAATGGTGGTGGAACTACATATTAGAGGAGCCAAGGTGTGGATCTGTTGCTTCACAACCTTGAGAACAAAATCCCCTTGCTTGCTTGCTAGATCTCCTCTCCAATCTCCTCCCTCTCTTCTCTCTTCTCACTTGGAGGCTTTTCTGATTTTTGTGGTCCCACTGGATAGCAGCTCTAGAAGGCTCTTCTTAACATAAGACTGGATAGAATGCCAGAAAGTGCCCAGGGAAAGACCCACACCTTGGGACATATTCCTTACCTGTGGGGCTACTCATTTAGAGTTGAATACTCTCATCATTGCCCACTTCATGAGGAGGATTTTCCATCAGATCTCCCCCTCCAACTTATGAAGGGGCCACTGCCATGACCGCTATTTCATTGCACACTTGTAGCTTTTCCTTGGATAGAATTTTAGTCATCATATCTGCATCATTCAGGTCGGTATGTGTCGATGTTTTGGGATCGGAGGGTCCACGAGTCCCGAGGCCAGGACAGCGGAGGTGCCACATGGCGGCCTTCCTCGGGGCCCACCTCCCCAAGGGCCCGAGAGAAGCCAAGTCCGGGAGGGGGTGCTCGGGGCCTAGAACAGTTCGCCCCCGAGTACCCATAGTTCCCCGAGGACCTGAGAAGAAGCCACGTCCGGGAGGGGGTACTCGGGGCCAAGAACGGTTAGCCCTCGAGTACCCGGAGTTCCCCGAGGACCCGAGAAGAGCCAGTTCCGGGAGGGGTGCTTAGGACCACGAACAGGTGGTCCCCGAGTACCCATAGTTCCCCGAGGACCTAAGAAGAACCAAATTCGGGAGAGGGTGCTCGAGGCTAGGAACAGCTGCCCCCCGAGTACCCATAGTTCCCCGAGGACCCGAGAAGATCCAGTTCCAGGAGGGGTGCTCGGGGCCATGAACAGTTGGCCCCCGAGTACCCATAGTTCCCCGAGGACCCGAGAAGAAGCTAAGTCTGGGAGGGGGTGCTCGGGGTCAAGAACAGTTGGCCCCCGAGTACCCATAGTTCCCCGAGGACCTGAGAAGCCCCTTGCCGGTGGACCCCACAAGGGCTTCACGGTGAGGTTTCAATCGGTGGGAGACCCAATGCTGCATTTAAGAGGGAGCATGGCCTGTCACGTCCAGCCACTCCCCCCCCCACGCCTGTCGTACTGAGTACGTCAGTCCCTGCCACCGCTTGGCAGGAAGGCGTGGGGACATTTAATGCGACGGGTCCCATTGCGTGTCACCCTGCAGGGCCCATAAAGGAAATGGCTTGAAGATATCGTCGCTGGGCTCGAGGCTTATCGCCTGCCACTCTGCCGTGTCAGACCTATCCTGACCGGGCGGGTATGAGAAGATACTCAGTGGTTGGCCGATGGCCCCCCCACCTGCACCTGCTAAAGTTGGAGCGTGAAGACCAACGGGACCGTCCAGGGGCGCATTTTCAACCCCTGTAACATCAAACTGTAAACCCATGATGGTTGTTTTCCATTTATAGTTTACGAGAACTTGTGCCCTTGTTCTGGGCATGCCGAGTCTCCCCCCAGTAGGATAAAGGAGGGGGGGAGCACTTCGTAGAGAGGAGAAACTAAGGGCTAGATTGGAGAGGGCTGGAAGACTTGAAGACTGAGACCGGCGCTTGAAGCTCTCAAGATGGCCGAAGCTCAAGACTTGATAGATAGACCAAAAACCTGACTTGAGATAGTCAGAGCTTGTAACACTAGAGATCCAGATAAAGGCATTCCAAGAGCCTTGATAATACACTAGACACACACAGGAGTAGGGTGTTACGCTCCGTGCGGCCCGAACCTGTATAAATCCCCTGTGCATTCTTTACTACAACCAGCCGACGATCATCCGTCCCGCCTAGATATCACACATTCGCGTTAACCCCAAGTATGAGGTGGATCCAGTATTAGCCCCCCGGCCGAATCTCAAATGGGGTCCCTCAGGATCCCCGCTACGGTGTTCATCCACCGACAGTATGGGTTTTCTTAAGTTGTAGCAACTTTAAACTCACTACTTCTCGAATCCAATGACATCTCATCTCAATGTTCTTGGTTCGAGAATGAAGGATTAAATTCTTCGCAAGATGAATGTCACTTTGGTTGTCAAAAAACAGACCGAACTTCTCTTTCTTGTCGCTTAACTCTTGCAAGAAGTTTATCATCCGTAACACTTACTTACAAGCTTCAATCGCTATATGTATTCAACCTCTATAGTTGATAATGAAATGCATTTTTGCAGCCTTCATTGCCATGACACTGCTCCACTTGCAAAAGTCACTAGATATTCCAATTTAGACTTTTGAAGTCTATCTTCAGTATAATTTGTATCTGTATAGCCTTGCAATACAGGATCACCACATCCCAAGCATAAGCACAACTTGAAAGTAACTCTAAGATATATGAGAATCTATTTTACTGCAGCCTAATGTACTTCTCCTTGATTGCTCATGAACCGGCTAACAACCCCAACTGCATAGGTAATGTTAGGCCTAGTGCACACCATGGCATACATCAAACTACCCACAATAGATTGGTAACTTTCTTCATTGCTTCTTTCTACTTCTTGCTTGTAGGACATTGATTCATACTCAATTTGTGATGTCCTGGAAGTGGAGAAGTAACATATTTTTCATATTGCATATTACATCTTTCAAGAACCTTCTCAATATATTCTTCCTATGAGAGACAAAGTTTCTTCTTTGATCTATCACAGGAGATTTTCATATCAAGTATATGTTTTGTCGGTCCCAAATCCTTCATGGCAAATGCCTTGCTCAATGTTTTCTTTAGAAGAGCGATCATTTTCGTGCCATTTTCTACAATCAACATATCATCAATATAAAGCAAGAGAATGATAAAATCACCCTCAGCATACCTCTTCATAAAGACACATTGGTCAGCATGTACTTTATGGCAAACAAGATATGCCATTAAAGACTCAAACTTCTTGTACCATTGTCAAGGTGCTTGCTTTAAGTCATACAAGCTCTTGTTCAATTTGCAAACCAAGTGCTCTTTTCCTGCAACCTTGAACCCTTCAGGTTGCTCCATATATATCTCCTCCTCTATGTCACCATGCAAGAAAGTTGTCTTCACATCAAGTTGATCAACCTCCAAATCCATGGTAGTTGCCCAACCAAGCACAACTTGGATTGAAGACAACTTGACCACACTAGAGATTATTTTATCAAAGTCAATACCTTGCTTTTGACCGAAACCCTTGACAACCAATCTTACCTTGTATCTTGGATGTGAGCTATTTCCTTCAGTCTTCAACTTATACACCAACTTGTTCTTTAGTGTTTTGTTTATCTTTGGCAAATTCACCAATTCAAAGGTAATGTTCTCGTACAGGTAATTCATCTCATCCTGCAAGGCTTCCAACCATTGATCATTGTGCTCATCAGACATAACCTCCTCATATCATGAGGGTTCACCTGCATCTGTTAACAACAAATACTCATGTGGTGAATACCTGGTAGAGGGCCTATGAACTTTGTTAGTTCTTCTCAACTGTTCCTCTTGTGGTTGTTCCTCAGAGATATCATCATTTTCAACAATATCATCGACATCCTCAACATTGTCATCATGCATCCTTAACAATTCTATTTTCCCCCACCCGGACTTATCCAAATGCATTTGTGGGCTAGACATGTATTTTCTCACCCTAGGTTTTTCCATGTGGGTTAGGCCTCGATCCACGTCAATCCAAGGCCTGCCAAAAGAAGCCTCATGCTTTGTTTGGCTAGTGGGGAAAATAACCCATAGGAAAAACAAACCAAGTAGGGATTAGGTTGATCCTCTCCTAGCACCCAATCCCCTCCCATGGAAGTGGTTTAATCCCTTGGTTCCTAAGCATCATTTGGATTGTGTTTTGATCAGTTTGGAATGCTATGGATTAGCTTCATCCAACAAAGATATAAGCATGTACATGTGTTTATTGACTCGATAACATTGCAAACAGAGCACACATCAATACCGGGAGTTATATGTGCATACCATTACACATCTTGATGATCACTAAAAAATAGTCCAAAAAATTTTAAAAAACAGAGAGAGAAAAACTCTTAAACATGTCATCAACCTTTCTTCAAAGTGCCAACCAGTTCTTTCATTCAATCTCTACACGATATTATCTTCTCTACCACTGCAACCTGCATTATTCTTTAACCAATCATTTTATAGTTTTACTTCTCATCACAATCTAAAACTGCATGGAAAGTGGATCTCATTTCTGAATTCCAACCTGTTGCTGCATGATTCACACCCAGATCCTGCAACCATTCAATGACACCCAGGTCCTGCAGTTGTTCAAAGACAAACAATCTTAAGAGTAATGATGATGATGATGAAAATGACATAAGCCATGATATTCTAAGTTGAACAATAGATATTCACTAGGAAATAACGATCAAGAATTCACCAAGAGGCAAGAACAAAGCCTCTAATGCCAATCAGTACTACTCAAGTCCGGTAAACTCAGTACTACAATGTTACATGGGATTTATGATTGCAGATCTGAAGCCATTTGCATTTGAACCTTTTATCATACCATCTTTTGCATACTCATCCGTTTGACATGATAACAGCTAACTTTGACATAGCATTTACATTTATCAAGTTGGCATATCATGTATCGACAAAATCCTACTGGAAAGCATAAAAACCAACTCAAGACAAATGTAAATAGATCACATGACCAAATCTTATCAATCTACATGCTAAATGACTAAAATAATTTCAATTTCTACGTAGGCCAGAGATTAATTTTGATAATCGCAGAGGACCAAACATACAAGTGCAAGAAGCAATTAAATAAAGAAATTTAAACTAACATTTTATGAAAATTGATCTTTGTTTACCAACTATATTATGGGCATCAGATAAGCCACGGTCCCCACGAAACACATATCAAAAAGTTTTCAATACTGTAAATCACTAATAACTCACTGCAAACCTTTATTTTATTTCTATCAAATTCCAAGATGGAGACTAACATTAAGCAACACCTTAATGTAACTAACATTATCATTCAAGACTTGTTGTAAATTGAATATACTAATTGAATCATTTTAAGTATACATAACATGGAAACTACTCCGGACATATATATCATCATCAATTCCTCTTTTGGGTTGCCATCAGTTACAGTACCATCAGTCCTCTTTTGGGTTGCCTTATATTATCCTTTAGCCTAGTTCTCATCCCATGTACTAGGGCTATTGCTGCTGGTTGATGCGCTTCTCCCTTAGCCAGTGGTTGCACTGAAATAGTATCTGAACCATTGTCTTCAGAAACCTGCAGTGAAGTAGCACTTGTATCTCTTGCAGATAAGTCAGTAGCAGCAAAAGGTGCAGGTGCATTATCATCAAATTGGACATTGAGAGGAGAACAAAAAGGGGTAGTGGATGAGAAGGATGGGAGAAGAATATATGACTCATCCAGATGTTGACTAGCATGTGCATTGTCAGTACATGTGGCAAAAGGAAAAACATCCTCATCGAAGATAACATCTCTTATGATGTAGACTCAGCCAGTAGGAATGTGGAGACATTTGTATCCTTTGTGAAGGTTACTGTAACCCAGGAAAACACATTGTTTGGATCTAAAATGTAGCTTATGATTGTTGTATGGTTTTAAGTGTGGCCAACATGCACAGCCAAAGGTTTTGAGGATGCCATAATCTGGCTTAACACTAGTGAGATGCTCAAGAGGAGTAGTGAAATTTATAACATGGTTTGGAAGACAATTGATGATGAAACAAGCTTCAAGAAAAGCACCCCCCTCCAAAACAAAAGAGGAAGAGATGAGTGGGCTAACAATGCTAGGCCAGTTTCAACCAGGTGTTGATGTTTCATTATGCAGATCCATTCTGTGTGTGTGTGGGTAGGGGGGGACAAGATACTCTATGAGCAATGAAAATATCAGTGAAGAAAGAGTGGAGCCTATGGTATTCACCACCCTAGTCCGATTGCACCATGCGAATTTTCTCATCAGTAGTCTCTCCACATGTTTTTGAAATTGGTGAAACACATCAAACTTTTGTTTAAAGAGATAGATCCATGTGAATCGACTATAAGCATCAATGAAAGACACATAATACTTCTCCCCATTTACTGTTGTTCGGGCAAGACCCCAAACATCAGAGAATATAAGCTCAAGAGGGCGAGAGACTACATTATTCGATAGGGAAAAATGCAATTGATGACTCTTTGTACGTTGGCAAGCATCACAAACATTATTGCTTCGGCTAGACTGACATAGAAGACTAAACTGACTAATGGTGTGATGGACTATTTGGGGGCAGACATGACCAAGGCGAGCGTGCCATCATGCTTGAGGAACCTTTGAAGTCTGGAAGATACCTTTGCTTGAACTTTGGACATCATCCAGAACATATAGTCCCCTTCGACAGTGGCCTCTAATGATGATTTGCTTCGTGTCCCGATCCTTAACAAGAAAGTGATTAGGATGGAACTCAAACAAGACATTGTTGTCAAAAACAAATTTTCGGACAGACAATAGGTTTTTGGTGACAGATGGTACATGAAGAATGTCATTTAGGTGTAGGAGATGAGATTTCGTATAAATTTTAGATTGGCCAATATGATGAATATGCATACCTATGCCATTAGTTGTAGAGACTTGATCCTTCCCAGGATACTTTCTTTGATCGCGAGCTTCTCTAGATCACTTGTCAGATGATCCGACACGCCAATGTCTACATACTAGCTTGTGTCGATGGGATAGCTTGGTGTTGCAGCAGAATTCGCAGTGTGCTCTTCTGAAGTTTTGTACCCTTGATCAAAATGATGCTAGCAAATGGCTGCTTCATGTCCCATCTTGCCACAAATTTGACAAGTGGGCCTTCCAGTGTTCTGATTCTAATTGCTTCCTCGCTGATGATTTTGTCGATGTCCTCCTCATCCACGACCACGCCCACCTCATCCACGACCGTGATCTCGGCAGCTTGGGGCAAAATTGGCCGAGTGTTCCTCAGGCTTCAGGCCTGAGTGTCCTGACTCAATGTGCATCTCATGACTGATTAAGTGCGCAAAGAGATCATTAGTGGATACAAGTTTAACACGAGTGGTCATGGAACTAACAACGTAGTTATATGCTTCATCAAGCCTGGAAAGAACATATGAGATAAATTCTTCTTCTCGGAGTGGCTGACCGATCATTGCAAGTGTGTCAGCATGCATCTTCTTCTTGTTGAAGTAGTCCATTGTCGACAATCCTCCTTTCTTGAGATTGGCAAGTTGAACTCGTATTTGCATGGACCGAGCTTGTGATGCTCCGGAGAACATTCTCTCCAGCGTGCTCCATACCTCAGGGGAGGTGTTGAGGTGCAGAGCTTGGCTTTACACTCCTTCTGACAGAGAAGACAGTAATGCCCCGAGAACCATCTGGTCCTGTTGTTGCCAAGTCAAGAACTCTGGATTTGGTTCTTGCATGGTGCCGTCTTCCATCGTCTTTGTGATGAACTCCGATGGAACCTTGATAGTCTCATCTACTATCCTGAGTAGCTGATTGCTTCGAAGATAGGTAGGAACTGCACTCGCCACAACAGGTAGTTCTCTCGTGTAAGTTTAATGGTGATGAGGTGGGCAAAGGATTAAATCAGTGGGGTTTGGTTCTTGGTACTGCCATCGGCGACACAGGTGGATGAACTCATCGACATGGCGCTGGTGGATCAGAGAGGTTCTGATGCCATATAGAAGCTCATGATGGATGTGCTAATACTGCATACCTCAATCGGTAGCAGATGTCTTGTATTTATAGATGTATTGCAGGTACAGATTATAGAATCCAAACTGAAGAACTGACAAATAACCGACAACAGATATCCTACCCGTCAATAGTTATCCAACTCTATTTCTCGATTTCTATCTCCAATTCTGTTACTTCAGAGATTACAATCTCAACTTATTGATTCATATTGATCCTATCTTTCAACAACACGGAAGGGTCGCTTGAATCTTTCTGCTTTAGGATTCCATCATGACACAGCAAACCCCACAGATGGGTTATGAACTCGCCACCCTACGAGAGTTGCCTCATGTGCTCCTCTGCATTGTCAGACGGCACAACGTAGAGCAACGCCTCCACCCAGAAATCTGCCAACACCTTCCAACCGTCAGAACTCGATCCGAGATTCTTCCCCAGCTCTAAACCCTGCCAGAAGATGTGGTACCCGTCACGTGATTCTGCACACCTCATCAACTCCTCATTCGCTTCCTTCCAGGTGTTTTGTATCCGAATCATATCCATTTCCTCCCGGGCCTTTTATCATGTCCAATGGATTCCCTTCGCGGTCCAGAATCCCTTCGCGAAGGAATTTTCGTTCTCTTCAGCGCTCCGACAGTTTCTCTTTATGGTTTCTTTACGAAGGGATTGCTAAGGTCATTTTCTCCAGGACAAGATTCTCTCTCCTTTCTCTTTACGAATCTCTTTGAAGGAAAACTATTGGAGAGGAGGAAAAATAAAGGGAATGAGCATGGAGAAGTGAATCAGGAAGGGAACGAAATGAAGGGAAAACTTGAGTCCGCATGTAGCTGCCGAATCCACCCCACTGCATTCCGGGCCTCACTTGATTCTACATCTTGACTTAACCCATTCAAAAACATCTTCATTGTGTCCCTGGCCTCATTTGTTTCTGCATATCGACTAAACGCAAACGAAATGCCCCTCACTGCCTCTAGCTTGTCATTCGCCCCTTGCAGAATTGCCACCAATACAACTTCATCATATATGGATTTAGTACGTACCTATTGTCCAGGGAGTAGTTGTGGCACGGAAACCACCAGGTATGCGCAATATTTGGACAGTATGATTCTTTGCCACGATTTCGTTGCAACTCTCATCCCCAAAATGGAAGCCCCCCTTGCTCTTGCGCTCCAGTTCACAATAACATGTTGCAATGTGCCATTTCAAAATAACTTCGATGATGTCATTGCCACAACAGTAATTGCGCCATGCATTACTTTGCAATGGGGATGACCCTAACTCACTGTTGTGGCTTGTAAGAAAATCAACAATGGCTGCCTTCACATCAGCATGCAACACAACAGCATCCATTGTCTGGATGCCCCACATTTCTCGGAGCACTTGCTCAATGTACTGCAATCCAAACATCGCCGAAAGAAGGAAATATATTTAGTAAAGACGGACCCCCAACGCCCTGAAGAAGTTGCACTTGTTTGTGCTGATTGATTCAATTAATGAATATTGCCCAAGATTATTGTGCCACAGATATTTGTCGAACCAATTGATCCTACTTAACATCAGAGCTCTCAATCTCATCCAACAGCTTGTCTGCTGATCATTCCTGATGTAATCACAAACGAGCACGACTCTGGCCCAATTTGACATCCAACAGTGTAACAACTGCAACACTTGCAGCAAAGCTAGGGACACCACAGTATGACAATAGTAATTACAAGGTCTGCCGTTGTGGTGCCCACAACAATGGTGCCACCAGAAGTACGGGTAGTCCTCGTCCCAAGTATGGCAGCCGCTACTCCAACAAAAGATATCCCGATGACCGAAGCGAATGCCCAGATAGTCGCAGTTTTTGACTCGTAATGATAAAGGAATGCATCACTGGTGAGGTAGATATCGTAGAGAAAAGCCAACTCAACTTCAATCACCCTGAAGGCCCTCTCATATCACGGGACCTCATCCGTATTCAACTGAAGCCCTTCAAAGACAAACTTGTGGGCCATCTGATGCTCTAATTCAGCATAGTCTAACCCAAAGAAACGCCGTTGCAGCAAATGAGAGAGAGAGAGAGAGAGAGAGAGAGAGGCACATATCCTTCGATAAATGGACATCCATTCTCAGCCCACCTTTGTTGCATCATGATATCTCATCTATGATGACAACTTCATCATTTTTCCATGTCCTTTTAGATGACGATGCTGCTGGAACGAATTGAAACTTGCCATTCTCTTGATGAGGAACCAATGGACCACATAACGGTAGCCGGTAAGATCCCTTGGGTTATAATAAAAATCACTTTAAACCCCATTTTTCATCATCGTTTGACCACGACTCATTCTTAAAGCCTCCTCTTCCATGTGATGTGCAACCATTCTGATCATATCCCGCAGCCTGCTTGGCAGCACAAGGGCCATTGACCCATGGAAGAACTTGATGAGAGTGATGGCAGACAGCATGCCAATGGCTATGCAACCAACATGGCTGGAGATGGTTGATATACCAATCAACAGCACATACTCACAGTAGAGGCAAAGCTGGGATAGCATCTTCCAGAGCTGGCTCTTGTAGTCCAGGCCATAATAGACTGTGACTGAGTCGGCACAGCCAAGGAGGGTGAGCATGGACACAGCCCATAGGGGGTACATCTCGCTCTTCACGGACGAAGATTGCATTAGGCCAATGCTGTATGTCCCCAGGAACAGAGATAACACGTTTGCAGCCAAGACGCCTTTTTGGATGATCCAGCGGTTGGACCAGCGGCGGCAAGACCCAAAGACAACAAGGAAGAAGGAGATGACAATGGCCACCAGTGCCAATGCCTCAATACGGATCACTATGCCCCTAGGGCTCTTCCACAGATCCCTCAGCTGATGCAACAAAGTTGTTGGTGTTGCATTTCCCAAGTGCTGCTCCATATTCCCAATGTTGTGGCCATCCACCTTGTACGAATAAGACCTTTTGTAAGTCAGGATGCTAGATTAACCACAATCCCATTTCAAGCAAATGACACTCTAATGTTTATCAGATTAATTTTCCATTGATGATTTGTCACACCCAGTTTCAAAAGAACAAACCAGATGCATTCCACATGTATGTCAGGATCAAGTTTCATATATGAGGTGACTTCATAACAGTGTCATACATAACGATAAGATTCAGTATAAAAGGACCCGTAGGTCTTAAAGAAAACACTAAGATAACTTACAACGGTAGCGGGTCGTCCATCCATCCATAGGCGATGTCCAGAGGAGCACCAGCCTAGAACCCGGTCTTTAGTTCGAAAACTTCCTTTGCCTAGAATTCAGCTCCATCGGTCGGGATGTCCTCGAAGTCCTCATCTTCTGAGCAGAATCAAGAGGTTAGGAGAAGACAAGCGTTAGTACATTAAGTACTTAGCAAGTGTGAGAAAATATGACATAAAGGCTTAAGGTTTACTGTATCTATGTCATCCTAATCTAGGACTCAAAAATGACTTAACAATCCTATTTACTATGTGTGACAACACCAACATTAAAGGAACAGCTCATCGAATTCCATCCGACTACTAGACTCACTAGATATCTCATATCCGGCTACCAACTCATCGGGGTACCACCACCCGACTACCCAAAACCAACCATCCAAGATCCCCACTATTCATGAAGAAGTCCAAGCTCGCTTTTGACTGTGAGCATGGCTGATAGATCAGTTTTGTACTTTACAGAGTCTGCATACTTTACCCACGAGTCGTGATCAACTCTTTTACCATTATCTGTAGGTACCTTACACACTTTCGAGTGTACGCCGAGAGATCACTACAAGGCCTTTACAATGTGTCTCCAAATTCGTAAACACCCACTAAGGTTTCACCGCTAACAGAGATTCCATCCACTGCAGATGCTCTCTATTGTGCCACTCAACCGTCCACTGGTGCGTACAGAATAAGGAGGACATCCAATTAATTGGCCAGGCCGTAGCATATAAGCCTCGTGGTTGCACTGTTATGCCGGGTTACATGTCCATGAACCGGCCCTTAGGATTATAAGAAGGTACTTGCACGTTGCCCAATGCGCACACAACAGCCATACTAACCAAACCAACCTGCCTAGATCCCTATATTTCATGTTAATACAAAAGATTATCCAAACCGGATCATGCTGCATAGACCATTAATTAGGTTAACATTTATCCTGCCCGACTTGATAGCACAACTAACATTTCTACCCTTGACACCTAACTACAATACCGGCAACAAGGATAATAATAGAAAGTACTAATAAACCCAAAATATGGGATTCATATTGACAAAGCATGCAATTAGAAAGTAAAATACACACTATTGGACAACAGGTTCAATGTGATCAAGGACACTTGCCTTCAGCAGCGAGTTGATCAAACTCTTCAAAGATCTGGTCCTGCAGGCTCACGTACTATTCATCTCCTATAGCAATCGCACATACCGAAAACAAGCAAGCACAAATATCTTAGAATAGTACACTAAACAGAATCAAAGTGCTATGAAAAGCCTAATGACGGATAGTACTCGTTGCTACGATCGCGTGAGCACAAGAATCACCTAAAACGGAGCTATAACGGAAAAGTTATGAGGGTTTTAAACTACATGAGCTTTTCTAAAAAAGAACAAGGGCTAATTTGTAAAAATAGAAAGTTACAAGGCTTATTTGTAAAATTGAGGGACCTATTTGTAAATAAGTAAAAGTTCATAGGGCTAAAAGTAAAATAACAGTACTGACATATATGGCGTTGATTAGCTTAATATTATTTCCTAATTATGTGATTAATTTCCTTATTTATTGAGCAAATCTCGTAGGCTGTTATTCCTCTGTACTACGTATATGGCGTTGTTGCCAATAACTACTTTTCAGTTTCTTAATAGGTTTTTTCTGTTTTATAACATATGTTTTTCGGCATTCCTGTTTTATAATGCATGTTTTTCTTAAAGTAATCTCCAGTAGATACTCTAAAAATCCGTCCCCTATAATACTATTACAACATCCTCTAATACTATTTAGTACTCTCTATTTTTTCTATCTCCAGTAGCTACCATATTTTCTATCTTCCATTACTCTCTCTCTCCCTTCAGATCCACAATCATCCTCTGTAAATAGTAATAGAAATGAGAGAGTACCCCAAATATGGGGTATGCCCCCTCCCACCTCTATCCCTGTAGCACCAGATAGAGGAGATATTGGAGCGCTCATCCATCTGATGGAACCAGCAAAAGGACAGCTATAATAGCCACATGGGGAAGCGGATCAGTAAAAGTCGATGCTGTTGGAGATGACCTAATAGGTCTTTTCTAATTTATAATGTGTGTTTTTATGTTTTATAACGTATGTTTTTCGGGTTTTCGGTTTCTTAATAAGTGTTTATCTATTTTTTAATAGACTATTTCCTGTTTTTTTCACCTACGGGCATGTTTGGTCATTGCGATGGGCTCGGATTGGTCCGGGTGTGGCACGTCGAATAATATTTAATGCGCAGTGTGTTAAATAGCGTCACCATGTACATGCATTGTGATTTTGTTTGCCACTGAATTCTCTCATGCGAACCACATGCCAGAATACTACAAAGGATACAACATAGAGGCAAGTGCAAATGTTAGATTTTAATAAATACACATAAAGAATATAAAGGCAGCACCAATTAAAGTCATGAAATCTCTTTTTTCACCCTTCGTCAACATACCATTCATTTCGCAAAGATATGAATCTATGAGTTCCAGTGGTAGCAAATTTGTCTCATCGGCAACCTTGTGAGGCTTACCAGGTTTCTTAGATTGCACATAACTTTGACACTTAGAACTTTTAATAATAGAAAATTTTGGAATTAAATTCAAGCTATAAAGCCAAGACATACAACCAAAATTTATGTGACATAACTATGAGTGGTAAACACTAGTCTCATCTCCATTAATATTACCACAAATATTTTTTCATAAATTTATTGCATAAATCAGAAAGGAAAAAGCGGAACAAGCCCCCGCACTTATAGCCTTTACAAATAAAAAGTCCATGTTTCGACATAGCTACTTTGTTGGACTCAAACAGCATCTTAAACCCATCTCTATAGAGAAGGGAACCACTAACTAGATTCTTTTTTATTGAAGGGACATATTGCACGTTCATCAGCTACACGATCTTTCTTGAAGTAAACTTCAAATCTACCATACCAACACCATGAACAGAAGCATGAGACTCATTACCCATTAGGATGAAAGAATTCTGAGCGACCTGATAAGAAGATAAAATTGAAATGTCAGCACGTACATGAACATTAGCCACAGTATCAATCCACCAATTGGTAGACTAATTCACTAAAAGAACAATAAGTAAATTACCATACCATTAGCTTCACCTCTAGTGTTGCCAATAGTTACGTTGATAGACTTAATGTTCTTTTCTTGATTAACTTTTTTCTTTTTGCGGTATTGGCAATCTTTAGCCTAATGGTTAACCTCACCTTACACGAAACAAGGTTTATCATATTTGTTCATCATTATCTTCTTGAAGTTGGTGGTTTGTTTGTCCTTGTTATTTTTTTCTTTGAACATGTTGTTAGAAGACTGTTGTACCACATTTGCGCTAGACTGTCCATCGTCTATTTTGTTATGCACATCCTTAGCCCAAGCTTTCTCCTCAACATCAAGAGACGCGATCATACTCTCAACAGAGATTTCTTGTCTCTTGTGTTTTAGAGTAATAGCAAAATTCCTCCACGAGGGAGCCAATGATGCCTCAGCCACAAACTTGTCGTGTAATACACACTTTAGGAGTTCAAGTTTCTTTACAATGTACTAAATCTCATGAGCCTGCTCGACTACCGACCGATACTTTCAGATTTAATTTAATTCAATTCCTAAATATAACATGAATATGAACAGATGTAAATATCAAGCTACAACTAGCTTCCCGACAAGCCCCGACGAGACCCGACTAGCTTTTCAAGAGGTATTCCGACAAGCTTCGATAAGATCTCTAATATATAATAGATCGCAGTATACATATCCGATGACAGAGTGAGATGAAGAGGCTTCTGTGATAGCGATGCAGCAGAAAGACGATGAAGAGGAAGTAGAGGAAGCATATCGTTATGATGTAGAGGAAGCAGATCATGAGTAATCGCGACGAGCACTTTCCAAAAACCTTATTCGCCCCCTTCCGGTGCAGGATCCTAAGAGCGACGGGTTCTAGAGACCTGATCACCCATTCATCAGTGCACGCCAACGCAATGTGATAGAGTAGACTATGTGCGATGGTGCAGCAGAGAGAAAATAGGTAAAACTCTAATTGTGTATATACTTTGTGGATGCAGCTGGCAGATATATAGAGATAATTGTGTGGTTGAGACACGTCACAATTGGACTCAATTAAGTACCACGATCGAATTCTTAACCAACACGATATATATATATATATATATATATACACACACACACAACAACAACAACAACAACAACAACAACAACAACAACAACAAAAAGAATAAAATTGCAAAAAGATGTCGCACATGTATAAGTTACTGGACCCGATTTCGATAGACCATTCATGCAGATGCCGTGTGCCCGCGCTCTTCGCCCAGTGAGGCGAGCGAGCGCGTGTTCTCCTAGTCATCTTATCCGCACATACTAAATAGATGGAAGAGATAATTCCTTGTAAGTTAATCTTCCTCCATCTTCACTAGTAAATAGGAAAAGATACACATCCACCTTCACTTTGTTGGACTTTTAAGATTTATTTAGAATTACTCAAATATACTATGCGCCTATAAATTCTAACACAGTTTATATGTACAGTGCACAGCTGGGATCCAACTATCCAAGTGAGAGCGAGCCAGCTACATGATGATCCAGCAGAGGTACAAGATCTTGGGAGGGAGTGGCGTTTCGGTGTCTTCGTGTCTTGCCAAGAGCGGGAGATATAAGAGTATAATTTTTTACTCCCTCTAGTCATAAATATATATCATTTAAAAAATATTTGATTAATTTTTAGCTGAAAAGGACATACAGAGAGATGGTAACTACTGAAATTGCACATACGAAGTAATCAGATCATAAAGGATTGTGAAACAATTCGACAACAATTGCTGACAAACAAAAAACAAAGATGAGAAGACTAAAGAAAAAAACTTAGATTACTTTCAAAATGAGGATTACAAGAATGGTTGGCTGAACAATATTTTAAACATCCTAACAGGGGAAGATATCTTTCCACTTGTTCTGAAATGTGAACTACAAGCATGAACAATATTTTAAACATCCTAACAAGGGATGACATCTTTCCACTTATTTTCAAATGTGAACTACAAGCATGAATTGCAGAGATCAAGATATGAGGGAGGTGTCACTCGAAGCTGTTGTGGCTGAGAATAAAATTCAAGAAATAAACCGGCAGCTCTTGGAACTACACTAGCCCACACAGCATCTTCTTCCCCTTTCCTAGCTTCATCTCATGCACATAATTGTTTATCAAAGACACAAAAATGAAATCAGCATCTCAACACCGATTTTCAGAACAAATCCAACTACAAAATCAGAGGGACAAGAAGAAATAACAAAATTTGCGAAATCAGAGAGACAGCTAGCAACTATTACCAGTTTCCAAACTGAATAATAACAAAATGGCGCTACCTTCTCTCAGGAAACGGATCTCTGCCACCGAAGATGGGGACTTGGGCTCTCAGATCCGATAAATCCAGGGGGATGGGGTCCGACGACTTCGACCCTTCATGCTCCGAGAAAAAAATCAGCGACGCACCCTTCTATCCGGCAAAGAAATCGGAAATGGGCAGCAGAAGCTTCAGGGGCATGTATGCAGTCAGAACACGGCCGCCGGAAAGGAAACGCGAACTCAAGAACACAGCCGCCGAAGACTCCCGAATCCGATAATCCAGGGGGGAGAGGAGGCAGGAGCAAAAATTTGGGAAAGGATCTGGAAGAATCGCGAGAAATCAGCAGCCAACATTTCTCCGATTCACCGGGCGGAAGGAGATGAAATGTGACCAGGCCGGTTGGGAAGAAGGAGCAGGTCTGAGAGGTGGTTGAAGGAGCCGGACTGACGGGGGATTAAAGGAGACCTGGCTATAGAATATACTATTGTATAACTAGATATACATATATATATACATATATATACATATACATACATACATACATATATATATACATACATACATATACATACATATATATACATACATACATATACATACATACATATACATACATACATATACATATACATACATATATATACATACATATATATATATATATCCATGTCTTATCTATAAGGACATGTATTTATAACCCAGGTTGCTTTACTTCAATTAATTACAGCCACAGCATTCCAATTAGCCTCAGAAGTCATTTCATCGCTGTATTCCCCACGGATCTAGCAAGAAAGACCGGCAAGGGGCCAACGCCATGGCCTGGTGCAAGAGGTGGCCATGGCAGGCGTGGGGAGGAGCGGCGGCCTGAGGTGGAAGGAGAGGATGTGATTGGGTGGAAGGGCATTTTGGTCAGACGATCATATTTGCTCGAAACGGGAAAGGAAAAAAGAATTGGCAAAATGGAATGAAATAAAATAATTCGCAGTTGCGGTGGCAAATCCTAAAAGGCTGTCCAATTTAATGGCATGTCCTAAACGGCTGCCCAATACGTAGTTGGCTGAAAAAAGAGAATTGTATGTGGGGTTTTTTGAAAAAAGCTCCATAGTTACAAGTGTATTTTTATAATTTTGGTATTGTGATTTTGTTTGCCACTGAATTCTCTCATGCGAGCTTGGGGCGCGCCTCCTGAGAAGCGTTCCAATCGAGAACCGTGCTCAGCAGCGAGTTTTTTTTTTTTTACATTTTCTAACTTAAAAAATTATTAAATAGATTTTGCATGAAAAAATCTAAAAAATAAACGTCTATCGCTCTCTCAAAGAGCTGCAGCCCTATCAGAGAACGGTAAGGATACCCACGGTAACAAAGGCAGGTCTTACCGCCCGCGCTGTGAGAGAGCGGTTAAGCTATCGTTACCGTAGTGAACCGTACTCAGCCACTAAATTTTCTCTTTCTATCTCTTCTATTTAAAATAGTGATCTTCTGTTACTCTAAAAATTCTAAATATTTTTTACATATTTCATAATCTATGTGCAACCCATTTTAATTGGATTCACTAGAAAACATGTGTAAATTTTAAACTAAAATTCTCTTAAAAATGGTACTTTATAACTTCTAGAAATTGTTAGGACATCAAATAAATTCTCAAAATTCTGGAACAATTCACTAATATTCTTCTTATATGATGGAGTATTTTTTTAAAATTATTTTTAACCCTATGTTATATGGTGAAAAAGTGAGTTCATTTCTAATACTTCATTTATATGTATTTTTTATAATTTCATGTGATATTCTTCTTTTAACTCTATTTGAATTCAAACATATACAAACCTAGGGCTGAAAATAATTTTAGAAATTAGTCCATCATATAAGAAGAATATTAGTGAATGTTTTCAGATTTTTGGGAATTTATTTGATGCCCTAACAATTTCTAGAAGTTATAAAAGTACACTTTTTTAGAGAATTTTAGTTTAAATTCTACACATGCTTTTTAGGTGAATCCAATTAAAATGGATTGCACATGGATTATAAAACATATACAAAATATTTTAGGATTTTTGGAGTAACAGACGATCACTGTTTAAATAAAGTAGACAGAAGAGAAAATTTAGCGGCTGTGTACTGTTTACTGCAGGAATAGTAGCCTAACCGCCTCTGGTGGCTGTAAGGGCTTGCCACCCTCTGATAGCGCAGTAAGACCTGCATCCTTACCACCCTTTGAAAGGATCGTAGCCCTTTGAGAGGACGGTAGGTGTCTATTTTTTAAATTTTTTCATTCAAAATCTATTTATTTAATTTTTTAAGTTAGAAAATGTAAAAAAAAAACTCCTCAGCAGCAGCCTTGCCATGCCGGACCTGAACACAGATTTGAGGCCCGAAGAGAACCGTGCTCTTCCACGGCCCAACCCAAGCCTGGGTTTTGCTCATGTCTACTGTAAACGAACCCGGGGCCGAACCTTGAAACTAGAAGCGAACCACATGCCAGAATACTACAGAGGACACAACATAGAGGCAAGTGCAAATGTTAGTGTTGGTGGTATAAAATATAAACGAAATGATACATTAACATGCACAAATTTAGCACATGCAATATGGTATCTTGTCATGTTCCCTAATAAGCGTACTTAAGCCTACGATATCAGATGAAAAAAAGAAGTATTATTGTTTGATATATTTTCAGTCAGTAGTGAAAGTTATCCTGGGAAATGGCTACAGGCCGTCCACACAAGCAGCAAATTTTGAAATGCCATGACTCGCACCAACAGTAATATGCTCAGATAAATCAAGTGCCGTTTCAGTCTGAACAAAGACGCATACAGTTCAATATCGACGTTGACAGTAAGCAGGCACAGATATATCGAGATTAGTCATGACAAAGCAACAAGTGGTAAGTACCACTATAAACACAAGACACGCTTACATTGAGAGATGGCACAAGAATATGTTACTTCTTTCCGATTGTCTGATCCCTGCACTTCACCACATACCAACAGTAATATGCACAGATAAATCAAATAGTACAGTGTTACACTGGAGATGAATACATGCAAATTACAGTATTTTGGCAAAGTAAGAGGTGGTAAGTAGTAGTAGTAGTAACAACACAAGACAGGCTTAGCGTAAAAGGCTAGGGAAGGTGTTAAATTGAATAATCCTATTTGAGCCGTGACGACAGGCAGGCTGCAGACAACTTCTTTCACTGGAAGTGTTGTTCTTCCGGCAGCTCCATGGAGCAAGCTGCTCAGTAGGAGTCATGAGCTGGGCTGTCTGAATGCATGTCCATGGATGATTCGTTTGAAGCTGTGGGGTTTGCATCACGGGTTGCACCGTTTGTGAAGTACCCCGCATCCCCACCCTGTTCTAGATGGAATGGTTGCAGGCTCCGGCGGATGGGGCTGGATAATGCGTTTGAAAAGACCATTGAGTTCTTGGACTGTGTCAGTCCGGGGTTTCCTGGCGCAAATAAGCTTGGTGATGGTTGCTGGTTGCTTGTGTTGGGGATATGCACCGTAGCTGGAGTGCATTGGCTAGAATATTGTGATCTTGGAGAGGCTGATGCATTATCACCTCCATACTGAATCTCATGCTACACATACACAGGATTCATTAGAATATGTTACCATTCTTTGCCTGTGCAAAAAGGAAAAAAAAAAAGAACAAAGGTGTAACTGTATGCTAAGATGCTACGGATGGAGACATAAATAGTCGAAGAAAATACGATCAAAAGTAATTCTGCAAGAACCATCAGTTCATTATTATTCATCATAAATCACTCATTACACTGCAAAGGCAGCAAGCCAGGAACACGTGGCACATAACTCAGAACCGAACATGATGTATGAAATGGAAATTTATCCCAGTTTATGTAAATCTAAAAAGCGCCTCAGAAATCAGAAGTGAACTGAAATATAGAAAGGGGGTTACTGCAACCTTACCTGGATGTGGGAGGCTATGTCAGCAACTGTCAGCCTCAAACCGTTTTCATGCTGCCTCAAGATCCATTCATAGAGCTTTTCCTGCATCAATCACAGAACTTGGAGCATTAGGGAAAGGTCAGGGAAGAAAGAAAGAAGCAGATGTCTTATCAGACCAAGGACAAAAAAAAAAGAAACAGAAGGTGCCATTCTACATCAGAAATCTACGTAAGTGCCCGTTAGTTGCAGATACGGTTCCTGGTGGATTCCTTTGTGTTAACTGGACATGTTATGGAAGCATTATGGGGGTGTCAGCCTACAATCACTGCATTTTCCTCCCTTTTTTTGTTCTCGACAATGCTGAAACTATAAAGTATTGTGTTTATACACAAAACTAAAATGAGAATCATAAGTTTATTGAACTTGTTTATAACTCAAGATGAGATAGAGAAACCATAAATTGCATGTTCAGAAACACCGGAAATGAAAGAGAAAACTTCTTTTGTTTTTAGGCATCTTGATGGTCAAGACCCATTTGTCATTAAATTCACAGGACATGGGACACAGTTGACGGTCCAATAGTTCATTATGAAAAGCTACTGTAATACTAATACCATACACATACAGGCATACATCATCCCGCACAATGGGAGTTCAAAGCAGTGCCAGAAGGCCCTGATATGTTAATGCCACATTTGCATAATGGAGTATGGACAAGATTTAACTGGTTTTAAAAAGCAAGACTTATCTATCTGAAAAGTTAAACATATAGAGAAATAAATATAATCCACAGATGAAGATGGATAGATGATATCATAGTAACAATGAAAAACAGCATGCTCATTAATTTGGGGGAAGAAACAGAGCAGTTTGCCATGAAAATTTCTTCAGCTATCCGTGTTTTAAAACAGGGTAGGCCCCGCTTCCAAATTTGACATTTAAAGACGAAACAAACAGTTTCACAAAGAGCTACATTCATGCGGCCACATGCTGCAGTGACCACCTGATGTAAAGGTACAAAAATCAAGCATCTATTTATAGAACTAATAGTAATATCTTGTACCTATGGTCTAGGTCACCTGGGCGTACCTCTTTGTTCTTCATTGGCATCGCAATGGACTAGCTAAACGGCTAAACCTCTGTAAGTGCTTATGCACAAAAGATGATGAGACATGAAAGCACATATCGAAACACATATTGCTGTACTGTAAAATACTAAGTGCCAGTATTACAATGCATTCGCTGATGTTCCATTTGATGGTTTACTAGTCTATAACATGTAATGAGATGAGAAGAAGTTTTAGTCCAAACCAACATAGCCATTATGTTCCACTGTACTAACGTTGACTTCTTTACTAAGATAAAGCATGGCTGATCATACCTATCACAAACATTGAGTATTGCAAGTTCTGACCAAAATCACAACTCAAGATACTACAAGTTCTAATGTCAAGAAATGTCTTCCGTGACTGGAATAAGTATCCTACAAGGTACAGACCTACCCCTAATGGTGCGACTTTCCATATGGCAGTGCACAAGTTGAAGTAAAGCTGAAAAGGATGCATCCTTCGTATTATTGCAGAAGTAACCTGCCCCATAAGTAAAGTCTCCGCACTTCCGCTTTCCAATTGCACACCTTCCCTCTGAACCTAGCCCGGTGTGACTCTTGCAACGCACAAAGTGAGACGTCCGGAACCATTTCCAATCAGAGCACAAGAGCTAAACTAACACGAAAGCAGCTATGTAGAGAAGGAGCGCCAATGAGAGCTGGTGAATTCCAACCAAAATGACCTCAAATGTCAATACGACAGTTCTTATTATAGCAAACAATTTTCTTGGCACGGTTCGTGTTGAATACATTATTCAGATAGGTCAAAAGGACACACTATGAACATAGTTCGCATGCAGAAAATGTTGGTGCTACATAATAATCAGAATTAGGTACAGAGTGGCCACGAAACTCTGTCAGAAATCGCATCCCAACGCCAATTGGACAAGAAACTTCCATCGCCAATCCCTTTGACGATAAAAGATCCAAATCGCTAACGAAATTCAGGCTAAAATTCCAATCTTCCCCAAAAGAAGAGGCCTCAGCACCGAAATTCCCCACCAATCGAGTCGAGAAACCCCCAAAATACAACAGCACGCCGACCGAATTCACAGCCGGGGCGCAAGTCTTCACACCGCCGACCCACTCAGACCCGAATCCAAACACGACGAGCACAAGGGGGTCGGGGAGAAGCGAGAGGCCCGAGGCCGTCCGCGTACGTACCATGGCGTGGCGCTCGCCGGCGCTGAAGGAGACCTTCTGCGCGCCCATGGCGAGCGTGTAGAGCTGCGAGAGCGAGTTGGCGGCGCCCCGGAACGCGCCGTACAGCGCCCGATCGGTCTCCTCCAGCCGCGCCGCCTCCGCCTTCCGCTTCTTCCCCGCCATCTCCCCTCCCCTCCCTCCCGATCCGGCGCGCGCCGCCGACCAATCTGCCCGAACCCTAGGCAACGTCAACAGCGAGACGCGCGCTCCCCGCGACGAGGTGACGTCGACGAGCACGAAGCGGCGGCTTTACGTCTCTCTCTCTCTCTCTCTCTCTCTCTCTCTCTCTCCTGCTTTCGCCTCGTCTCCTTCCCGTGCGTGGCTGCTGCTCCGATATCCTCCTGCTGCTGTAGCCGTGTAGCGGGCGCGCGGCGCGGTGAGATGACGGGGACCGGCCTCGGGCCCGCATGGCGGTGGGACGAGAGGGAGGGACGAGGAGCACGTGGCGCGGGGCTTGCCGCACGTGGGGTCTGATCGATTGATGGCGTGGCGGCGAGGGGCTCTGCCAGGCGGGTCCCGGGCCCGCCCACTGGCAGCGTCAGTGTCGGCGTCGTGAGTCGCAACGTCTAGTTGGGCCGGTGATGGGCCGAGGGTTCCAGCTCCATGGGCCTCTCGGCCCAGGGACAGAGGCCCTGGCCCTTCCACGGGAATGCAGTCGGGAAGATCAGATTATGTCCAACCATATTTTCTTTATTTAGTTCTCTTCTTAATTTTTTTCTCCATTCTTAATCTTTTTATTTTCTCTCATCTTCAATAGCTTCCCTTCGAAAAGATTCGTGAAAAAAAATAAAGAAAATCCCGTTCTAAAGGTAATGAACTTGGTAATTCTTTCGTGACAGGAACCGTGAAGGTAAATCATTAAAGTGTTGAAAGGAACAAAAATCCATTTGTAAAAGAATTTTGGACCCTGACGTAAATCGGTTGGAGATGATCTTATGTGTTGTATAAGACAAGTCAGATCACGAAGATAATGAAATAATAAGAGCTAAATATGCAAAGAAAAACCTCATTAGAAAGAACAGCGTTCGCATCATCAGTAGCGGATGCAAAGGAGTCAGATAATGAACTTATCCACCTCTGGTTCTCCCTCTTCTAATTTCTCTTCTTTTCCTCTCTCCTCTTCATCTCCCTAGTTCATGCCAAAAATATTGTTAGAGGCTTCCATTGATGCTTTACAGGCCTGCGCACCACGGATGGTCATGGATGAGGAGAATTACAAATATGGAAACTGCTGTCGAATTCTAAGGACATCAGCACGCTAATCAGCTCCAATTAGAAGAACGATCGAGAACACAACAATGTTTCTTTTGATAGGAGAGAACACGACGATGTTGGGAATAGCCTATCAACTTCATTGATCTCTTTGGCAGGAGTCCACATCGTAGAAGACTAAAGTAGGTATACTGCAGCAAAAACTTACAGTGATCCTTACTTTCCGAAATCAAAACCTCATCTCATCGTCATCAATAAATTTTAGAAGACTCCATCAGAAGAACATGTTGAAATATGTGCGATATAAATAGTATATATATACATATTTCTCTAAGAAGATAATAAAAACAGTAGATCAAAAATAACAAAGACAAGAAAATGAAATACATGTCTTTTATACCATGAGCACTGAGAAGGTAAACCATAAATAAAATTTGAATTGATCTAGATGACATATTCATATGGCTCTCAGACTGATCAAATCAGTTGGCTCCAGATCAATAAAGATCTGCTCCCAAGCTGACCACTAAATCATATCACTAATTAAGCTAGAACATGAGATCACACCTAGATGACAACCTTAATTTACAATTCTCTGTATTCCACAAATTCCTGGCTATAACAGCAAGTATATCTTTACTAAAAATCAGAATTCAGCACATAGCCAGCAACAAGCTCTTTACTGAAAATCAGAATTCAGCACATAGCCAGCATCTAGCCTTCTCAGAACTAATAAACAAAACTTTAAAACCTTTCTGCACAAGGGACAGAAAGTAATCTAGAATCTATTCCAAGCTGCTGAGTGCTGAGCAATCTTCACAATGTGCTGAATTCAGAAATACTTGCTACTCAAGTCCAGGAGTGAAAATTAACAAGCAGTGACAGATAACTCAAGCAAAATCAGCACACAGGAGATCAGACTCCTTCTAATCAAAATTGAAGGATCATATCACTACTCATACAAATTGCAGACAGAGAATCAAGGTTGTATCTATTGTACTCAACATTCTAACTCAATTTCAATGAAATTCGTCATCACAGAGCAATTGTATCATGCATCTATCAGTTCAGATAAGTGAAATAGAGAACTCACAATGAATATGCTGGAAAGGCTGGAGAGTGAGGCAAGGCACAGCACGAACGCTGCAGTCCCAGAAATCCAATCAACCGACTTTGCCGTCGGATGGAGGGAAGACGGAGATACAATACCTCAACCGCACCACCTCTGCAGTGCGGGCGAACCTCGGCAGCGCAGCTCCGAGCACCAACAAGATACCTCCAGTGCTGCAAGAGCTTAGGCCAAAGCCTCGGTTGGAGTCCAAGCTCTCAACCCCGAAGCTCAAATCACAGAGAGGAAAAGAGGAGAAAACCTAAAGTGTGAGATGCCCACTGTGATCTGATCTCTGGAATCCAAGCCAAGACTCGGTAGAAAAAGGGAAGAAAGGCAGCGAGCAACTCACGGCGCAGAGGAGCCCCTCCGAACCCTCCGCGAGCCCATCCCTATCCGGACCATCAGACGGCCAGCACACGCCCGGGATCCACAGCTGAGCTGCATCGCGAGAAGAACGGAGATGAGGTTCCAGCCGCCGCAGCCGCCTCCCCCCCCCCCCCCCCGAAGGGGATTTTTCCTTTTTTCCCCCCTCAGCTGTTCAGCCGACACCATTTAGGGCAAACCCACTTGGGCCCATCCAGATGACGGCCTAGGCATAGCAAAGATTCGGCCCAGAGATGCACAACCACATTGAAATTTCTAAAATAAATACAGCAGTCCCCACCAAATTTTAATGTTGGTAAAGTTCGGTTTTATATACAGGAATTGAGTAAAGTGTACCTTTCGGGTTTGAACACAATACCTAGTCATATAGAGATTAGCTCGAACAGACAGAGGAGGACTAAACCTTGATCCTCTATCTTGGTGTAAGAGCTTCCACCCATACAACACCCTGTACTAGGCTGCTAAGCCTTTAGCTCTCAGTTTGGACGTTATGGTCATGTCCGAGTACCTTTAATTCATGAGTGCCACTCAGAGAAGTACCTGGCTTCTCTGTTATTGCGACCACACAATCACACTCACATAGGTGAATTCTCCTAGATGTTCTGTAGGACGACATCTATTGCCATTCGGCATTGAATTCATTAAGAGCTAGCAGCTCACCCTCTCCTACAGAAGAGCATAGCAGCAAATGGGATTGATTTGCTCTTATATCCACACAGCTTGTTATCCCAGAGCCTAGTTCACGGGATCTCCGATCACCTAGGGTAGGTTACTGCCGGTGTGAATCTTATCATAGGGTAATAATCCCATTCCTCTTGATGCCGCTTGAATGACTGTTCTAGCCATTCATTTTGTGAAAGGATCCGCAAGGTTCCTTTAAGACTGAATGTAATCCACCGCGATTATACCCATCTCTAATGCATGCCTGAGCGACTTGAGTCGTCGTTTTATGTGCTTCGAAGACTTCATATTGTCCTTCCTACTCTTCACCTTAACCAGAACGGTTTGGTTATCGCAGTAGGTGAGAACAGCCAGAATTGGTTTATCCAATATCGGGAGATCAGAAAGGAGTTCTCTAATCCATTCTGCTTCTACAGCTGCTGAGTCTAGCGCCACTAGCTCAGCCTCCATCGTGGAGCGAGTAAGGATGGTCTGCTTAGATGACCTCCAAGACACTGCTCCGCCTGCTAGAGTGAAAACATATCCACTCGTAGCCTTCATATCATCCGAGTCACTGATCCAGTTGGAATCACTGAATCCCTCTATGACTGCAGGATGGCCAGAATAGTGAATCGCAAGGTTCTTTGTCCCCTTTAGATACTTGAGAATCCTTTCCAGTGCTATCCAATGATCATCTCCTGGGTTGGATATATAACGACTCAACCTGCATACTGCATATGAGATGTCAGACCTAGTTGCACTGGCCAAGTACATTAGGGAACCTATCACCTGTGAATACTTTAACTGGTCTTTTCCATGGCCTACATTTTTCTTCAGCTTAGCATTTGGATCATAGGGCGTGGCTACAGGCTTACAGTCTATCATACCAAAACGTGTAAGCACCTTGTCCACATAATGGGATTGACTGAGTGTTATCCCATTCTCGCCCTTTATGAGCTTGATGTTTAGAATTACATCAGCTTCTCCCAGGTCCTTCATATCGAAGTTCTGAAATAGAAAAGACTTTGTCTGGTTAATCATTTTCAGATTTGTCCCAAACAGCAATATGTCATCCACGTATAAACATAGGATAACACCTCGACCCCCACTAAAACGATAGTACACGCACTTATCGGCTTCATTAATACAGAACCCGACCGAAGTCAGTGTAGTATCAAACTTGTCATGCCATTGCTTGGGGGCCTGTTTGAGACCATACAAGGATTTGATTAACCTGCATACTTTACGCTCCTGTCCTGTTACCACAAATCCGTCTGGCTGATGCATATAAATCTCCTCGTCCAGCTCTCCATTTAGGAAAGCGGTCTTGACATCCATTTGATGCACAATGAGATTATGCGAGGCTGCCAGTGCCAAGAGCACACGGATAGTGGGTAATCTAGCCACAGGAGAGTAAGTATCGAAATAGTTTTCTCCTTCCTTTTGCGTAAAACCCTTAGCCACTAAACGGGCCTTGTACTTTTCTATGGTACCATTGGGTCTGAGCTTTCTCTTGAAAATCCATTTGCAGCCGATCGACTTGTAGCCAATTGGGAGGTCTGCTAACTCCCAGGTTCCGTTAGTGATAATCGAATCCATCTCACTACGGACCGCTTCCTTCCAGTACTCCGCTTCTGGAGAAGCGTATGCCTCTGAAAGGTTTCGTGGTTCATCATCCACGACATAGGTGACAAAATTATCTCCCAATGATTTGCCAATTCTTTGCCTCTTGCTCCTCCTAAGTTCCAGATTAGGAACCGTGTCATCAACACTCTGAGGAACATGGTCATTTTTTAAAAGATCATGGGAAACAATCTCATTCGCTCTCAAAGAAAAGATGTGCTCAAAGAATGTCGCATCCCGAGACTCCATTATCGTGTTAACGACAATGTCTGAGACCTCAGAATGGACCACTAGGAATCTATAGGCAGTGCTCTAGTGTGCATACCCTAGGAAGACACAGTCAACAGTCTTTGGTCCTAGTTTCCTTTTCTTCGGCAGGGGAACATGCACTTTAGCTAAGCAGCCCCAGGTGCGAAGAAAAGACAGATTTGGTTTCCTCATCTTCCATCCTTCATAAGGGGTTACCTCGCAATTCCGAGGAGCGACCCTGTTCAGGACATAGTTAACTGTGAGAACAGCCTCACCCCACCAAGAGTTAGCCATACCAGAACTTTGTAACAAGGCGTTAACCAAGTCACAAATAGTTCGGTTCTTCCTTTCGGCTACTCCGTTGGCCTGTGGTGAGTATGGTGGCGTAAATTCATGGATTATGCCACTTTCTTCACAGAATTCGGAGAAATCCCTGGGAATATATTCCCCACCTCGGTCAGACCTCAGTCTCTTTATTGTCTTCCCCAGCTGGTTTTCCACCTCGGCCTTATAGATCTTAAAGTATTCTAATGCTTCATCCTTTGTTCTCAGCAAATAGATATAGCAGAACCTAGTGGCATCATCTATGAGAGTAAAGAAGTATCTCTTGCCACCCTTGATTAATATTCCATTCATCTCACAAAGATCAGAATGGACCAGCTCAAGTGGCGAGGTGCTTCTCCCCTCGACCGTATGAAACGGTTTATGGGGCTGCTTTGCTTTCACACACACCTCGCACTTATGGCTCTTATCATACTTATATGAAGGAATAAGATCCATCTTGCTCAAACGCACAATTGCTTCATTATTAACATGACACAAGCGAGAATGCCAAATATCAATGTTCTTATTAGAATATGAAGAATAGAAAATGTTTGCAGAGCTATCAAGAGTAGAAATGCGGAACATGCCTCCGCAATCATAGCCTTTTCCTACAAACAACCCACACCTGGTCATCACTACTTTATTCGACTCGAAGACTAATTTTATTCCTTGCCGACACATCATCGATCCACTGAGTAGATTGCGGGTCATGGCAGGCACAAATAGTACGTCCTTCAGGACAAGAATCTTGCCGGAAGTCAGCTTCAGGCTCACTTGTCCTACTCCACGCACTGCTGCCGAGACCCTGTTCCCCATCAGTACGGATCCACAGTCTGCGCCCTGGAGAGAAGTAAAACATGTCTGATCAGCACAAATATGCCTTGTAGCACCTGTATCAACCCACCAACTTACTAGTGAATTTGCCATAAAGGCCTCAGGTACATACCCACTAGTGGCATCGCCTTTACCGGTATTATCGACCGTTGCAACAGCCACATGAACTTGGGCTTTGGCTGCCTTCTGCTGGTCAGGTGTTGGCCCCTTGCCCTTACGATCGCGACATCTGTTGGCCTTATGATCCAACCCACCGCAGACGTAGCAGACAATCTCAAGCTTCTTCTTCTTCTTCATAGTATTAGTCTTCGGTCCAGAGAAACCAGGCTTGGCCTTCTCTTTCTTCACATTCTTCTTAGGATGGTTCTTGTGCTCAACAAGATTAGCTTGAGCAGGCGTCTTCGCCCCACCATAACCTGCCTTTGACTTCTCTTCGACATTTATAGCAGCAATGAGCTCATTAAGAGTCAATCGCTGTTTTAAGTGTCGACGTGCAGTGACAAAATCACGCCAAGAAGTAGGCAGCTTGGCCAAAATAGCATTAACCTGAAAGTTCTCCGGGAGGACACAACCATATTGGCCTAAGTCACGCACGATCAGCTGTAACTCATGAATTTGTTCCATGACTGATCTGCTATCTCCCATACGAAAGTTTAGGTAGCTTGCCACCATGAAGGACTCATTGCCATTATCGCTTTCAGCATACTTGTCATTCAGCTCCGTCCACACCTTCCGTGCTTCCCCGAATCCTACGTAGACGTCGAAGAGCCTGTTTGACAGAACGGCCAGGAGACGTGCAAGGGCTGAGGCATTTGCCTTCTCCCAACGGGCCCTTAACGCATCGAGACGCGTTCTTTCGACCTCGTCTAGCACGGCTTCCCCTTGAGGAGAGGGCGACTCTTCGGTGAGGACCCAGAATAATCCGAGCTCCATCATCCACAGCCTCGTCCGGGCCTACCAGCGCTTAAAGCCGGTTCCATCGAAGCTCTCAGGCTTAATCGCGTCCGAGGACGACGGAGGTGGAACAAAGGAGCTAGAGCTAGCCATCACAGAAGCTATTGGATTTCTGGATTGTTGAAATATGTGCGATATAAATAGCATATA
Organism: Phragmites australis; assembly: GCF_958298935.1. Classification (NCBI taxonomy): domain Eukaryota; kingdom Viridiplantae; phylum Streptophyta; class Magnoliopsida; order Poales; family Poaceae; genus Phragmites; species Phragmites australis. Next base: position 12,413,466 of record NC_084940.1, read on the forward strand.
TATACATATTCCTCTAAGAAGATAATAAAAACAGTAGATCAAAAATAACAAAGATAAGAAAATGAAATACATGTCTTTTATACCATGAGCACTGAGAAGGTAAACCATAAATAAAATCTGAATTGATCTAGATGACATATTCATATGGCTCTCAGACTGATCAAATCAGCTGGCTCCAGATCAATAAAGATCTGCTCCCAAGCTGACCACTAAATCATATCACTAATTAAGCTAGAACATGAGATCACACCTAGATGACAACCTTAATTTACAATTCTCTGTATTCCACAAATTCCTGGCTATAACAGCAAGTATATCTTTACTGAAAATCAGAATTCAGCACATAGCCAACAACAAGCTCTTTACTGAAAATCAGAATTCAGCACATAGCCAGCATCTAGCCTTCTCAGAACTAATAAACAAAACTTTAAAACCTTTCTGCACAAGGGACAGAAAGTAATCTAGAATCTATTCCAAGCTGCTGAGTGCTGAGCAATCTCCACAATGTGCTGAATTCAGAAATACTTGCTACTCAAGTCCAGGAGTGAAAATTAACAAGCAGTGACAGATAACTCAAGCAAAATCAGCACACAGGAGATCAGACTCCTTCTAATCAAAATTGAAGGATCATATCACTGCTCATACAAATTGCAGACAGAGAATCAATGTTGTATCTATTGTACTCAACATTCTAATTCAATTTCAATGAAATTCGTCATCACAGAGCAATTGTATCATGCATCTATCAGTTCAGATCAGTGAAATAGAGAACTCACGGTGAATATGCTGGAAAGGCTGGAGAGTGAGGCAAGGCACAGCACGAACGCTGCAGTCCCAGAAATCCAATCAACCGACTTTGCCGTCGGATGGAGGGAAGACGGAGATACAATACCTCAACCGCACCACCTCTGCAGTGCGGGCGAACCTCGGCAGTGCAGCTCCGAGCACCAACAAGATACCTCCAGTGCTGCAAGAGCTTAGGCCAAAGCCTCGGTTGGAGTCCAAGCTCTCAACCCCGAAGCTCAAATCACAGAGAGGAAAAGAGGGGAAAACCCAAAGTGTGAGATGCCCACTGTGATCTAATCTCTGGAATCCATGCCAAGACTCGGTAGAAAAAGGGAAGAAAGGCGGCGAGCAACTCACGGCGCAGAGGAGCCCCTCCGAACCCTCCGTGAGCCCATCCCTATCCGGACCATCAGACGGCCAGCACACGCCCGGGATCCACAGCCGAGCTGCATCGCGAGAAGAACGGAGATGAGGTTCCAGCCGCCTCCCCCCCCCCCCCCCGGAAGGGGATTTTTCCTTTTTTCCCCCTCAGCTGTTCAGCCGACACCCTTTAGGACAAACCCACTTGGGCCCATCCAGATGACGCCCAGACACAGCAAAGATTCGGCCCAGAGATGCACAACCACATTGAAATTTCTAAAATAAATACAGCAGAATAAACCTATCAGAAGACTCCACTTCTCGTCACACTCTTATGTGAACATCCAAGTCTCAAGTCCAGAAGCGCCACTACAAACTTATACAATTCACTGTGCCCAAGCCTAACCTTCTTGCCACCTCTAATTCTAATTTAACAAGAGACTGAACAGCGTTGAACTCCAAGCTCTCTTAACCATCAAGCATGACTGAGACTACTCCATGCACTCAGCTTGCGAAGAACTACAGTAGATAGGGGCCAAGTTATTATATATATATATATAGGAAAACTAGTTCATACTTCAGAGTACATACTTTCGGTTTGATTCATAATTGATCCCATTATAATTAAAGTATATACTATTTTTCTGAAATATATATACTATTTTCTAAGATGCGTATACTACTTTTTAAGATGATCATACTCTTTTTTAACACTCATTAGAGTAGAAGTATGTACAGCCGGAAGTACAGAAAAGGTATATGCTTAGACAACTTAGCGAGAGAGAGCCATATTACTTTCTATTTTGCGTGTGATTAGTAAAATTAAGCACTTGGTTAACTATTTTTCTAGAGGGGGCATATATATGTCCATCACCCTCTCCTCAACACAGACATGCTTGAGGCCAATCTGTCCATGAATAGTCTCACTGGATTGCATTGATGTCATAAACCATAAGTAACATGAAGAACCTGACCCACTTTTCTTCTACTACAACAATCTTCACTAGGCAATAGGGATGGCTCGGCTCAGTCAACTTTCCGAACTAAAAGTCAGGCTCGGCGGAGGCTTGATAGGGTATGATGCTGGTCTTCATGCCTGACGCAAGTTCCCAATGAAAAATTGAGCATACTAATTGAGCAAAGAAGGCTGCATCCCCTCAAAATCCACCACGCAAGCCAAGCGCGAAGCAGCGACCCAGCCATCGTGATGATCCGCTACTGCTCCGCATTTGCAGCCACGACAGCACAGATCGCATCACAGTGCCGGACCTGACCTCTGCCACCGTCGCCGACCTACAGTGCATCATTGAGTCTAGCCTCACCTTCCCCGTCTGCTCCAACGCCTCTCCCTTGACCCCGCCCTCCTCCTCCTCAACCCCTCCATCGTTGTCCCCGTGCTCTTTGACTCGGCCACCCTACTTGCCTTGGAGGTCTTTGTCGACTTCATCTACGAACCGCCACAGCATGGCTCAGAGGACGTGATCCAGCTCATGCGGGATCCCGACGAGGAGGCATGGCGGGTGGAGTCGCAGAGAGGTGGCTAGGCAGGGGCAGGCAGCAGCATTGGGCGGAGTCTCGGAGAGGCAGCATAGTGGGAGTGTAGGATGTGAGGGCAGTGGTGCGTCTGACATATGGAGGTTGCTCAGATTGGGAATTGGCTTGGATTTGGAGAGTTGGAACCTAAAGGAGCACTGACCTCTATGGGCTGGGCCGGCGACCAAGCCAACGAGCCACTCGCGAGTCATCTCGGGCTCTGCTTATTTGGCCACCGAGCTAGGGAGGTGACTAAAGCTCGGCTCGTTTGGCCACTGAACCGAGCCTTTTTTAGCTCGAGCTGGATCATGTGCCTCTAACTTTATTTTCAGCCCTACTAGGCCGATAGTAGCAAGCAGCGGATTGTTGTCTTGTGAAATGGTCATTGAAGAGGTAGATCGGCAGGGAAATTCAAAACCGAGCCTACCTGGACGACATGGTGGCCATGTTTGAGCTCGGGGTGATTTGCACAGTCAAGGTTCCGTCGTCCTAGCCGTCAATGAGCGAGGTCCTCCACCAGCTCCTCCAGTGTTGGCAAAATCGGATGTCCGTCGATGATAACACTACCAAAGATATCAATCTGACTTCAGACGGTTTTTATTTGTTCAAGCACAACTTGGCAACTTATTACAAGCTACAAACATAACAGAGAGGAGAATCATAGATCGACATACTAGTACCTTAAGGAGTTCATATGTGCCGCTACAAGCGAGGGCAAACAATAAATCCCTAGTCCACCGCTCCAACTAGCAAGTTTTGCTTTCTATTTTGGGTGATGCTATATGTCAGATGCATTTTTTTTTCTATTTTTTCAATCGACGTGTGTCGCTTGTCGAATGGAGATCCAACATTCTCCCTGGATCTTCAATCTCCAGCTCGTGTCTCGTGTCAGTATCATCTCCACCCTATGGATCCAACCGCGTTTGGCATCTCATGTGCTCGCCCTTGTCTCTCGCCCGCCTCCACCCGTCTCCGACGATGCTCCTGCTATCAGATCTGTCGAAGCCGCCCACCGTTGCACTAACCTAGTTTAATCCCAGCTCTATTGAGCTGTCTTCGCTCGCCCCCACCCTAGCACTGTCCATTGGTCATCCTCCACCGCGTGTGGCTAGCAGTGTCCCCGTCGCCTTGCCATTCCAGTCCCATATCCGTCTCTTCCACTAGGCCAGCCTCACTCCCCAGGAGCTCTCTCGAAGCCCACCAATAGAGAATCCCACTGGAAATCGAACCCCTGTCGCTAAACCTCGCCGGCTTCTTCAATTCAGCATAGCCTAAAATCATCTCTGCAATTTCAGACGCATAAAGATTAGGAAGCGTGTTATATTTTTGTTTTTATAAGAAAAAAATAAGTATGCTTACTTTCAATATCACGATACAAGATGGTGCAACATAAACTTGTGACTCACCTATTATAACAAGTCAGCAACACTTGTGCAACACGTTTGCTATACACGATCTTGGGAAGAAATGTTGCTACAAAAGTAATGTGTCCTCGCGAAAAAAAGAGACAAAACAAAAGAAACGTATCTTGTTACATTACAGTTTAGAACGAAAAACATGTGCAACTTAAGTTCCGCGCGTGACCGCTCGAGCTTAAGTCAAGAACGACTGTAGCATGGGCTTATGTAATTTTTTTAAAAAAACCTTTCTTAAATTTTCTCGTGTAAACTTTTTTTTAAACTTTTTGAGCCAAATTTTTTCTCATGCAAACTTTTTCTCAAAAGTTTTCTCATGCAAACTTTTTCTTAAAACTTTTCGAGTCAAACTTTTCCTATACAGACTTTTTCTTAAATTTTCGAGCTAAACTTTTCTCGTACAAACTTTTTCTCCAATTCCAAAAAAATACTGGGAGGGAAAATGATTCTGAAAATGGAAAGGTGAGGGTGTTGTCGAGGTGGTTCGGCGTTGTGCTGTGAGCGCACACGAATTAGGTGTGTCCCACCATCATGGACGAACAAGCTATTGCAACAAATCACCGGTGCAGATGAAGGTGAAGGGGGAAAAGAGAGACACGGTGAGGAAGAAGAGCTCGACTCCGGTGGTGATCTCAAGCCGCCGCCGGCTCGATCACGGGAGGAAAAGGCCACAGGGAAAGCATACAGAGGAGAGAGTGAGAATGGAGAATGGCGCAAAGAAAAAGTGCCGGGTATGCAAGGTAAAATTACTCCAAAAAATTACTGAATATGCAGGTTACTTCATCAAATTAATTGATCTACTTTCGTCGAAAAAAATTAATTGATTTACCAACACTTGTACACATTACCGAAGTACGTATTAACGAGCATCAAGCCATCAAGTTCATGTAACAACACACAATTAACTCGTAGAACGCCGGCCAGTCAGCCGGCCGGCGAGGCGGGCCCCGCCGGTTTATGCGCATGTTCATATGGGTCAGTCACGACGAGGCCACCGCCTCCGCCTCGGCACCGTCGCGGCCGTCTTCGTTAGCCAGCCGCCGCTGCCGACGCGTCCGCCTGCTCTTCGCCGCCGTCCTGCGCCTCCGCCGGAGAGCGGCGACCGTGTCGGTGAACGCCCGGAGGATGTCCTGGTGCACCGCGCGGTCGTTGAGCTGGAGGTAGCAGAACAGTAGCTCCTCCATGAAGTCCCAGTCCACCGCCAACGCCGGGGCGGCGCCGCTCCCCCCGGCCTCGGCCTCACTCCGCGCGGCGTCCATCATCTCCCGCATGGACCGCCGGAAGTCCTCGTACGGCGCGGCCGAGAACGTCACCACCGCGACGCCGGCGCCACCGACCACCGCCTTGTCCGCCGCAGGCACCGGCACGCCGTCGCCCTCCTCACCCCCGCCGTCGCTATTATAGTTCTGCGTCGACGAGCCGTCTTCGCCGGCAATAACAGGAGTCGTGCCGACCCGGAGAGACTGAAAATTGATGGCGAGAGCGTCGTCGCCATCTTCCTCGTGCTTGCGGCTAGCGGCGGCGAAGTGGCGGTGGCGGCGGACAGAGGCAAAGGAGTGTGTCCGGGGGTGCATGCACCCGGACAGGAACGAAGTGGCGGAGGACGACGGCGGCTCGCCGTTGTCGTTCGCATGGCCGCGGCCATGGAGCTTCTTGAGGGCTCTGGAGAAGCGGAGGAATGACCTCTGGAGCCTTGTATGCTTCTTGCTCCTCGCTGCCTTGGCGTTCTTGGTCTGGGCATCCTTCTCTTCCTTCTCCATGTTTGGTTTCTTGGACTATGTTTGCGAGGTTATTGAGGTGCGTTTGTGGTGAAACTGATGTTTCAAGTTTTTATAAGTAAGTTGGACGCACTTATGTACTCATGTGGCTGCGTTTTAATACACGTCTAAACAAGATTTGATATATAACATCACGTAATATGGACACGTGCTTTGATCGTTGAACACATGTACATGTACTTGTACTATTCATCTTAATATTTAATTAAAAATAAAAACACTTGTAACAAATCTAAAATTCAAATTTAAATGGATAGGTTTCAGCACGAGGACCCTAAACAACTAAGCTATTCTTAATTTACAATGTTTTTTTTAGCAGTACGATCTCATCTGCACGATTTTTATTAAAGGTCTAGGGTAAAAATAAAATAGGGGATCAAACCTCCGTCAGGCTCAACTCCACGAAGAGCATTGCCCCCACGCTCTATACGTAACCGCGTGGGAGCTCCGAAATTCGTTCGTCTGGGATCAAACCCAAAGCTCCCAAATGCTACTTTAAGCCAGCTGATCACTCGGGCAGTTGCTCGTTCGCTTCGTGATGTTTTTTAAGTTCTTTGAGAGAGACGGCCGGGCAAGTGTTACACATTTATGTGCATGGCAGTTACACCACGACACACACTCACTCGGGAGTGGTTTCTACTTTATTAGGTTGGCCCTAGATAGATCTTTAGGGTCACCAAAGTTTGATTTGTACTACCTCCGTGCTGCAAAGTAGTTACTTCATCCTATAATGCACGCGTATAACCTTATAAAAATCTTGACCGCCACCAACTACTAGTATTTATATTTGTGCACGTAGGTATAATATTAGTAGATTTGTTATGAAAAGTATGTAAGCATAATTGTGATACCAGTACATATGTCCAAGACGACAGGTAAAGAGAGAACAAAATTGTCACGCTCCAGCACGGGATTGGGGAAATCGGAAGCAAGGACCGGGAGAACTGGAAGAACAGCAGAGAAGAGGGGAGGCAGATTGAAATAGAGTAGAGTTGTTAAGGACGTGATTGGTTAGGGCGTGTTTGGATGGGTGCAGTAGCTCGTGCTTGCATCTGCTCGTGCTTGCATCCGCGTATATGCTCACGGAGACGATCGTTTGGTTGCCGTGACCACCGGTCGAAGCTTGCCTTCGCTCATGCACGGAGACGCTCTGACGTTGCATCCGCTCGTGTGCTTGAATCGGTTTTAGCTCGCATGTAGGCTCGCGGGATGCAGCTGAGGATCAGTTGGGCCCACTTGTCTGCGACAGTGAACCCCCTCATGCAACCTTAGATTCAACCTACCAAACACAAACTCAAATTCAACATACATCTGTAGATCCGACCAACCAAACACTCTTCTTTTCTAAAATACGCTTGGACGTTGCATCCGCTCGCGCTCTCGTGCAGGCTGGCGGGATGCAGCGGAGAATGGGATGGGCCCACTTGTCAGCGGCAGTGAACCTCTTTATGCAGCCTCAGATTCAGTGTACCAAACACAAATTCAAATTCAACTACATCCGTAAACCTAACCAACCAAACACTCTTCTTTTCTAAAATACAGCTCCCCCAGCCTGCTTTCCCTTAACCAACCAAGCACAAGCATTGTGTCTCGTATAGCTGTATCGTATATCCTGGATGAGTGAAAGCAGGCTGGGGGAGCTGTATTATAGAAAAAAAGAGTGTTTGGTTGATTGGATCTACAGATGTATGTTGAATTTGAGTTTATGTTTGGTAGGCTGAATCTGAGGTTACATGAGGGGGTTCACTGTCACAAACAAATAGGCCCAGCCGATCCTCAGCTGCATCCTACGAGCCTGCATGTGAACTACGACCGATTCAAGTGCACGAGCGGATGCAACGTCAGAGCGTCTCCGTGCACGAGCGGATGCAAGCTTCGACCGGTGGTCACGGCAACCAAACAATCGTCTCCATGAGCATATACAAGGATACAAGCACGAGTAGATACAAGCACAAGCTACTGCACCCATCCAAACACACCCTTAGTAGTCCAGCACTTGCTAGCTGCAACTCACGCCCATCACCCAGGCTACCCAGCCCATTTGGCCCGCGGATACCGAAGGCTAGGCTTCCTCACACGTGCTTGGCGCCTTGTGCCTGCAGTAGTGTTCTGGTCCTGGACACCCGGCCTGGAGACCGTGACAGAAATATAGTAGGTTTGGCATGAATGCAGGGGGAAATTAATTTATTTCCCCTCTCCAAACTAGCAAAAAAGAGGTTATTCCTATTCAGATCTAAGCATTTCTTGAGCTGGCTCAGAACGCGGCGGAGGAAAAACCAATTTATTTTGAACCAGACTCGGACTATCTAGGTTCATTTCTTTTCTAAAAATCGAATGCAATCTAGGCCAGTAGGCAGCCAGTGGCACAAGTTGACAGCATAAAGCACACCGCGAGGCTTGTGCACATGTATCACTTAGGCCAATAGCCCGTGAGAGGCTCAAGATTGATAGCACGAGCCTCACAAGCGCAAAACTCCGGCTCCGGTGGGGCCCAGCTGTCAGAGACTTACCGCTGCGATTTTGCGCCGAAATTTAGTCGGTGCACGCAGCAGGCCCCCAGCAGCGATGAATCAAAATGGACATCGCAGAAGATACTTCAGCTGGAGGGAGGGGAACTTCAACATCACAAGGCACAACAATCAACCATGGCTCGGGTGAGCCCTGTACCGGGCAGTCAGGCATTAACTTGGGGTTGCACTTAGTTTTCACACAAGATCCGATGCTCTGACCAGGATGAAACAGCAGATCTATGCTCAGATCCTACTGGCAGAACAACACGAACATGAAGACATCAGAAAATTTTACTCAACCTACAGGATCAATTAGGCACTAGCTCACCAATATATAATACAAACATACATATCATCACCAGGAACGGAGATCACGCCTGAAGAGCTTCCCAGAAGATGATACCTGCTTCTCAGAAGGAATCCCTTCCATGGGGATCCTGCTCTTGTTACAGGCCAAGAGTGGCCGGGAGAACACCGGGAGGCCCCATGGAGACATGAAGATGACGGTTGGGCAAATGTCAGCCTCTGTTGCGGTGCTGGTGCGGCAGATCTTGGCAGAGAACTCAGCAATCTTCCTTGGCAGGAGGGCTGAGGTGATCCTGCTCCATTTCAGCTTCTTGACATGGAAGAAACAGGGGGAAGCCGCCTTACCGTTCAGGGCCGGCAGCCACCGCCACCAGGGCCTCGGGGCGGCCCCATCGTCCCTACATTCCAGCCTCTGGTAGTGGAATAAGCTGGTCATCCGGCTGCCTCTGCCGACGACGGTGTCCTGGAAGCTCATCATTGCAGGTCACTGGAAAAGCTGCAAGGCAAGAGATATAGACACTACAAGGAGGATACAGATCACAGAGGACAAGAACAGTAGGCACATGGAATGACCCTCAAAATGGTACCATGTTGATGGATTAGAAGCATTGAAACGTGGAGAAAGGGACAAAGCTAGCCCTAATGCTGGATTCCTTGCATCACATGGGTCTAGACATCCTTTCACATCCATGTCCCTTCTTCATTCACACCTCTCCCCATCCGCATCTAGCTGTTGGAGTACATCCTCAACTATTTACTTAAAAACATTGTTGGTTGCCATGACCCCATGACGGCATGGTGTATCATTTCATGTGTAAAGTGTGTTAGAGGTATATATTACTTTGTGTATCCCCAGATTATAAGGGGCTTCTTGTATATTGTCATTAGTACATGTGTATATATTCTAGCCCAGAGTCTCTAAGGAATACAAGTTGTTATTCCTAATATGGTATACAGAGTCAAAATTTAGGGTTTGGGTTCCTCTCTCCACGTGTTGCAACTTCACACGTCTTTCGGTGACTGTTCATCTACAGTGCTCATCAGATTCGACTTCTACCCCTCCCGATCCGATCTTCCCCTGGCTGGATCCGTCCTCTCCCCGGCCGGATCCGTCGTTCTCCCGATCGGATTGCCCTGATCCCATGCTTCTGTCTTCCGCCAGGCGTGCGCCGCCTCCCTCCTGCTCGGCCGGTGCTCCACGTGCCTCCCGCCTGCCGAACGCGCCGTGTGTCGCCTCCCTCCTGAGTCTCGTCGACCGCTGCAACGACCGGATCTACCCTAGCACCGGCTCTACCACTGCATGTGTTGACGGGCCACTTGCTTCTGCTCGCCCGACCCTGTCCGCCTCCATGCCGGACTTCGCCAACGCACACCAGATCTCGTGGCACTACCTCCTCGCCAGACTCCTTCGTCAGCTGCTTGACCGACCGCCGCCGCATCCACACCGGACTCCTTCGCCAGCTGCCACCGCCTCCTCGCCAAACTCCTTCGCCAGCTGCCTGCTCGGCCGGCGCTGCTCGATTGGTGTCTGTCTACCTCTGCGTTTCGCTCGGTCCGTGTGGCTGTGAACTGAAGTGACTCATTTTTTTGTTTGAGATTAAAAAAAAAAGGGCAACAGCTCACCGCTTTCTTTGCGCTCTCGCCGTCGCTTGCCGCTTTTCTTTGCGCTTTTGTCGTCGTTCGTTGCTACTTGCTGTTGCTCACCGCTACCTTTACACTCCCGCCGTCGACCGCCGCTTCTCCTTTGCGCTCTTGCCGTCATTCGTCACCTCTTCAGGATGTCGTCGAACACCGTTTCAGTTCCTCGGTGCTCGGTGATATTTGATGGTGCTAATTATCAGGACTTCGTGCAACATATGCGCGTTCACATGCGCGGCCTTCGTCTTTGTGGTGTTCTTTGTGGTGATGTTCCTTGTATGCCTTCCCTGGAGCCTTCGACGGAGCCCGTGCAGTCGACTGTTGACAAAGGAGGCAAGACAGCTATTGATATCGCCACAGCTGCTTATGAGAAGGCTGTCTCCGCCTATTCAGAAGCTTTGGAGCTGTACCGTGACCGATTGTCTGACATTGCTCAGTGGATGGATGATGGTGCTCGTGCGACGTCTATTCTGATTGCTAGTATGGAGCATAGGTTTTCTTATGAGATTGTTAGATTCTCTACTTCCTTTTAGATGTGGGCTCATCTTCGTCAAACCTATGAGCCGTCAGGGGATGCTCTCTATCTGTCTGTTGTTTGTCAGGAGCAGTCTCTTCAGCAGGGTGATGCCACAATTGATGCTTTTTATGCTCAGATGACAGATGTGTGGCATCAGTTGGACTCTCTTTCTGTTGCTGGTTGCCACTCTTGTCAGTGCTGCTTGGATCTACAAGCTGAGCGTGACTTTCGACGCATCTACGAGTTACTAACTCACGTTCATCCAGAGTTTGAGCAGTGTAGGGTTCAACTGCTTGCTTGACATCCTCGTGTCACGCTTGTAGGGGCTCTTACGGAGCTGCGCTCAGAGGAGGCTCTCTGCAGGTCCACTTGTTGGCCCTACGTCTTTGACTACACTGTTGTTTGTTGCTCATGCGACTCCTTCACTACCTGTGCCCACTTCGGTGGTGGTGGTTGCCCTCGCTGCGCCTACTGTAGCAAGGAGGGACATGTCGAGGCGAACTGCTACCGGAAGAAGAAGCATCTTCGACGTTCCTCTGGTGCTTCCACCTCAGCTACCTCCTCGACTACCTCTTCGACCGACACTCTATAGGAGATTGTGACACTGCTTTGTCGCCTGGTTGCTACCTCTAGCTCTGTACTGACAGGTTCTGCTGGTTCTGCTACTCTCTCTTCTGTCACTGAGACACCACCTTCTACACAGTCAAGTACTTCACCTTGGATTCTTAACTCAAGAGCATCTTTTCATATGACTTCTGATTCTTCCAGTCTGTCATCGCTTCATCCTCTTGTTTCTCCTATTTATATTGTTACCGTTGATGGTACTTCCCTTTCTATTGCTGGCTGAGGCACTCTTAGCACTTCTTTTAGTGTCCCCTCTGTTGCTCATGTTCCCCAACTCACCATGCAGTTCATGTCAGCTGGTCAATTTACTGACTATGGTTGTCGTGTTATCCTAGATTCTGACTCTTACTGTGTTTAGAATCGTTGCACAGGTGCTCTGATTAGTACTGGCCCCAGGCGCCATGATTCTCAGCATCTATGGGAGCTTGACTGGTTTCGTCTTCCTTCCACTGCCGCTGTCGGCTTTCTGCTTCCTCGACTACTGGCTTCTTCCAGCAGTGGTATTATCGTATAGGTCATATTTGTGGGTCACGTCTGTCTTCATTAGTTCGTCGTGGTCTTTTAGGGTCTGTTTCAAGAGATACGTCCTTAGATTGTCAAAGTTATAAGCTTGGCAAACAGATTCAGCATTCTTATCCTCATAGTGAGTTAGTGTTTCAACGTCCTTTTGACATTGTTCATTCAAATGTATGGGGTCTAACTCTCTTCGTTTCGAACGGGGGTTATAGCTACTATATTATCTTTATAGATGATTTCTCTCGTCACACTTAGATTTATTTCATGTCTTCTCGTAGCGAGATGTTATCTATATATAAGTCTTTTGCTACTATGATTCGCACTCCGTTTGACACTCCTATTCATGTCTTTCGTATTGACTCTGTTGGTAAATTTTTGTCTGGGCATCTTCGTTCCTTTCTTGCTGAATAGGGTACGTTGTCTCAGTTCTCTTGCCCTGGAGCTCATGCTCAGAATGGTGTTGCTGAGCGCAAGCATCGTCATCTCCTTGAGACTGCTCATGTGCTTATACTTGCCTCTTCTGTTCCACCTTATTTTGGGGCTGAAGCGGTCTCCCTTGCCACATACTTGGTCAATATCCAACCCTCTTCTGCTCTCAAGGGTGGGATTCCTCTCGAGCGTCTATGTGGACGCCTTCCTGACTACTCCGCTCTTCGTCTTTTTTGTTGTGTTTGTTACGTTCTTCTCGCGTCGCGTGAACGTACCAAACTAACTACTCAATCTGTTAAGTGTATCTTTCTTGGCTACAATGCTAAGCATAAAGGTTATAGGTGTTGGGACACTGTTGCTCGCCGAATGCGTATTTCTTGGGATGTTACTTTTGATGAGTCTCGTTCCTTTTATCCTCGTCCCATACCTTCCATTACTTCAACATCCTTGGTCGAGCCTCTACCCTTTCTCACTTTTCCTGCCACACTTGTTTCTTCTTCACTTCCTCGGACACCATTGGTGCCCTCTCCTGTTGTGCCTACTTAGGTGTCTTCCACGCCTTTGGCATCCTCGTCTCATGCTCCTACTACTTCTGTCTGGTTAGGCCTTTTCTTTTCCACTATACTCGTCGTTTCCGTGTTGTCTCACATCCCGCTGAGCCACTTTTTGATGAGTCATCTCCTTCTGATGATTAAGTTCCTTCCTCTCGGTATTCTCTTCGTGATCACCAATCAATTCAACCTCCTAATCGTTTGTTGTTCCTGGTTAGCCATCTTCTTATCATGAGGCTGTTATTCATCAGGAATGGCGGCATGCGATGGTTGAGGAGCTTGCTGCTCTTGAGCGCACTGGCACGTGGGATCTTGATCTGCTTCCCCCACATGTTTGCCCTATCACGTGCAAATAAGTCTATAAGGTTAAAACTCGCTTTGATGGTTCTCTTGAGCGTTATAAGGCTTGTCTTGTTGCCCGTGATTTCTAACAGGAGCATGGTCGTGACTATGATAAGACTTTTGCTCTGCTGACCCACACTACAGTGCGCACTCTTCTTGTTGTTGCTTCTATGCGTAAGTGGTCTATCTCCTAACTTGATGTCAAGAATGCCTTTCTTAATGGTGAGTTGCGTGAGGAGGTCTACATGCACTCACTATCGGTATTGGTGTTGATGTTTCTTACACACGGACGCAGGTATAGGATGAGGTGATTGCTCTTTAGTATGTTCCTTCCGAGCTTCAGTTAGCTGATTTCTTAACAAAGGCACAGAGTACAGCTCAGCGCATGTTCTATCTCTCCAAACTCAGTGTGCTTGATCCGCTATGAGTTTGAGAAGGGTGCTAGAGATATATAATGTTTTATATAATATCCCTAGACTATAAGGGATTTCTTGCATATTGTCACTTGTACATATGTATATATTCTTACATAGGACCTCTAGAGAATACAAGTTACTATTACTAACAAAGTGGAAAGGTGAAGCATCGGGGTAGAATATTGTCCTTGCACCCTTTTTTTTTTTTGACTTGTCACATGTACTCAATCAGTTGTGTCTGCCATTGGAATTATCAGGAATCTTTGCAATGATGCTCAATGGAAAGTTCTACTATTAATCTAGAAGGGAGCTACCTATGTCGGAGGAAATATGAGAGGATACGTGAGAAGATAATGGAGAATTCGTGGTTTTAGATGAAAGGCTACATGAGTTTTCAAAACGTATAATCGGGAGGTAAAGCACTTTTATGAATCTTCAAGACTCCAAAAGAAAATATCAACTTTTGAAACAGACACAGGTACATTGCCAGAATCAGGGAACACCTGAACAAAGACCTGCCTCTCTACCAATATGGAGTACAATACATGTTTTTAGTTTCTCCAACAATCACAAAGACAGTGCTAATCTATTTGAATGAGAATTTCCAAACCTCCCTAACATTGGATGATCCATCAGCAACATCATTCAGCAGCTCAGGTTGCATGGCGCCTAAAGAACAACAAAAAATTAGTAAAAACAACACTTGAGTACCACACGGCATGCAAGTGTAAAACAGAATCCACATAATAAATCAAGAGAAACTGTCCATAGTCTACAGTTAAGTTCCCATCAACAGAAAAGATAATAACCTCTATAATTATGGCATGTAAAATATTATATTAAGCATCGATAGTCTACATTCTACAACTACTTCATGTTTACATGCCGGTAATTGACGCTACTCATTTGGAGTAGCAAAAGAAAAACTTACCCCCTCTCTTGAACAACATATGGCATGTTGGACACTACAAAACAAGGTCTCCAACAAGCAACTTTGACCATCTTTTTAAGTAATATGTTAGTAGTAGTACTTTTTATTATATTCTGGAAGTCTAAGCATAACAAATCTAATTGATTAATTGTATTATTTCCATGTCACCAATTTAAATTGTTTTGTATACATTATGGGTCAAAGTTGAAAAAAATGACAATTCAAAATCTAAAATGTCATATAATTCTGTAGTTTGACATATATAGTGGAAAACATTAAATATAAACAAGCACCGCATAGCAGGCAGATATTAACTCCCAATCTTGCTATTCTACAAGTTTGCAAAACAAGCATTTGATCTTACTGGAAACAAGCTATAGGGTGCATGAATAAAAAACTTGATGATAACAGTTCTAGACAGGAAGAACAGACAACTCAGTACTCACCATCTTCTTCAACCAAGCGTAGAAACTGCCTTGTGCCACCACCTACTCCAAAGTAATGCTTTTTCCCTGCCATGTAAACCACACCCCCAGAGTAGTGCAAGCACTGCAAAAGGCTTTCAGTATGTAAGCAAGAGTATATTCAGCAAATTTTAGTCTTAGAAAAAGAATATTCAGTAAAATGGAAATTTTGAATGTTGACCTTCTTGATGAGCCTGTAGAGATTTGGAAGAGAAGATAATGCATAGATAGTCTCAGCCATCAGTATGATATCATAGCCATTATACGTTTTATCTTCTGTATCACCACCAGTTGTTTTGTCTTTCTCAGCATCCCCACAAAGAAGCAGCTTATCCATTTCACTCCAATCACCAGCAAAGAAACCAACACTACTAGATGTGCATGTTCCTTCAGATGTCTCCTTGAAAAGATTCACTTTTACATTTGGTATGGTGAGGCACTTAAGCACCTCAGCATTGAAATCTTGGAAATGAATCAGGCCAGCACCCTGATAGTTTCAGCCTTTGAGAAATCAATATAAATGAGGAATTATTTTCAAATGCCAGAGGAACGGATCAATACCTTAAGACCTGCAAAGATGCCAGGGAGGCCATGTCCACATCCAAGCTAAAGAATCAAAAGAAAATAGCTAATGTAAGCAGCTTGTTCAATACATTGGTTTCCTACTTCGCAACTGTTTGTTTCAATAATTATGTTAAAAAGTACAGTCACTAGGATATTTTACAACAGATTACAAGCGCCACTTTATTTGTTGCAAAAGTATATATGCAGAACAGAGAGGCTGCACCTAAAATAACTAAGCTCAGTAAGAAAAAAGAAATTCCAATGGTACATGCATAAACATAACAGTATAACACCTGAGAGCAGGAATCGCACCTCTAATACACGTTTGCCTTCTAGAAGCAATCTATCGCCTTTGATCTCAGAATTTAGGGTCTTCACCAAGTCTAATGAACCTTCCCACAGCTTCAACCCACCTGGTACCCATGGTTATGCTCAACTTCACAGAGCCAAATAAGAAAAACATGTTGCAAAGAACAAATTGTATTCAGTCTTCACCTTCATATTTTCCTGGGACCAAATCAGAGTTTTTTACCGCAAAAACATCAGCTGTACTCACTCTCCCCTGATAAATAGATACAGAAAGAAAAGCAGTTCAGTCTAACATCATCACAAGGAGATACAAATGACCAGGCCTGGCTCACGCTAAAATACAATCAAAATATACAGTTTTATAAACCTAAGTGCCTAATATCATATACCATCCTAAACGTATCATTAACATCGAATAAGCAACCACAATCATCTTCCTCCTCTAGTCGCTGTGTTGCCCATTCATGATCAGGGGTGGATCCAAAGTATTTCACTGGGGTCATGCGACCCCGACAATTTCTTGCTAATTCTACTAAGATATTAGACATAAGTAGCAAGTGGCACCTAGTAAATAGGCAATGACCCAGTGTTCTAGCAAGAGTGCAAGACTGACCCCAGCTGTATCTTTTCCTGGATCCACCCTAGCTCACGATGCAGGTGTTAGTCACCCTATCACGCTCAACTTGGCCACTGATAGGCAGAGTGAGTCCCAGGGGTGCAGTGTCCACCAGAGCCCTTGATTCATACACCATGCTGAGAATGAGTGAATGACCCATGACCCATAGGATGTGTATAAGAGCAATAAAAGATTTGGATTTCATGAGGGAGGAAAAGGTGAGGCTGCCCGTTTTCAAATCTTCCTCTTCCTACCCGAAGCTGCTGATCGTTTTGTCTTCACTTGAAGCTGCTGATCATCCAGCATGGAAATTCAATCCCTCGCTCTTATGGTGGATACGACAATCCACCCCCTCCTCCCCCCCAACAAAAAAGAAAAAGAAAAAGAAATGCCGGATCCGAGAGAGGGTTTGTGGTCGTCTAGCGATCGATCCTAAGATCTTAATCAACCAATTTATATTGGTTTAAACAACCTTTGGTGAATAGAATTCCCAATTGCCACAAAGTGGTGGGCATAAGGGCCAGGGACTGAAAATTCTAACAAGGTAGTTCTGTTCCACCTCAGAACGAGAAGAAGCCTTCACAAAACCTTTCTACCAGTTTTTGGGGACATTTACAAAAGAAACTTTTCAATGATTTAGGAAATGAAAATTTAAACCTTTTGGAGCATAGTTATTAGGACTGGATCAGCGGTCCTACCAGAATAAACCAGAACCAGAGGCCTTTCCAACTGGTTCAATTAAAAGACCGTCTGTGCATTGAACCGGTGGAAAACCGGTTGGACCGCCCAGTTTTAGCGGAAATCGCATATAAAATCATCCGGCTGGACCGCTCTAAGTTGATGCTTGTCCTCTGTTGTAGTGATGGGGAAGGAAAAATGAAGAAAACATGCGTGTGGGGGCTTTTGAACCCACGACCTAGTGTTTGGTGCCCATGTTCCTAACCATCAAGCCACATTGTGTCTTGTGTATAGTATCAAACATAGAATTTTTAAATAACATTGACCCAGTGGTCCAACTGGTTGGACTGATGAATCATGGGGCAATTTGCTGAGTACCATTGCAAAAAATCGCAAAAATTAGAAAATATCATCGGTGTGAGGATGACATGTGCGCCCTGGGCCCATATTTCATCCTCACAGCCGATGGTATTTTCCAATATGAGCACTTTTGCAATGGTATCCGCCTAATTTTTCCATGAATCATTGAACCGAGAGGCTCACCGATTCGATTGCCGGTCCAGTCCTAGTAACTATGTTTTCGAGAAGCCAATTTCCGTTAAGGCAAAGGGGTAAATAAGGGAAAACTTATGGCAGACTATTATCAAATAGAAGTAACCAACTTAACATGATAACATCATATTTGCTGCTAATGTGGTTATGTCATATGTGCAATGCCACTTACTACCTTGACTTGCCAAGAACAGAAGCCATTGAGTTGGTCAGAAAACAATGTCAGGGCTAACCAATCTTGTTTTTTTCTTGGTTTAGGAGAGAGGGAAGGAGGGAAGATGGGGTTTTGAAGTTCTTCAATGTTCCAGCAGGTTTACTTTGTCCGTGAAGTGTCTATTGCTTACTGATAAAATGCTCCATTTGTAGCATCCTTTCTCACTTCACTCAAGGCCGCCTATCATTGCATAATTAAATAAACACATTGAAGGTAAGGACCACTTAAACTACAGTCAACTAATGATCAACTCCAAAATGCCAGTTTTTTGCATAAGCACAATTTAATGTGCAACAAGAGTGAATTTATCTGACATAATTTTAAGCAGTAACAGTAACCTAACCATACAAAGAAAACTACAGTTAGACAATAATTGGCAAACCCCACAAATACAACTCCATAAGGATTGTTTGCATTTTGTTAGTGTTGGTAATTAATGGGCTCAAAATAAATCCTGAAATTCAAGTAAGGGCAACCTATACAGCACAGTGGCTAGAAAACAATACAGCTCACAAAATAGGTTTTTTTTCCTATTTCTCAACAAACACACTGCAAATACTTTTCTGCAACACTAATTGGCATGCTAAAGTGCTTATATAGAAGCAAAGGAAGTTTCCAACATGCCAGTAGATAAAACTCCCTTGATACATGCATGTTCAATAATCCTCGTATCATTCTCAGCAGCATAGGTTAAAAGAAGTGATCAAGTAATTGAACACATAGTTGCCGCTTCTCAATTGTGCCAGACAACTAGTATGGCAACATATCAAATGCAATCATCCCTTGAGATGCAATAATGCAAGTAACTGTATGATGTCATTTTGGAATCGAGGAAATATATACACACATATATGTTTACACATGCATATGGTGGAATAAAAAAAGAAGAAAAGAAAAGAAGAAGTGAAGTAAAAAGAGCGGACATGCTGTTTTCTTTTTTTCCGGCCCAACTCATTTCCCTTCTCGCTAGGCCCACCCTAGGGTGCCCCTTTTCCTTTCCGTTCCCGGGCCGGCCCAAGCGCCCGTGCCCTTCTTCTTTTCCCTAGCCGAGCCGACCTGGGGTGGGCCCCTTTCTTTTTTCCTCTCCCCGACCACAAGGTCTTTTTTCCCCAGGCGTCGGCCTCCTCTCCAGAGTCGCCGCTCCTCTCCCTGGGCGCGCTGCTCCTTCTGAGCCGGTAATCCCGGGCTCCCCTCCTCTATCTCCAACAAGACCGAGCTAGTTTCCATCTTTATTCGTGTCGATTTGAATCCCGGCTCTATCCTTATTTGATTTGGTTTGAATCGAGCGTCGGATTCTCTTCCCCAAATCCTAACCAACTACGAGTCCTTATCTCCCTGGGTGGGAACCCCGGGGTGTGCCTATATAAAGAGAAGGGAGGGGATGCCCGTGAGGAGATCGATTGGAGGAGATGCACGCCGAAGCTTTCCTGTTGCGCCAATTTCATCGCCGCCGTCGAGGTTCGATCCAAGACGCAAGAGCAGAGCTCCTGCTGCGTGAAGCCCTTGCCGCCGACCATCTCATCACCATACGCCGCGAGCTCGCCAAGTGCCAGGAGCATCTCGTCGTCGCTGATCACCATGCACGCTTCGATGTTCTCTTCCTCACGCTGCCTTGAAGGTGAGTATGACGCATGCAGGGCATTTTGATTTCTCCCAAGTGTGATCTTATGCATCGACCGGTCTCCGTCACCGCGCCATGGAGATGCCTCGACCGGTGTCTTCGTCGCCATGCCGTGGAGATGACCGGACCGATCTTTACTGCCACCGCGCCATGAGATGCCTTGACCGGTCTTCGTCGCCGTGCCAGGGAGTTGCCTCAGTCGGTCTCTGTTCATCGCCACGCCATAGAGATGCCTCGTAGGTCTCTGTCCACCGGCACGCCATGGAGAAGCTTCACCGGAATCTATCCCTCAGGAAGATGCTCTGTTAGCCGCTGTTGTCATGACATCAAGTTGATGCCTGTTGCCATGCTGTTGTGTTGGTCATCGATGCCGCCATGCGTGTAGTGTTTGTTCTTCGATCCCTCTGTCGTTGGTTGTCGTGCCATGCTTAGAGCACCGGCGCAGCGTGCGTGCCGACGCTGCGCGTTCTCGTCCTGCCACCGTGATGCCACCCTTTCTATTGGTGACCTGGCCATGGTGCCTTTGTTGCGCACCGTCCTGATGATTGATGCCCTGCTGCTGCTCTCTGATGGCTGATGTCTGATGATGCCCTGTTGCTGCTCTCTGATGGCTACTGTCTAATGATGCCCTATTGCTACTCTGATGGTTGGACGATGATGCCTTTGCGTGCCGTTCTGATGCCGCTGGCCAGTCATAGTGCCTCTGCTGCGCGTCGTCCTGATGATTGTTGTCTAATGGTGCCCCTTGTGCACGCCATTATGATGGTTGGCTATGGTGATGCTACCCCTGCCATTGGGTTATGGTTGGCTATGGTGATGCTGCTCGTCCTGATGGAAGTATGGTTAGTTATGGTGATGATGGCTATGACATCATCTTGGTTCAATTGATGCGATGTCCCTGGAGAGGGTACTGTCGCGGCCAATGACACATAATTGAGGCTTAGCAATATTTTGCCTTTGTGGCTCACTAATGTTTGAGCCCTAGAGTTGTCTGTCGCCTCGGATATGACCGATGATGTTTATACTGAGGTTCGAGGGAGTTAGTGAGCTAAGCATGATATCGGGCTCCCGTTGTAGCTACGTGTCGTGCCGTGCTCCTAACTCACTTCCATTGCTGTCACTTTGCTGAGGTCAATGATACGAGACCAATGATGCCCCGGGTTGCCTACGGTCGATGATGCAATGCTAAGACTGTCCTTTACTTTACTCCTCACATTACCACTCTGCTTGTCAATGTGTTTGTGTTTTTAACCTTACAGACTCGAAGACGACCTTGAGACGACGATCACCAGGGCAACTTAATCGAAGGTAGCCTGAGAGATGAGCGTAATTAACCTCTGGAGGCTTCACGAGGCCACGGGAACCAAGCGACACAATCGCTGAAAGATCATCTATTCAGATAGTGTGTGCGTATATGAGTGGAGTAACGCGCTGTAATCAATGAAACTTTGTACATTATGAGTTCAATAACGAATGAATAAGCTCAACGTTTCTATTACATCGTTCTCCTATTTTTTGTATACATTGTGTATACTGGCACACCCACAATTGTTCTATTCAAGTTATACACGTTCGACGCAAGTTTCACGTTTGCGAAACAGTAACCATTAGTCTGCGCATCAAATCTACATGAAAAATTTATGTATCATATGGTCTCTGTTGGGGTAGCACAATTTCAACTTGAAACTCAAAATCTGTAAGAAGTAAAAGAGACGAACTTGCTAATATACTAGCATTTGTCTTCTTTTTTCTTTACTAGCATTTGTCTTCTTTTTCCTTTTCCTTTTGATTTACCATCTGTCAAAATTTCATCATTGTTTTACTAAATAATATTATATAGAGCAAATATGAACCAGAGATTTATACATAAGTAGAGTAAATTGGTAAATATATCTGATTTTTTCTACATACTATGTGACTAGGCTCAATTCTAGTTATTGTTGCATCAACCCCAGTTACAATCTAAAAAATAGTAGAGTTAAAATCCGCAAGACAGAGAGTTACAACCAGACATAAATAAAAAAAAATTGAGTTGCAATTGCATTGTGGATGAACGTAACTCCTAACGAATTCCTTGTATAATGATGTACAACCTAAGGAACACGATTGTAATTATAGCACAATCTAAAACGTAACTAGTTAGCTTCTTGTGTTGAAATTATGTACTTCTGGACGCGCAGTTGTAACTGGTCTACTTAACAGATTATAATTGACTGTTGTTTGAATTGTAACTGGAGGATAGCGCAACAGTAAAGTACAGTGCAGTTAGGCACAGAATAGACTCACCGTATATACATACATATGTATATGTATATGTATACACACATATATGTATATGTATATACATATATATTATATGTATATGTATATACATATATATACACGTATATGTATGTATAATCAGAAGTCTAGCTTGAAAGTGATTGTGTGACAGTTAAGATTGATAGCCCTTGATGCATCCCCTTGCAGTGTTGCACAGTTGTTATTGGACAATTTGGGCTACACAGAGACAGGCATTTCCACAAACACAATGTAAGCAAGCGAGCACATTTGCAACCGCACCTTATAAATCGACAGGGAGTCATCGACCATCACCGGCTCCAAGCTGGCGACTGCGACGGGCGATTCCTGAGAGACAAGAAACCAAGCAGAGATCGAACCTTTAATGCTCCCACCAGAAACGAAAGCAGAGAAACAAATGGAGAAGAAATGGTACTACGGTACCTCGGAGAGAAGGACCTCAACGGCAGGCGGCGGGGGCGGCGGAGGAGCGCCGGAGTCGAACCCGAAACCGAAGCCGAAAGAGGCGCCGCCGGGGTTGGAGAAGGAGAAGAGCGGGGGGGCGAAGGTGGGGCCGGTTGCGGCGTTCTTGGGCTCCATGTCCTCCATGGTAACGTCGTAGCAAAGGTGGGGAGCAGGGGGCCAGCAGACCAGGGAGGGAGGTGGAGGCCTCGGGATGGATGGAAGGGCGGGCGCACGAGAGGTGGCGGAGGAGCGAGGAGGCGAGGCAGGGGAGGGCGGCGGCGGGGGAGGAGCTGGAGTGAATTTATTTCAATTTAGCCCTTTTGGTAAACATTTTTCATAAATAGACCTTCAAAAACTATTCCCAATAATAGACCCAAATTTCGGCCCAAAACGCCAATACATAGCTCGGCGTTCTCTGACAATACGCCGAGCTATGCCACTTAGGATGAGGCGTGGAGGATGCAGTTGACATGGCCAAAACCTCGGCGTTGTGAGGCTGGGGCCGAGCCAAAATAGCTCAACGTGGTGTTCTGAAATGCTAGGGTGTTGAGTAGAAAACGCCACGTCTTGGAATCCGTGAAAAAAAAAAATCACAGCACAACATTGCAGTGCCCGTCGCTCTCCCATTACCATTCCATCCTCGCACGTCGCTAATTCCCGCATGGCTCTCCTTGGTCTCTTTACCTTGTGAGTTGCGATGGCAAGAGGTGGTGAACAGCCTCAAGGCGAACTTGGTGGCATGGGTGATGGGCAAGGGGGCGGGCAATGCAACACTGAGGGCGTGAGTGAGGCACTAGTCAACTGTGTTGGGACATTACCAGATCAAAGTATTTTTGAGGAGTGGTGTGACCAGATCCGGCATCACAGACGGATCCACCTGGTAGCTCATCGACGCTCCCTTTCTCGTCAGCTAGGGCTCGCCGGTTCGCCATTCAGCTCTGCGCTAGCTCTCACCTCGGGTTAGCACCGGTCACGTTGCGCTTAGGGGTGTCTAGATCAGGTAATAGCGTCGACTAGCGTAAGCGAGGTGGTGGTGTGCCGGTGAGCGGTGTGAGCAAGGGAGTGGCATTATGGCGAGCAGCATGGGAGAGGGAGCGGCAGGTGTGTGCATGTCAGAGCTGGTGTCCAGCTCGCATTTGAGCCGACTTCGATATGTACTCTGGGCGTCTGTGTCCACCTTGTGTCCGGTCACGTGAGTGCACTGCCTCTCTGCCCGTGGAAACAAGATTGATGAGTAGAGGTGAATAGGTGTCTCAACAAAAATTTTATGCAATCGATTATTTTTTTTCTATTTGAATCACCCAACGTATCTCAAAACTCAAGCGGAAGGAAAAATAGAGAAGTTTTAATAAAATAAAATCGAGGCAACACAACTCCACATATAGTATATAAACTATAGGTTCCATCTAAAATCAATCCATATGTCTTAGATATCGAAAGATCACAACTTGCAAAGAAACAAGAAACGATAAACATCAAGCAATGATACTCTCCAAGTTGATTATCTAGAGATCAAAGAATTCAAGACTCCATCACATAAACGTGTGTATGCGAATTTTATGCCCTTAGCAACAAGAAGAATGATTTCAGAAGGTACTGAAATTTCAGCCTAAAAATCAAAACAAAAATCAAATCCGAAAACCGAAAAACTTATAAACTTGGAAGGGAACTAATAGAGGGAAACTAGAAGGAGTTGAGCACAATAACATGAAGAAAAATAAACTTTATTGCAGCAAAGGTCAGACCTATTTTAAGTAGATTACAAAGATTTTTCCTTACAAAGCTCTCATCTAATACATAGAATAAGCACTTATCTTTCTCTCCTCTAAAACTCTAGCACAAGGCTCTCATATGGATGGTACAAGAGACTCAAAATGGCTGGTTTTAACTCTCCCATAGACCTACCCCTCTATTCCGATGAGGCATTTTTCTGGACTCTGAACCAGTCTGCTCCAATTCAAATTGTGGTTAGCCATAAATAAGAACACGCACAAACAAGCTCATGTCAACCAAAATCATCTCAAATTCAACATTGTCAATGACTCATCATACGCACAACAAGACATATTTTAACTTGATATTTCAATCCCTCCCTTGATGAGTGCATTGATAACCCTCGAAACACAAAGATTTTGATTTGAAGATATGAAGCACATCCAAATGACAAAAAACTCAAAAAAGAGCAAAACACATCACTTGGTATAAGAAGGATTGCAAAAAGCCAAAAGAGAGACAAAGACAAGCCAAAACCTCAAAAGAGTAAGAAAAGCTCAAAAACACAAAAACAAAAGCTCCCCCTTGATGAATGCATATTTTTCCTTTTTCTTTGAGGTTTGCATCAAATTTTCTCATTTCTCCCCCTTTGAAGGATATTTATACATATTCTCATCTTTATGCATATGCTCTCCCCCTTTGGCAATGCAAATATCAAGGACACAAGACAATGTCAAAGATGTACAAATGAAATACAAGTCTACAAAACTTCACATATAGATCACAAAGCACTTACAAGAACAAGAGATATCAAAGAACTATGAGAAGTAAACAATGTAACTCAAAGGAGCACAAAGTCTTGAAATGAGGTCATATCATAAGCATCAGGAGTGAAGTAAGTTTTGATCATGCTATTCAATTATCCAAAAGATATCACCACAAAAGCATTCACAATTTCATGATTAGTGCAAAGATTAGAAAAAGTAGTGCGATGTCAAGTTCAAACTAGGCAAGCAAGTTCAAACCGACGGGCTATGCAAATACCCACATATCAATCCAAGCCTTAGTTTGATAATATGAAAAAGAACATTTTTAGCAGATTAAAAAGCACAAATTAACTTTCCCATTTGATCATTTAACTATCCTTAAGTGAGCTTTAAACAACCATGGGTTCATTTTTTTTGGCA
The DNA here is from genome assembly GCF_958298935.1 of Phragmites australis. Classification (NCBI taxonomy): domain Eukaryota; kingdom Viridiplantae; phylum Streptophyta; class Magnoliopsida; order Poales; family Poaceae; genus Phragmites; species Phragmites australis. Next base: position 12,438,781 of record NC_084940.1, read on the forward strand.
AACTATATGAAGCCTTAAGCCACCGTATTAGATTCAATTTTAGCTCAAAACTTGATCATTTATTTTATTAACTCAACAAAGGATTCAAGATATGCAATTTTTTTACAAAACCAAAATAAGTTATGCCTTTGCGACACAAAAGAGCACATACTTTCCCAAGGGAATCATGGGTTAAACATTTGTATAGATAAAGGTCAAAGACCCCTAATCCGCTAAACTGAACAAAGCGGCACAACACAAGTTTTTCATAGAATTAGCCCTAATTTAAGCACTAATCAAGCTAAAGCAAATACTCAAGGGTGACAAGAGATTATGTTCATATTTTAAGTTCATTCTTAAAAAAGACAAGTTTGTTCAATAGATTTTATGTCATGTTTTAATAAGATCCTAAGCTTGTACAAATTGTTATATATCTATTACACTTAGCACAAATTTGCAACTAGTACAAGAAAGTGCAAAAAACATATAAGTGAAGCTTGCTAACATGATTATCTTACAAAATGCTATGCAATGCAAATGCAATAAAAAGTAAGATATAGTATATACAAAGGCAACCCTCTCTCACGCAATGCTATAAGGATGGCACACACCAAGCTCTCCTCTCAGAAAGACAAACCTTGTTGCATCTAGAGGCTTGGTAAGATGTCGGCTAGCTGGTGTTGGGTATCTATGTAGCTCAACTCAATGTCTCCCTCCCTTGTCATTGTGGTCTCTCAGGAAATGGAATCTCACATATATGTGTTTAGTTCTGGAGTGTTGAATTGGGTTATTGGCTAAGCTTATGGCACTAGTGTTGTCGCACAAAAGCAGCGCACTCTTGAAATCTAACCTAAAATCCCTCAAGGTAGCAACCATCCATAAAATCTATGAACAACAGCTAGTAGCAGCTACATATTCAGCTTTAGGAGTACATTGCACAATACTAGACTATTTGCGAGAAGGCCAACACACAAGAGAAGTACCCAAGAAATGACACGTACCAGAAGTACTCTTCATGTCAATTCTACACCCAGCAAAATCTTTATCGGAAAAACCTTAAAGAGAAAGCGAAGAGAAAGCAGGAAACCAGAGTCCATACTCGAGAGTGTGCTTGAGGTACCTCAGAATATATCTCACCGCTTGGCGGTGAGACATTCTCGGTGAAGCTTAGAAGCGCGCGTAGAGGCAGACGGTGAAGTGGCTATCCGGTCTTGTTGCCGGCAGGTACAGGAGAAAGCCAATAATGCTCCTGAACTCTCGCTGATCCACCGCTTCTCCCTCTTCATCCGTATCAAGCACAATCGATGTAGCCATCGGTGTCGTCAAGGGCTTCACGTTGCTCATGTCGAACTTCTTCAGCATCTCCTTAGTATACTTCATCTGGTGAATGAATGTACCCTGCTTGTATTGCTTGATTTGAAATCCAAGGAAGAAGTTGAGCTTGCCCATCATCAATATCTCAAACTTTCTGCTCATAGTTTCTGCAAACTTGGCCACAGGTGCATGAGAAGAGCCAAAAAAATGATATCATCCACGTAAATCTGAACAAGTAGGAAATCTTTGCCATGCCTAAGAGTGAATAAAGTTTTATCAACCGACTCTATGACATACCCATGTTCTAACAAGAAAGACCTAAGCCTATCATACTAAGCCATAGGTGCTTGCTTAAGCCCATACACAACTTTCTGAAGCTCGTATACTTTGTGAGGGTACTTGGGGTGCTCAAAGCTTGGGAGTTACTTGACATAGACCTCTTCCTATATAAAACTATTTAGGAAAGCACTCTTGACATCTATTTGATACAACTTGAAAACCTGCAATGCAGCAAATGCTAGGAGGATCCTAATAGCTTCTAGCCTAGCTACCAGTGCAAAGGTCTCTCCAAAGTATATCCTCTCAATTTGAGTGAAACCCTGAGCCACTAGTGTCACATCCCAAAATCCGTAATTGCATAATTAAGCATAAATATGCTTCTTAAGTATTATATTTAATTTTGCATGATTTTGTTGTGTAACTATAAAGCAATTCATTTAGAATCATTTGGATAAGAGAAAGAAAATTGGGAGAGAAAAGAATAGAAATCGCATTGGAAATACCTCCTTTCTCTAACATGTGAGCCCCACAAGTGGCCCCACCATCCCAACCACTCAAATGGGCAGCCCCACCTACCCTCTCTCTCTCCTCCCTCACTCCCACGTCCCCACCCGTGTAGCACACAGCAGCTACAGGTGCTGCCCCTCTCACTCCCCTCTCAAGCTCTCTCACTCTCCCTTGGTTTATCTCTCTAGGAGCAAGGCCAAGGTATGCATGTGGTACCATTGCATTCTCTAGCTCATGAGCTACTCATCTATCCAATTCATTTTTGTTTTTGTGGAAGAATAGAGTAGTTCTTGAGCTTTTTGGAGCAAAAATGGAGTTTTGGATAAATTTGAGCTATAGAGTCGTGTTGCTAATTGATGAGTGAGTTCTAGGATCCTTGGACTATCCATAACATGTTCCCTTTAGGCTTGGAGAAGATCGCAACTTGAATCGACCAAAAATCCACTCGAGAACAGCTTTTCTGGGCTGACCCGGATACTCCGGCCTCACCCGGATACTCCGGGTTCAGCAGAAATTGTCTGTCAAATTGTGTGCAAATTTTGTTAGGGTTTAGGGTGCAAGATGGGTTTAGAATCCTTTAGATAGGGCATATACACGTTTGTGTAGTACAAATTTGTAAAGTGAGTCGAATCGACCAAGGGAAAAGTTGTGGAAGAATCTAAGTCTGCCTCATCAGGAGACTCCGGGTAGTTGCGTTAATGATTAATCGAGAGCCTCTCCCGGAGCCTCACCCGGAGTGTCCGGCACAGCCCGGATAGTCTGGACCGACCTGGAGGTTCCGGGTTAAGTTAGAAAAGTAGCTAATCTAGCACCTTCACCGGAGGATGGCCCAGAGGCTCTAGAACCCGGATACTCCGGGCCAGTCGAATAAAAAGGCAGTAACCGAGCGCCTCTTCCGAAGGTTCACCCAGAGGGTCTGGACCCGGATACTCCGGACCAACCCGGATACTCCAGGTGGCTGTTATTTTCCAGATTTCGCTTAGATCATTTAGTATGGCATTGATTCGCATGTCTTATACTTCTAGTATGTTGTTAAGCATTGCGTCATACCTTGTTGCATTCACTCATACTCATCATTGCATGCGCTCTTCTTTAGTGAACAAGGAGCCGGAGCGGGAGACGACTGTGGTCGAAAACGACTCCAATCTTCAGGATTTCTGCGAGTATTGCATGGGTAATTATAGGCAGCCACCTGAGCAGCAAGGCAAGCAACTAAGCATATTGTACCTTTGTTCAATTGAATAAAGTCTAAAATTGATAAACTATGCTTATGTATGTTTGCATGTGTCGAGTCGAGATTGGGTACAAGTGGGTAGATTCTATATTGAATGCATTACTTCTACCTTGAATTGTTGTTCATCCTTTCTTTATCGCCTTGAGTATGTTGTTGGTGTCTAGATTACAAGTTAAATCGAAATGCTTAGCAATGCATAGGTCATTCGGTAGAAGTCGAATGGTGAATTGTTTCATCGTTCGCGAGCATAGGCGTTATTTACTTTCGCAATGATCACAATATTGGATATGGGTTGATGATGGTTGTATGAGTGGTGAGTATGAGACGAGACGTGGGCGGTGTTAGGAGGTGTTTATCCTGCAAGGATGTGGAGTTCCCCTGGGTAGGTCGGAAGAGGAAACCGGACACCGTAGACCGCTTGCATTGTTTAAGCACCGATCGTTAGTGTAGTCAGCTTTAGCACTTACCGTACTCACCACATGCCGATCTAATGGTAAGGTGAGCCGAATACCTTTATAGCTGTGGTCATTTGGGGCCTGAACATCGACGGTGTGAGCGGGCGGGCTTGTAGTGGTACTAGTTTGCTTCGAGAGTAGTTCTAGTACCGCTGCACCGAGCAATGTATGTTTCAAATGATCGGGGCTTATTGGGAAAGGTTGACATGAGTACCCCCCTTGTATGGATCTGTGTGGTCATGCAAGCCGTATAGTCCTTAAGTCGTGTGGGTCCAGGAGTATCCCCCCTGCAGGGTGTAAAAATATTTCGAAATGCCGCGCTCTCGGTCATGAGCATGCTTCTGTCCATCTGCACTGGTGAGGGCTTCTTCTTGATTGGTTGTGGTATGGGTTTCTTCTTGATGAGTAGTGGTATGATATTGATTTTGGACTTCTTAGTATCTAGGGTAGTAGGTGTGGTGAACAAAGTCTTACTCTTCCCGTTGTACGTCACCCTCTCAGAACCCAACGCAAGAGCCAAACCCGTCTTGTCAGCACACATCTTGGTCTTGGCCAAGATTAAATTCATTTTTCCTTTGCCCTCTGAGCACTTCTCCACTAGAGAAAGGAGGTACTCATTTTCAATCAAAAGCTTTTGAACTTACCCTCTAACCCAACTGAGCTTGTCATGAAAGATAATGCATGTGGAACAGTTCGGCTGCACATCCTTCGAACACCCAGCACTCTCCATTCTAGTTTCTAACTCCTTAGGGCACTTGTCTTTCAATTCAACATCATTTGCAAGCAAATGGTAATTCTTGCAAGTGCCCAAGAGAGTAGACCTAGACTCCTCAAGGAGCTTCTTCTCAGCACTCTCAAGCCGACTGACGACTTCAGGTTCAGCCATGACAATCAAACAACTCTCACACTCCTCAACATCAGGTTTAGACCTAAGCAATGCAAGTTCAGTAGACACAGACTCATAATTAGGCCTAAGATCCTTCAACTCACGCACAACTTTCTTAAGTAACATATCCTAACTAACGAGAGCATCATTCAAGGTATCAACTTGGATAGAGAGCTGGTCATAAGAAGTTAATACCTCGGAGGGATCAAGCTTGGGGTCGCTGTCATTGTTGTTGTCCGCCATGAAGCAGAGGCCAATGAAGTCCTTGGACTTTTTCTTGTTCTTAACTTGGGGTTTCTCCTCCTTCGAGCTCTCCTCCTCACTTGATAAGGTGTTGATGTCACTGAGAGCCGTAATGAATGCCCTAGAAGCCGCATTGGCTGCCTTCTTAGCCATCTTATCATGGTTCTTTTTGAAGAAGGGTTTCTTGTTCTTCTTCTTGTGCTTGTTGTAGTTGTGATTGTTGTCCTCCCTCTTCTTGAGCTTGGGGTAGTCCGCCTTGAAGTGAGTGGTATCACCACACTCAAAACATCCCGGGAGCCCCCTCTCCTCAGGTCTCGACGATTGTTGTAGAAGCGGGTGAACTTTTTCATAATGAGAGCAAGGTCCTCATAATCCAAAGTGTCTACCTGCTCCTTTGTGATAGAAACCAAAGAAGACAAATCAAAACCACTCGATGAAGTGTTAGCATAAGAGAAACTAGCTCCAACCTAATTACCACCATTCAATCCGGAAACCAATGCCATGTTCTAAGACAAGGGGTTTCCAAGACCTATCCGAGCCACCTTGTCTATCTCGGTGGACTTGAGCTTGCTGAAGAGTTCATCACAAGTTAATGTGTCAGAACTTGGTGACTCTTCAGTGCTCGAGATCTTCACTTTTCATATGCTACGATCAAGAGCATAGATAAGCTTGATCGCTCTCTCGTGATCAGAATAGGGCAGAACACCAGTAGATCGGAGATTGCTAACCATCCCATCAAAGCGAGCAAACATCGCATCCAAAGACTCTCTAGGGCCTAACACAAATATTTGATATTCTTGGTTATATGTGCTTCGGCGTCTGGCCTTAATCTGATTAGTGCCTTCATGAAAGACACTCAGGGTAGACCAGATCTCTCGGGCAGTACGGAGGTGCTGGACCCTGTCAAATTCATTTCGACTCAGACTTGTGAACAAAATCTTTCTAGCCTTGTTGGCCTCATATTGTTCGATTTAAATCCAAGTCGTGCGAGCAGTAGCAATCACATAGTTGGAATCAACTATTTCTCAAATTGCACTTCCTTGGCTTAAAATATAAGCCTTGATGCGCACATTCTAGTACGGAAAGTCTCTTCCATCGAACAACAGGATCTTCCCATTTCTCTCCATATCGCCTACAGATCACAAAGCTGATTAAAGTCAATAAGTGATCAAACTAGCTCTAATACCAATTGTAGGAATGAGATTGACGACTAGAGGGTGGGTGAATAGGCGCCTCCACAAATTTCTTAAGAAATCAATGGCCTTCCCCTATTTGGATCACCCAACGCACCTCAAAATTCAAGCGAAAGCAAAAATAGAGAGAAGTTTTAATAAGAGAAAATCGAAGCAACACGACTCTACGGATGTTATATGAACCATAGGTTATATTTAAGATCAATCCATGTGTCTTAGCACTCGAAAGATCACAACTTACAAAGAAACAAAAAAGATGAACGCTGAGCAACAAAACTCTCCAAATTGACTATCTAGAGCTAAGGGAATCTAAGACCCCATCACATAAGCGTGTGTAGGCAAATTTTATGCCTCTAGCAACAAGAAGAATGACCTCACATTGTTCTGAAATTTCAGTCCAAAAAATAAAAGCGAAAATCAAATCCGAAAACCGAAAAACTTGCAAACTTGCAAAGGAACCAATAGAGGGAAACTGAAAGGAGGTGAGCACAATAACATGAAGAAAAATAAACTTCATTGCAGTAGAGGTTAGCCCTATTTAAGACAGATTATAAAGATTTTTCATCACAAAGCTATCACCTAATACATAGACTAAGCACTCATCTTTCTATCCTCTAAAACGCTAGCACAATGCTCTCATATGAATAGCATAAGGGACTCAAAATGGCTGGTTCCAACTCTTCCATAACCCTACCCTTCTATTCATAGGCCTAGAAAATTTGACCCTTAAGTTTCCTAACTTTTTCCTAAATTACCCCTCTTTTATAATACACTCCTACCTACCATCGAGGGTATTTTGGTCTAGTTTTTTCTTCATTTATTAGACGGTCGGGGTGCCTTCACGACTTAGCTTTGCCTTGATGCAAGCTTCATGATGGTGCCACGTACTCCTCTAGTCCTCTTATTGTTTTGAGGCTAAATCGCGAAATTCTAGCACGCTTCTCAATGCGTGACTAGTCGCTACTTGCTTCCACCTGAAGCGAGCACTCCCATGATGACACGTGTCCTCCATCTTGCGATCTTGACTACCAGCAAGTCTCTCCCGCTCCCGATCCCTCGGGTCATTTTGTCCCTTGCACCAGCATCCCCTTCACTTGACTTTTTCAACATGCCGTCTTCATCCTTCGCTTAATATTTTGCTTGACCTCTACGTGTACAGCAAGGATCACCCTTGACTCCGTCCAGCCTCCTTGATCTTCCAGCACCAAGCCTCCAGCTTGGCCTCGATCATCCTACCGTCGACCGCCAAGTTGCATCCATCACCTGCACACCATGAGACAAGCAAACATGTTTCTTCAACTCCAAACCAAGTTAGTTCAAAACGAAAAATCACAAATCCCCAGTTCAAAATATAATGTACTGAAAACGTGAACATCGGATGATCCGGCAGGTTTTGCCTCTAAACACCAGACCATCCGGTGAGTGTAGCACTATATGTTCCATGAAAATTTTGCTCTCTGCAAAAAAAGGTCCAGTGGAGGCTTCCGGTGATCTCATGCCCATCACCGGATAATCTGGCATGTGCAAATCCATCGAACCACCCTTTTGCAACCTCTCTGCAACAAAAGGTCCGGCAATATCCTACGATGCTCATAGTGAAAAGCCGGACTATCCAGTGTTTGCTTCTATTTCTGCTTCAACACTAAAAATGCTTTGGTGCTTACTTCACTGTACCATCGGATTATCCGATGTGGTCAAGAACCCACACATCGGATATTTCGGTGAGGCATTTTTTCTGGACTCTGAACCAGTCTGCTCTAATTTAAACTTTAGTTAGCCATAAACAAGAACACGCACAAACAAGCTCATGTCAACCAAACTCATCTCAAATCCAACATTGTCAATAACTCATCATACGCACACCAAGGCACATTTCAACTTGGTATCTCACCGTCCGATCTGGTATGTGCCAGATCTAGTGTGCAGATAATATTTATGATTTTGTGTTCTTGTGAATCTCATGTCTGCACAGTGGAATGGGATTCATTTTTTTAATTTCATGCATACAGGATGAGATTATTGTGATTATAGTAATTTTAGGTTTCTTGTGTGTATTAAAAAGTTTTGGGGTTCCTTTTGTGATGTCTGCATGGTATATGAAAAAGTTGTGACACCTTCTGTGAACATAAAATTATATATTCATTTTTGCAATATAAAAATAATAGGGTTCCTAGCAGGGGGAGCCATGGCGGTCAAATATCAATCTTTTCTACACGTTATGATTAGGCAGGAGCATGGTCTCCTGGCGTGTCCAGCCAACGACCACGTGACCAGTTTCTTTGACTAGTCTCTAGGTCTCAGAGGGAAACCCCGTGATCAATTTTCTCTGGTCGCGGGGCAGGTTTTGCAGAGCGCAAATGGCGCATGGGAACATGACTTGGCAGACCATGCGATAAGGATGACGCAGGCATGGGACCGATAGCACAGACTCTGCAGACCGACAGGGCAAGTGGAATACGACCACTCGCCGTAATGATGGGCATAGGTTAGAAGGATTAGCTAAGCCTAGGTCTAGCTTAGGTCCCTATGTAAGTTCTCTCTCCCTCGGATATATAACGGAAGGGAGACACAGAGAAGAAGGTAAGTATATCTAGTTCATTCAAACCCAAATAAAAAAATACACAGGATGTAGGGTTTTTATTCCTAGGGAGACCGAACCTGGATAAGCCCCGGTGTCCTTCAGTTCATCACACACACGCAGCTAGGACATATGGCCCCAGGTCATGGATCACACGCCCGTCATCAGGTATACCCCGGTATCATTGTTGGGGGCAACCCTCGATATTTGGTGCGCTAGGTAGGGGGCACATTTTTCACATCTTGTTAAATTTTGGTAGTGTGTTTGGACTACCCATGGCTGGATCCAGTGCAACCAACGAGCCTAGCTCCAAGGACTCAGGTTGTTGTGGGGTGTTCACCATGAAGCAAGATCTAGATGAGCCCGGAGGCTGCAGAGACCTTCACGCTGCTGGGTCCTGACGATAGACTTTAGGCCGTGTGCCTTAGGGGAAAACCGCCCTGGCAACTACAGGGCCGTCTGAAAAGTCTCCCTCCATGCTGGGATGGTTCGCCAACCGTCTTGTGTGTTCCCCTCTTTTTACGGAATGACCCAGAGCCACCGGTAAGGTAAGATCCCTAATCAGGTAAAAGAGTACCTTGAAGCTAACCAGATATGAGCGCTCTTTGAGCAGGTTTATCCGAAGGACGAAAAAAAGGTCTTCCGCTCTAAAATAAAGAACGATCACTTTTTTGTGGATAGTAGGAAAATAAACAGCTTGTTCAGAACATCAGAAGATCATAGGAGGTTGTGGACATGGTACGGGTTGTCTGGAAAGAAGGGCGTTTGGAACCGGGGATGGATGAGCACAGGACCATAAACGCCAATAGGTCGTTCATGATAAGGGGAGCGGGGCTGGAATGAGCTCGACCCCACCAACTAGCGACTTCCTCAGGTACATAGTTCAGTTATGTTTTTTCCAATTATTAGACGATTTTGCAAAGTATATGGGCTGTTAACTGGAATATGAGCAACGCCTGTACAAGGATTAATACACCAACTAGCGATGAGGGACTCGCTACTAGGCATAACCCAAGTACATATAGGGCGCCAGTGCTCGAGCCAGCCAACGGCGATGCTCCGGAGTAAGAAAGCTAGAGCGACGCTTCATCGGCTTTGAAGTCTAGCACTGTCCCTGACAAGGATAACTTCTTAGGCCGGTGAGCTAGCCCGTCTGGCCTCTTCTTGCGCACCTATCCTAGTGAGAGTCTTTGAAAAAAAAAGATCCACAAGACCACCCACTGCGGTCTCGGACCAACGTGGAAGTGATGCTCTGCCTGAAAACGGAGCACCAGAGCCAACACCTTTAGAGACAACGCCTCCTTTGGTGTCGTCAACCTCGGGTGGCCGTCATGTGGTTGCCCTGCTTGATTCGGCTTCGACCTGGATAGATCAGATCTTGGACTACCTTCAAAATCAAGTAACCCCAGATGATGACATGGCAGTAGAAAAGGTCATGCGGCAAGCTCGCAAAAATACTCCTCTGTAGAGGGACGCCTTTACCACCGAAGGAGCAACAATTTTTTATTGAAATACATCACTCAGGAAGGTGGGAGCATAGTGTTTCCCAACATCCTTAGAGGCATCAGTGGTGGCCACACTTCATACTGCTCTCTGGTCGAAAAAATATTCTGGTAAGGATTCTCTCGGCCCACAGCCCTCCAGGATGCTTGCGAGCTGTTGAAATGATGCGGGCTATGATTGTACCATGGCCAATATATCAACCAACTAGACCAAGCACCGAATAACTACAAACCATGAGAGTCGATTCGCGAGTCGGAGATCGCCTATCAACCAGCATCGATGGCCAACTACTCGGGTAGTGACTAGGTGGAGCGGCGAGAGGGTGATACAGACTCGAGCGAAGAGTTTCACGAACGTGCTCTAAATTCGAGTAGCCCAATGCTGATGAAACCCAGGTGTTTCCATGACCACAAGGTTTAGAACGGACACTGGTTGTGGGTAACCCCGATGCGGTCTATAGTTCCCAACCTGGCATGGTCAAGTTCACCACGGAGGTCGGGCACAAATCACACAGCTTTCAGAACATCAGTTCTACATGTAAGGCTCCTCAGAAATGAACCTATTTTCCTATTTTACAAGGTCTTTCGGATGAGCGTCGAAACATGACTTGTAAGTCTTTTAAAGTTCTAAAAATTAGGCTCTCTATTTTCTAGGATTTCACGAACAGAAACAATTTCCCACCAAATTATAAGTTTTTTCGTTTCAAAGGCTTGACCGCCTGGTCGGAGTTTTTCTTCTTCCGACCAGATGGTCAGGGGCTAGAACTATTAGAATATGTGTTTGGTTCCCTGGAAGCCAAGTTTTTTTCCACCCAATTGCTCACCTTGATGAGGTGAGAACCAGATGTGGCCACTCGCGTAAAGTCAAAGGTATAGACGCTCGTGGGATCATGACCACAAGGCCACGGATCCCAATTCGGGTCGAGCGCTGGTCGCCATCAAGGGGTTTATCGTGCTAAGGGCCACGCTAACGACCACGAGGCCACAGGTCCCAACTCGGGTCGAGCGTTGGTCGTCACCGAGGGACTTGTTGGACCAAAAGTCATCATGAGCGCAGGAACCTAACTCATGAGTGACTACGCCATAGAGCAAAAGCAAGCCACTCATGCAAAGTCAAAGGTGTAGACGTTCGTAGGATCACGACCACAAGGCCATGGGACCCAATTCGGATCAACCGTTGGTCGCCACCGAGGGGCTTGTCGTGTTGAGGGCCACCCTAACGACCACAAGGCCATAGGTCCCAAATCAGGTCGGGCGTTGATCGCCGTCGAAGGGCTTGTCGTACTAAGTCATCGCGAGCGCTTGGAACCTATCTCGCGAGCAGTGCAACATGATCCCCCCATGCATAGCAAGCACTCCTAATCTACTCGCTACCTGAGCACATGAAAAACTTGCTTAAATAACAAGTCCTCTCATTACAAAGCAACCCCCCGGGCAACACCCAGGGGTTGACACTAACTTTCTAATCAGTACATACGGGACCCAAAAACATGTGGTAGTGGATCAAACTGAATAGACCAGAAAAGAGAACAAACAACAGGCAGATATTTGTTAGACAAACCTTGAAGCTCCTTCGTGGTCCTCATAGTGTCGGCAAAGACTTCAGAGACTGCCGAGATAAGGTCAATGTCTAGAAAATGCTCTTGAGCGCAGGCTAAGGCAAGGTAGACGCTAGTGGCTCCAACATCCAGTAAATGGTCACCCACTGTCACGTGAAGCTTGTCCTCAAGATCACGAGCCTCGTTGGAGGCCGCCAAAAACCAGTCAATATGATTGGCCACGGTGTTTCCGGGTGTCGGGCAAACCTAAATGCCGACGGACCAGAGCAACGAGTCAAAGGGGGTAAAAGTCCATCTAAGGCGATCGTAGAACTTTTTGCTCCACTCGTCATTCTCCTTGACCATCTGCTCCTGGTCCCTTCATGCCACGAGGAGTTCATCCCAAAAGCGGCTGAGGCAATCGTAGAACTGTTCTCGCTGCTGGTCGGTCTCCCTGGTCATTTGTGCCAGGTCCCATCGTACCATAAGTAGCTCCTCCCAACAAGCTGGTTGACAAACAGGACAAGAGCCATGCAGGAGTCAGCTGGTCGAAATTTTACGTGGCTAGCCTAAAACTACACATAGCTCGGATGGTCGGACCAACATACCTTGGAGATCGCCCTGTAGACCCGCTCGCTTGACCGCAAAACCTCACTCACACTTAGCCATTGCCTTTTGAGTACGTTGGTCGTCAAACTCATCAGTAAGCGTGATCGAGGGCACACTACGAACAGAGGGGCCGGTCGATTCTAGCCGTGCTCCATTTATGGGCGTGGTCGGGGGCTCAGAGTGAGAACCAGGTTAGGACATGTCGTGGATTCTACGACCACAACGGCAACACAAGCTTGACAGAAAACAAAAGGCATCATCTAGATATATTACAAAACTAGAGTTACTGCCCAATTCTTACACCTCAGCGGTCTCCACCCTAAAAACAGACTCTACAAAATCTACAACCCCTTGGCACTCCTGCTGCAGCATATCCTCGACTTCAGGTCCGGTGGCCATAACTCCCTCCCGAATGACGTCCAGATCGAAATTGGGGTCACGACTGCGGTAGCACCAGAGGACGTACCCCGCTGTCTCCCTCATTGCCTCTGCCACGTCCTCCGTGGCTCTCGCCGCTAGGATACCTTGGAGCTCGAAAAACCTCCCATAGAGAACCTTGGTGGTGCAGGGCTAGGATAGGGCTATGTGTCGTGACTGTGGCTCAATGATGTCCAGCTCAAGTTATCCCAAGGGATCCGCCAACGCCTTAAAGTCATCCAAGAGAAGGTCATGGGTGGTTTGCTCATCCGCCTTGAGCTGGAGGTTCTCGGCGGCGAGCGTAGTTTTTTGGTGCTGGAGCTCGTCATACTTCTGCTGAAGCACGAGCCTCACCTCCTTCTCCTGAGCCAGCTACCTCTCCAGCTCGGCGCACCTACTCGCCGCCGCCTCCTTGTCGGCGACCAGCTTACGGACCGAGGTCGGGAAACGGGCTCCACGACTGGCTCTGTCGGCACAGGAATCACAATTAGTGCTCTCAGGGCCGAGGCTGATGCTGGAGGAGGGACCGGAATGCCCTGCTGTGGCACCGGAGGGGGAGTCACGATCGGGGCTATAGGAGTGGTCGAGGCCCTACTGAAAGGACAATGATGTCGCCTAGAGGGGGGGTGAATAGATGTTTTTACAAAAAAATTGTCCTCTTTTACCGTTAGCCTAAACTTGCAGCGGAATATAAATTAACGGTTTTTTCACAAGTAAAAAATCTAAATATGCTAGGCTCAACTAGTGCACAATCACCCTAAATAAATGTGAAAGTTACAATCCTAAGGTTACAAGAATTACTCAATTCTAGCAAAAGATATGCAAGAAAGCACTAATTGAAAAAGGCTGGAAACACTGTTCATAAGGCTGAAAACACTGTTTGCCCTGATACTTCGAGTCAATCCGGAGTCTCCAGGTTGTACAGTTCTGGAATCTTCGGGTAAATCCGAATTCTCTGGGTTCTGTACAGAATGGAGCTCGAAACTGAATTTAAAGTACACTTAAAGAGTTCTAGCTCAAACCAAGTGATGTCGTGTGTTCCAAGTGATGATTTCTAGTAGATCCATGGAGAACCTACAGTCAAATACACATGAACAAGTAGATCGAGCAAAATGCACAAATATTAAGCAAGAACTCAAATGAAAGGGAACAAGAGAGGAGACACACGAGTTGTTTCCCGAAGTTCGGATTCACCATCGTGAATCCTGTGTTTCCGTTGAGGAAACTCCAATGAGCTAGGTCTCTTTCAACCACTTTCCTCTCTAAGCTCGGTCACACTTGAGCTTGGCTTCTACTCTTGATTTCTTCCCTTGTGGAGGCGAAATCGAAGCCTTCACAAAATTTTTCGCGACTCACCACAAGCACGGGAGCTCACCAGGCAACACCTAGCCCGCTTCCAAGAGTAAAAAATGCTTCACAAACTTCTTGCCGATGAACTCAAATGCTCAAGATTGCTCACTTGCACTTAATCTTTCAATCTCTCAACCCAACTCACTTTTTTTCTCAAATCTCTCACTAAAATGGAGTGGGAAGGAGTTCTTTTGGCTCTAAAAATGTTCTCTTTTGTGCCCTTGCAGCAGCCCCAAAGGATGGGGGTGAGGGGCTATTTATAGCCCACCACAAAAAACTAGCTGTTATAGACTTTTCTGTACTGACTCGGAGTCTCCGGGTCAACTCGGAGTATCTGGGTAAGCTAAAGAAGGCAAAACCGAGCACCCAGACTCGGAATCTCACCCAGAGTAACCGGGTCAACTGAAAAGGCCCAAACCGAGACCTCTCCTCGGAACCTCACCCGGAGACTCCGGACAACTCGGATAATCCGAGTTAACCCGGAGTATCCGGATTCAGCATAACTACCCACTGAAAAATGGTGATAACTTTTGATCCTGGAGTCCGATTTCGACGATTTTGGAATATATGGAAAGCTTATTCAGAGGGCTACACATCTCAACTGAATTCATGACCTAAAACACATAGGATCAAATTAGGAACACTCCGAAACCTAATTCGGACACTTCCACACTTTTCGCTCTGGATTTCTAAAAAGAAACTCTCACATGGGTTTGGTTACAAACTCTTGAGCACTTAGACACGATAATTAGCTCACGTTGCATCCCTCTTAATAGTGCGGCATACTTATACTCAATTTTAAAGATAAAACTCGCTTGAACCACTTTGAGCATTTGAATAACTTTCAAGTACCGCTTCTTTAATTCAAACCTTGAGGGTTGCCAACTTTCATATATTCTTCACTCCATCTTTTCTTGATTCTTCACATGATTGATGCGAACCACTCATAGCTTCCCATGGCCTCACACGGTCCATTGGCACAAAGCCTTCACTCGCTCTTCACCACCACCTTGGTCCTTCGGCGCCACCATTTGCTTGCCCTTCACCACCGGATGGTCCATCGCAGCCGTGTCTTGCTTGCCCTTCACCGTCTTGCCATAGAAAACCACTTTATATTCGACATCTTCAAGGAATTCATTTTATCAAATATGGAGTCCACTCTTGTTCTTCACTCTTGGCATATATGATTTCAATTCAACTTATGCCTTCATATGGATCCTAACCCCAACTCACTCTCAAGCACAAAATACGTGGGTTAGTCTATAAAACCTAATTGACAACTTTTATACCTTAAGTTACTTGATCTCCACACGTAACTTATTATCCTTCATGCATATTGTCAATCTTCATATAGAACCTAACCCTAGTCATTCTTAAGCATATAGCATACGGGTTAGTCTATAAAACTCTATTGACAATATCATACCTTTAGTTACTTGATCTCCATAAGTAACTTAGTCTTCAAGTTTATTGCCAATTATTTTGAGCTTCTCTTTCTTCTTATGAGCATCACTGAGAGCTCATTGACAAAGATACATTTCTTTTGTTCTCATGGCATTTCTCAGTAAATTCATGATTCATTACTTATGCATCTCCTATGAAATAACCTAGAGCTCATTTATCTTGATGCATTTTCAATCTCCCCATTCACCTAGAGCTCGTGCATATCTCTCAATGCATTACCTATGGAACAACCTACTAACACACTAAACACCATTGTTAGTCTATAGGTATTGTCATTAATTACCAAAACCATACATAAGGGCTAGATGCACTTTCACCTACTACAACAACGGAACCATAGAATCAAAAGGAGAATACGAACTCGGTGTTTCCTACACCAACCAGAGAACTCACCGCAGGCGCGGAGACGTGAGCATGAGCCTGGTCCTCACGAAGTCGCCGGACCGTCTGTTCAAGGAGGATAGGCCTGTGGACGACCCATGGATGCGCTTGGACGCGTCCAGGACAAACGAGTCCCCAGCCAGTCTTTTCCCCCTAAGCACAGACGCTCGGCCGAAAGTCGCCTAACCACTCCCGGTTTGGCAGAAGGGGTCTGGTAGAGGGATGTCTGGCCAGTGGGCACCTGGTTGGAGTGAGGCTGGTCGGGGTGACGTGGATCAGCCCCATGCTGTCCAGTGTCACTCTCAAGACCACCACCTGCAGTCTCCGTCTGGCAACCTCCGCGACCAGTTGTGCTGACTTCTGTGGTCGTGGCCTCGGTAGTCACCGGACACAATACGTCGACCAGTGGAAGATCCTGTTATAACACAAACTACGAAACCTCAACTCATGGGAAGATTGGGGATCAAAAAGTCTAAGAAAAAGCCAAGCATACCATGCGGCGGGCCCTCTCCGAAGGCGACATATCACACAGCGGAAAAGCATCTCGCGGAGGTCCATTCTTCCTCGCAGCGGTCACCATTAGGAGTTTGACTCACTGGTCAACGACATTATTAGCCAACTCTGAGATAAGGGAATACGTAAGATACCATACGATCAACAAGCAGACACCATGAAAAGGGATGCGACGTTACCTGTGGAGCTTTCCCGAGTGACGGCATCCCTCCCGGTGTACAAATATGCCAAGTGCTCTCTCCTCTACAGAGGGCACAGTCGGCGCTTGGCGAAGTCACAGATGAAGTCCACTCCCGTCAACCCGGCGTTCACGAGGTTCTTGACCCGGGCCGCGAGGACCAACAACTTCATGGTGGGCATGGGGGTGGTTCCCTAGTCCTCGTTGTACTGTGCCAGTCCGCTCGACACGCGGATATTATCCATGGCGTCCTCCGTCTTGAGGTAGAACCAGTCCTCCCTCCAGCCCAACTACGAGAACTTAAGGCCCATCTCGAGGTATGAGCCGGCGAGGCCATCGCAGAGATGAAACCCGCAGCTCCCAATGGCCGACCCGGCCACCGACCTAGCTGTGTAGAAGTACCTAAAGATATCAAGGCACGGATCGACCCCGATAAAGTTCTCGCACATGTGAGCAAAAACACTCAGCATGATAATGGAGTTAGGGTTGAGGTGGAGATGATGGACGTCATAGAAGGAAACGACGGTAGTGAAGAACTCAGAGAAGGATGGCACAAGACCGACCAGGAAGGAGACAAACATCATGATCTACCCCTCGTGGGGAGCAGGCGTATCCTCCCCAGCACGGTACCCAGAAGAAAGGCGATGAGGGAGCAGATGGCTCTCGTACATCACCTTGAGCCTTGCCTCAGTGCACTTTGACTTGGGAAAGTTTGGCTCGTTGCCAGTGCGTGGCGCCATGGGATTTCTGGGGAAGGGGGCTATAAAGAAAGCTCTGATGAAGAAGAAAGTGATGGGCGTTGGGCTCTAGGGCTTGGTGATTGGGGAGATGGCGAAAAGTTTCGTGGGGAGCCTTTGGCTGTCCAACTTATAGGGCCAGCATGATATCCCAACCGCCGCGAGCCTAGCCGTTTCGGAATTCGAAAGGCCACATAGCGAACCAAAATCCTCTCTGGTCCAGCGGCAATTAAAGTTTGTCTCTCCCACGATCCTCTCCCATGCACATGCCTTTGTTTTTTCTCTGTCCCAGGATTCTCTCTCTCCAGACATTTAACCTCCCCTCAGTATATGGTTTTCTGAGCCAACCATGAAAGTGGACCATGTCACCAACCATTCCCATGGCGAACTCATATTCACACGGGCCCAAATGGTATGAATGGGTCTGACCATATGATAAATTGCTCAGTCTACTGTATCCACGAGGGAGCTTGGGGGCTACTATCGGTGTAAAGAATAATAGGGTCCTCTGGCAGGGGATCCACGGTGGTCAAATATCAACCTTTTCTACACGGTCTGATTAGGCAGGAGCATGGCCCCCCAGCGCGTCCAGCTAGTGACCACGTGACCAGTTTCTCTGACCAGTCTCCAGGTCTCAGAGGGGAACCCCGCGACCTCTGGTCGCGGGGCAAGTTTTGCAGGAGCGCAGGTGACACGTGGGGACGGGACCTAGCAGACTAGGCGATAAGGATGGCACGGGTGTGGGACCGATGGCATAGACCCTGCAGACTGACAGGGCAAGTGGAATTCGGTCCCTCGCTGTAACGATGGGCATAGGTTAGAAGGATTAGCTAGATATAGGTCTAGCTTGGATCCCTATGTAAGTTCTCTCTCTTGGATATATAAAGGAAGGGAGACATGGAGAATAAGGTAAATGTATCCAGTCCATTCAAACCCATATAAAAAAATACACATAATATAGGATTGTTATTTCAGGGAGACCCGAACCTAGATAACCTGCGGTGTCCTTAAGTTAATCACATGCATGCAGCTAAAACATATAGTTTCATATCACGGATCACGGCTCGTCGTCAGGTATACCCTGGTAACCGCACATAATGGTTCAAAATCCAGGCCATGTCTGGTTCGATTGTAGAGTGTCATCGAGGAGAGAGTTTGAATAGGACATAGAATTTTTTCGTAGGGTAGGTATCTAAATTTTTAAAAATATAAATTCGATAAAAAAATATAAAATTTGATAGAAGATAATATAAATTTAGTATAATATCGTAAACTTTAGGCTGAACCAGAATAGTCCTGAGCCTACCAGAACCACCATATGAGTCCGCCCCTGAATAGGAGTGGGGGCCCGTGCGACGACCAGGGTTCAAAAAACCGTCGGTAATCGCTCAAAAATCGCGGTTACCGACCTTCCCGGTCCGGTCCGATTTCAAAAACCGCTCGGTAACCGAAATTTGAATTCAAAAAATTTGAAAAAATAAAAAACTTTAAAAAAAAATCAAAAAAATCTTAAAAAAAACTAGACATAATTCTAAGAACTTCTGTGAAAAAACATTTCAAAAATAATGTCGTTTGCATCATATTCTATAGGGAGAAAGTTTGAAAAAAAATTGAAAAAAATTGAAGCGCGCGGCTCAATTATTAACTCATGTTAAGGAAAAGTGTAACATGCAAACACATATTTTTATTGTATAAAACGTATTTTAAGAGAATCTTTAAAATTGATTTCACTTTATTTAGAGTTTTATTAAATTCTCTATGATTTTTACAAAGTTCACAAGCATAAAGTGAATATGTTAAGAAACATCACTGTAATTAATTTTTTCATGTCTACTATTATTTTTTCTACGTAAATCATAATATAAATAAGCTAATGAAAGTGGTTTCACTAATTTTTAAGGTGTGATGCGTCAGTTATGAATTAATCTAGTCGCAACACATTTACACAATCATGCATGTTACAATAACTAATTCATGAGTTCATATATTTTTAAAAGATATAGGATCATGTAAGAAGACTATCAAAATTAGTTTCATGATTTTTGGATTAGCAAAGAGTAAACTATGCAATTACCTTGGTTTAACAAATAAAATTTCTCACAGAAAATTTTGAACTTTTTTATGAGTATAAATACTTTTATCATGTAGATCATGTTACAAGGAAGCCAACAAAATTTGTTTCACTTGATTTGAAGCTCGGATGAATTAGTTATTGATTTTACAAGATTGAACCCTTTTTTAGGTTTTTTGTTGAACTGCGCTGAAATTCGATAAAACCGCTCGATAAATCGAGAAAACCGAGCGGTTACCGACCCAAACCGCTCGGTAACCGACCGAATCAAAAATGCGAGAAAATCCCTCGGTAACCAACCCAAACCGCTCGGTAACCGACCCAAACCGCTCGGTTACCGAGAGGGCAAAAACATGATTTTTTCGCAAAAATTTAAAATTTGCCGAATGAATTTTCTCCGATTTTTTTTGAATTTTTGACCGGTAACTGCAGTTATCGCGCATTTTCGGTTACCGCCGGAGCTCGGTAACCGAGCTCCAGTCGGTAAATGAAACCTTGGCGACGACAAGTAAGGGCGTGTGGTGGGCGGAGGAGGACACATGCACGACTAGCTTGGCATGGGCACAAGTGGCTGAGCTACATGTGCCCGGAAGTGGAGTTTGGAGTGTTGTGTGCAGTGTGCATTTTCTACTCAGCACCTTGGCGTCAAACCTCAGGACGCCAAGCTACGAGGCCTGGCGTGGAGCCACATGACCATGACTTCGAGCTTTCTACCACGCTAGCTCCCTTGCCCGCATCTCATCCTAAGTGGCACATATCGGTGTTATGTGAGAAGACGCTGAGCTATGTTCCCTCGGCATCGTGGGCTACAATGACGAGGTAAGTGTCCATTTTTTTTAAAAAAGTTTCATCAGAAGTCTATTTGTAAAAATAGCACCTGGAGGTACGGACGCCGTCGACTGCCGTGGCCCATTCCTGGCTCTAGGTTCGATTGGGCTGGGATTTCCCCGCCCACCGTCCATCCAAATGATCTTAGTGGCAAGGTTGGGAAAGCTTTTACTTCGTCGAGGTTTTACCCGGGGAGGCCCATCTAAACAGAGATCTTATCAACTTTTAGTGGCAGCTGAGCTCTATTTTCTATCCATAGCCGTATGACGTCCGATTTATCGAACACCTGTAAATCATCCACATGATTCAGAGTCAGGTATATACTTTATAATTCAAATATACTCACGAACATCTGAAAATACTATTTTTGTAGATGATGTAAATCATCCATATGATTCAGAGTCAGGTATATACTTTATAATTCAAATATACTCACGAAGTCACGAACATCTGAAAATACTATTTTTGTAGATGATGGAATAACATTATTCCAGCATCTGCATCAAAAGATGCACGTAGTCTCTGAAAGTATTATTATCAATTGAGATCAGATGATAACCGCTCCTTTTGTTTCTTCAGTGCCTCAAAGGATATTCCTATAGCGTGGATACACCATAAGAAGACATTGTGTGGGCCTGCCTTTCATATGTATCTTTCGCCTATGTTCTCGTCACCAAGCTGTTCTTGAATGAGAGAGCACGATTCTCCAAGCTCATGCTTTACCTCCGTGCCAATGAAAATCCAAGATCCTCGTGAAAAAAACAAAGAAAATAGTAAGCATCAAGCTTATAGCTGAGGTATATAATTGTACTGTCAGGTTGATGTTTATGGTGTGATCGATGAGGTAGTGAGTAAAGAACAATTACAGTTTCACATGATACCTTGTTGGTTGGTATTCTTAGAAAGTTTAAGACAACAAATAATGTTATGTACAGTGCTGTTGTCTTTAAACCGGACTCCTTATGAATTTAGAGATGATACTAAAACTGAAGACACCACATGCAATGAATGTCTCACCGTGACCTTGCAAGATCGTACGTTATCTCGGTGTGACCAAATAGACAGTTAGACACTCTACCTCTTCATGTTCTTTTTTCTCCACCTAAGGTTCTTTCTACGTGGCAACTTAGATTTTGATGTCGTAGGCCAGCAATATACATGCTATATATATACGGGTGTTTGTAGTGTGTGCTTAAGAAAGTAGAGATAAGGAAACTCAATGGATGTTGAGTCTGCCCGCATGCAGTCCGCAGAGAGTGGCTACGGCAAATATTCCTAAACTAAACTTGATTCTAAGTCAAGGAAATCTAACTCTAAACACATAAAAAGAATTCAATCAGCCTACCTAAGTGTCAACTGATGGAAAATAAGTTCGCAGATTTGATGCCCTCCCCTCAATACTTATGCTATATTACCCTCGACGAAATTTGAGATACTAAGAATAATACTAAACAATAGGTTGCACAAAATTGCCTTTTCAAAAGTAATCACCACAACAAAAACCCAACAGAAAACATGGTGAGAACAAGTCTTCAGCAACCGCGCACATATATTCATTGAAGATTGTAGTTGCAGCATTGGCCTACTAAGTGTTGGAATATAAAACAATTTTATGTTTAATTTAATCTATAAATAAACTGATATGATCATATTACCAGAGCATAATCTAGACATGTGTACGAAAGCACAACAAATGACTATATCTACTATACTCGAAATTAAAAATTACAGAAAATAAAATACGAGTAACATGATTTTTACGTACTCGTCCTGCACTGTGGATGTTGCTGAAGATGCTGGTTGTACCGTGTTGATGGCACAATCAATTCTGCTAACGATGCGCCGAAATTGTTGACGATAACAGCGGGCAGTGCCCAAGCGACCAGAAAGATGAACCGTGGTGAATAATTTGAGCAGTTGCGCGGAGCGCTTCCCAAAAACCTTATTCGCCCTCTCCCAGTGCAAGATCTCAAGAGCGAGGGTTTCGGAGACCTACTCTCCTGGTTGCCGGTGCACGCTGACGCCGGGATGGAGTAAACTACAATGGTAGCACAACAGAAAGAGAAAGAAACAAAACCCTAACTCTTATATAGACTCATATAATAAGAGTGTTCCCAATTTTAGAGCTACTCTCAATTAACGGTCTATATTTTCGTATACCCAAAGAGGTGGGGGTCCTTGCATATATATAAGGGGAAACCCCCCACCTCCACCTCCATTAGCAATATAGTACTAATAGAGGGTGAGCCTTAACATAGGCCACCTCTCCACGATGAGCCATTAAGATTTATTAGGAATTATTACATGGGTCGGCCCCAATAATTCTAACAATCCCCCACTAGATCTCAAAGTCCCATAGAGAATTTTATTTGATATACCAGTGTTTCAGTGGAGACTGTTAAGTTTAACATCCACCTAGAACATCAAGCTACAGTCATTCACAACTTAAACAATGGACTATACATTGAATTGCAAGTTGTCTGCAAACAAGTTTCACTTAAAGCCATAACTGATACTTGGCTGCCAGTAGACTACCCCGCGGGTGGAGCATATAAGTCATGCTCCATGGTTTCTTCATGAATTTACTAGAGATCACTCAAATCTTATGACTGCGACTAACAGTCAGACTCATATAGGTGTATTCTTTCAAGAATGCCTTGTAGGTCAGCATCTTTGCTACTTAAAGCCAACAGAACACATTAAGGTATTAGCCAACCTGCCTTACAGATCTCTGAGAGTATTGCATCTTCACTCGAGTGGGTCAAACAACAAAGGTACTCTCCTCCAGTTAGACCAATAGCTTGTTCTTCCCAAGTCCTAATTCATGGGATCTTCGATCATATAGGTTGGGTTACCACTATGGTATAATTCACATGAGTCTCATACCCATCTTCTTTGATGCATTATCTATCACACTCCATGATAGTCCCTTTGTAAAGGGATATGCTAGGTTCTTAGCTATTTGGACATAATCCAAGGTTATCACTCCAGAGTTTCTCAAGTTCCCGACAGACTTCAATCGTCTCTTTACGTGTCTTGAGGCCTTGTCATTATCTTTAGAACTGTTTACTTTGATAATAACCGTCTGATTATCACAGTTCATAAGGATAGCAGGTATCGGTTTCTCAACCACAGGTAAGTCCATTAACAACTCACGTAGCCATTCTGCCTCAACAGTGTCTGTGTCTAATGCAGTGAGTTCTACTTCCATAGTTGACCTCATCAAGATGGTCTGTTTGCAAGACCTCCATGACACAGCTGCACCACCTAGAGTGAATACATATCCACTTGTGGCGTAAATCTCATCAGCATCCGATATCTAGTTTGAATCACTATAACCCTCTAGTACCGATGGGTACCCGGAATAATGAAGACCATAACTCATAGTACCAAGCAAATAGCGCATGACTCGTTCAAACACACACCAATGTTCATCACCCGAGTTAGAAGTAAAGCGACTCAATTTGCTCACAACAAATGAGATGTTGGGCCTTGTAGCACCAGCTAGGTACATGAGTGATCCAATAATCTAAGAGTATCTCAGTTGATCCCTGCCACTTTTCTTATTCTTTCAAAGTATCACACTAGGATTATAAAGTGTTGGAGAAGGCTTACTGTCCTGGTAACCAAAGCGGCTCAAGACCTTCTTAATATAATGAGATTGTGTAAGAGTAATCCCATTCTCTCCTTTGATTAACTTGATGTTTAAGATTACATCAGCCTTACCCAGATCTTTCATATCAAAGCTATGAGATAAGAAAGACTTGACCTCATTAACCACGTCAAGGTTTGTTCCAAATATCAGTATGTCATCAATATACATGCACAATATAACTCCCTCACCCCCACCATGGCGATAGTACACATATTTATCTACCTCATTGATCGAAAAATCTGCAGATGTTAAAGTTCTGCCGAACTTCTTATGCCATTGTTTAGGAGCTTGTTTAAGGCTATAAAAGGACTTCAACAACTTACACACCATACATTCTTGACCTTTTACTACAAACCCATCAGACTGTTCCATATAAATTTTCTCGTCCAACTCTCCATTAAGGAAAGCTGCCTTAACGTCCATCTGATGAACGATGAGACCATGTGAGTTAGCCAAGGAAAATAGCACTCGAATAGTAGTCAATCTCGCAACAGGTGAATAAGTATCAAAGAAGTCTTCACCTTTCTTTTGGGTATAACCCTTAGCCACAAGCCGAGCCTTATACTTTTCAATAGTACCGTTAGGCCTAAGCTTCTTCTTGAACACCCACTTGCAACCCACAGGTTTGCATTCATAGGGTCGTTCTGTGACCTACCAAGTTTCGTTTGCGAGGATGAAATCCATTTCTCTCCGTAAAGCCTCCTTCCAGTAGTCTGCATCTGAAGATGCAAACACTTCTGAGATAGACTTGGGAGTGTCATCCACAAGGTATACAGTGAAATCATCACTAAAAGACTTTGCAATCCTTTGTCTCTTACTCCTCCTAGGAGCTTCACTGCCATCCTCCTCAGGTTCTTACTCATGTATTTGTTCAATAATCTCAAGAGGTGGAGGAGGTTCAAAGATTATCTCAAAAGATAGTCTAGACATGTTATGTAAATCTTTCATAGAAAATATGAGCTCAAAAAATGTTGCATCACAAAACTCCATCATTGTATCGACATGCACGTCAAGTACCTCAGATTTAACCACTAAAAACCTATAAGCAATGCTCCGATAAGCATATCCCAGAAAGACACAATCCACTATTTTAGGTCCAAGCTTGCACTTTTTAGTTATTGGTACATTGACTTTCGTCAAGCATCCCCAAGTGCGCAAATAAGAAAGTGATGGCTTTCTCCCTTCCCATTCTTCATATAGGGTTTTCTCCTTATCCTTAAGAGGAACTCTATTCAGGACATGACATGAAGTCAACAGAGCCTCCCCTCACCATGCCTTAGATAATTCCGTAGTGTCTAACATGCCATTAACCAAGTTAGTCAATATGCGGTTCTTTCATTCGGCAACCCCATTTGACTGGGGTGAATAGGGAGGTGTCCTCTCATGAATAATCCTATATTTCTCACAGAATAAATCAAAATCACTAGAGAAATACTCTCCACCACGATCTGACCTAATTCTTTTGATATTTCTCTCTAGTTGATTCTCAACTTCTGCCTTATAGATTTTAAAGTGATCTAGAGCCTCATCTTACATTTTTAACAAATAAACATAGCAATATCGAGTCGCATCATCAATCAAAGTCATGAAATATCTTTTTCCACCCTTCGTCAACACACCATTCATTTCACACAGATCTGAATAAATGAGTTCTAGAGATGCCAATTTTCTCTTCTCGGCTGCCCTGTGGGGCTTACAAGGTTGCTTTGATTGCACACAACTATGACACTTAGAACCTTTGACCATGGAAAAATTTGGAATTAAACTCATGCTGGAAAGTCAAGTCATAGAACTAAAATTCAAATGACATAATCGCGAATAACAAACACTAGCATCATCATTAGCATTGCTATAAATATGGTTCACAGACTTATTGCTGAAATCAGAAAGGGAAAAATGGAACAGGCCTCCACACTCATAGTCTTTACCAATAAATTGTCCATGCTTTGACACTACTACTTTATTGGACTCTAACACCACCTTAAACCCGTCTCTACAAAGAAGGGAGCCGCTAACTAGATTCTTGTTCATTGTAGGGACATGCTGCACGTTCCTTAGCTGCACAATCTTTCCCGAAGTTAACTTCAGATCTACCGTGCTAATACCACGAACAGAAGCATGTGACTCATTCCCCATTAGGATGGAAGAATCATAGACGACCTGATAAGATGAGAACATTGAGATATCAGCACACACATGAACATTGGTCCCTGTATCAATCCACCAATTGGTAGACTAAAATACTGAAAACACTGAGGGTAAATTTTCATACCCTGCAGCTCTGTTTCCAGCTTCGCCAATGGTCACCACATTAGCAGTCTTTGAGTTCTGCTTTTGTGGAGCCTTTCTTCCCTTGCGGTCTGGACAATCCTTGGCGAAATGTCCAATCTCACCGCACACAAAGCAAGACAGTTTTGTTGTCTTCTTCTTCTTCTTCTTCTTGAAGGTGATAGTTTTGTTTGGCTTATTATCTTTCCCTTTGTTCTTAGTGTGGAAGGGCTTTGGCACCATATTGGTGCTAGTCTGTCCCTCGCCTCCTTGTAGACTCACATCCTTAGCCCGAACTTTCTCCTTAACATCAAGAGACGCGATCATTCTCTCAATAGTAATCTCTTATCTCTTGTGCTTTAGAACAGTGGCAAAGTTTCTCCACGAATGAGGTAACTTGGCAACGATGCCTCCAGCCACAAACTTGTCGGGTACATTGACCTTGAGGAGTTCGAGTTCCTTCACGATGCACTGAACCTCATGAGCCTGCTCGACTACAAAGCAATTTTCAACCATCTTATAGTCATGATACTGCCCCATAATATACAGTTTACTTCCTGCATCTGATGCACCGAATTTAGCATTCAGTGTATCCCACAACTCCTTCGTTCTTTGTATGTGCATATACACATCACAAAGATGGCCACCAAGAACGCTAAGAATGCATCATACAAAGATTGTATTGGCATCCGTGAATGCCTTTTCCTGCTCAGCAGCAAGGGTTCCTTCCGGCTTGCCCTTAGCCACCCAGTAGACATTCATAGCCGTCAGCCACATAGTGACCTTGACTTGCCATCTCTTAAAGTGCACACCAGAAAACTTATTTGGCCTCAGTGCATCGACAAAATCAGCCATTGATAAATCTAAGTGCCTACAATAAGGTTTTTGGATTGTTAGAGTATAAGGCACTTTTATATTTAATTTAATCCATAATTAATTCATGAGCAGAAACTGATAAACTGATATGATCATATTACCAGAGCATAATCTAGATATGTGTATGAAAGCACAACAAATGACTAGATCTACTATACTCGAAATTAGAAATCGCAGGAAATAAAATTTGAGTAACATAATTTTTACGTACTCATCCTGCGCTGTGGAGGTTGCTGAAGATCTCAAGAGCGAGGGTTTCGGAGACCTGCTCTCCCGGTTGCCGGGCACGCTGACGCCGGGATGGAGTAGACTACTGCGGCAGCACAACACAAAAAGAAAGAGGTAAAAACCCTAACTCTTATATAGACTCACATAATGAGAGTGTTTCTAATTTTAGGGCTACTCCCAATTAGCAGTCTATGTTTTCGTGTACCCAAAGAGGTGGGTGTCCTTGCATATATATAGGGGAAAACCCCCTACCTCCACTTCCATTAGCAATATGATACTAATAGAGGGTGGGCCTCAACATGAGTCACCTATCCATAATATGGGTCTTTGAGATTTATTAGGAATTATTACATGGGCCGGCCCCAATAATTCTAACACTAAGACACGTAGAAATAAGATATTGACAGGCTCTAGCCGCCGGAGTTGACGATATCAATCGACACCAATTTATTGTTAACGATAGATGCAATGCTCGCTAGTAGAAGCTGAGAGTGGCGGTCATGGGGGCAAAATCGGACCACAGAGGCACTTAATCGGACCACAACTTGTTCCAAATAGCTTAGTAGTTGTCCATACGTTGCTTGAGATGAGAAGAAGCAATGCATGGGATTTGTACTCATGCAAGGCATTGGAGGAGAACTTTAATATGGAGGTGTATATAAACATAGTGTCACAACTGGTGCAAGGTGATACATTGACTACAGTGGAAGGATCAGGCTAGCAAGTGATACATGAAGAGGATGGAGGGCATATCGGGGAGGGCAGTTCCGGTAGAGAGGGAGCTAGAGTGGACCCTTTTGAGGTAGATGCATGATGCATGGATGATGAAGCCGGTGGTAGCAGGGATGAAGAAGCTGCTGACAACGATAACCCGGTGCCGACGATCCAGTACTTTCATGGTGCTGGCCTACATAATTGTATTATCGTTGAGTATAACACCTTATCTAATTGGGGATACCAGAATAGCGACATCCAGGTCGAGTAATAGTTTCGTGACAGGGAGAGGTCATCCAGTTTATTAGCACCTATGCTATAATGACAAGAACGGACCACAAGTGCATCCGATCTAACCCTACGGAGTATGAGATCAGGTGTATCAAGCACCCGAATTGTCCTTATTTCGTATAGGCACATAAGCTGAAATATGAGAACTATTTTGTGATCAATAGACACACCTCACATAAATGCAATGAAGAGGCTATTAGAAATGTGAGCCACGTCGTTTATGCGAGGTTCATAGCCCAACTCCTCATCACCCTTGTTGGCACAGACATTTGTTTGTCACCAAAATCCATTATGGAGGAGGTGCAGACTAAGACGAGTATGCTGGTCAATTACCACACCACGTGATGAGCGAAGCAAAAGGCGTTGAAGATGTTGTTTGGAAGCTTCAAGGAGTCTTACAACTATGCTCCGAGGCTATTGCAGAAGATTGCCATGACGAATCCAGGGACTCAATGGGCCATGGTGGATGGACCGATCAAGCTAGAGGATGGATCATAAAACACCACTAACCGATATCTCATTAGGTTATTCTAGTCCTTTGGATAATGCATCGAAGCTTTCAAACATTACATGCCGGTTGTATGTGTGGATGTCACATTTCTGAGCGGCAAATACCATGGTACCCTTATAACAGTGATAGCGGCGGATGCAAATAATCAGATCATTCCTCTCACATTTCCATTGGTTGAGAGTGAGAACAATGATAACTGACTGTGATTCCTCACATTGGTGATGACATGTGTCATGGGCAACAGGGAACGAGTTTGCATCATCTCAGACCACAACAAGGGCCTTCTGCATGCGTTGGACGTGCTGCATGATAGCACAAACTACTGCATTGCATGGCCTGATGTGGAGAGAAGATGGTGCATGCGATACTTGGGAGTGAACCTGTATACAAGGTACCGCAGCAAGTCTCTTGTAAAGAGATTCAAATGGTTGTGTTTGCAGAACCAGCAGACAAAGTTCAACGAGATATGGACAGAGTTAAATGAGACCACTCGTAAGATGATGACAGATCAACGAGCATAGGAGGATCATCTGCGAACGCAAATAATTGGGGGACAAACTATCGTTAGCCGTTCATATGTTATGTTTAGCCAGTGAATAGCGGGGAAGTCAACAGAGCGTTGGGCCCTACTCCATGACACTCATGGTGCCAGGTTAGCACATAGAATTTAAATGATCATATTGTACCCTTTCTTATGCAAATAAACCTTCTAAAATTATTATATCTCATGTTAGGTACACCATCATGACAATGAACATAGTGGAGACGTTCAATAATATCCTAAAGGGAGTATGAGGCCTCCCGTTTTGTGCAATCATTGAGCTCATATTCTATAGAATAGTGGACTACTTTTGAGACTGTGATAATGCTGTTATGAATTGAAGTACACGATTTGCACCTAAGGTGGAGAAAACCATATTCAGAAGGAGAAACAAGGCACACTTTTATCGGACAAGGATCTACGACCTGACCAACAATGAATTCGAGTTCATGTGCCTCCATAGGTATGCTTTAGGTTATAGCACAGGGGACACCATACAATAATGTCAACTTGGGCCTCATGAGGTGAAGTGCATATACAATAAGCCAAAACTGCACCATATCACATGCTCGCGTGTCATAGCTGCTTGCAGAGACATGGGTGACAATGACAGATCACAATACATAGCACCATACTTCACGATCGATGCATTGAGGAGCACATGGCTTCCAAAGATGTGGTCCTTCAACATCGGAGTAGCTACAAAAAGATCGAGGGGCCTAGTGGGTACCTTATCCCCGAGCACGACGCACAGATCCTGGAAGACCTAGAGCCAAGAGGCTGCAGGGTAACATGGGTGACACACATGTGGGGAACCGTCCAAATAATATTCTAATTAATCACCAGGAGGATCATTATTTATAATCACAATCTCGATGATTAAACAGAATATCATCCCGATAGTCTCTGCACGTGTTTTGTGCCCAAGATCGGAACACATGCTATCCAACAAATAGCATCACAATATAGCTTAAGAAAGAGCAAGTAATTAACATTTACATTACAAGTCTTTAGCATGCAACCATTTCGATAATTTACATCAAAAGATAACAACAACTACGTAGCAGAAATATAAACCTATACAACAAAAGAAAGTGGAGCCACATGCCCTTAGGCTCCACCCCAAAAGCACGACCTCCGAGAGTAGGATGCACTACTCTTGCCCGCCACCCTGATCGGCAGGCACAAAGTAGCCAAACACTGACTCCGCCTCACCAGCAGCACCTGAAAACGCAGGCATGAGTACGAAGGTACTTGCAAAACTTAAACCATATAAAGCACATATATATAGCTCGACTCCAATGATTATGCTTTGAGCCATTAGTAAGGAAAAACCACATGGTTAAGTTAAACATAAGCGGTAAGCAATCTAGACATATATGTTTGAGCAACTAACTTAACCAACAATAACATAAATCTGCCCTGCCATAACCAACTAAACATACATAACTGGAACCATAAGAACATACATGTAACAAAGACCAACTCAACCATCTCCCACATATCCAACCATCAACCACAAGCGAAAAACTCTACGACCGATGCAGACAGACAGAAGCATGCTCATGACCGAGAGCGCGACATTTCGAAATATTTTTACACCCTGCAGGGGATACTCTAGACCCACACGACTTAAGGACCATACGACTTGCATGACCACACAGATCCATACAAGGGGTACTCATGTCAACCTTTCCCAATAAGCCCCAACCATTTGGATCATACATCGCTCAACGCAGAGGTACTAGAACTACTCCCGGAGCAAACTAGCACCTCTTACAAGCCCGCTCGCTCACACCGTCGATGTTCATGCCCAAAAGATCACAGCTACAGAGGTATTCGGCTTGCCTTACCATTAGATCGGCATGTGATGAGTAAGGTAAGTGTTAAAGCTGACTACACTGATGATCAGTGCTTAAACGACGCAAGCGGTCTACGGTATCCAGGTTTCTCTCCCATCCTGCCCCCAGGACTTTCCTCCGGTGCAAATAACACCCCTAGCACCGCTCACATCTCGTCTCATACTCACCACTCATCCAACCATCATCATCACATATCCAACATTGTTATCGTTGTGAAAGTAAATAACACCTATGCTCGCGAACGATGAGACAATTCACCGCTCGACTTCTACCGAATGACCTATGCATTTGCTAAGCATTTCGATTTAACTTGTAATCTAGACACCAACAACATACTCAAGGCGATATGGAGAGGATAAACAACAATTCAAGGTAGAAGTAATACATTCAACATAGGATCTACCCACTTGTACCTGATCTCGACTCGACAAATGCAACATACATAAGCATAGATTATCAATTTTAGACTTCATTTAATTGAACAAAGGTGCAATATGCTTAGTTGCTTGCCTTGCTGCTCAGGTGGCTACCTATAGTTACCCACGTAACACTCGTAGAAATCTGGAAGATTGGAGTCGTCTTCGATCACGGTCGCCTCCCGCTTCGGCTCCTTGTTCACTAAAGAAGAGCGCATGCAATGATGAGCATGAGTGAATGCAACAAGGTATGCCACAATGCTTAACAACATGCTAAAAGTATAAGACATGCGAACCAATGCAATACTAAACGATCTAAATGAAATCTGGAAACTAACAGCCATCCGGAGTATCTGGGTTGGTTCGGAGTGTCTGGGTTCGGACCCTCTGGGTGAACCTCCAGAAGAGGCGCCCAGTTACCACCTTTTTGCTTGTCTGACCCGGAGTATCCGGGTGAATCCGGAACATCCGGGTTCCGGAGCCTCCGGGCCATCCTCAGGTAAAAGCTCTCGGTTAGCCACTGTTCTAACTTAACGGGGATGTGCCGGACACTCCGAGTGAGGCTCCGGGAGAGGCTCTCGGTTATTCATTAACGCAATTACCCGGAGTCTCCGGGATTACCTGGATTATCCAGGTGATGCAGACTTAGGTTCTTCCACAACTTTTCCCCCAATCGATTTGACTCACTTTACAAATCTGTGCTACACAAATGTGTATATGCCCTATCCAAAGGATTCTAAACCTAACTTGCACCCTAAACCCTAACTAATTGTAAACACAATTCGACGGACGATTTCTGCTGAACACGGAGTATCCGGGTGAGGCTGGAATATCCGGATCAGCCCAGAAAACTGCTCTCAAGTGGATTTTTGGTTGATTTGAGTTGCGATCTTTTCCAAGCCTAATGGAACTTGTTAGGGGTAGTCCAAGGGTCCTGGAACTTACTCATTAAATGGCAACACGACTCTAGAGCTCATATTTGCCCAAAACTCCATTTTTGCTCTAAAAGCTCAAGAACTTTAAGGACTTCAAGAACTACTCAATTCTTCCATGAAAACGAAAATGAATTGGATAGATGAGTAGCTTATGAGCTAAGAATCGCAATGGTAACATATGCGTACCTCAAATCCTTCTCTTAAGGTCAGATTTTTGGGAGAAAGGGAGAGAGAGCTTGAGTGGGAGAGTGAGAGAGGGCCTGCTATAGCTGTGCTGCACGGTGGAGGCATGGGGAGTGAGGGAGGAGAGAGAGGGAGTAGGTGGTGCTGCCTCTTTTGGTGGTTGGGAGGGTGGGCCCACTTATGGGGCCCACGAATTAGAGAAATGAGGTATTTTCAATGCGATTTCTATTCTTTTCTCTCCCAAATTTTTTTCTCTTATCCAAATGACCCAAAATAAATTGCTCTAATGTGCCAAAATAATTCCCCTCGAAATTAATTATGACGCTAATGACACATGATTAAGCTTAATCTCATGATTATGGAATTTGGGACGTGACAGCACATGTTCCACTTTCTTTTGGCGAGATGGCCGTAACATTGAGGGATGTGGCAATGCTGACCGGGCTGCCAATCAGGGGCACCTCGTTAGTAGTTTCGTGGCCAATAAAGGAGCAGTGGAAGGGTTACATTGGGGGCATATAATTATTTATTATGTAAGGCACTTCAAATATTGTAGTGCTATTCAAGCTTCATTGATCATCTGCATCTTGTAGGTTTGGTATGCAATATGACAAGAAGGATGTTGGCCTCTCCATGTCCTGGATTCATGTGTTGCCATAGTTCAGTCCATGCCCTCCGAATATGGACGAGGCTACAGTTATACCTCACTATAAGGTGTACTTGTATGTCCTGCCGGGAGGCATCATATTCTGCAACACGGCAGACGATTATGTCGTCCTCCATATTGTATGATTATCGAGTCAGCTTGTGTGACATCCTTATGAGACGTTATCTTATAATTAGGGATCTGTTATGCTGGCTGCCACCTACAGAGGATTGTGCGATGCAACCTAGTGATCAAAAAAGAAGAGATATGTTATAGGCTGCCTACGCCTCTTACAGCTGTGGAGCTGGGAGTACCTCCCGGTTTATCGGCCTTAGGTGCTCAAGAGCTACTATCCAGTCCTCATATTTGATGGCATTACAGATGACATGAGGCATACGATAGGATATCGGTGGATGCATGTTAGGCTGAGATGGAGTCAGCAACAAGATCATGGTAGCTACTCCCGGGTGGTCAGTGATTTAGACGTCCTTAGTGCTGATCTCGTTGAGTGGGATCCATGACATATGGCACAATTGGCTGAAATTGCGACTAGAGAGATCATCGCATGACTTAGACTTATAGATGACTAGATGCTTCTTGTTGTACATGAATAATGTGAAAGTATATTCTCCTAAGCATGTACAAAGACAATTCGAGTACTAACAGGTGGTGCCATTACCTCCCCCACGAGATGCCGGTTGGGCACACGAGTAAGTGTGCTATTGTAGGTAGCATTAGTACCTTAGGTCATCTATGTTAATAAATTATAACTATTTATGTTATGTACAAGAGGAGCACACAGGGGGTAGAGGCATGCGGGACTGGGCATCCGTGAATGCCGAGCACCTATAGAGGTGGACTGAGTCAGCCGTGATGAATGTCGTAGTTCTTGCTAAACAATACGACGACGACGTGTATTGGGAGTAACTTTTGTGATATCGTCTACGCACGTGTTCCTCCTTACTCGACGGACTTGTAGAGCCGGCACTCAGACCTTTCCCTGAGGATCGTGCCTGCCTTATTCATGTTGTGGTAAGTGATGTGGTACTTATAATGATTTTTATTGGTTAAACCTCTGTATTACTGATATGTCCCTCATCTTATACAAACCGAAGAGGCGTACGAGATGCATACGCAGGCAGAGCAAGCTTGTGGGGAAGCAAGCAGGTCATCAACGTGGAGGAATCAGAACCCTCTCCGGGACTACATGAGGACTAGAGGGTCCTGCTTCCTGTCCACTATATGTGGTCTAGGTGGTTATGCCCCCGCGTTGTAGGGGATATGACCTACTAGCTATGGATCCATCTCGTGCCTCCCACAACAAACGCTCGTCTAGTACCCATGACAAACCTATTTGAGCATAGTTGCGAGAGGCACCTACAGCTTCGAAGCATCACGAGGAGTGCACGCAGGCTCCTGCACCCGAGTAGTGTAAATTGGGTTCACAAGCCCCACAGTAGACACATTCTCCTCAGACTATGTTGACACCTCCACCTACAGCATCGACTCATCACGAGGACGTCATTGACTGCACGCAGCAGATGCCTGACTGGAGCGACACACATGATTTTGACTGGGTTGTTGCAATGCAGGGTGCCAACTTCATCGAGCTCCTCAGCGCACAGTAGCCCTAATATCCCGATGCACCTAGGGGTTCACAGTGGTACCAGCAGGGCAAGCCTTCGACACATCGGACTCCGTCAGAGCACGTTCTAAGGGCGTCCACACTGCCTCATGAGGATCCTTCTTCATTGTACATGCAGGGCAGAGTTAGCGGGGTGGGATATACGTTAGGTAGGGGTCCCACAGGGTAGGACGATGATGATGAAGAGTAAGGGAACACGTGGCAGGTGCCATCGCATGCCACAAGGATGAGGGCTACAAACCCACCAGACGCGTACACTCTTGGGGATTCCGTGTGGCGTCATCGTCGTTGAGTCGTCAGTGTTGTTTGTTCGGTGCACTTGTACTTATTAATGACACATGTATTATTGATTTTATTGTCGTAGTCATTCTTATTATGTGTTATTCACTGTATTATTAATTTAATTGTTTTTAATTTATGTAATGTTTGTCAAATAATTATGACACATAATTTTATTTGTTAGTTATTTATTAAGCTTTGTTACATATAATTATGATATTTAATACTTGTTTAATTTTTTTAAATAATTAGGGATTTATACTTTGGTGCAGAGCCATAACGTTGCAGTGAAGGATCGATAAATCTATGGCGGTATCTTTGAGTACAAGTTTTCCACAGATACCTATAACGATCTATATAGCACTTAATGTCTCCTTGCAGGTTGTGCATCAAGAGAAGAATGATCCTTTCAAGGAGAACAACCTTCTATTATGCGTTAACCGTTCCATTCCAACATGTGACCACCAAGGACCTTAGAACCCTCTTGTACAAGTAGCGTCAAACGTATCTCAGGGTATGCGAACTGGCCTACCGACCATCCTTCTGTTATAGGTTTCTCTAGGAGGAAAAATGATAGTGATGTTGCCCGACCAGTATGCATCCCACATTCAGAATCGTAATTTCCTATGTGCTCGCCTACTTATCTTTTTTCCATTGATTTGAATGCTCCTCTTTTGCATTAGGTATTTTTGGAAGACGCATAGTTGATCAACAAAGATATCATAAACTTCTTGGTGATGTATATGCTCTTCGGTGGGGGTGTTATGCCTGATTTGTGTAAAAGACGACAACGATCAGCGAACATAAGGGGTACAAGGACACCCTCTACTACTCATCTAGAAAATAATGAGACTGATGATTTCATGCCCCCAATGCCTCGACGTTCCAGCAGCAATACAAGACAAGGTTCAATGATCACTACAAGAGGACGTTCACGCAACACATCAAGCACTACGTGAAAAACAGACAAAGGAGACACGAAATGAGGTGACAGATCATAACATAACCCGTCACTGATGATAAAAGTGATGGGTCATAGTTGTGACCCGTCACTTATGACTTATCATAAATGACGGGTCATCCAAGCCAGTCATTGGTGATGGGTCACAACTTGACCCGTCACTAATGACTAACTCATCAGTGACGGGTCATCCTAGCTAGTTATTAGTGATAGGTTACAACTTGACCCGTCACCAATAACTTGATCAATACATAGAGCTATCATTTCATGTATTGTGTGTATATATATACCCCTAGGTATTCATACATATACTTAGGTTTATGTAGATACATATACACAACATATATATACGCAACATTTTTCTCTATGCAAAAGTGCATGTGCATATACTCATATATGTATAGTAGGCCAAAAAAAATTATTTTTCTTTTATTTTTCTCTTATTTTTTTCTCACCTAAGCAACATTAGAATAGGAATTATTGTACAATTTTGCTCAAGTTTGATATAAGGGATGACAGCTATGGACACAAACACGCGTTTCGAAAATGGTGCAGAAACTTTCGGGGGCGAGAAGTCAATCTTCTAAGCCATTTTTGGCCTAGAAATATTCTACAAACCTGATGAAGTGGGGGAGAAATGGATGTAACTTTTTATGTAGATGTCCGTAGAGTAAAAAAAATTCAAAATTAGAGTTCGTATGCAAAAGTTATGCCCTTTTTACTAAAAGCACTCTGGTTCAACATTTCGAAAAAAACATCATCGGTGACCCGTCACTTATGCATAAGTGACGGGTCAAAGTTATGACCCATCACCTATTACCTTTGACAACGAAGGTTAAAAGGACAGTATAACCTGTTTCTATCACAAGCACGTGATAGCCGAGGTGGTAAGGGAGTCGCGCGAGGCTAGGCGTGGGTTTGAGTCCCATGAAATGCAAAGACCAAAATAATTTTGAAAATGATGTGGATTGGGCATATGCGATGGGCCTTGTATTAGGGTGCCTCTCGGGTGAAAAAATATTTTTTTTTTGACTTTTTCGTGTCTAAAAAATGTGAAACATGGTTAACAGTCATAAGTGACGGGTCACTGTTACGACCCATCACTTATGTTCAGTTATAAGAGACGGGTCACTGTTATGACCCGTCAACTATGATCACATTGGTGACGGGTCTGTACCCGTCACCCATAACGACTCATCAGTGATGCGTTCGGGGTAACGGGTCGCCTGTCACCCATAAGGGTTATCACCCATCACCCATGTTATTTTTTCACGTAGTGGAGATAGCGTACCAACAAGGAAATAGGACGTGCTACTACCATCATAACTCAAGATGACGATGATTTCATATCACAACGGCCCCTCCCTCCGAGGTCTCAATCTCCAGAGGATATTGATGGCCCTAAAAATGATGGTGGATTCGCTGATACCCATCCTTGCAACTTCCTATTATCACCTTGGAGACAACAATCATCTTACCCTAATAGCATTGACTGGCACATATGATATTCTTTCACTAATTTACGTCGCCACTTTCCTCCGCCGTCTTGAGATGATCTATGTATTCAACATCTATACACTATGAATTATGCAAATGTCAGGAATGACTATTTATTTTGGTTACATTTCTATTTCATTAGTTCACTTTGATGGATATATAGTTTGTGTCTTATATTAACATACTATGTTACGAACTATCTGTGAGCTTTATGTCTAATCAATGTCATGGTATGTTTATTATATTAACGTACTATCCAAGCACAATTCTTTCCAACATATGAAAAATATTTGTGAACTCAAGCTTTAGACACGCCAATGCTTATGCTAGTGTCCTCTTATGACTAATATTGTAGCACAAGCACTTTGGAGACTAGCATAGACTGGGGTTGTATCACTAGCACTTCAGAGACTAACATTAATTGTAGCACTAGCATCAACAATGTGATTGTATAAACCGTTCAACCTCACGCTATTCTTGCTTTAGGATGAATGCTTAAATCAGGCTTTGACTTTAGATTAAGATTAAAGGGATATATGTTACTTTTATACCCACTCAAAATCAACAACTTTTATAGGAAATGCTTTCATATAATTCTATACCTCCATGCAAAGGCAACAATAACTTATTACTAAACTTTTACAGAATCAAATGACCACACCAAGCAATAACTTTTATAGAGAATTTCTACCAAATATCAATATCACAACTTTTTCAGCTTTCGCAGAAGCAATAACTTTCATAGGAAATTTCTGCCAGGCATCAATGCCATAACTTTTTCAGCTTTCACAAGGAATCCTATGCTACAGCCCCCAGCCAAGCTTATGCACTCAGTCCATGTACCAGTCTCTAGCCACCATAAATAACCCCACCCTCATCTATAGATAGACCACTCATTCCTAAAATCTCTCAACTGCAATATCTTCATTAGCTCCACCAAGCCCACCCAAGAAACATTAGGGGATTTTCATCCTCTAGGGGATCGAACCACCAATGTGCTTCTGTGATGATCCTTGTAGGCTTCATAAGTACTAAGATATCTCCTACACCTATGGCCTACGCTTCTTCATACGTGTCAACTACCAATACGATAAGCCTGGATATGGACCGTACGAGTACCCACTGATATAGCGATGTATATCACTAATGTGGCACTTTTCGTACGATTTCATGTATTATCTTACTAATATCCCCTCTTGTTTCATTTGTCTAGTCTCCTTAACCTATTTATGACTTCATGAAATGGCTGAACATTGAGCAAAATACGCACTAGAAGTGGTGGGTTGACATGAGTATACGGTGGAGGAGGAAAACGTACGAAAGCCGGGAGTACAAGCAACAATAGAAGGAACTATGGCTTAAGAGTTAAGAGAAGGAGCGTATGAGGAAGGCAGCGAAGGAGCGCGTCGCGACTGAGGTATGCAAACCAGAGAGAAAAGAAGTAGGAGAGGGCACGTCGCGCTAAAGCAGAGAGCCCTGATGCCCTACGAAAGGGCAAATATCTTAGATGCACACAGTAGAGAGTATCTATTTTAACACGGTCCATTTTCATTCCATAAGATATATTTGGTTTAGCAGCGGCACGCTATTAAGTTAATCTTTAGGCGTACCGTATATGCCAATATTTTTTGTCGTCATCTATTTACAGTTAGTGTCTATTCATGCAACGATGAAAAACCTCATATCCCATGTAATATTTATCAGCGTATGCAACCTATATACTGGGTATGATAATCGTACTTTACAACTATTATTGTTCAACAAATTAGAATTTATATCCTCCTAACGTTACTTCGCTAAAAAGTTATCTACACAAATACATTAAATAAATAATAAAATATTGACAAAATTACGTTCAAACAAATTTACACACACTCACTCATCCAGTTCTTTCTTTCTTTATTCGTTCGTGCCCTGATAAAATAAAGTTGTGCTACTGCACTCTATTCAGTCCCACTATCACTAGTATGTACTGCATTATGCAGAGAGATAACACGAAATAACACACACTCACTCATCAAGTTTGTTTATTTATTTATTCGTTCATGTCCTAATGAAATAAAATTGTGCTACGGTACTTTATTCAGCCTCGAAATGATACACGACAAGACACAACGTGAGCAACGAAGGTGCCGAATACAGGTCAGGCCTATCTTTTTTTTTTGTCTCAGGTACTGAAATCAATTTTTTAATATTTGAGTGTTGAATATCGGTGCTAAATTTCTAAATATACCGATATATTACAAATATGATGGCGTTTGTTGCATATTTTTTTATATTTGCCGAATTTTGCCTACGGTTGCAGTTGTCCACGTATAGAAGTAGACTCCAAATCCAACTACATACATGTACAGGCTCACAGTGACAGATATTTGTGCTACAGTAGCTATAAACCCTCTCTTCCCTAAACGGCTAAATCCGGAACCGGTTCCGCTGACGTGAATAAGAGGCTCAAACAACAGACGAGCCTCGTGGGCCAAACCCCTCTCTCCCTCTCTCGCAAAACCCTAGCTTTCCTCCCCTGCTTTGCGGCGCGCCACAGAAACCCTCCGCCGTAGCGAGGTCGTGCGAGAGAGAGAGAGAGAGAGAGAAAGAGTAGAGATGGATCAGCGCAAGGGCGGCGACCGCAACGCCAACGGAGGGCTGGCGGAGGCGACGGCGTCGAGGCTGAGGTTCGACTCCGACGAGGAGCCGGAGGCCGAGGAGGAGATGGGGATGGAGGTGGAGGAGAGCCCCGACGCTGAGGGGGAGGAGGAGGTGATCGGCAGCGACAAGACCAGCGCCGACTACTACTTCGACTCCTACTCCCACTTCGGTATGTGCGCTCGGTTTCGATTTCACAAAAGAGCTATTTTTTTCTCTGATTCGGATATTGTTGCAGTTAGCTCGAATAGGAAAAAAAATCGATCTTGGGTGCTTTATGGAGCGAAGGAAGTGCTAGATTTGTTTGTATGACTGTAGATTTGATGCTTGCGTTGTCTAAGCTTGAGGTTTTGCTTATTCATTGTACTGTGCTCTAAGGATTATTAGTATTCATCTGCAGTATTAGTTTGGGTGAAGATTTTAAATTTTTGTTGGTGCTGATAGTGAAACTGCAAAAGGCCGATCTTTTGTTTATTTAATGCAGCCTGTCCTTATACTAGGATATCCCTCTGCTGAAACATCAATTAGAATTCCATCATGTATAACAGAATGAGTGGAAAAATAATTATTTTTGATTGATAATCAACTTGATCACCATGCATGAATGAGAAGTGATTGGTTGCTGTATTGAAAGATTGGTATTTGGTTGGTCTTGTAAAGTGCATGGCCTTTCATCGCTCATCCAGATGTTCAATGCTTTCAGTAGTAGGAATTTAACTTGTGGTTCCTGGGCTGAAAATTTGACCCATAATGTAGTTGTGATCATTAGTCGAATTGAACTTATTGGTAGTTATTGTATGCCTGTGGTAAATTTTGCCCTTACTACTTGCAATTTAGTTGTCCATTGGTGCAAAAAAGGCCTAAGTGGCTACATACTTTCATTTAGTTATTAGTCAGTCAATGCATAATTGTTGTCTTGTTGGTATTCTAAATGTTTACTGATCATTGTAACATTGCATGACAAAAAGGAAAAAATATCTTGAGTAGATTTTAGAGGGTGTTCTTAGTTGTATGAACGGTAGTCATTGAAGTCTTGTGCACTCCTGCAGCTTCCTTTTTGTCCACTGGTACTATTTTTTAATGCTGTTTTGCACCAACAAACTAGCACTGTTTTTTTTCCCAGAAGAAACATTCGAATTGAATTGTTGCAACTTCTATTTTTTGTTATCTGACTTGTTGAGATTTTACTTTAAAATTTCTTTATTTTTTAGTTCCTTTGTATCAGTGATATTTTGTAGGGCATGTTCTGTCTCTTGTACTCATTTTTCCCCCATTGCATTTATTTCCGCTAGCAGTTTTAAATTTTCTTTTGTGTTCTGTTTTTGTACAGTAAGTTAACCATGTACTCATGCTTCTCCCATGAATGAAGTGTAATATGTACTCATGCTTTTCCTGTGTTTTGTATTTTGCAGGTATTCATGAAGTAAGTGATTCTGAAGGAAACCTTACTTGTGCTTT
Source organism: Phragmites australis (assembly GCF_958298935.1). Lineage (NCBI taxonomy): Eukaryota > Viridiplantae > Streptophyta > Magnoliopsida > Poales > Poaceae > Phragmites > Phragmites australis. The sequence goes on from NC_084940.1 coordinate 12,480,646, forward strand.
TAATGGCTTCGCATTTCGCAAGCAATTAGTTTCTCCTTGCTTGTAACTATTCAGAGTAAGGATATGGTGGTGCCAATTATTGTTGTATATTGACTGCAGGAAATGCTAAAAGATGTTGTTCGGACAAAGTCATATCAAAATGTTATCACCCAGAATGGCTTTCTTTTCAAGGACAAAATAGTCCTTGACGTCGGCGCCGGAACTGGGATTCTTTCACTTTTCTGTGTAAAAGCCGGAGCCAAGCATGTCTATGCGGTTAGTTGGCTGACCTTTGCCCTTTTCATTTCATTATTATGCTAACTTAGTGATCGTAAGTAAGCTATTTAAGTGGGTACATTCTTTTTCCCCTCAATCTAGACTGTTAAGCAATTGTCTGCTACATGTTCTGGTGGAACCTTGTAACTAGTTACCGTGCAAGTATGTGTCTCCAGATATCTATGATCTGAAATTAAACAGAAGTCACATAACCTATTCATATGTACTTTAGAAGCATGAAAAGTACACGAAATTGGTTAGTCTGATGTCCACAGAAGCTATGAATCATTAGTTTTCCCTTCAAGATAAACCCCACATGTTTCCCCTAATGTTGTTATGTTATTTATCTATCTGGATGCCCATTTCGATAATAAGCACAATGATTGTTCATTGTCTAAAACAGAGGACTTGCAATATCCTGTATTGTCAACATGCAGTTTCAGATTTGAGAAATTCTGTAGTTTTAATTCAGGGGATTTTTTCATCTTACACTGGGCTCATTGGCCACTGTTTTCTGCCATCTTGACATCTTGTAAATGTACTTGCAACTTTCAATCCTTTTCTTTTGCTAATACATTGAACCGTTCTTACTTTTTACAGATTGAATGTTCCCAGATGGCAGACATGGCAAAGGAAATTGTGAAAGCAAATGGATATTCTGATGGTGATTTCCTGCCATTTATTTTACTACCTATTTTATTTCTGCATACCATGCTTATTTGGCTATTACCTATCATTAAAGTTATTTTCCTTTTGCAGTCATAACTGTAATAAAAGGGAAAGTGGAAGAAATTGAGCTTCCTGTCCCAAAAGTAGATGTAATAATCTCGGAGTGGATGGGTTATTTCCTCCTGTTCGAGAATATGTTGAACACTGTCCTATATGCACGTGATAAATGGCTTGTAAGTGATCCTTTATAGTTAATATGTTCATAATTTTGTGCTGAATAGATGGTATGTGTTTGGTTCATTGTGTGTTTCCTCTGTCTATTTTTCTATTACAAATGCAATTTGGTTGGCTATGAATATTCTGAACTGCTGGAATATTCTGAACTGCTGTCCTGTGCTTTGTGGACAGTATTTGAACTTTTGGAGAGCTGTAGCTTATGTTGTGTGCTACTGCTATGTAGGCTGACGGTGGTGTGGTCCTACCAGACAAAGCCTCTTTGCATCTTACTGCAATCGAAGATGCGGAATATAAGGAAGACAAAATTGCATGTAAGTTTGGTGGTACTTGGTGCACAAGACTTATCTACATGAGGCTTTTTTGCCTTAAAAAGCTTCAGTTTCAGGAAGTTCTCCTACATTATTTGTTAAGTGATGAAAGTTATATTTGGAGCTCTTTCTGATGGTTTTGTTTATCCCTTGTGCAGTTTGGGATAATGTCTATGGATTTGATATGAGCTGCATAAAGAAACAGGCAATGATGGAGCCACTTGTAGATACAGTTGACGCAAATCAGATTGTTACTAACTGCCAGCTACTGAAGGTATTTACGCGCCTCAAACCAAGTAGTACTTTGTTTCTGTTTTTTCGATGATATTTCAGCTTAAATCCTTCTACTAATATATGCATTTCAGACAATGGATATTTCCAAAATGACTCCTGGAGATGCGTCCTTTACTGTACCATTCAAGCTGGTAGCAGAGCGGAATGATTACATTCATGCTCTTGTTGCATACTTCAATGTGTCATTTACCAAATGCCATAAGATGATGGGCTTCTCAACAGGTTCGTTCTCTTCTGGAATGTACGGTGTTATACTTTCACCTACAATGTACAGTGTTATGCTTTCATTCGATTAATTTTGGTGAGCACAACTCATTTACATTACTCTTTGCAGGCCCGAGATCAAAAGCCACCCACTGGAAGCAAACTGTTTTATATCTCGAGGATGTAATAACTATCTGCCAGGGGGAAACCCTGATGGGCAGCATGACAGTCACACCCAATAAAAAGAACCCCCGGGACATCGATATTAAGCTCAAGTACTCTATAAATGGGCATAGATGTCAGGTATCAAGAACACAGTACTACAAGATGCGGTGACCAATGAACCAACGAGAACTCAGATGCCATGAAGTCCATTCAATTTTGCTTTACTGAGTATCTTGTTTGACAAATATTGATGCCTTTTCTTGTGATCATTTATTATTATGCATCATTGTTTATGTTCTTGGATTATAGCAAAAGTAGATTATGCTGGCCTGCTGATATGACATTGCTATAGTGCAAAACTGTCATATTTCCTGGTTGGTGGCATGACTTTGCCCAAGGATGTTGGCAGTTGTTGTATGCATTTGATTTGAATGGATTGATAATAGATTGCTGCTGCAATTTATGGTTTGAGATACTCTGCCATTACAGTCCTCGTTTTTCTTTTGTATGCACATTATTACTGCTAGAGCACTCAATTATTTGCTTTGCGAATGCTACTTTTGACTGTAAAACTGATTACAGACTGGATGAAGATTCTTACGGCCGTGGATTAAAAAAAAGGCTATCTTGTCTGGCCTGCCTGGAATGTCATTATCAGGTCATTTCAGATGATAACATAGGTTATCTCATAGCCATGCAGGGATCCACTCCTTTACATAAACTAAGGATTTTAGAACATATTGTTCCTGCACAGCGGATGCTTACGTTGCCATGTCGTGAAGCTTCACTGTGAGAGTATGCTGCATCAGAAAGGGAAGCATACAGATAGAACCAAATCAGATGAGCTACCAATAAAACGAATGAAGTAATCAGTGAAGCTGGCGAACTTCTTACTTGTAGAGGTATGCTGCAATGCTAAGAATGATGCATATCAAGATGATGTCAATTGTGAAGTTCCTAGTCGATCGAAACTGCCAAAAAAAAAAAAAAAAAACAAACCCGGATTTGTTAGCTAAACTATGAACACTTACAACTAAATTTTAAGTTTCTGTTAAATAAGGATTTAGGATTCAACAAAATCAGCTGGTCACCTGGTTGACGGTTTCTTTTAGTCTGACATTAGTCTTCCTGAGCTCTAAATTAGCTTTATCCACCTGCAAAAATCATGCAATTGCATAGATTTCCCTCAAACTTCAAGCGATGGACAAGATGATAACATGCATTGTGCAAGTAGTACTCATCCATCAGAGTATAAGCCAACCTTACTGTCAATCTCATCCATCAGAGGAACCTGCCTATCCAATTCCTGCAGAGTTAAATAAACACTGCTGAATCAATGCAACTATAGAAGAAGTAATGGATCATACAGAAGCAAGCAACCTGCATTTTTCTACAAAACCTCATTCATGTCCTCAGCCAGATCCTTCAGTGTGTCCAAACCTTCAGAGATGAAGTTCAGCCCTTCCTCCTGCACATCACATCTGAGAGGTTATGTATAGTTCTGGATCAAGAAGAGAACAAACATCTTCGGGCGAAATGAGTTCATGTTTGCATGTTTATGTTAGCATGGAATGTGCAGCATGGATTATCGTTTGATCTGTGAGGTTTTGATATGCATTTGGTGATAAGAAATCTAGCACCATGAGCAGAACACCTGCCTGTTTGATTCGCCGCATCTCGTATTCTCTTCTGAACTGCTCCGATTCTTCGCTGGTCTGGAAGTGCCCCTCATCAAAAGTTTCAGCTGAATTTCGATCGACAAACGATGAAGCCGGTCAGTTCAGACTCTTTCAGACAATCTAATTCCTATATTTATGCGATTAAATGTGCCATTGATTCCTCGAACTAGAGGAATTTCATTGTCATATTGCATATGATCCTCCACGGCAGAAAGATACAAGCTGAAAAATGAGCTGCTGCCCACTGCTCGCTGCTACACAAAATTGAAAAGCTATGCAGACAGATTTTACATAGCGACAGAATGAGGCCCTGTTTGGGAACGCATGAATTTCTCCATGTCCCTGTGTCAATCGAACTATTTCTCGCGAAATTGCAACAAATTTCTTGTGAAATTCTGCGTTGCAAACAGGCCCAAAAAGATGATTTCGACATCACAGATGTTTACAGAGGAAAAAAAAGGAGACCTGAAGAATCGAACTTGATCCCCGGCCTAGCGTTCCCGCCGCTCCAGCCGCCATCCTGGTCCGCCGCGCCACGGCCACCACCGTCAGAGATCGACTGGATCCTGTGGGGCAGTGCTGCGACCAGATCACTTCGCAACGACCTCTCCTCCGGCGAGAGCCCTTTCACCTGCATACATGTGTGTTCATGCATCCAGATTTCTATCAACCATTTAGCACATTTCATTGTGCTCTAAATCATGTGATGATTAACATTAAATAACAATGGTGATTTACAGTTAAGAAGAATGATCGAGTCTTGACCTTCTTGGCGGCTGTCTTCTGGAGCTTGACCACCTCCTCCAGGAGCCGCGCCTTGGTCCGCCGCACGTCGGCGTTCAGGGCCACCGCCGCCGCCCGGTTCTTCTCCCTCGCCGCCCTCTCCGATTTCTGAGCGAGTCATCCAGGCATGAGTGGCATTCCAGGATCGATCAATTCACGGGACGCAAGAATCAATCCAAAAGGCGGCCGATGAAGGTCTGGTGGCAACGTGAGACGAAGCGATCACGGGGAGAGACCTCGATGGCGGCGTCGATCTCGGCGTCGACGGCAGCGTAGAGGCGCGAGAAGGGGTCTCCGGCGGCGCCGTCGCTCCGGTGCTTGTCGGCGTCGTATCTGTCGTACTTCTTGCAGATGGCGTCCACCCGGGTAAGAACGTCGGTCATGCTCATCTTCCCCGCCTAGCTCCCTCCCCGCGACGATCACCGGTGACGCACAACGCCGCGGCAGGAAGGGTATCGTCACTCTGTCTCCGGCACGCTGCGGTGGTCAGTTTGGACAGCGAGTACGCTGGAGAGGACTGGAGGAGGCTTGGTCAGGCGGTGCCTGTGAGATGATGGTCGGAGATGTCCGGTTGGCAGGTAAGTTAGTTACCCGCGAAACCCCCGGGTTTCTGTTACTTAATGCGTGTTCATCCCCTGCTCTAATTTTAGACAATATCGCTGCATCGCCATGGCTGAAGCTCAATCACTCTTGCCAGAGGCCAAAAGGGAGGCCATTCCTGCTGCCACTCTTCACCAGAGACAAGCTCGTCGACGTCGAAAACAGCCCCATCAAGTCCATTTCCAGCTCAAGGCGCTTGCAAACAACTCCAATTTTTGTGTACAGTGTGGCAGATCAACTGCAACTGTATAAGCAAATGCACAGGAAGTGCATAGGAAATCGTGCGAAATCGGAAACCCAAACAAGAACTACTGGGGCATGTAAAAACCCAAAATTATGCACAGATCGTTGCCCGGATCAGTCATCAAGCAAATGATCATAGATCATCATGACCCGATGAGACATAAACAACGCATGCACAACAGCACAAGAACAGTCACAATGTGCTCCTATTATGTAGGAGAAGAAGAACATGATCAGATAAGCGATACATATCCAGCCATCCAGATGACACCGACCAGTTCAACCAAGAAAAAAAGGCTTATAAAGCAGACAAGAAGAGATCATTCCAGACTTAGTTAAGATTCATGCTGCGATGTTAACTAGCATTAAGAACGATAAGGTTCAACAACAGACAGGGACGTTAAACTAGCAGTTTCTTAAGCTGCATGACACTGCTCTGCAACAGATAAGTATTTAGAACTTTAAACTAGGACTGAGCTTAAATTTTGACGACCCTAACATGGACGCAGGATAACACTGGTAATAAGAAGCTAATTAAGACAGTCGATTCAACTGATGCACGACACTTTGGATTCACCATTGCTTTCCGATGCTGCTTTAGTCAGGTCTTCTTGTAAGCCAGCTTCTTCTTTAGCCTCAGCTGAAAAATGGAATTAATGTTGGGTAAATAACACGTCAGGGCGAAGAGTGAACAGATATTCATTACATAATCATGCATCTTTATATGAGCTTCCAGCTATTGATATCCAATGAGTACATTTATGGTTGTTGCACAAAAGGACTATACAATGGAAAGATGATTTAGTACACGGTACAAAAATCTAAATCACACAAAACAAAATTAAAAATGTAGTAGTGAGCTCTGTCAACATCAGAATTGACACAAAGCTACCTAGATCACAGATGCCAACTTATGAGAACTCTAAAACAAGCATCATAAATATGTTCATCACGAAGGCCAAGAGATCATCGGCGATGATATGACCAGTGGCGGAACTTAGACCGAAATTCAAACCATGCCGGTGAAGCTAAATGGGCTCCAACTAGACCAGGGGGGGCTGAATCAATGAAGTATGATACATTATGCCCAAAATACACTACAAAATGCAGGGGGGGGGGGGGGGGGGGCGGGGCACGGCTTACCTTGGCCACCACAATGCTCCACTACTGGATATGACCAACGCCAACAAAATGGACAAATAACATAAAGGCAGGACTAATTAAGACCATGAACGGCGATTCTGTACATACATAATACTTTGATGACAGGGTGAAACAAGGCAAGCTGTTTCTTTGGATTCAACTGAAAAAGGAATGTTGGAAAAAATGCTACGCCAGATAAAACAGCGAACGAACATCGTATCCATTTTTATATCTAGATTGTTATCAGCTGCCAGAACTGAAACTCACAAGAACATATATGTTGCACAACTTGTCCTTGGGGAGGATGCATGATTGAGAGCAGCAGATGCAGAGCACAGTACACAGAACAAATTTAAAGCAGGCATAACATCAAATAAAAAACTTGGATGACAGGGGAAAATTTATTAACTGCAGCCAATAACAACAATGATGATACCATTAACATATAAACACTTGGATGAGAGGGGGAAATGATCAAGGCAGCCAGCTCACCTCGTTGCTGTGGCCACACTTCTTCTTGCAGCAGTTCATGGCCCTGATGGAATTGCGTGCGTAGCACCTGCATGGCATCCCAGATCGCAGAATTAATGGTGAGTGATTAGTGGCAACCGAGCAGATAATTTGAGAGAGCTAGCTAGGGCCGCCGGGAGTCCTACTCGCGGCAGATCATCTTGTGCTGACGGTACTTGAGCGCGAGCTGGAGGAGGTTGGGATCCACCTTCGGGGGGTAGCAACCGCCCTTGCCGCCACCGCGGAGGCGGAGCACCAGGTGCAGCGTCGACTCCTTCTGGATGCTGTAGTCGGCCAGGGTGCGCTCGTCCTCCAGCTGCTTCCCGGCGAAGATGAGGCGCTGCTGGTCCGGCGGGATGCCTGCTTGGTAGAGCAGAGGCTCGATTAATCGGATGAACCCAATAAGAGATGATGAAACCAAATCGATCAAAGAGAAGGAAAATCCAGCACTGTCTTCTCGTCGGATCCATTCAAGATTAAACTCACAAGAAACGACGCAAGAACAAGCACAACTAAACCCTCTCCGTTCCTCCCCGGATCCAAAAATCCGGGTCGATTTGCTCTCTTCCAGACTAGAACGATGCAAAAACGGAATGAATCGAGGAAATGATGCCCGCGCTGATCATCAAACCACACAACCGCGCCGAGGATTTCTAGCGCCACCTGCTGCTTGGTCAAGCATGGATAAACCAACAACCGGAAGCTAAAGCACCTTTGCGCACGGACCGAAACAGGGGAGCAACGCGCGGAGCAAGAAACAGGGCGGCCGGCCGGTCACCGGCCGGCGAGCAACAGACGAAGGAGAAAGAGGTGATGATCGGAGAGCTATACATGCGTACGCACCTTCCTTGTCCTGGATCTTGGCCTTGACGTTAGCGACGGTGTCGCTGCTCTCGACCTCGAGCGTCACCGTCTTCCCCGTCAGCGTCTTCACGAAGATCTGCATCTTGCCGGAGCTCGGAGCTTGCTCGCCGGAGGAGTGGGGTTTTGGGGGAGTGGGTGGTTGGTTGAGGGTGGCGGAGTTGCCTGTGTGGGCAGCAGCGCCGCGGACGTGGTGCGACTTTATAGCAGAGCAGCGGGCCTGACGCGTCCGGGGCTCGCGCGCGGCGGCAAACGGGCTCTGGACCCGCGTCACGCCGGCCCATGAGCTTGTTGGGACTTGCATATGCATTCTCTTCATCTTAGGTGCGTTTGTTCGCCGAATTTGTCATAACCTAAGCTGACGTAGAAATATAATCGCAGAGAGAAGTGTGTTTGGTTATCTATATCTATAGTTCTAGTCTAGCGTGAAGGATATAAGAGAGAGGTGAATATGTGCTTCAACAAATTTCTTCCGAAATTGACGGTCTTCTCATATATTCACTCAACGTACCTCAAAGCTCAAACAAAGCAAAACAGAGAAAAAGTTCAAAAGGAAGGTATCAAAACAACATTACTCCATTGATAAAATATGAACCCTAGATTCCATTCAAAATCATTTCATGTGTCATAGCACTCAAAAGCTAGTAACTTGCAAAGAAACTAAAGAAAATGATCACCGGGCAAAGAAACTATTTAGGTTGATGATCTAGAGGTAAGAGAACTTAAGACCCTCTTATATACATGAATGTGTGAATTTTATTCCTCTAGCAACAAAAAGAACAACTTTCTAAGATAAAAGGATTGTAGCTCAAAGATAAAAACGAAAAAATAACATGAAAATAGGAAAACCTGCAAGGAAGGCAAGTGAACTAAAAGGAGACTAGAAGGAGTAAGCACGAGCATATGCAAGAAAATAATCTTCATTAAGCACATATGTCATTCCTATTTTCAGCAGATTACAAAGTTATTTCTCTCATAAAAGCTCTAGCCTATTATAAAGACTAAGTCTATCCTCTCATCTCCTCCAAAACCTATCACTAGGCTCTCAAAATGGTTAGCTTTAACTCTCTCTACAACCTTACCCCTCTATTTATAGATCTAGGGAGGTGTCTTGATCCTTAAATTTCCTTGTTCCCAAAATACCCCTCACCGATAATGCACTCCTACCTACCACCGAGGTATTTTGGTCCATTTTTCGCTCCATCTATCGAACAGCTATGACTTCTTCACGACTTAGCTTCGCCTCGACGCAAGTTTCGCGATGATGCTATGTGACCCTCCAGTCATCTCACGGTTTTGTGACCAAACCACGAAACCCTAGCATGCTTTTCAAAGTGTGACGAGCCGTCATTTGCTTTGCCTCAAGCAAGTGCTCCGATGTTGACGCATGTACTCCATCTTACGATCTTGACCGCTGGCAAGTCTCTTCCACTCTCGATCTCTCGGGATGTTTTGTCACTTGCACCGGTATCCCCTTCACTTGACTTTCTCAACACACCGTCTTCATCCTTCTCCATCTATCCTTTGCTTGACCTCTACATATATCGCTAGGATCACCCTTGACTCCGTCTGACCTCTTTGATCGTCCGGCACCAAGCCTCTCGCTTGGCCCCGATTATTCCACTATTGACCGTCAAGTTGCATCCATCACATGCACACCATGAAATAAGTAAACATATTTCTTCCATTCTGAAACCATTTCCAGGTTTGCTTAAAACAAAAAATCTCAAATGAAAATATATCACGTAGAAATCGTGAACACCGGATGTTCTGGTGTGTTCTGCTCTTGAACACCGGACCATCTGGTGAGTTCAACTTCATTTGCTCACAGAAAATTTGCTCTTTGCAAGAAAAGCTTCGGTGAGATGCTTCGGTGATCTCATGTTCATCACCGAATCATCCGATCAGTTCACATGCACCAGACTCTTATTTGCAACCTCTTTGCAAGAATTTGTCCGGTGAATAGTCCAGTGTGCACAAGGTATAAGCACCGGACCATCCGGTGCCTTCATCTCCACCTGACTCGCTTCTGCACCCTCTTTGCAAGAATTAGTCCGATGCAAACTTCGGTGTTCACAACTTGGAACACCGGACCATCCGGTGAAGGCAATACCACCAGACCACGTTTTGCAATTTCTTTGGACAAAATAGTCCAATGTCATCGCTTGCCCTTACCGGACCATCTGGTGCACTACTCCCACTTTTCTTTCTACGTTGAAATGCTTCAGTGCTCCCTTCACCTTACACCGGACAATCCGGTGAGTGTAAAAAATCTCAAGCATTGATCCGGTGAGGTAATTTTCCCTATACTCACACCAACTCTATTGTACTTTCCAACAATAGTTAGCTATAAGTAAAATCATGCATAAACACACTCATACCAACCAAGTTCAACTCAAGACCAACGTTGTCAATGATTTATCACAATCAAACCAAGATACATCTTAACTTGGTTTCTCAACACCTTCAGCCTAGCCCATTGGAGCAAGCATCCGTCCATGCAGACAAACCCACTTATCAGTGTCATAAAATTATCTTCATATGAGCACTCAATCATAATCTTCACTCTTGCATTCGCTCATACGGCCTTTGATTCGATCAACCAAATAGAAGCCCAGCTCAATATATTTAGACAGATACAACCAACTAAATATTTTTTTTTCCAACAAATATGACTCTGCTCAACTTACATCCCCTTAATCTACATATACGATATATAAAAAAAATACTCTATTCAGACAGACAAACAAACCCCTAGGGAATGTTCAAAGTAAATACAATGCCAATTACTTAGTAACATGTTCAAATTCGGACCCCAGAAAAGCAGCTTGATCCACCATATGGTGTTATTCTGTCGTGGGTCATGGATTACCGTAAGTCTAAAAACAAAGAGGTAGAAAGCTGGAGCATTGTTGTTAACTATCCATTTTCATTTCGACAAAACTTACGAACTGACCATCTAGTGCAGTAAAAAAAATCATGCAGACCAAAATCAGCAAAATATTTTTATGAACCCCTGTGATCTAACTGAAAGAAAAATCATGCAAACCAAGATTGCATCCCAAGGCATTCTTTGCACAATATCATTGTTCTGGTAAATTCAAAACCCCAGGTATACAATGCACATATAAGGAATATGGTACATTCTGTCATGGAGCATCAAAGTACGCCCAGCACCATGCCATGCGACCACAATTCTGTCAATGGGTCTAGATTGAGACAAATAGGATGATCATACCAATAAAAAAATGCAGTAATCAATGAGGTTGATGAACTTCTTACTTGTAGAGGTATGCTGAAAACTACAATAATATCAATTATAAAGTTTCTGGTCGACCGAAAACTGCACAAAACCTAGATTTTGCCATAGGAATGAAGTTGTTGAACAAGAATTTAGGATTTAAGAATATCATCAACTGCTCGTATGAAAAACGAAATCAACTGCTTCATCACCAAAATTAAGATGAAGATGGTCTGGAGGAATCAAGCTGTGAGATGATTGGAGATGTCTGATCGGCAGGTAAGTCAGTTAGTTACCTGCGAAACTCCCGGGTTTTCTTTGTATTATTTGTGCATTTACTTTTTTTTTTCCTCGGGAACATGAAACCACTTGTACCATGCCTTTGAAATGACCTTGAGATTCGTGCTGAGGTAAAATCACTCCTACTGATTTATGCCTCATGCCCTCATCAACCACATATGAATTGTAGCCATATCGATGATGTGTAAAGGCTAGGCCGAGCTTGTACCCTTTTCTTCTCGTATGCACACACTTATTTCGTTTTTTTTTTTGTGTCTAACAAACCTTTCGATAATGGTGGTTCTCATTTTGAAAAATCTTGTTATGTAGAAATATTTTAATTGGAACAAGTTACAAGTGTAAGAGCTCATTTGGAACACAAGAATTTCACATGAATCAATTCAATTTCGTAGGAAAAACACAGGATTTGGAAAAAAATCCCGCGTTCCCAAGGAGGCCTAAGTGCATTTAATCACATTGTGTTGGTTCGAGGTTCTGCGTTGTGACCGTGTGATTCGTATACACAATTGCAGCGTGCTCCTACTATATAAGAGAAGAGCATAACTTGATCTGCAGTGAATCTGGCACACGCATATGACATTTCCAGGTAACACCAACAAGTTCAGGTTAAAAAGAAGCAGAAAGCAGACAAGAGCTCATTCCAGACATAATTAAAATTCACGCTGCCATGTTAACTACTAAGGAAGATCAAATTCCAACAACCGGCAGGAGCTTTGGCTAGCAGTTTCTCAAGCTGCATGCCATTGCTGTTGCATCAGATAAGAATTCCAGCAAGAACTTTAAACAAGGACAAAAGTTATATTCCTACAACTCTAATATTGACTCTTAAGTCTGATAAGATGCTAAGATAGATAGTTGGTTCAACTGATGCACGACACTTGGATTGATCGTAGCGACGCTTGTTTTTTTATGTTGTTTCAGTCCTTCCTGACTACCATCTTTTTCTTCTTCCTCAGCTGAAAAGGAATGGTGAAAAAAAGTACATCAGATCAAAGAATGAAGAAATCATATTCATAGAAGTAGCTTGTTATCAGCTGTTAGCAATTGAGATATATTGTCTTCTTGATGCAAAAAACTGTTCTAGGATGGAAAGATGATTTACATTTAGCACAGAAGATGCAGAGAACAGTTCCAGAATACAAATCTAAGGCAAGCACAACATAAATCAAAACTGAAGCAGTGAGTGAGCTCCGTTAGCAACGTCTAAACTGGTACAAAGCTACCTAGATGACTTAGCAAAGTGATGCCAACTTATGAGAATCTGAAACAAGCATCAGAAATATATTCAGCCAACTTATGAGAACTCTGAAACAAGCATCAGAAACATATTCATAATGAAGGCCAAACGATCATGGGCGATGCTACCATCGATGACTTAAGCCAAGAACATGGACAGCATTAAGACTACTAATTAAAGCCAAGAACAACAACAATGAATCCTATATAAAGAACACATTGATGACAGGGGAAAGCGAGGCAAGCTTTTTATTTACCCCCAACTGAAAACGAATAATGTAGGGAAAATAATACATCATATCAGAGAATGAACACATATCCATTTCAGTAGATTGTTCAGCTGCCAGTAACTGAAACCTAGGAGCACACATTTGCTGCACAAAATGTTCTAGGACGGGAGGATGCATAATTTAGCACAGCACATGTATAGCACGGTAGGTATACAGCAACACGAATCTAATCAGCCAGACAAGATAAAATCAAGAGAACATGGGAGATAAAATCACCTCGTTGCTGTGGCCGCACTTCTTCTTGCGGCAGTTGTCGGCCCTGATGGAGTTGCGCGCGTAGCACTTGCGGCAGATCATCTTGTGCTGGCGGTACTTGAGCGCGAGCTGGAGGAGGTTGGGGTCGATGTTGGTGGGGTAGGTGCCGCCCTTGCCTTGGCCACCGCCGCGGAGGCGGAGCACCAGGTGCAGCGTCGACTCCTTCTGGATGCTGTAGTCGGCCAGCGTGCGCTCGTCCTCCAGCTGCTTCCCGTCGAAGATGAGCCGCTGCTGGTCCGGAGGGATCCCTGCAAAACACAATGCGTGTTGGTTACTAAGGGATATGACGAGACCAAATCCAATGCACTCTACTTGATCTTGTTCTGGCGACTCGATCGAACAAATTAAAGAGATGATGTAAGAATCCATGTGCGAAACAGGGATCTGCACGAACTAATCTAGTTCAAGAAACACAGAGAGAAGCCATATCCAACCCTGACCCTCCTAAAACGCTAGAACAAGATCATCTAAACCCTGTCCTCTCCTCCCCGGATAAAAAAAAGAGAGGATTTTTTCTAATGCCCTTCACTAGTCTAGTGCGACCGACCAGTCACCCAGGTCGACGGATATGCTCTGCTGCGGACCACGAGGATCAAACACGACAAGAAGCGGGCACAATTGCACAACGCATTTTTAGTCGCCTAGATGTGCATGGCCACACACCAAGAACGGAAGCCTTGTTCCGAAAACCAAAGAACGGATGCCAAAAGCGGCACATCGAGACAGTGATCTGTCCAATCGAGCTCAAGCAACACATCGAGAAGCCAAATCCAACACCGTCCTCTCGTCGGATTCAAAATCAAGCTCAAGAAACGCAAGAACAATTCATCCCATACAAAACCCCATCCTCTTCTCCCGGATCCAAAGAAGAGCCTTTTATACGTTCAGGGATGCAGCTCAACCCGACCCATCACCGGCCGATCTGCTCTGTTCCGGAGCAAAACACGGCCAAACACCGGCAAGAAGCGATCACTTTACGACCCGCCCACACCGAAACCGATCACACGGACGCAAAAGAGAAATCTCTAGCGTCTCATCTGCTCAGAGCCTTAGACACACGTGGCTAAACCAAGAACGTATGCCAAAAGAAGCACCTTTGAGCGAGCCATCTACGGCGCCCGAAACAGGGTCACAATGAGCGGAAGATGCAACGCCGCTGGCCGGCGCGCAGACCAACAAGGAAAAGGTGACCAGCGAACACGCACATGACCGCTACATACCTTCCTTCTCCTGGATCTTGGCCTCCACGTTGGCGACGGTGTCGCTGCTCTCGACCTCGAGCGTCACCGCCTTCCCCGTCAGCGTCTTCACGAAGATCTGCATCTTGCCGGAGCTCGGAGCTTGCTCGCCGGAGGAGTGGGGTTTTAGGGGAGTGGGTGGTTGGTTGGGGTGGCCGAGTTGCGCAGCAGCGCCGCGGACGTGGTGCGGCTTTATAGGGGCGTGGCCACTCCAGCGGACTTGACGCGCCCGCTACGAAACCCAGATCCCCACGGAATCCTAGTTCGAGCAGGATAGCCTAGCTGGTGACGGAAGATTTTTTTATATATATATTTTAAATTTTTTTGTAAAATTGTTTTAAAATATTACAATAATAAATTACCATGATCTGTTCATCGGACGAGAGTAAGATTTCCCGATGAACAGACAAGACCTTATAAGCCATGTCGGTCTGTCAATATTAAATGCGTTTCCCCAAGGTCTCGCCTGCTGGGCGTCTGCTGTGTTGGTCATGATGTACTGCGGCCTGCGCGACGCCCGTATGAAGATCGACAACAACGCGATCCTTAACAGGTGTCTCCTGCTATTTCAGATGTGGTCGTACGAGCGCATCGCCATCGGTAGGCCCTTTGAGGACCATAGCGCGTACTAGTTTCCTGTCGATGGCGTTGACAGCCTGACTATGGGATCATTGTGGTGCAGACGTAGGGTAAGAACTATGAACTTTGCATGTATTTGTTAATTACTTCTTTTTTTTCTCTAACGTAGTTTGGTTGCATAGCCGACTTGGTCCAGTGTGCAGACACACTGCGCGTACCCGACTCTGTTCAACAGTTCGATGAACTAACGGTGAACGACGTTCGCTGGATGGCGTACACGAAGGAGAAGGTACCTCGACACGCCCTGCTAGAACTTTCGGTGATGTGCTTACGGGACCGGGAGTACTGGCTTACGCGGTGCGCCCTTGCCTATGACATCTACGTTGAGGAGTACTCTCCGCACCGCGTGATGCGGCAATTCGGGAAGTTGCAGGCGTTCCCACTCCCGCTCACTAGAATGGTGCCTAGCAATGTACACACGTTGTAATTACCTTTTCATTGGAGACACCGTTGCAAATTTTTTCATATGCTTATGCTTTTACACGTTGATGCGCAAGGGGGCTCATACCACAAGCACGTTTGCGTCTCGGGTGCAGACATGGGTTGATAGATGGGAGCATGCTGTCAATGACATCATGGACGAGGATCGCCCGCACTGTGAGGAGGCATATGCGGAGTAACTATCCTGGTTCGTGGCTCAGACGCGGATCTGGGTCATGTACACACCGACTAAGTTTCCGCGGCATGAGCCGAACGTTCGCGATACGTACCCGATGCACATGAACCAGGCGTGTTCGCTTGAGGTACGTGGAGTAGTACACGACTCCTCATTTACTATACTTATTGGTACAAATAAATTGACTAATCAAATAAAACTTTTCTTTGCAGAGGGACATATTGCGTCAGATTGATGTCGAGGCACGCGCGACCAAGGTGCAGATCGATAGTGACCTCGAGGTCCCCAGGGTGGAGGTGAGCGCGACGTTAGGCCAGATTATCCGGCAGGTGAGCAAGGCCTTCAGGTCGTTTAGCTGTACCTCATCCTCGGACGTTGCGACAGGACCACTAGCATCAGCTACTCCCCCGGCATGCCCATCGACTACATTCACCGATCCCCCACACCCATCGGTACGTCCCACCTACATAGCCTAGCCATCGAGGCTGTCTTTCTCGTCGAGGCAGTCCTTCTCGGGGACCAATGACCCGCACTATAGTGGCGCTGGCCTATGCATTCTTTCTCTGGCGCCGATGACCCCCGTTACGTTGTCAAGTCTCCAGGCCAGCCTTCACCAGTGCCGGTGACAACTTCTACGCCGGCAGCAGGTCCATGCAGCCTTCCTCCGCAGACTCGGGTCCTTTGAGTTCTCGCGTCCCCAGCTCAGGTATGACACTCACTTCATGATTAACCAATTGTTACGTATATCACCCTTTACTGGTGCTAACATGTTTTCTTCGTTGTTCTATGTGTAGAGGTTGACGATCTCAAGGACGTAGAGGCGCAGGGTAGCTACATGGAGTTGCTCACCAGGGAAGGTAGTCAGGTCCCTGGGTACTCGTACATCTTCGGACAGAGTGACAAGCTCGGTGCGTCCCAGCTACCTGGCACGCCAATTTCGGGGACACAACCCTCCCAGGACAACTACGCCACTTCACCTCCCGATGGACGCCCTGGGAGGACGATCGTTCCACTAGACCCGTTGACGTACTCAGCTCACCAGGTGAGAGCACAAAGGCACAGGGTCCCGAGGTCGGATGCGACCAGAGGGGTCGTCCCCAAGAGGGCTATGTTTTGTTACGTTATTGTCGGTGTTATGGTATTATGTTAATGTCGGTGTAATGCTATTTTTTTCATGCTACTATGTTATTATTAGTGTCATAATATGTTTCATGTCTCGTGTTTTTTTTTTTGCGATTCTATTTGGAGCATCTAGTCATACCATGAGCATTCCATAACAATAATAATAAACATGTTGACCTAACGTGCAATGGCATTCTGCGACATACTAAACATACCTTAGGGGATTTAAAAGGGCAAAGATCGATGGGACGATACACAAATTACAATGCCGTCCTGATAGCGGTTCTAATCGTACTGACTTGGAGTGAATTGTGAGGACGCTCCTAAGGCCCAATAATCTCCAGCACCGTATTGCATTGAAGGAGGAGGAGCATGAGGTGGAAGAGGAACATCCCTATTATGGCACGGGCAGGTACACCATGGATCAATGCATACAGAAGGGTTCTCCATGTGTATTACAGGAGGACTTGGCATATTCTCCACTTCTCTCTGCAAGTTGAATATTTGGTCTCACATGTGGTGGATGTAATCATGGAAATGCTGCAGAACAGGAGGATCGTCCTATCTCGTGTACTAGCAGTTGTCAGGGTCGTTGTCAGAGGCCTGCAAAAATGTGAAGGTCACAATATATAATGTTTTCAAATATGGATATAGACGATGATGGTGAAATAATTCTTACCCTACCAAGAGTACATCGGAAGAATCAACACCCCTCCCATGAAAGCTCCCATCGTACATCTGAATGACACAATTGTAGCCATATGAGCACTTGGGCTATGGCTCATTTGGGTGCTCGTAAATTCTTAGGTGACTTGGACGACAAAAATCACTCCTATCCTGCAAAGAAAAGTTGTAGAGAGGCTCTTCGTACTCAGTTGGACCAAATGAACCTTCCCATCTCACCGCCACCCGCCCCGTCCCCTTCTTCCTCGCCCCCTCCCTCCCCTACCCTCCATTGATTGTTGTGGTTTCAGTTTCTAGATACATGAGCCTTTTATAGATGCGTTGTAGTAGCATACATCCTTTTACCATGGCGTAATATTACTGTCAAATTTGTGTTACCCGCACACATCCAACCGTGATAATAAAACACGTACTCTTTTTTCAGACCTAGCCTATTCATACCTAGTATTTTTCAGAATTAGCCTTCTCATCAGTAGCCTTTTCAGACGTAGCCTTTTCAGAAGTAGTCTTTTTAGACGTAGCCTTTTCAAAAGTAGGCTTTTTAGAAATAGCATTTTCAAAAGTAGGATTTTCAAAAGAAGCCTTTTCATAAGTAGCCTTTTCATGAGTAGCCTTTTCAATTGATATGACCACACCTTACTACAGAATCAACTCCTTTTCAGATCCGATTTCCGTGGACTTAGTCCATGTACTAGCACGAATCTGCAGTATAAATAGATGACCTCCTGGCCACATGTACAACCAAACCAATAGCCTCAACCTCCACAACTTCAACGAAAATGGCGTCTGATCCTTTTCCCAAGAAATACTTGCCATATACTATGCCTAATGGGGTCGAAGTGCTCATGCGCTGATGTGGAGACCTTTGTAGGGTGATGAAGTTGTCACGTCCTGAAACCGTAATCATGTAATTAAGTCTAATTATGTTTCATTAGTGCCATGATTAGTTTTGAGGCAATTTATTTTGGAATGCTAGTGCAATTCATTTAAAGTCACTCAAATGAGAGAAAAAAATTAGGGAGAGAAAAGAATATAATTCGTAGTTAAAATGGACTCCTTTATCTAACATGTGGGGCCCACATGTAGGCCAACCACTCCTCTATCTCTCCCTCACTCTCCCACTTGCCCCCTCACCCATGCTCCCTCTCCCTCACCGCAGCAAGGCAGCAGTGCCGCATCTCCTCTCTCCTCTCTCAAGCTCTCTCACTCCTCTCTCGGATTTCTCCCTCTAAAAGCGAAGCTGAGGTACGCATGTGGTATCCATACGATCACTAGATCCTAAGCTATGCATCCCTCCAAATTGTTTGCTCATTCCCGAAGGATTCGAGCCGATTTTTGACAATTCTTAGTGTTTTGGTTGAAGCACGAGGAACACCGGATTTCTTCATCTCCCGGGCGGATTCCTCCGTTTCCTTCATCACCCGACGGTCACCAACCACCACAAGCACCATGGGTAAGTCTCTTAGGCTTTCCTCGGCGAGAATGCGAGATTTGGTTGGTTGATTTCGAGTTAGAGTGAAGTTCTAAGGTTCTTGAGCTTTGGAGCAAAATAAGGATCGAGATTTGAGTTAGGAATCGAATTTGCTAGGTTGGTGAGTAAGTTCTATATTCTATGAACTATCTCAAACATATCTCTCTTTGGTTTGGAGTAGCTCGCAAAATCAAATCGGCCATTTTCCCTACAAAGAAATGCTTTTTGCAGAACTCGAGAGACTCTAGAAAATTGTCCGGAGACTCCGCAAAAATTCGTGAGACTCCGTAGTTACTGTTCACCAGACTTTTCTTCGTGCTAATATCTTGTAAAATTCATAATAAATTTTCCGTAGCTCCAAAAATTATGAAACTAATTTTGTTGGTTTCATAATAACCTCGTCTACCTATTAAAAATATCCTCAGTCATGAAATAGTTAATTAACGTTCTGAGATAAATTAATTAGGTTAACACTTCATTAGTTCACCGTTAATTCTTTATAAGTCCAAAATTGGTGAATCTAATTTTGCTAGTCCTCTTATGACTTGTTGTAACTAGGAAAAATGTTCATACATTATAAAGCCTACTTTTCATGACATTTCTTTATATGCATATGGTGGCATACATTGTTGCACTTCATTTATGCTCATCATTGCACGCGTTCTTGTTTAGTGAACGAAGAACCGGCGCGTGCCGTGAAGGCGACGCCAATCTACCAAAATTTTGTGAGTGTTACTAGGTAGCATTAGGCGGTCACTTGAGCAACAAGGCAAGCATCTAAGCGTAGTTCTCCCATTACTTTGGATCATATGTGTCTGATGTGATAAATTATGATTTATATATGTTATGCATGAGTTTGAGTCGATGTAGGGTTTATGATGGGTAGAACCTATGTTGATGCACTAATTCTCCTGTCTTGATTAATTGTTGATATGTATCCTTATAGCTCGGGTTTAATATGGTGTTGTCTAACGTAAAATATTACTCGTGGTGCTTAGCAAGTGCTTAGATCTTTGGTAGAAGTCGAACAGTGAAATGTTTCATCGTTTGCAAGCATAAGCTTTAATTACTTGCACAATGATCACAATGATAGGTTGTTGGTGTTGGTTGGATGAGTGGTGAGGATGAGAAGAGATGTGGGCGGTGTTAGAGGTGTTTCTCCTGTCCGGATGTGGAGTTCCCCTAGGTAGGTCGGGAGAGGAACCCAGACACCATAGACCGCTTGCATCGCTTAAGCACCGATCATTGTTGCAGTTGGCTTTAGCACTTTTTGTGCTTACTATATGTCGCATATGGGAACAATAAGCCGATTACCTTTGTAGCTATGGCTTTTTGGCATGCGGGTTGATGGTGTCGGGCATGAGTCCCGTTGGGGTATCCAATTTGCTTCGGGAGTAGTTCTGGATGACCCCCGCACCTATCGGCGCATGTTCAAATGGTCAGAGCTTATTGGAAAAGGTTGACATGAGTACCCCCTTGTATAGACCTGTGTGGTCATGTAAGAAGTATGGTCCTCAAGTCGTATAGGTAAATGAGTACCCCCTGTAGGGTGTAAAAATATTTCAAAATGCCGCACTCTCAGTCATGAGCATGCTTTTGTCCATTTGCACCGATCATAGTTTCTTTTGTTGGTTAGGAGTTGAGTCGGTTTTTGTCTCATCCTAACTCTCTTTTGCTGTAAATTGTAATAACTTGGTAAATGTTTAAGAACTTGTACTTTAATGTTAATTACTCGCTCTTTATTAAGCTATGTTGTGATGTTAAATGTTGGAAAGGCATGTGTTCCGATCTTGGATACAAAACACATGCCGGGACTACCAGAGAGGTATTTTGATTAATCATTGAAGTCGTGATTAGGTAAATAATTGACTTAATGATTAATTAGAATATTATTTGGACGGTTCCTTACAGAAGTCATCCGAGTTCTCTGACACCTACAAAAGGAGGTTCTTCATGTGCCACAACTATGAATACGATCTACTGCAGGGAAGCACCAATATTGGCTCCCGCCGCCAGGTAACCATTCTAGCCAAACTACTCCAAATACAACTAAGAATTACCACTTAATATTTTTGTCTTCGTTGCAGTCTCTGCCACCACTATGTGACTTCTTACAGTAGCTGGATACTGAGCAGTCACAAGCGGATGTGTTCCTCCTTCACACTCAGCAATCACGCTGCTTGGAGACGCTTCCATGAGATGGAAGCCGATGAGAGGAATGAGGCTACGCGCAAGCGCATTCAGGAGGAGCAGCAGAAGGTGAGGGAGGAGTGTAACCGCATGATGGCGGAGGCCCATGAGGCAGAGAGGGAGAGGAAGTGCGAGAGGGCACGTTGGGCACGTGAGGCAGGACTGGAAGCGGCGAGGAAGGGAAAGTAGCCACGTATGACTCAATAAATCACATGTTGTAATCATGCTATTTACATTCCCTAAGACATGTTAGGTTTAGACGCGGTGCTTGTTTAGGTTAGAATGATTGTGTATTGTACATGCCACCTTTCTGTTTCCTATTAAAATCACCATGTTCACCTTTCTGTTTCCGTAAAATCTGGGTATCCAAAATATCGTACAAGCATCTAATGGCATTGGATTAATCTAAAACATAAACATTACGGTGCAGGCCTGTTGTGCCAAATAAAAAGAGAAGGTAGCAAGGTGTCGTCCGTTGATTGGGCGACACCTTGCTATCGCGCGTTCAATGGGCGGCATGAAGATCTCGCTTGTTCATCGGGCGATAGCAAGGTGTCGCCTGGTGAACGGGTGACATGTGGTCTCATCGCATTTTTTAATCTTCTGACAGATGGGGACCACAAAGTCTCGCCCGTTCATCAAGTGAGACCTTGCTCTCGCCCGATCAACGTGCAACGATAGCATATTGTTGTAATATTTTGAAACGGCCGTGTAATTTTGCAAATTTTGACAAAAAATATATAAACAAATTCAGTGACGGAACCTACGTGATACTGGGCTGCCCAATGCCATCCGCAAATATGGCCCATGGCCTGTTTGAAACACATTATTTTTGTTTTGTTTTGTTTCCCGTTAGAGTTGAAGGCACAATGAATATCCACCGTTTCAAACAAGGAGACATTATCGCATTGCCTGCTGGTATAGCTCATTGGTGCTACAATGATGGTGAAGAGCTTGTTGTAGCCATATATGTCTTTGATACAAACAATGGTGTAATCCATGGCTCCTGCAAGCTCCCTCCCTCGCTCTCCCCCCACCCCAAGCTCCATCTGCACTGCCCTCGCTACTGCCTCCCCTGCACTTAACACCCCCATCGCCACCCATAGCTCCTCCCTCTTTGCCCCCTCCTGCTAACTGCTAGCTGGTGCCGTGTGCTCAGAGATGGGTGATCGCTCCTCCATGCTGTCGGAGGATTGGGACCTTTTGGCTGGCAAGGAGATCCAGGTAGAAGTCTTGGCATGCTTCAAGTCCTCGGTACATCACCCCTCTTCCTCCCTCGACGGATGCTTCTTTCTGCTTGCGGTTTTCTGTCGTTACACATTCAGGCTTTCCAAATCCTTTGTTAGCCACACTCTTCATGTGGTTCTGGGGGGGGGGGCACCCCGACTATTTTTACATTTCTATAGAGTCGGATTGGCATTTCCGTTTCTCTATAGCTTCCAAAGCTGTTGGTCCTTTGTCTATTCGCTCAACAGAATCACCACGAAGCACTTCGATGTTTACTTTCATCTGTGGAGAGATGGTGGTGCCAATTGACATAAAGAGGCTACCATTCGGGAAGTAGAGGAAGTAAATCAATGGTCTCTTGTCACTAGAAGGAAATCTTGGAGCGTAAAGAGGGTCTCTTTCCCTCTAAGGGTTGTTCAATCTTCACCTAAGAAGAAATCACTCCCTTCTCTTCCTTCATCCCATTCTATCAAGATTGGGAGTGTCCTCTGCCCGTTGCCAATTTCCAACCCTTACCTAGATCATCAAGCCTTGCTTAGCACCTCATGTCCAGCCTTAGTGCCTTCCAATTCGTTTTTTGTTGGTCCTAATTGGGAGCTTAGCTTTAGCTCTCACAGTTTATCCCTTAATCTACAAGCTATATTTCATAAGACAATCTCCAACCATATTCCCTTTATTTCGTTCTCTTCCCGATTCCTCTCCCCGTTCCCATTCCCTTTATTTTTTCTCATCTCTAACAACTTCCCTTCGAAGGGATTCGTGAAGTGGAAGGAGAGAGAATCTCGTCCTGAAAGGAATGACCTTTGAAATCCCTTCATGATGAGAACCGTAAAGAGAAACTATTGGAGCGCTGAAGGGAATGGAAATCCCTTCGTAAAGGGAATAGCAAAAATCCCTTGGAGATGGTCTAACAAGACCAACCAATAGTTTAAAAAGGAGAGCTCCCATTGGTCGCCCGCTCAAGCAAAATATTTGGGCATCCTTGTAGCATACCCCCTCACGCACACTCGCGTCTTCCCCATGTTAGAGGGTTCAAAGCCCGAGGGAAAAGGTTGGATGTTATCCCTGTTGGCTACAAGGCGGCCTATGCGAAGGTGCACTCGAGTGGGACAGAATTTGAGAGGATGTCGACCACCCGATCAGAGCGTCTGCTTAGTCATGTCAATAGGGGAAACCCGGTGCACACTCGTTCTTGCTTCAGATGCTGAAGCTCAGACCATCTGATAAGGTTTTGTACAAACAAACTAAGGTGTAGAAGCTACTACAACTATGGGCATAAGAGCCACCAATGCCTCGTTCATAAAGGCAAAGAGTAATTCAGCAGGAAGGAAAAAGCTTCTTCCCAAGTGAGACCCCCGGACCCACCACTGTGCAGAACCACCCTTTCGGTGATGTGCGATCGTGCCCCTACTAGTACAACTGCACAATCCGCTCAATTAGAGAAAACCCCCCTCCTCTCCAACTCTTGGTCTCCCTGTAGCCCTCCACATCAACAGTAGAAAACCCTCTAATCAGAGCTCCTCACCGGAAGCTATGGTGAACTTTGCAATCAACATGATTAGATTCTTGCCGCCTGAGATGGTCATCAAGGATGGGGGTGAGGAGTGCATTCCTCGTTCTCAGGTCTCACTTTCTGGCAACCCGCTCTATGCCCATGAGGAATTTGTCATCGTTGAGGATGAAGGACAAGTTCTGCACCCCAATGAGTACAACAACTTCAGCCATGAGGTGAGGCATTATCTACAAGATGAGATGTGCCTTCAGGTCCAGTACAGCTACCTCCATCTTTTTGGTATTGGCCTTTATCAGTTAAGAGGTGCCTTCCAGAAGGAAATCCTCCTTAGTGGTAATGATCATTTGGTGAATGGGGTTTTGGTTCATTTTGTGGAGCATGAGAAGATCCTTAACCTCAGAAATTCACCTTCTCATAAGATTGGTTAGTTCATGCTTCTTGGTTACCCACTTGACTAAGAAACTGGTTCACTGCCATTCCAATGCATGCAGTAAAGCCTATATCTTGGTCAGATGTTGTTGGAGCAAGAGTTCGTCTTGCCCCAGCAAGTACGGTGAGAGTTTCTTCTAAGGAGGAGACTCAAGCTTAGAGACAAAGTTTGAGAGGAAGGAACACCATGAATGTATTGATGGTAGAAAAAATGGATCGATCTGGGGGGAGTATCATAGCGTGACTTGGTATTTTTTCACCTCTGTGTCCTTCTGCCGTTCTAGCTCATCCCTTTGCCCAGGCGACCAGGGCTCCTATTTATAGGGCCATGCATAGCTTGGCGTACAAGTTATCACAATGTACAAATATCTGAGATCTGACCGAATTATTGGGCCTTATCCCGGATAACTACTTTCTACCCTACCTGAGAGATAAATATCTACTGTGGTAACTATCGTGGTGCCTGCCCCCTAAAGTGTGGTAAGTCGGTCACCAATTGCGGCCCGGTGCCGTACTGTTAGGGGTGTCAGGATAGCCTCCATTACGCTGGGGTGTCAGAGCGGCGTCCATCAGCCTAGGCATTTAATGCCGGTCACTTCCTTGCAGGCGAAGCATGACCGGTGCTCCCCTTCTGGCAGATCTTTCCTAAGGCCTGCTAACTCACCTTATAGCCTCCAGGAAGCCGGCCTGAACAACTGGAGATGAGGGCTTCGGGAGGCATGGCTCCGGAGGTGAAGGCTTCGGGAGGCAGAACTCCGGAAGACCGGGGCTTTGGGAGGCTGAGGCTTCAGGAGACCTAGGTCTCGGAGGGCCGAACTTCGGGAGGCCAGGCTTTGGGAGGCTGAGCCAGTTAAGCCAAGGGAAGGCTTCGCAGGTACGAAGAGGTACCGCGAAGGAGCCCGATGACTTCGGAGGTCGAGCCTTTAGCTGAGGATCCGGAGATCAAGGCTTTGGAGGGACCTAGATAGTAATCTTCAACCATTATCCTCAAGCTAGTTTATTTTCCCCCAACAGTACCCCCTCATTCTTGGGCCCCGATGTTTCGGAGGGGGAGAGGATGTAGAGGAAAACTAACCCCAACCTGGTATAGTATCAAAGATGCCCGATGGTAATTCCCTGTCCTTAAGAAGTTTTTTCGTCGGGAACCGTGGGCGTCGATGGCGAGGCCCAAGGCTGATGGCGTACTGGTGGTGGCGATCTGCTCCCGAGCTTGTTGGAGCTGGCATGCGCGGTGTCGGGACCCTGGGCCAGAGGGGCGTCGATGGATGTGGTGTACTCCGGGGTCCGTGCCGAGGCCGATACAGGTTATCCGGATTCCTTTGGTAATGGTTCTTCCTGCCTTTTGAGGTCGCCAGAGTAGAGGTTACGTGTAGGATTGGGGGACCCTACGTGTTTGCCTGGCAAGATCAGACGTGCCACTGCCGCGTTCTGACTGGACAATGCGAGGGGTCGTTTAGGGTCTTGTGCCCACGCCCCTGTCACGCGCCGAAAGGAGTATGTGTTATTAATGTGATGGGACGTTTGTGCGAGAAAATGAGGCATTCATCGTGGAACGCTGCCATGTGCTGGCGGAACGACTGGGGGTATGGCCACAGTCCCCTCAGGAATTCAATGGGGGACACCGCTGTGTTGGTTCCGCTTCATCTTCCGAGCTTACGTGGCTGCTTGGCCCGAGTATATAGCTGGGGTCACCTGGCTGGATTCTCCACAGCCTTACAAATGAGTAGTTAATCTTGACTTGAATATGGCGTCGTCTTCCTCCTTATCCTCTTCAGAGATGTCGATGATCTTGACGGCTTCTTCGGGAGCTGGACCGTTTCGATCGTCGGCAGAGGCGCCGGTGGCCACGCCGCTTCCATCTCTGCAAGGGAGGCTGCCTGCCGCTCTGGCCTGACCCTTGGCTTGGGAGGTCACACCCGTCGAGATCATCGATATCTCCAATGACGATGAGGAGATCGACTGGGATCTCCTGCGGGGGGAGAGCGAGCAGGTGTCTACGGAGACGACGACGACTTTGACGGCGAAGGAGGAGGCCAGGAAGGCGAGAGAGAAGGCCCTGCTGGTGACCTTCTCGAACTCTTCTTTGTCCTCTGACAGCTCCGGAGCCAGCTACTGTATGGCTTCCGCAGCGGTAGGCCGCAGATGAGGCGCAAGCACCGCCCCATGTGTGGCCCTTGCCGGGACCCGTAGGAGGTGAAGGTGGTCTCCTGGAGGGAGTTCTTGGTGAATTCATGAGGCATTCATGTCTCACAGTCGACCATGGCCTTGCTGTAGGCCCATGGCTTGACTTAGTCGCCTTGTACTCTTTCTCACCCTGTTTTGCTCTGTCGGGGTCTATCTTCTTCATAGCAATTTCTATACTGTTGCTTTTGTATGTGTCCTCTAGATGTACTAGTTATTTAATAATATAATATGGACCTTCGGGGATGGTCGTGTCTCTTTCTGTATAGGAGTGCAAGGGGATCTTTTGAACGGGTGACCGTTTGTGTGTGTGCCTTCGTACCTTCGAGCGTGCTTCTTCGTCCCCTTCATAGGCGATGGTTAGTTTTTCGGATGACCGAGGTACCGAGCCTTTGCATACATCATCGTCGGTTTCGTTCCTTCTGGGGGAGAGGTGGCCTCGGGAATCTGGTGGCGGTAGATACGTAGGGTAACTAAGGAGGGCCGGGTGAAGCAGTGGCGACCTCGTCGTTCCCGATTATTGCGTACTCCTCGAGCTCGGCACTGGTAGGGCCTTCTTCCAAATTTGTTCCAGATTTCTGACCCAGCGAAGTCCATCTGGAACCTTTGGAGACAAGCTCTGAAGGTGGTCCTCGACCCTCCGGGTTCCTTAGCCATTGCCCGGCTTCGAAGGCGATCTATTTAAAGCATAGCGACATCGTTGTTGGAGGCGAAGCCGAAGGCTAGATGGGAGAGGTGGTCCGTGACCCCCTCAGCCCTTAGCCACTGCCCGGCTCTAGAGGTACTCTGTCCGGTGCCTGGCGACGGTGTGTCGGAGGCAAAGCCGAAGGGTAGGCGGGAGAGGTGGTCCGTGGCCCCTCGTCCCTTAGCCACTACCTGGCTCCGGAGGTACTCCATCCAGAGCCTGGCGACGGCATGTCGGAGGCGAAGCCAAGGGACAGGAGGGGGAAGTGGTCCGCGACCCCCTCGGACCTTAGCCGCTGCTCGAATCCAGAGTTACTCTATCCGGAGCCTGGCGACGGCGTGTCGGGGGCGAAGCCGGAGGCCAGTCGGGGGACGTGGTCCGCGACCCCCTCGGCCCTTAGCTGCTGCCTGGCTTTGGAGGTACTCCGTCCGGAGCCTGGCGACAGCGTGTCGGAGGCAAAGCTGAAGGCTAGGCTGGAGAGGTGGTTCACGACCCCCTCGGCCCTTAGCCGCTGCCCGGCTCTAGAGGTACTCCGTCTGGAGCCTGGCGATGGCGTGTCGGAGGTGAAGCCGAAGGCTAGGCGGGGGAAGTGGCCTGCGACCACCTCGGCCCTTAGCCGCTGCCAGCTCTGGAGGTACTCCGTCCGGAGCCTGGCGATGATGTGTCGGAGGCGAAGCTGAAGACTAGGTGGGAGAGGTGGTCCGCGACCCCCTCGGCCCTTAGCTACCACAATGAATTTGCGACCTCTGCAATTGACAGTCGAGGGTTCCACTATGTTTCCCATGCCATGCAGTGTGGGCTTTTATTAAATATCAGTATAACGCTCATAAAATGACGTATGAAATGTGTCTTTAAAGGAGATGGTAGGGTAATGATTTTACCTTTTACCATACATGTTTTGAGTCACGCGGGTCATACCTTTCACCGTAGGGAGGGGGATTTTTATACCCCTTTGATTTGTTTGCTGTGCCCTTTGGAGGCTAGCGGGTTTCGTACCCCTTCGACACGGAGGTATTTGCCTTCAAGATGCCAGGGTGCTCTTCCCGTCATTTCCTTTCAAAACCTTTCCGCCCGGCGGAGTTTTCAAAAAATATCCCCATCTGCGGGGTTTTTTTTGGAAGTCTCTCCACTTTGGCGGAGATTTGGTAAACTCTCTGTGGCGCAGAGGTTTGGTAAAGCTCTCCGTTTTTGCCGGAGGTTTTGTAAAACTCTCTGTTGTGAGGAGGTTTTTGGAAGTCCCTCCTTTGTAGCGGAGGTTTTTGGAAGTCTCTCCATTTTTGCGGAGGTTTTTCAAAGTCTCTCCATTTTTGCGGAGGTTTGGTAAAGCTCTTCATTGTGCGGATGTTTTGGTAAAGCTCTCCGTTTTTACCGGAGGTTTTGTAAAACTCTCCGTTGTGCTAATGTTTGGTAAAGTTCTCTGTTTTTGCCGGAGGTTTTGTAAGACTCCATTTTTGCCAGGGGTTTTGTAAGACTCTCCGTTTTTGTAGAAGGTTTTGTAAGACTCTCCGTTTTTGTCGGAGGTTTTGTAAGATTCTTCGTTTTTGTCGGAGGTTTTGTAAGGTTCTCCATTTTTGCCGGAGGTTTTGTAAGACTCTCCATTTTTGTCGAAGGTTTTGTAAGATTCTCCGTTTTTGTCAGAGGTTTTGTAAGGTTCTCCGTTTTTGCCGGAGGTTTTGTAAGACTCTCTATTTTTGTCGGAGGTTTTGTAAGATTCTTCGTTTTTGTCGGAGGTTTTGTAAGGTTCTCTATTTTTGTCGGAGGTTTTGTAAGGCTCTCCGTTTTTGCCAGAGGTTTTGTAAGATTCCTTGGCATGTATTAATGCTGAAGGCCCTACACACTATCGGATCTACGCAATACCTTCTAGGAAACCTAGGTAGTCTTGCCTTCCAAGTGACCTAGGTATGCAACACCCGCGGTGTGTAGGCTTGTCGTGCTCCCGAGGAAACGCTCGGGGGGTGCACCGCAACACTTTCCACCAAAGATGTGCCCTGGCGCGTGGAATTCATACGACCGAAGCTATGCAATACCTTCAAGGAAACCTAGGCCTAATGCCTTAGCGGTGACCTGGGCATGCTGCACCCGCGGTATATAAGCATTTCGTGCAACGAGGATTCCTTGCAACAGCATTCCTCAGAGCACCGCATCCTCACATCAGGGCAGTCCCCTGATATGCGGCATCCACACACTATCGAGGCTATACAATACCTTCCAGGAAACCTAGGCAGTCTTGCCTTAGCGGTGACCTAGGAATGCTACGCCCGCGGTGTGTGGGCTCCACTACCTACCAGGGCAAAGCCTACCCTCCGGGAAACCTTTTCAGGTGACCTTGGGTTTAGGCAAGCAATGCTTACTGGTGTGTGGCCCTATCACGCCTCTGAAGAAATCCCTCGGGGGTGACGCAACTACATTACCAAGGAAGTCCCTTGATAACCGGTATCTACACACTATCGAGGCTACACAATACCTTCCAAGAATCCTAGGCAGTCTTGCCTTCCAGGTGACCTAGGCATGCTACGCCCGTGGTGTGTAGGCATGTCGTGCAACGAGGATTCCTTGCGACGGCATTCCTTAGAGCACCGCATCTCCACCACCAAGGACATCCCCCGGGGCACGGCTTTGACACCCGAGGGTATGCAAATGCCTTCCAGGGCACCCTGGGTATAATCTTCCTTCCAGGTGACCTAGGCATAAGCGGCGCCTGCGGTGTGTGGGTCTTACTGTCTACCGAGACTACGCAATGCCTTCCAGGAAATCTAGGCAGTCTTGCCTTCCAGGTGACCTAGGCATGCTATGTCTGCAATACGTGGGCTTGTCACGCCACCCGAAGATGTCCCACGGGTGGCACCGCAACACGGTCTATCAAGGAAATCCCTTGATACGTGGCAACTACACTTCCGAGGCCGCACAATGCCTTCTATGAAACCTGGGCAAACCCGCCCCCAGGCGACCTAGGCATGATACGTCTGCGGGAGTGTAGGGATTTTGCATAGTTATACTAGCTAAGTTTTGCAGTCTACTGTTCGCAATAAGAAGTTGATTGCAGTATAAAATATAGCTAGGTTATATAACTATTCATGCTAAATGAGGATGTAACTCAAGTTCTACTGCTTCTACCTAGTGGCTATCTATTGCAAAAGACTTCTAGCAGTAAGGTTGGAGGCCTCCAACACACTCTAACCTTGTTGTATGAAAGATAGATCACTAGGTAAACTACTGATAGTTAATAGTGGGAGTATCTTTGTAGAAATAAGGTCTCTATTGTGAAGCTTGGAGTCCTCAAAGCCTGTGGCTAGGCCAGGAGAGGTGGTGCTTGACCCCCTCAGCCCTTAGCCGTTGCCCGGCTCCGGAGGTAATCCGTCCGGAGCCTAGCGACGGCATGCTAGAGACGTAGTCGAAGGCTAGTCGGGAGAGGTGGTACTTGACCCCCTTGGCCCTTAGCCATTGCCAGGCTCCGGAGGTAATCCGTCCGGACCCTGGCGATGGCTTGTCCCCGACTCAGTTCTCGTTGCTGGATATAGTACCATTGGTAATAGGGTTGGTAGTGACGGTGTAGGGTTGAGGGGCTGGGGATTTGCCCAGGAATTTTCCCCAGGCCTCCGAACCCTACGTCATCCTTCGCCAGCTCCTTCTACGGCCAGGTATTCTGCTTGCCTTCCGAGGTATTCCTCCCGGAAGGTCATGAGGGTGCGGTAGTCGTTGGTGTTGTGGCCGCGCCCTGGTCCGTGCAGGATGCACATGTGTGCCTCCGGGGGCACCGGAGCTTGGAGTTGTCGTTGGGGTCGCTGTCGAAGGCGGCGTGTTCCAGAGCTTGTGGTTTCCCAGGGTCTCCTTCCCCTTTGGGAGGCCGTCGAGGCTGCCCGGTGAACCAGCTTTTGGAGCCGAAGTGGTTATGACTATGCCTCTCCGGATGAGGTGGGCTTGGGGTTCCTTGCACGCGATTGGCGTTGCGAGGGCGGTGTCGAAGGCTCTGGCGGGGTCTGCACACCATGGAGCCCTGCGTCTCCTTGGAACCCTCTTTCACCTGAGGGGCCCAAGGAGGACGCTGGGTGGACAGACTTTCCAAAGATGTTGGCTCACTTGGGGTGTCCAAGGTCTTGTCGAAGGGGATACTTCGGGACCAAGTCCAGGTGGGAACACTCCTAGGTTGGACCACCCAGAACCACTGGAGGGCGGCCTGCTTGGCTGTGGCTTTCGACTGCGTCCTCTCTTGAGGCGGCGAGGTCTTCATCGTGCAGAGGTTGGAAGACCTTCGCGCCGTCTGGAGTTCCTGTACCCACCCAAGGTTCTGGGTTGGCTGAGGTTGGAGGAACGCCGTCCCACATGGCAGCGGGGCTGGAGCATGCATACGGTGCGCATGGCTGAGAGAGCCATGCATATGGTTGCATGCTTGCAACGGTGGGTATGGCGGTTTTGGCTAGCACTTTGGTGGTTTTCCTACCTCTCTTAGTACTTCTGTGTTCGAGTCCCCATGGACGGCGCGCTGTTGGAGCAAGAGTTCGTCTTGCCCCAGCAAGTATGACGAGAGTTTCTTCTAAGGAGGTGACTCAAGCTTGGAGACGAAGTTTGAGAGGAAGGAACACTATGAATGTATTGATGGTAGAAAAAATGGATCGATCTGGGGGGAGTATCATAGTGTGACTTGGTGTTTTTTCACCTCTGTGCCCTTCTGCCGTTCTAGCTCGTCCCTTTTCCCAGGCGACCAGGGCTCCTATTTATAGGGCTATGCGTAGTTTGGCGTACAAGTTATCACAATGTACAAATATCTGAGATCTGACTGAATTACTAGGTCTTATCCCAGATAACTACTTTCTACCCTACTTGGGAGATAAATATCTACAGTGGTAACTATCGTGGTGCTTGCCCCCTGAGGTGCGGTGAGCCGGCCGCCAATTGCGGCCCGGCGCCGTACTATCAGGGGTGTCAGGATAGCCTGCATTACGTCGGGGTGTCAGAGCGGCGTCCATCAGCCTAGTCATTTAATGCTGGTTACTTCCTTGCAGGCGAAGCATGACTGGTGTTCCCCTTCCGGCAGATCTTTCCTAAGGCCCGCTGAATCACCTTGTAGCCTCCGGGAAGCCAGCTCGAGCAGCTGGAGATGGGGGCTTTGGGAGGCATGGCTCCGGGAGGTGAAGGCTTCGGAAGGTAGGACTCCGGAAGGCCGGGGCTTCGGGAGACCTAGTCTTGGGGGGGCCGGACTTCGGGAGGCCGGGCTTTGGGAGGCTAAGTCGGTTAAGCCAAGGGAAGGCTTCGCAGGTACGAAGAGGTACCGCGAAAAGCCCGATTACTTTGGAGGTCGAACCTTTAGCTGAGGGTCCGGAGATCTTAGCTGAGGGTCCGGAGATCAAGGCTCCGGAGGGACCTGGAGTCCTGGATAGTAATCTTCAATCATTATCCTCAAACTGGTTTATTTTCCCCAACAAATGTCCGCTTAAGAATGATCACAAGGTTCCCGGATGGGAGGAATCGGAAGATCCTGAAGAGTGCCGGTCTACATCCTTAATCATGAGTTTGCAGATGACTTATCCCAGAGGAAGATGACCCACCGCCAAACAATGGCAACCCACACCCATTTGAGGAGCCACAACAGCACAAAGAGCTAGGACAACATGAGGAGCTAGACAACCAGCAGCATGATTAGGTTCAGGGAGATCCCAATTGGGACCAGGCTGCCCAGGAATTTCAAAATTAGGGTTGGCTGGTTTGGCCAAACACCGGGAACCAGCCAGTTCAGCCTATTCTAGCACAACAACAGATGCTTATATCCTCTTGTTCAGAGAGTGCCGTTGAAGGTTCAAGATCCTGTTCAAGCTATGAAAGTTCTTCTACCCGATATTTACCTATTCATGTCCATGCGTAGTATCTTCGCTCCCAGAACTTGCCTCTGATACACCCATAAGCTCCCTTGCCCCCTTTGACCTGGAATACAAGAGCAGACCAGGGATCTTCGGTTCAACTAAAGGTAATAGAAGAGCCATTTGATGTTAAAGGAAAACAAGTCGCGGAAGAAGGAACATACAAGTGGGCTGCTCTCAAAGCCAAACTGGTGTTTAAGCACGCCTACCAGAGGAGGAAGCGGGCTCAAGGTCTCAATGCCAGACCGGCAATAGGCAAACCAAGGATCACTGGAAAGAGATGGCTTGAACACTTCCTGGATGAGGATCAGATGGATGACAGCCTAAGAAGAAGCAAGAGATTGGGGATGAAGTACAAAGGCTGTCGCCCATCGCTGGCTACTTCGACATCATCCTGAGGGAAAGGGAAAGCAAAGCCTCCTTCAACACTGTTACCATCCCCAACACCAAGCGATGGTAATCCCGCCTCCCCTTATCCTTTCTCTATCCCTGTCAAATTCCCCTCCCTTTCTGACCTTAATAATTATATGGGAGTCTTCCCAGAAATTGACACAGAAGCAATCCGGGAAGTGGCGACAACAAGGTGCAGCATCCCTCATGAGGAGATGACTCAGGAGCTGCTATTGGAGCCCAGGACGGTAGAAGAGCCTGGGCAGGAGCAAAGGAATTAAATGATGATATCATCCTCCAACTTCTAGCGAGTTTTTGGTGGGGTTGAACACTGCTTGGGATCGAGCTTTGAACTATGTTTTGAGTTGTTATGGGGTGACTTTTCCCCCTAAAAGCTTCAGTGTCTGGAGGAACAGTTTGATAGATGTGCTGTATTTTTTGTGCGCTATGTTAGCGTGGACTCTTTGGTGTTCAGTTGTCCCTAGATCTCGTTCTTACTTCGATAGATCTCCCTCTTTCCATGAAGATTTTTTGCACGAGCACCAGTTTTACTTCTCTTGTCATTGTCTCCTTCCCTCCTGCCGTGGACTCTTTTTCCCCGTTCTTGAAACTCTCTGGAAGTTTCGCAGTTCGTATGTCTGGACTTTGGCCTCTCCCAGTGTTATCATCAGCACCTTATGAGATCGGGACACCCTAACGCATCCTAGGGGGCATGGGGGTTTCGCTCGGCCTGCTCTTGGTCCGACAATAAGATTTTTCAGTCCGACAATAGAAAGAACCCTCACCACCTCCTCCTTACCTCATTAATCTGGGACTACCGAGCAAGCCCTAAAATCTACTAGATCATTTTTTGTGAATCGAAGCGATATAAGTTGGAATATCCTTAATTGGAACGTTCGATGCCTTAATAGTGAGGATAACTAGAGGGCTCTGTGCAATAAGACAGAGGAGAGCGGTTGTGCTATCTTCTGTATCCAAGAAACCAAGAAAGAATTTATTGATCACAATAAGATAGAGGATAAATGAGGTGCTTCAACAAATTCGCTTTTGCTCCTTCTGCTGGAGCCTCAAGGTGATTCTGATGTTCTGGAATGACGCCTTGTTTTCTGGTGATATTCAGTTTATGTCTAACTTTGCCATCATAGTGAATTTTCAGTCTAACTTATATGCTGCAAAGTGGACCATGTCCACTGTTTATGGTCCTTGACATGGGGAGAACAGAAGCAACTTTGTGCAATGGCTGAAAATCATGGTTTTCGATGATGTCATCAGTGATCTTGGGTAACATGCAAGAGGACCCTCTGCTAATACAGCTGGATTGGTGCTTCACTACGATCAACTGGAGTCTCAGCTACCATAACACTCTTCTAATTCCAATGGAAAAACCAACCTCTGATCACACCCCCTGCACAGTCCAAATTGGCACTTCCATCCCTAAAGCCAAAATTTTCATATTTGACAATTTCTGGGATCTTCTGGTGATGGATCAACGATTGTTCTTTGGCTGGATGTTTGGAATGGAACGTATCTTAAGGAGCACTTACCAAGGTTATTTTCTTTCGCAAAGGATAAAAGCATTTCTCTGGCTCATTTTGCTACTTCGGGAGAACTTCAGGCTCAGTTTCACTCCCCGCTAAGTCAACAAGCCAGTGTTGAACTCAGTTTCACTCCCCGCTAAGTCAACAAGCCAGTGTTGAACTTGACATGCTTCAGGAGCACATGAGTCGAGCTCACATCACAGCTGGGCAGACACATGGACCTGTAACTGGGGATCCAACTCTTACTCCTCAAGCAAGTTCTGCGTTTTCATTTTCAAAAATCTCACCCCCTCCCACTCCCTTCAACTAGATTTAGAAGTCCAAATGCCTCAAAAAGATAAAAGTTTTTTTTATGGCTGCTCTTCAAAGATAGGATCAACTCCAGGAACCTCCTCAGAAGGAAGAACTTTCACATAGAAGGAAATGACTACAATTGTGTTCTTTGCACACAGAACATTGAAGAATCCACCTATCATCTTTTCTTCGCCTGCCCATTTGCCACAAGATGCTGGCAGCACCTCCAAGTCGTTTGGGATCATTCAAGACCGTTCTATTCCATGATCCAAGAAGCTAGGGAGCAGTCTCAGCTGTCCTTCTTTATGGAAATTTTCATGATTGTGACATGGGAAATCTGAAAGTAAAGAAATGCCAAAATCTTTCAAGGCAATATGTCGTCGTTGCAAGCCTGGAAGGCTTGCTTGTTGCTTCAGAGATACTGTTCTTTTGCACTTGTATAGAATGAACAATGTCCTAAGCCTAGCTGATTCTTCTTGGTTCGACTCTCTCTCCTAGTTTCGGCTTTTCTCCTTGGGCTGGAACTGATGTTTTCTTCTCTTTGTACATTTTTTGTCTTTTTTGCTCTTTCGTCTATATTACTAAAAAGTAACACAGTAGGGGTCTCTCATATTGTACAACCTCAAAAACAGTGAATATAATTGTGACCATGTTGGGGGCGGTCACCATCAGGGACCCTCAACACGCCTAGGCTCCGCCTT
Organism: Phragmites australis; assembly: GCF_958298935.1. Lineage (NCBI taxonomy): Eukaryota > Viridiplantae > Streptophyta > Magnoliopsida > Poales > Poaceae > Phragmites > Phragmites australis. Next base: position 12,516,689 of record NC_084940.1, read on the forward strand.
CCTCGGTCCGAGGGTCGCCTGGCTTCGGAGCCCCTCCGGAGCCTATGGGCTTCGGACTCTCTACGGAGCCTCAAGCGTACGGAGGGCTGGGGACCGCTGGAGGGCACTAACTCCTGGAGGCCTTGATGAGGCGGTTGAGCCCCCAGAAAGATCAGCAGGAAGAGGGCCCATCAGCCATAATCCGTCTGCCATGAAGTGATCGGTGTTTAATGTCAGTCTAATCGATAGCCAGTTTGACACTCTGTGTAGGGTGGGCACCGCAATCGACGACAGGGTGCGCGCGGCAACCACTTGGCTCCACTATAGTGCCGTGATTAAATGATGCCATCAGAGTAGGCACATAATTACCTGGGCCTGAGCAATGTTTTACCAGGCTAGCCCTAGGTCCTGGTTGTATAATGACAACTTGTATCTTAGCCCTCCATAGGGTTATGCATGTACCCTTGCCCTCTGTAAGACACTATAAATACAGACCGTGGGTATACGGTGAAAAGGGACCTTAGCCCAAAAAATCAGTCATGGTGTTTCGTTCCTCTCCACTTCTCCTCCAAGCCTGAGCCATCCCTATGGGATGGCTCTCGCCACATTTTGTTCGTGGAAGACATATTTTCTTTCACCAACATCTGGCATTGTCCGTGGGGAGAGAATATGTGTAGATGCACTCGGAGAGGTAGGATGCCACCAAAGAAGAAAACCACCAAGCCAGCGGCCCAGGTGGCTAGCTCCGCGGCCACGCCTATGCGAAAATTCACATGGCAACCGCGACCAAGCGCGCGCTATACCGACACCAGCCCCACAGTTGCACGTAATGAGGGCCCCGTGGCCACCATTGATCCAACCCTGGCCCTGGCTGTGGTTGACGCCAGGGGGCCCGCCGTTCCGGAGGCCCTTCAGTAGTAGCACATCGAAGACCCTGCTGTGTCCCTAGGGGCTGCAACTAAGACCGCTATTATGCACGCCGCCACAGTTGGCCAGCAGGCGCATGTGGTGGCCCTTCGAGCTCAGCTGGAGGAACCGCAGGCAGCCCTTTGGGCTTAGCTGGAGGAACTCGCAGATATGACCATTGTTGCTTCTGTGACGACCAACGCTATGCTGACCCAGGCTCTAGGGGCCGATGAGGGCTTCGGCATTGCGGCTCATCGTCCCTGAGCATCGCAAATAGTCAATCTACAGGCAGCAGAGCCACATGCCTATTGGTGCGAGGCTTCGCTCGTAGACCGCGACTCTCCCCTTCAAGAGAACCTGCAGGCCGCTCCCTTCCTGGACGGGTTCCGAGCCCCAAAGCTACCTAAATCTAAGGGTGATTCGGACACAGATGAGTTTATTCGTGCATACACCCTCGCCATCGAGGCCAGCAGAGGCAGATATGCCACCATGGCCAAGTGATTCCCTCTCGCTTTGGAGGGGGTAGACATCCGGTGGTTCTGGGCGCTAGAGCTCGGGACTATTTACGCTTAGGCCCAGCTCCAAGACGCCTACTGCAACAACTTTCAGGGCACCTTTGTTGAGCCAGTGACCTCTGAGTGCCTGTTTGCCATCAGGCAACAGTCAGGTGAAACCCTCCGGGAGTACTTCCGGAGATTTGCCCAACCAAGGCCCAGATAAGAGGCATCTTAGAGTCATTGGTCATCGACGCGGTTACCTAGGGTCTGGCCTCCGGGCCCCTCTTCAATCGATTGCATTAACGCCCTGGATGCTCAATGAGTCCCCTCATGTGCAATTTCAAGGAGTACGCATGCGCGGAGGAGGAGCAGCTCCATCGGGGGGAGGGGGGTCATGTATGTTACCACAACCCCCTGCATCGAGTCCGAGAAGCCAACCTCGCAAGAGGGGTCCTCACACGCCTCACCACCTCCATCGGCAAAAAGGGACCCTGAGGATGCCAAGGTCTTTAGATCGCGCCAGCCCCAGCAACGGCAACGGCGCCACATCCACAACATTGACAATATGCGAGGGGCTCCAAACCCGCTCCGTTCTAGGGGGCGCAACCGGGGACGCTCCAGGTCCTTCCTCGAGCGGTAGCTCACCCTGGGCAAACTGCCGAAAGGAAACTGGTGCACTCTACACGGGGTTGGGCATGCCCACAATGCCAAAGATTGCCAAGAGGAATACCTCGAGAGGCAGGCGGCATGCACACGGGACATAGGCTTGACAATAAATGACCCGGAGGACGTAGGTCGACAGCGGCCCGCTAGGTGGATCATCTGGCCCTGCAAAACCCTCCTCAGCTAGCTATGTCGCCTCCGCCTCCGCCGCCAATAGTGCAGCACGTCGATGATGGGGGCCATGCCAGGCAAGTGGTCTTATCCATAACGGGAGGAGGAGGTTCCGACGGCTCCGGAAGTGGAAACGATGAGACTACACGTAGGGGATCCACCATGTCGATGCAACCAGCATCCACTACCATGCCCCTGGATGGATTGAAGCCCCTGTGACCTTCACCTACGATGACGTTGTAGGGTTGAACTTCCCCCACACCAACGCTCTAGACATCACGGCCAACATCATCGAAGTCGAAGTCCGGAGGGTGCTGGTCGACGGAGGAAGTTCCGCAGATATTCTCTTCATACATGCCTTCGACCAGCTCCCCATCCCGTGGAGCCGGCTCTCTCCAGCTCGGAGGCCCCTTCAGGGGTTCAATGGGGCTCCCCTCGATGCCCTGGGTCGGATAGAGCTTCCAGTCACCTTCGACGAAGGATTCACCATGCAGATCGAGATGGTCACCTTCAATGTTGTGGGCGTGCCCTACACATAAAACGTTATCCTAGGCTGGGGAACCCTGAACAAATTCGGGGTGGCCTCCCATCACAATTACCTCTGCATGAAGATGCCTGGACCCTAGGGGCTGGTCTCTGTCCATGGTGATCAAAACGTGGCTAGGCGCATCGAGTATGGGCACCCTGCCCCACTCAACAGCAGCCACGTGCATAATGTAGCTAAAGGACCCCCACCTCCGGTGTGCCTCGAGCATCGTGGCCCTCCGAAGCCACAGCCGAAAGGGGACGTTAAGCATGTCCCGTTAGGTATGGGGAACCCTGACCGGGCTTTTCAGATAGGGGCGAACCTCACTCCAGAGCAGGAATCCTAGCTCATGGCCATCCCGAGGGCCAACTTTGATGTCTTTGCATAGTCCCCACAAGACATTCCCGGAGTCGACCGCCACATCAACGAGCATGCACTCTGAGTCAACCCGCAAGCTCGACCCGTACGCCAGGAGCTCCACAAGGTGTCCACCAAGTAGGCAGAGGCCATGAAGGAGGAAGTCCAGAAACTGCTAGAGGCTAATGTCATCTGGGAGGTCATCCACTTAGAGTGGCTATCAAACCCCGTTCTGATCAAGAAGCCTAACAGAAAATGGCTTATGTGCATCAACTTCACGATGCTCAACAAAGCCTACCATCGAAATCCATACTCGCTCCCTCGCATAAACCAGATGGTGGACTCCATAGCTAGCTATGAGATGTTGAGTTTCCTGTATGCGTACTCAGGATACCACCAAGTGTGGATGGCCGCGGATGACGAGGTCAAGACTAGCTTCATTACCCCCTTCGGGGTATACTGCTATGTTTGGATGCCCTTCGGCCTCCTGAATGCTGGAGCCACCTTTTCTCTCCTGGTGTGTAAGATCCTAGAACACCAACTAGGCTGTAATGTGTAGGCCTACATTGATGACATAATCTTAAAAAGCAAGCTCGAAGAAAACCATGTTGCTGACCTTCAAGTGACCTTCAATAGCCTCCGAGCTGCCGGAGTGCAGCTCAACCCGGAGAAGTGTGTCTTCAGTGCCAAAGTTGGAAGGTTGCTAGGTTACCTCATCTCAAAGCAAGGCATCAAGGCCAACCCCGGCAAAATCCGTGCCATCACGGAGATGGCACCCCCCACCAACTCGAAGGGGTCTAGCGCCTGGCTAGTCGCCTTGCAGCCCTCAACCATTTTCTCGCCAAGTCCACCGAGCACATCCTTCCTTTCTTGAAAATGCTGAGGGGCTCTGAGCCATTCAAATGGATGACTGAGTGCCAGGATGCCTTCAAGGCCCTTAAGGCCCACCTCTCCGACCTCAAGACACTCTCAATACCCCTTCCTGACGAAGAGCTCCTCTTGTACTTGTCCGCCTCCGCCTCCGCCGTAAGTGTCGTACTTGTGCGGGAAGAGGAGAAGGAAGGCTGCTCTATTCAGAGGGTGGTTTACTACATTTCGTAGGCTCTAGCAAGGGCCAAGGCGTGCTACACGTAGCTCAAAAAAGTGGCATATGCCCTTCCGACGGCCTGCCGCAAACTTTGGCACTACTTCCTTACCCACGACATCACTGTACCTACCCCATACCCACTATGTGATATGTTCCATGACCGGGAGGCGATGGGACACATAGGCAAGTGGGCTGTGGAGCTAGCGCCTTTCGTGGTGAAGTTTGTGGCCCGTACGGCCATCAAGTCGTAGGTCCTTGCGAACTTCATCGCTGAGTGGACTCCCCATCTGCAAGGCCCCCGGAGACTCCACCCCAAGATGTATGAACAATATACGTAGACAGAGCATACGAGTCCAGTGACGCGGGGGCTGGGGCGGTCCTCATCTCCCCAACTAGCCAACGAGCAGCTTTCGTTGCCCGCTTGGAGTTCAAGACAACCAACAACATCACCAAGTACGAAGCCATCCTCTTGGGGCTCCGCAAGGCTCGAGCCTTAGGAGCCGGTAGACTCATCATCAAAATCGACTCCCAGGTTGTTGCTAGGCACATCAACAAGAGTTTCCAGGCTCGACATCCAGACCTGCTGAACTACTTTGAGGCCATCCGCAAGAGCTAAAGGGTCCTTCCAAGGAATCTCAGTGTGAAACCACAAGGCCGATGCCTTGGCCATGGTTGCCGCTGGAAGTGGAGTCCTCCCCTCAGGGGCCTTCTTCGAGGTCCTCCATAAGCCGGCAGCCTGCACCTGTGATGATGTTGCCACCACCATCCTACCTATTGGACTCTAGGACTAGAGGGCCTCCCTCCTTCCTTTCCTAAAGGAACAGAGGAGCCTGATGACCCCGTCGAGCTCTGTTGTATTCAACAACACGCCAGTGGCTACCTCTTGATCGACGGAGCCCTTTACAAGGCTGGAGTCTGCATCCCCTCCTCCACTGACAAAGGAGCAGGGAGTCTCTCTCCTAAGAGAGATTCATGAGGAGCTCTGTGCCAGCCACCTCACACCTAGCGCTCTGGCAGGCAAGGTACTCCGCCAGGGGCTATACTGACCCACGATCATGATCGATGCGGAGGAACTCATCTGCACCTGCCAAGGATGCCAGTGGATGGGGTGTCGAAGCCACCGACCTCCAACTCCGTTGCTGCCAATCGCTCCCATCTGGCCCCTGGCACGATGGGGAATGGACTTGATCGGACCATTCCCTCGTGCCAAGGGGAATCTCTGGTATGCGGCCATGGCCTTGGAGTACATCTCCAAATGGATCGAGGCCGAGCCCCTCACGATGATTACATCCAAGAACGTCAAGGAATTTTTCTGGAAAAATATTATGTGTCGTTTCAGCGTGCCACGTCAGCTCACCATCGACAATGGGACACAGTTCGACTCCGGCCCTTTCCAGGAGTTTTGCGCCAAACTCGGCATCGAGATGTGCTTTGCCGCGGCTCATCACTCACAGTCCAATGGGGCAGTCGAGCATGCCAATAGCAACATCCTCTCAGGACTAAATTGGTGCCTCATCAGCCTCGTAAAAGGCCTATGGGTCAAAGAGCTCCAAAAGGTGTTGTGGTCCCTCCGCACCATGGTCACCTACCCCACTGGGTTTACGCCCTTCCGCCAGCTGTTCGATGATGAAGCTATGACTCCGACAAAAGTTAATGGATGCTCACCTCTAAGTATAGCTACCGGAGACCACTGAAGAAAGAAAAGTATCCCTCAACCTCGTAGAGGTCACGAGGCTCCAGGCTGTCTGGAACCTCGACCGCTACATCATTGAAACCAAGGCTTGGTACAATCCTAAAGTCACTCCATCGCTCCGCGAACCTTCAAGCCTTGAGACCTGGTCCTCCGGCGCGCGTTGGCTTCGGGAAAACTTCAGAATAAATGGGAAGGCCCTTACCTTATTCTCAAGTCCAACAGACTAGGTTCCTATCGATTGGCGGACACGGAGGGGGACCCCCTCGAGCACACCTGTATGCGGAGGCACTCCATAGGTACTACGTGTAGAGAATTTGGTGTTTTACCTGAACCTCACCAATGTTTCGATTAAGGGACAACGTCATGTGCATATATAAAAAAAAGGAAAAGAGAGAGACAGAGAGAGATGATATGAAGGAGATAGCCAAAGTTGCATACAAATCATTAAACCAACGGTTTTTTACATCCAAAAGATGTGTACATACGCAGGCCACCTCTCCGAGCTCCTGGCTTATCAAGCAACTCAAAAGAGAAAAGCACACAAAAAAAAACAAAAACCCCAACAAGCTGCGAGCTCCTAATGACGGCATAGGCTCTTCAACCGCGCCCCATCTCGGACGCTGATGTAGTAGCCAGCCCCCGACCCACCCCAACCATCGGAGGACAAGGCAGAGCTGGGGGACGCCTCCTTAGCCTCCTCCTTCACCTTCTCCTCCCTTGCCTCCTCCTCCTCCTTCTCATCCTCGTCAATCTCCTTCTCCAGGAGATCCCAGTCAATCTCCTCTTCATCATCCGAGATGTCGATGATCTCGACTGAAGCAACCACTTGGGCTGGAGATCGAGATGGAGCAGCAGGCGGTGGTCCTCTCTGCAACGACAGAAGTACGATGGTTGCCAGCTCTAACCCTGCAAGCAGGACCTCAGGATCACCAGCCCTCGGTTGCACCACGGCCAGCGGGACCGGTGCCACCGTTGATGCCGGTCCGTCCAGGCCGCTTGTGCCCAAGGTGGGAGGAGACGCCATGGGAGATACAAGCTGAATTGCAAAAAAGAGATCTTATCTTACTCAGATGCAAGAGGGTCACGAGGCAGGGCACTGCTTATAAAGCCTGGTCCCGGTGACTCCCATTCCAACTCGGGAGCATGCGGCCACCCAATGCCCTGGTTTTTCGTGCACACATCCTCTCACAATTATTGCTCGAATTAATTTCGCCGCGTACAAGGTTAGTAGGCACAAGACCCAAGGAGTTAGATGGAAGCGGTTCCTCGAATGTAACCTCAACCTGTGACATGGTCCCACAAATCTTGCTAGAGTCAGATGCGCTACCATTATTTTGTGTCATCATGTACTTATGCCAGAAAAAAGAGGATAATATCTCACCACCACACAAAATATCCATTGTGGCATTCCAAATTTGGAAGACTTGCCAACGGAGAATCGACAGTCACCATAGGGGGGATGTGGACATCACTCAGAAGAGCTCCACAGATCTTCGTGATGAGGGCATCGAGTTGTGAGTCAAATTCCTAATGACGGCCGCCCCGAGGAAAGATGGCCGACGAGGTCATGGAGGTCATCTAAAAAATCAATTTTGGCGCTCGCATGCCCTCTCCATCACTTAGTACCACCCCAATCGGCCACCAATCTGGTCGCGGTACTGACCCTGTTGGTCGTGGTGGTGACCAGACTACTTGGAGCTGGGTATTGCCATAGGTGGAGGTTCGGAGAGCTGCGCCGGTCAGCAGAGAGTCAATCAGCCTCGCTCCAACTAGCCTTGCTTCAACCAGCCTCGCCCCGACCAGACCGGGGGTGATCCACCGCGACATCAGCTTCAACTCCATCCAGCCATCGCCAGCCCCCCCCCCCTCCGAACACCGTCGTAGGGCTCCAGAAGGTGCTGCCTTCGTTGAGCCCCACCGCGGCCTTCACCAAGGGGTGGGGTAATCCATGAAAGTTACGCTCCACCGCTGCCCTCTTCAAGTTCAGCACTGATGTTTACTTTCAACCCTTACAGAACATACTAAGGGCCTTAGTCTGCCATGAACTAAATAATATTCGTCCGACCTAGTCATATCTTATGCTGCAATTAGCTATTCGCTGGCAACAGTAAACAAGAAACCTTAAGTTAGATCTCTGTTCAAAATACTCCGCATCTTGAAGGCATCATCCTCGGTCGCATCAAGGTCGACCCTCCGCACCTCGAAGGCATTAGCCTTGGTCGCATCGAGGTTCACACTCTGCACCTCGAAGGCATCAGCCTCGATCACATCGATGTCTACCCTCCGCACCTCAAAGGCATCAGCCTAGGTCACATGGAGGTCTACCCTTCGCTCCTCGAAGGCATCAGCCTCGGTCGTGTTGAGGTTTCCCTCCTCACCTCGAAGGCATCAACCTCAGTAGCATCGAGGTCTACCCTCTACTCCTCGAAGGCATCAGCCTTGGTCGCGTCAAGGTCTACCCTCCACACCTTGAAGGCATTAGCCTCGGTCGCGTCGAGGTCGACCCTCCACACCTCAAAGGCATCAGCCTCGGTCACTTCAAGATCCACACTCCGTACTTCGAAGGCATTAGCTTTGGTCGCGTCGAGGTCCACCCTCCCCACCTCAAAGGCACCCTGCCTCGGTCACATAGAGATCTACCCTCCGCACCTTGAAGGCATCGAGATCACTAGTGTGAGGCTTCATCACTCTAGTCACACCCTCTGGCCTCTAGCAGCCATAATATACGAGGAGGTTGGGAGAAGGGAAGCTTCTGGAGCGTAGGCGTGACAAAAAATAAAATACGATAAGCGAAGTCAACACATCATGATCTTTTTTATAAATAGTATGTGCCTTACAATCAATCTAGTCCTAACAGACGAGCTAGGCCTCCACGCCTTCCAGAAGTGCCGGCTCATAGTAGAGCCACCACCCCCGCGACTAGATTGACGTATGCGGCGACGTAAGGTGGACCCTCGACGTAAAGGCCTCCTACGAAAGATAGAGTCCCCTCAAGCCCGAGAGGTTGAGGCTTCGGCCTGGAGGGGATCCACCTGGAAGGGGTAGGAATCGAAGGCTAAGAAATCCAACTCCATCAACGGTGACGGGTCCTCCGTAGCCGCCGCATCCTTCGCCTTGATCCAGGCCATGACATCCTCAAGGGTGTCCAATTGAACCCTTCCATCGGGATTCCGAGGGAGAACAAAATGCCGAGAGTCACATGGGTTAGCCGCGTGGCACACTCCTCCCAACACAACACACAGATGAATGGATAAAACACAAGAGAAACATAGCCCCGCAAAGGGTGGCAAACAAGCCAAGGTACATGAACCAGGAGAGCCAGGTTAACATACTAGGTCTCCGGCCCAATCCGTGTGATAAAAAAGAAGATAAACAAAAAGATAAAGCCCACTCAGAGCTACACCTCCGTCCGTGGATCCTGTAGAGCGTCGCCCGCGCATGGAGGCTCTTCCTGCGGAACGGTGTCCAAGCGAGGAGCCATCCCAGACAAGCTGATGTCCTACAGTGGCGGCGGTGCGCACTAGTAGGCCTCCAAATGCGAAGTCTGACCTCCTGCAGAAGGGCCCGACCGAGGAGATCCTCGAGCACTTGACTTCACGCGATTTTCCATAAAATGCAGGGTCGCGGGTCAGCCATGCTTCACCCATACCCCCCGGAGAAATCCGTCCAAGGCTGTGCAGATCTCTACCAGTGGCGCCTCAAGCCGGATCTACTCGACCATGAAGTCTGGGGTTGGCTGCTCCAACGCTTTGAAATGGCTACACCCCGTGCACTGTAGCAGCACCAACTGAATGCTGAGGCTACTCGGAGGCAAGAGTTCGTGTAGGCCTCGGCAGTGTTGGCCATCAACCCCGCTGCGGACTGAAACCAGCGGAATGTGTGGACCAGGACCTCCAAGCTAGAGGGCAAGGGTGGGCACTTTGCCCAGAGGCCACCTAGGGACTTCTCAATGGCGTGGGCCTCCTCCGTTGTGCACTCGGCCAGCCTCTAGCGCTCCGTACGCATGGCTTCCTCAGCTGCCAATGCTGCCTCGCGTTCTTGTTGGGCTACAGCCACCACAATCCGGAGGTCCCGGGCTTCGCCTTCTGCAGCGACCCAAGTAGCGATGGCCTGGGCAATATACTCCTCCACTGTCTGACGGGCCTCAATGGTCTCCTAAGCCGCAACTTCCTCCACACAGTGGGCATCGGTAGCCTCCTGGGCCATAGCCTCCGTGAGCTCCCGATGCCATGTCTCCCCCTGTAGACGCCCCTCCGCACGCTTCTCAGCCACCTCCAAGGCTTGTCGGAGCCCAACCGTTTCTCGCGAGCCATATCTTGGGCCACTGTGAAAGCCCGACGATGCGAACAGCCCAACGCCCTCGCTAAGAACAGTTGCTGCAAAACACGATAACAGAGAGATGAGGTTAGCTGCCCCAAGGTCAGAGCCAAGAAGACTTCATCCAACAAACAAACCTACCAGACCACCACCTCTAGACGTGTCGCCACCTCATCCGGGGGCCACCGAGCCATAGACAACTCGGTCTCCCCACTCCTGAGGAGAGATGAGGCAGAGGCAATGGCACTCAGCGCCTCTGGGGTCAGGGCCTCGAAGCTCAGATGCTACTCTAAGAAGGTTTAAGCCGCCACCCCAGAGGGCCCGGCTCCCCCAGCTCCGACCGCAAGGGCCAGGCCAGGACCGACAGGGGAACTCTGGGATTGTAAAGTCACAGCCTCCAGAGCGGCTGCCTCTAGTGCCTCCAGAGGAGTCAGAGGGTTGTTTGAGGAAGCCAGCACCCTCGGATCAGAGGCCGAAAATGGGTCCACTCCAACAACCCCTGCAAATAGAAAACAGACCTAAGTTAGGATCCCTAGGAGCAAGTTCGGCGGGGTAAAGGGGAAAACAACGCCTCACCCCTGCTAGCAGGTGCAACATCGAAGGGGCCCATGACGTCCTCATCATTGGAGGGGTCGGCAATCTCCCACGCCATGTAGCCATCAAGGGAGGCCTCGTGAACCCCTCCACTTTGGTTGTGTCCAGCAGGGTCCGAAAGGGTCAAGCCCTTCCCATGATCGCTTCCTCCAGTCCAAGGCTCGTCTCCAGTTGCACCACCAGGGCCATGGTGCTTCGTTCCATCTGAGTCCACCTTAGAAAATTTGGTAACTGAGCTAGCATACGAGACTGTAGGGGCAGCCGGGGCCTGTGTTTGGAGTGGGATAGCAAGAATCACAAGGGACGCAGTGCCAGGGGCCCTGTGCCCTCGCTTCCCTATGACCCAAGGCTCCATAGGGTCCGGCCATGCTGGAGACGCCAGTCCAAGGTAGGAACTGATGCGGTTGTGCTGCTCCCAACTCCCAACCAGCTCTAGACGTTGGTATCGCTCCACAACAGAAGGCTGACCCAAGAATTTTTGCACGATCTCAGTCGCTTGGTTCAGTGTAAGGCAACTCTCCGAAAGTAAAAGGTGTTTCACTTCTGTGGACTCAAAGCTAGACAAAGGAGAGGGCTCACCCGAACTGATGATGGGCCCAGAGTACTCGTTCAACTCTCCCTCCTCACTTTCCTCGAAGGAGTGGTCCCAGCCCGCCTGAAGGGACGGATGCGAAGCATCATCAACTCCTCCGTGAGATCACGCATGCTCATCCTCCAGGCCACCCTCCAGAGGAGCGCCACCCTCGAGACAAGATGTGCCTCAGAGGTGTCCACCACCGGGGTCCTAACGTAGAGGATATCCCAGTTGGTGGAGCGAAGGGGGGACCAAAAGCCTACATCATAGCAAAACCACGCCTTAGGACACCCGGTGTACCACTTATCATCGATGGCTTTCGTCAGGAATGCATCCTGATATTCCTGACAAAGCTGGAAGTTCATGCTACCGAAGCTGAGGACCTTCGTCTCCCCGTCCATCGTCCAGATCTTCGGCTAGCAGCTTACTTCATGAATGGCAACGAAGAGCTCTGCTCGTCCCTCGTAGCCCTCCGCCTGCATGGCCCATTCAAAGAAGGCCAGGCGGGCGATGGTGTTGGCAAAAAGCTAGGGGAGCTTCATGTAAAAGTGGTGAAGCACACCTTCGAGGAGTGGCACGGCCAAAAAACTAAGGCCAGTGTCGAGGAAGGCCTTGAAGACCACGGTCTCATGGTCCTGCGGTGTCGGGAGCGCCTCTTCCCCCAGGATGCGGATGACAGATCTGGAAGGGATTTTCCCCTCCCCGACCATCCAGTCGAGCTCAACCTCGGTGACGGTTGATTCCCCCAGTGCGTGCATCTGTAGGGGGCACTTCTTATTGGCGAGGTGAAGCTTCACGCCCAGCAGCAATCCGGGCAGCAGCGGAAGGTCCGCTTCTGCCATAATTCCCACCGGCCTACGCACAACGGCGACCCCACCTACTGCGGGTTCACCGGTGGCAACGTCGGTGGCGGAAGGTGGATCCGCCTGATGGGTGGTGGCTGAGCCTACCAACCTACCGGCGGGGACCCCCTAGTCCACACAGCCCCCCGTCGAGGAACCAACCTTGCCGCAAGCACCCGAGCGAGTCATGGCGTCCCTATGATATGGTAAAAAGGACTAACCGGTGATGGAGGCTGGAGGTGCAGAGGTCGGCAGGCACAAGTGCAAGAGAAAGGACGACAAAGAGCAATGATGCTAGATAAGGACGCCGTTCGTCCAAGACCCCTGCTTTATTGGCCCGGGGAGACGTGATGCCCCCTTTGGGGTGCGTGCCCATGCCCCGTCCTATCCATTCCCCAATGATCATGGGGAATTTAAACTGCTCTCCACAAACCTCCAGTACTAGGGCGCCACGTGTCCCACTACTGCCTAGCAAGGCTTAACCGTACCACTAACCATAGGTTGCATTTAATGCCCTCCAGTGCAAGTGACATTAAAATATTTGGTCCAGCCGCTCGGTCGGCCTTTCAAAAAGGCTCAAGGCAACCGGAGGACTGAAGGGCCACCCAGCAGCAGAGCCTAGGACCACCAGAGGCCCCACTCCGAAAGAACCACAGGACCAGCCGCACCGCGAACCATCCCCACAAGGGGCTGCTGTTGGGGGGTCGCCCTCAGGGACCCCCGATGCTCCTAGGCTCCGCTTGCCTGGGTCCGAGAGTCACCTGGCTTCGGAGCCTGTCCAAAACCTATGGGCTCCGGACTCGCTACGGAGCCTCAAGCCTTCAGAAGGTTGGGGACCGCCGGAGGGCACTAACTCCCGGAGGCCTTGATGAGGCGGTTGAGCCCCCCCCCCCCCAATAAAGATCAGCACCCATCAGCCATCATCCGCCTACTATGAAATGACTGGCATTTAATGCCGGTCTAATCGATGGTCGGTCTGACACCCTATGCAGGGCGGGCACCGCAATCAGCGACTAGGCACGCGCGACAGCTACTTGACGCTACTATAGTGCCACGGTTAGATGATGTTAGCAGAGTAGGCATAGAATTACCTGGGCATGAGCAATGTTTTACCAGGCTAGCCCTAAGTCTTAGTTGTATAGCGACAACTTGTATTTCCGCCCCTCATAGGGGTACGCATGTACACTTGCACTCTGTAAGGCACTATAAATACAGACCGTGGGTACATGGCGAAAAGGGACCTGAGCCCAAAAATCAGTCGTGGTGTTTCGTTCCTCTCCACTTCTCCTCCAAGCCTGAGTCATCCCTGTGGGTTGGCTCTCGCCGCACTTTGTTCATCGAAGACATATTTTCTTTCACCAATAGACCATGTTAACAAAAGCAATCAAAGAAAATACAATTGGGAATCAACAACAAACCTACGTAAATTGGCGCATGGAAAGGCACAACCTTTTCAATCCTTGCTGTTGTTACATTATTACATACAAGCATGGAAAATGTTTCCAAAAGTATCACTATGTGAAAACCAGACAAAGAAGACACAAAATTAGTGATGGGTCATCGGGACCCGTCACTAAAGACCCATTAGTGACGGGTCCCACTACAACTCGTCACTTATGTACCATCTGATCGGGGCCTGATATAAACATGTCACTAATGAGTGATCATTAGTGACGGGTCGTAACATGACCCATCACTGATGACAATAGTGACGGGTCAAGTTGTGACCCGTCGCTAATGATAACTCATCAGTGACGGATCATGTTGTGACCCATCACTAATGACCAACTCATCAAGGACGGGTCGTCCTAGGCTAGTCATTAGTGACGGGTCATGTTGTGACCCGTCACTAATGACGATATTTTTCTTTTATTTTTCTAATCTCACATCACTAAATAAAAAAATGAAACAAGGTTGTGAGAAAAAAAGAAAAATTATAGAGTTGTAAACTTTGTTGTACTCGTAACACCTAGCATTTATCAAACACTTAAGATACTCATGTTATTAATTTTGCTTAATTGGTTTGAAGTTGATTATCTATTTTATCCTAGTTATTCGTTGTTATTCCTTTTAATTGATGGATTTGCATAGCCTTTCATTTTAGAATAGATGGAATGCAATAGACTATTCACAAATATTTTCTATTTTTCTCTTATTCTTTTCTCACCTCAACAGCACTAGAATAGAAACTATTGTATATTTCTTCTCAAGTTTGATGGAAGGGGTGGTAGTTATGGATACAAACGCGTGTTTTGAAAATAATGCAGAAATTTTAGAGGGTGAGAACTCAATCTTCCAAGCCGAATTTGGTCTCAAATTTTTTTCCAAACCTGACAAAGTGGAGGAGAATCAGATATAACTTTTTTCTGTAGATGTCTGTAGAGTACAAAAACGTCGAAATCGGAGTCCGTATGCCAAAGTTATGCCCGTTTTACCAAAGGCACTTCGGGTCACCTATCAAATGGCGATCGTTTGCACGAGATATTCAGAAATTCATAAAATATTAATCCAAATTTGCATGAAGAAAAATTTTATATGTAAAATTATAACCCTTGACGAAATTTGGTAAAATCAGTCATTAGTGACGGGTCAAGATTACAACATGTCACTAATATTTAGTCATTAGTGATGGGTCATGGTTCTGACTTGTCACTAATGACCTTCGGTAAAGAAGGTTAAAAGGATTAAATATCCGGTTTCTATCACAACTACGTGATAGGAGAGGTGGTAAGGGGTTACATGCGTGAGGGGGGGGGCTCCCCAGTTCGATTCCCACTGAATGCAGACTAAAAACAGTATGAAAATAGCGTGACTTGTTGGGTATATGCGATGGCCTGCATTGGGTTGGCTCGGTTGAGAAAAATATTTTTTTTGACTTTTTGTGTCCAAAAAATATGAAAAATATTCATCAATCATTAGTGACGGGTTCTATCATTAGTGACGGGTCAAGATTGACCTGTCACTAATTTTTTAAACGAACGGCATCGGACAGTGTCCGTTTCTATTAATATAGCAGGAAAAAATACAAGAGTATAGCTCTAGAAGGCTATAATCAGGAAAAAGAAAAGCAACAACTGAAAAACAAACAGCTGTAGCAACTATACTCGACCAGTTGGACAAAAGGACCCCAACACACATCGACAACTATAACGAACCACCATGACTTCCCTCGTCACCTTGTCGGGCACAAACGCCTTTCGCCGAATTTGGCAGCCGCTATGCGTGACCGACCGCCGCCGCACCACTGTGCCCCACTAGCTCCAATGGACAGAGGCTAGCCCCTCCTCCGCTGCCATCGAGACCTTAGTGGTCGCCGTGTCACGCTGAACTTGCCGCTGCCAACCCGGGTCAGCCGTCGTAAGCACATAGTCCCATCGTTGCCGCTTGCGCCATCATCGACGATGTCCCACACCATACTAGCCGCTGCTAGGCAGGGCTAAACGCCGCAGTCCGCTGCAAGCCACCATCTTGACACGCGTACGGCTGCCTCTTGCCGCCGCTACACCGTCCATGTCCTCGCCGAGTACACTGGTCACATCAAAACTAGCCACTTCAAGCCACTGAAACGAAGGCTGCCTTGCACCGAAGCAGCCACCGCAATGCGGGACCGTCCGCCACCATGCCGTGCAAGCCATAGCGACATCGCACCTCTACTGGCCTCTGCAACCCACCACGACTGCCGTGCCATTTCTCGTGATCGCCCATAGCGACGGCCTCGCCTTGCCACCGCCTACTGCTCTGCCAAACAGAAGCCATGCCCATCAACCACCGCGCGCACGTCCTCGTCCCAGCCGCTATACGCAACCACCCACGCCCACACCCTCATCTTGGCCGCTACCTCTGAGTGGATCCGACCTCTTGGTTGTTGCGCCGAAGCGACCGCCGCCATGCGGGACCAACCGTTGTAGCATCCCCCTCCGCCGCCTCCGAGCCAAAACATAGCCAGCATGCTGACACACCATCGTTGTTGCTTGCGCCATCTTGAGACGATGTCCCGCACCGAACTAGCTACTGCCAAGCAGGGCTAGATGCCACAGTCCATTGCAAGCCTTCTTGCTGACACTCCATCGTTGTTGCTTGCACCATCATCGATGTTTTCCCGTATCATACTAGCCGCTGCATTCCGCTGCAAGCTACCATACCGACACGCATTTGGCTACCTCTGGCCACCGCCATATCGTCCATGACCGGCCCAATGCAGACCCACCAATCACGCAGCCTCAGCAAGTCCAATCCCAGAGCCGATGTGAGCCGTCGTCACTGCTACCACCGGTTAGCACCGCTGTTTGCCCCGCTGAGCTAGGACTTCACCCCTAGCCACCAAGCGCAGGATGTTGATTCTCGCCGATCCGGGCACGAAGGCAACGCCGCCCAGCACCGAAACAAGCCACCGCTGTGCCAAAAGTGGCCCTGCATTTAGATCTAGCACCACCGTTGACCTTCTCACCACCACTGAGTCTCCATCCGTCGTCTTGCCACTGCGCATACATATGCCATCGCCGTGTCGACCGCACCTCTGCGCCGACCAACTACCGCACATGGTCGCTTCCTCCAGTGTCGTTCGGCACACACGACCACCTCCTGCGAGCCGCTCGTGGCCCACACACAAGCACTGTCGTCCCACGCGGCCGCCGCCCCGATCCGGCCCTCCCCGTGCAGATCTGCCCACTGGGGCACTGCAGCTGCCCCTGGCCTCCGCCGGTCCTCAATGGTGGCGCCGGACCTGACCGGATCCGAACGACCACACTTGGATCCACCCAACCCACCAGCCGACACCTCGAACTGGCCACCCGTCGAGAAGCTAGCGATCACTTCCTCACGCCGACCCGCCACCATGCTCCAGCTTCACAGCCCTGACCACCATGGATGTGTCTAGCTAGATCCGGACGAAACCGGTCTAGAACCAGGCGCGTCAAGGCCGGATCCGGCCGCCATGGATGCCCCGGCCGTCAATCCTCAAGACAACGAGGGAGAGGATAGCGGCGCAGACGGGAAACAGCCCTGCTGCCGCCGTCCTTGCGGCCGCACGGACTTCCGACAGCGCACTCAGGCAGCGGCGAGGCGGGGACACCAAGGGGAGGGCCGGCGGCGCAGCGGGTTTGGTGGCGACGCAGGGGCAAGGGTCGCAATGACCCGTCACTAACGACAAACTCATCAGTGACGGGTCACAGTTACGACCCGTCACTAATGACCTTACATTAGTAATGCGTTTGAGGTGATGGATACAGGACCCGTCACTAATGACGTTTATCACCCACCACTAAAGGTTTTTTTCACGTATTGTATACATATAAAACATGGGATGTAGCTGAGAAC
Organism: Phragmites australis; assembly: GCF_958298935.1. NCBI lineage: Eukaryota > Viridiplantae > Streptophyta > Magnoliopsida > Poales > Poaceae > Phragmites > Phragmites australis. Next base: position 12,534,211 of record NC_084940.1, read on the forward strand.
CGGGATAAGCTACAAGCTTTACGCAAACCTTGTGTCACACACAAAAGTGCGGGTTTTCAAAAATCATTGCACACATAAGCTATTGAGATTCAAAAGAATGCACAAATATGCACTAGTGTGCCTTGACAAGAGAAATAGTTCATCACCAAACACATTGCAGACTTGTAGTGGAGAACCATTAACTCTGAACCAAACCTGCAGGTACGGTACGGGTACAGCTTCATCTTGCCAATGGGCCAAATTGGACATCAAAGCCGCGCTATCACTTGTTAGGCTCGCTGGGACGCTACTGTCCATCTCCCAAGCTTGCTCCAGCGCCAGGCTCTCCTTCAGCTGCGCCACTACGGCGGCCATGGTTGGCCTTTTAGCAGCACTGCAGCAGCATCTGCCGTCCACATCATGGCGGTCTCGACTACCTTACACATGGAACTGACGTTGTAGTCACCTCGACTCACCTTGAAGCTGTGGATCGGCAACGGAACTGATGTCACCGGTGGCGATCATCTGTTTAACATGCTGAACGCTGTGGCTGTAGCCTGGCACAATGGGAGGCTCGCCGGTGGCCACCTCCAACAGAACAACTCCGATGTTGTACACATCGCTGCAGCTTGTAATAAGGTTTGGGACAGCTTGCAGCTTCTCCAGGTACTGAGATACTGTAAGCTATATCCCATGAGTCGTTGTATTTTTTTAGAACGTTTTCCATGTTTATATGTCATAGGGTAAGAACTACATAAAGGCTTGATTAATCTGAACAAGGATTGAAATGATTGTGCATTTTTCATGTCCCTGTACGTAGGTCTGTCTTATGTCCTATTGTTTTCTCTTTGATATCCTGTTGTTACCATTATTACAATTTACATTTATATTCATTATTGTGCCTTAGCATATAGCTGTTGTTTTCTACTAGTTAAATTATTTAATATTGTAGACAAATGTTTGCAGTCATTTTTTAAGAAAAATTGGGCAACTGATATGAGCAAATATTTACTTAGATGAACTGTAGCCATCTTCAGGCAGATGAGAGCACAGCATAGCCATCTTCACTGCATTAGTTGGCTTCTGTGTGTGCGAAAGCAGTAAGGATTTGGTGTTCAGCCACTGATCTGAGTTATTTTCCATGCTTATCGGCGGCAACATCCTAATGCTAGTGTCTGTAGTAAGCTGAAGCAAGGATTGAAAAGGGTATGCCCATCATGTTTTCTAGGTTTCCCGTTGATTCCCACAAACTTCGTACTCCAAAATCGAGCTATTTCAAGATTTTGGCTCATAATTGCAGTTTACTTCGAAACTTGTCCCTTTTTTATTGACATTTGAATGTCTAGCGACTTTTCTTCCAATTGAAAGTTCTCTGGTTCTAAATTTCTGATTTTTCTTGTTGAAGTTTGAGTTTGTAAATAATTCCTTTTAGGAAAAAACCGTAGGGATTGCCTGACAGTATATATAAAGGAGTTTATGAACAAGAAAAGGAGGCCGGCGGATTTACAAAAATGAATATTAGTTTGACTCTAGCCATGAAAAGTTTATATTTCTATCAGATTCCTTGACTCGATGCACATGCAAAGAATTTTTAGCTTTGAAGCCAATCTTCCATGCAGCTATTGTAGATCTCTTGTTTTCGAATATATTCACATTTGATTGTTTCCAAATGCTCGAAGCTGAAATAATGAAAATTTCCATCACTAGGTGATTCTGGAAGTTGTTCTTGGCTTCAATTCTTGCATATACGTCGTTTTTATTTCTCCACTGTATTTGTGATGTTTGTAAATAAAATTAACCTCAAATCTCTGGTTGAAGTTTTGAATCAGGATTTTCCCAATCGAAAGCTTGGTTTGAATTTCCCAATTGAATGCTCCAATGTATGTAGTTAGAGAATTGAAGTCCTCCAGATGATCATGAAAAGTTTTTTTTTTCTTGTGGATGGGGGGATAGTTGCTTTTCGTCCTTCTAGAATATAATCACACTAGATTAATGCTTACCAGATTAATAGTCCAACTCGCACAAGAAAAAAAGAGGATAGCATCTATAGATGCAAACGTTTGCATATAACATTACTTAAATGTAAGACAGAGAACAGAGCAGCGAATGAAGGAAGATGGACATACAGAACAAGAAAAAGAAGATGGAGACATTTGGGAAAAAGATCGAACGTATTTTATGGGTTGTACTATATGTAAATGTTTAAACAGCCCTACGACACAATGATGTGCATGCTGGCAATCTCTTCAAACTCCTAGTTTTTTTCAATCCTAGGTACTCGACAAACTGCTGCTATCAAATCCATAGGATTTGTGAATTCTGATGCCATATTTTATTTTTTTTCCACGTTTAAATCAGTAAGTTAGGGCTTAAAATAGTAGCCACTAAAATTTCGTGAAACGGCCAATGACGAGCATTGTTTGGTTGTTTTCTCCTTACAAAGAATTAAGTCGGCATCAAGAAAGTTTCACAACAGGATTTAGTTGGGTACAATTTCATTGCTGAAGTGATACAATTGACGTAGTTCGCGCGGTGTAGACGAAAAACCTGTGATGCGTGTGAGCGCTCAGTCGCTCGCTCGCGAGCGACGCTGTTTGAGCGGCTCACGGACCAGGCTGTCCGAGCGTGAGCGAGCGACTGAGCCAACGCGCGGATGACCTGTCCGACTGCCCACAACCCGTGCTAATTGGCCGTTACATGGCCGCGCGCTGTGTGAGGCTGGCTGGGCCGCATTGGTTCGGGCCGGTCTTTAAGATTTGAGTTGAAAATTTTGTTGAGAAAGTCTGTGCAGAAAATTTTGTTGAGAAAGTTTTTGCTGAAAAATTTATTGGTAACTTTTTTCAAAACTTTTTTTTGATAAATTTTTCTTGATAACTTTTTGTTGGAACTTCTTCTCGATAATTTTTTCTTATTCTTAAAACTTTTTGTCGATAACTTATCCTCAGTAATTTTTCTCGTTCTCAAAACTTTTTCTCGATAACTTTTCTTCAAAACTTTTTTCGAGCTAAACTTTTCTCATACAAACTTTTTTCTAAAACTTTTTAACTAAACTTTTCTGGTACAAACTTTTTTTAAAACTTTTCTCGAAAATTTTTTCTTAAAAAGTCCACCTTTTTTTCTTGGTAAATTTTCTGAGCTAACTTTTTTCTGGGAGCGAACGGTGAACGGTAAAAAAAAAATGAACATGAATACGCGTGTTCGCGGTGAATGGTGGAGGAAAACGCGTGTTCGCGGTGGCCGTGTTCATGCTCGTTTAGTGCGAGAGGCCGCATTAATCGCGTGGAGCGCTCGCGCGAATGATGCGTCTGTCGTTTTCCTGTCGGAAGGCACGTTAGCAGGCCTGCTCGCGCGCGCTAAATAGCAGGGTCCCGGTGTAGGACTGGAGAAAAACCAGTCAGTCACTGCCACGGTGGTAGCATCTGCTAGCACACAGAGATTACATTGAAGCAGAGAGAGAGAGAGTTGAAGCACTGCATCATATGTAGATTAGTCACCATTATATTTATTGGCCAAGGTAGTTTTTTTTAACGAACCAACAAGAGAACGGCTGCAAATAAAGTTACAGAAGAGCCAAACAAAAACAAGAGGTAGTTAATTGTACTTGTATGTGCTTATCTTACAACGGTCAATTAATGGCGAATGTGTCCATTTCATGAGATTTGAAAGCACCACTTGTAGATGGATAATCACTTAAGCAAGGGAAGAAATTCCTTTTGCCCCTAGTTTTGCCTGCAGCTTCTTTCTTTCTGCCATTTCCATCCCACCAAACATAATTAATCACCATTTTGCTTTCTTAGATTTTTTGACCAAAATGCCCTTTGGTGACATGTCAACTATATCTCCAATTTTTCAGATATATATATTATCGAACACGCAGGAGAATTGTGCGTCATTGCATTATAGAACGAACAAAAGAAAGCAATGTTTACACGCAAAATCACCCATAGCCACGCACGCAAACGCACACCGACAAAGACTTTAGACGTACAGACGCGCCACAGACAAAACTAAAAGACGACCAGGCGAAAGAAACACGTCAAACCAACAATGGCCAGACAACACGCAGACCTTTAGCTCCTGCCATGCACCAGAGCATGGCATCAACCTTGATGCTCCACAGCACCAACTGGACATCTGGGGATGCGCCATCGAACAGACAAGAATTTCGGTGTTTCCACAGTTGCCAAATCACCAAGATGACGAGTGAGTTGAAATCTTTCCGCATAGGCTTAGGCAATTGACGTTGCATTCGGCACCATCAGTCTTTGAGCAGCTCATCTTCCGGCTGCGGGGTCAAGCCCTGGTGGCCAACGATTGACAAAGTTGTGAACCACACCTCTCAGGCAAACACGCAAGGCACAAGGAGGTATTGCACTGTTTCGTCCTCCTGGTTGCACAAGGGACATTGCGTCTGTCGGAGGGTGAACTCCTCAAGTAGGGATCCGGAGGGACCCCCTTTGAGATTCGACCAAGGGGATGATTCTGAATCTGTTTTGCGGGTGAAATAAATGGGTGTAAATGCGATGCAGGTGGAATGGAATGATCGGATGTAGGATGCAGTAAATGCTCAGGAGGTTTTTAGACAGGTTCGGGCCGCACTGAGCGTAACACCCTACTCCTGTGTGTGTGCTATAAATGCTTTGAGAATGTCTCTCAGAGATGTTGCTGGTTACAAGAATATTTGTCTAGTCTAGAGCTTTAGGCTCCTTGTTCTTCGGTGATCTGACCTTCTGTGCTTGTTCTGTGTCCACCGGTCCTTTTCTCTCCGGGGAGCCCGCCCCGCCTTAAATACCTGCCGGGGCGGTAGCGTGCCCAGAAAGGGAGGGCGCGAGTTCCAAGACGCCATAAATGGAAAGCAACCATCATGGGCTACTGCGCGAAGTGACGGGGAGGCTTGAAAACGCGCCCCCGTCCGATCTTGTTTGTCATCATGTCGTTCTGCAACGGGCGCCGCGGGGAGGGCCCACCGGGCAGCCACCAAGCAGCCTGGCGTGCCCGCTCGGTCAGAGCGTGTCTGGCACAGCAGGGCAGCATGCGGGGCGCCTTGGGCCTTGCGATGTTATCCTGAGGCGCGCCGGATGTCCCGCGATGGGACCCATGCATTAAATGTCCCCACGCCTCCCCGCTAGGCCGTGGTAGGGACTGGCAGCAAGCGTGGAGGAGCAATTGGAGGTGACAGGCCACACGCCCTCTTAAATGTAGCATCGGGCCTTTCACTAGTTGACACCTCACCACTGGACCTCTGTGGGGGCCACCAGCGAAGGACTTCTGAGGCCGTCGGGGAATCGAGTGCTCGGGGGCCACTATTCACAGCCCCGAGCACTCTCTCCCGGATATGGCTGTTCGGGTCCTCAAGGAACCGAGTGCTCGGGGGCCACTATTTATGGCCCCTAGCACTCTCTCCCGGAATTGACTTCCCTTGGGTCCTCGGGGGACTCGGGTGCTCGGGGGCCACTGTTCGCAGCCCCGAGCACCCCCTTCCCGGTACTTGGCTTTTCTGGTCGTCGGGGGACTTGAGTGCTCGGGAGCCACTGTTCACGGCCCCAAGCACTCTCTTCCCGGCACTTGGTCTACTTGGGTTATCGGGGAACTCGGGTACTCGGGGACCACTGTTCATAGCTCCGAGCACCCTCTCCTGGGACTTAGTCTTCTCGCACCTTGGGGAGATGATCCCGGTGGGAGGGCGCCACGTGGAAAACTGCTGATCTGGCCTTGAGACTCGGGGACCCCTGGTTCCTGTGTCACCGACAACGTCGGATGCGGTATTCCATGTTTCGCTAGACGATCCGTCATCCAGCAACACCCGAGGATCACGAGCCATGTAAAGAACTTGCATCGCGACGGCCCCCATGATTTCCAAATGAGCTTCCACAGCTCGAAACCCACTGTGCCGATGAAGAAACACTGATTAGCCGACTTCGAGGAGTACTCACCGGTAGGCGATGGTGCCTAGCTATGTTGGTCCTGGACGTCCGCCTGGAGGGTTACACGGCCATGAGATCCCATAGATTCAGATACTCCGCCAGGGCCGGAACAGGCAGACCCCCTGATATCGCGGACCCACTAGTAATCCTGCATCGCCTGCTGGATGGTCCAGCGGTTGATCGTCTGCTTGGAGACGGCCTTGACGAGAGACGGCGCAAAGTCACGGACGTATTTGCCTTCTATCCAGTGATCGCACCAGAACAAAGTGCGATCACCGAAGCCCACCATGGAGACCACAGACATGGAGAACATGGCCACCATCGTTACCTGCATCGGAAGCTTAAGGTCGGCCCATGGGCGATCGGGCTACGTCTTCTGCAGACATTGCCATCGCATGCGTAGCGACCAACCCTTGGCCTCCAAATCATGAAGACCAAGGCCACCCAGCTCAATCGACCGGCACACGCATCGCCAGGAGACGATGCAGTGACCACCATGGGCCTGAGTTCGTCCATTCCATAGGAACGCACGCCGGAGCTTTTCAATCGCCTTTAGCGCCCACTTGGGAAGGTCCAACGTGATGAGATGATAGATTGGGATCACTGTAAGCAGTACCCGAATCAGCATCTTCCGACCTGCCAGGTGTATGAGGGCCGCCTTCCAGCTCGGCAGCATGTCCGTGATCTTGTCAATCAGGGGGTACACGTCCGCCTTCGTGATTTTGCTGATGGAGAGTGGGAGACTCAAATACTTGCAGGGGAAAGAGGCCATAGCGCATGACAACATTTCCTGTAGCACCTCAATGTCTTGATCTTGGCACTGGATTGGGATGACAGAGGTCTTAGTGATGTTTATCTTGAGCCCGGACGCATCGCCAAAGCGTAGCAGGATCTCCTTAACAATGGCCAAGTCATCTTCACACGGCTTAGGAAGAGCACAACGTCATCGGTGTAGAGCGACACATGGTGATTGGGGCCACGTGCCAGGAGGGGCTGAAGCAGGCCCTGAGCGCTCGCAGAGGTGATCAAAGCATTGAGGACATCCATGATGATGATGAACAGCATGGGCGAGAGGGGATCTCCTTGGCGGAGCCCACACTGATGCATGATCTCCTCACAAGGGTCGCCGTTGACCATCACCTGCGTCGTGGATGTGCGCAGGAGATTGCAGAGCAGGTTACACCAATTGTGTCCAAAGCCCAGATGTAGCAGCACATCCAGCAAGAAGGACCAAGACACAGAGACAAATGCTTTGGAAATATCCAACTTGAGCATGACCCGGGCGCGCTTCTGTTGGTCGAGCAGCTGAGCCATCTGTTGCACCAGCACAAAGTTGTCGTGGATGCAATGGCATTTCACAAACACGGTTTGGTTGCAGGAGACCAAGGCAGGTAGCTCCGGCGCCAGCCAGTTAGCCATCAACTTGGCCACCAACTTGGTGAAACTGTGAATAAGTCTGATCGGTCGATAGTACTTGACCTCCAGAGCATTGAACTTCTTTGGGAGCAGTGTGACGAAGGCCAAGTTGAGTAACAAGAGATTTTGTGCGTTGCCCCGCTGGAGAGTGCGTAAGGCGGCCATGATATCGCCCATGATGATGTTCCAGCAGGTTCTGTAGAATCGGCCGGTGAAACCATCTGGGCCAGGCACCTTGTCGAGCGGGAGTGTCATGACCGTGGCCCGCGCCTCCTCCTTTGAGAACAGGGCCTCCATGCCAGACACGTCACGGGGCAGTTGGTAGAAAGCGCCAAGATGAAGTGTGGCCAACCGCTCCTCTACTGTCCCCAGTAGAGCAGAGTAGTAGTCCCACATTGCCTCCTGTTTATCTTCCTGCCCGGTAATGATATGTTCGCCGACCTTAACCTTTGCCATGAAGTTCTTCCTCTTCCTGTAACAAGCATAATGCTGGAAATAGGACATGTTGGCATCACCCTCACGCAACCAGGAGATGCGCGATCGCAATCGGGCAATGGTCCGCTCAAGGGACACCAGCCCGAGGCGATGATGCTTTAGATGGCATTGCAACCAAGCTTCCACGACCGAGAGCACTCTGGAATCCTATGCGATCTCGAGGCGATGGAGCAGTTCCTTGGCGTGTCGTAGTTGTAACTTAACGTGCCCCACCTTGCACTCACTCCAGGCTTGCAAGTTGCGCGACAACCACTTGAACTTGATAGATACACGCTGGAGCAGGCCACACGTGTCCACCGACACCGTCCAAGAGCGCTCGACTGCTTCGTGAAAGCCCTCTAGCTTCGGCCAGTAGCTTTCAAAGTGGAAACAACACTTCCCACGGATGTTGTCCCTCGAGCCCAAGGTGAGGGGACAGTGGTCCGAGATCATGGTGGTAGAGCTTTGGAGGATGCAGTCCGAGTACAGGTGTTCCTAATCGTTAGAACAGAAGACACGGTCGAGTTGAACGAGCGTCGGCTTAGCCCGATGGTTGGACCAAGTATACTTGCGGCCTAGCAAGGCCATCTCCCTGAGCTCCATGTCATTGAGGAACCGCCGAAAGCGTCCCATGAGGGCCCGATTAACGTTGTCGTTGTTTTTGTCTTCAGACACGTAGATGAGGTTGAAATCACCCGCCACAGCCCATGGTCCAGAGCAAACCGAATGGATGTCATGCAACTCCTGGAGGAATAGCACCTTTGTCGTGTTGTCCTGAGCGCCATATACCCCAGTGAACCACCATGGTGAACCGGAGTCAGGAGCGAACTGGACCAAGACGGAGTATGTGTCAATCCGCAAGACAAGTGCGCAACAAAGGCTGCCCTTCCAGGCCACAAGGATGCCTCCTCTGGAACCTTTGGCTGGGAGCACGACGAATTGATCAAAATTGGCACCGAGCATGGACATGATAGTGCGGTGCGAGATGGAGGCACGCTTCGTCTCCTGGATACAAACGATGTCTGTGCAGGAGGTTGCGACCACATCACGAACAGCAACGCGTCGAGCATGTTGATTGAGTCCCCGAGCGTTCCAGATCAAAATATTTGAAAAAACCATTGTAAGAAGTGCGTGATACAATGACAAGGAAACAAACTAGCTAAGGGTCCACAGAGACGACCATCGTCACTGTGTCACGGAACTCCAGGAATCTCTCCTCCAGCACAGACTAGCCGAAGAGCACCATGGGCGGTGCTTTTGAACTGAAGGTCGTGGCAGCAGATGATTGGTTGGCCTGGTGACCTTCTCCAAAAAGGCCTCTGTCGGTGTCTTCAGATCATTGGGTGTAGTAGAAGGCTGGGCCGGTCGCCGTCTGGAATAGACGATCGAGATGACCCTATGGCCAGGCTTGCTGTGCACCGGTGGCTCCTGCCCAGGGTCTGCTACCTACAGAACTGAACCAAAGAGGCCCAACCCACATGTAGGAGACGGCAGCCCAGGACGGCCCAGGTCGAACCATAGAAGGGTGCCCCCGATGGGAGAGTATCATCCACCTTGGGAAGGAGCGTAGTCGTCGCTTGCTGCGAGGTCCACCGCGCTGCACGGGAACCCAGCTTTTATTGCAGGGGACTGTTGGTGAAACCGTCTCAGAGATATCCCGAGTCAGGTGGTCCTCCTCTCCCTCAGCTGCGCGTCTAAGGATGGCCCCAGTAGCAGGTAGGCATTGATTGGTCCTCCTCGTATAGCTCCCGTTGTTTGAACTGGTCCCCCGGCATTTTAGGCGGCTATCCCCCGGGTCCATCTGCAGGAACCAGCTGAGGGCCCTCCATAGCCTCCCCATGCACCACGTGGCGTTGACTGGAGTAGGACAACAGGTGAGGTGCCAGAGAGGACAGGTCACCTACGTCCCTGGAAGTGCCGCCATCACCGTCCTCGGGAGATCCGCCCCCGCGATCGAAGCTTTGGAGCCGATGCTGCCATCTGTTGTTGTCACTACTACCGCAGTTGTCAGAATCGAACGACGGGGTTGGCGGGGGCGGGGGTGTGAAATCCTGCACCCCAGTGAGATGGACGTCAACCGGGTACACAAGCATCTGCTTGCCGGTGGTAGGAATGTTGGGTAGCAACAGCTCTGGCTCATCGATGAGAAGCTCAAGCTGTGGTGGGAAGGACTCAGGCCGCGAGGTCCACAAAGTGAGCCAGAACTCGGAGATGTCCGAGCGGTCCGCCGTGGAAGGGTGAAGGCTCTCGACCCAGCTGAACAGGCTGAGGAGGTGTGTTGTCGTCGCAAGCGACCAGGCGTGGAGGGGGACCTCGTTCAAGGAAAGTTCAACGCGGTAGAACAGTGAACGACCGGAGGTGTGAGCATGGTGCGTCCACAGCTTGAACAGCGTGCTAAACAAAGGCGTGCAGATGGGCCAACTACCGTTGAGGACCCGATGCGCCGTAGCCTCATTGGGCAGAAAGAGGAGGAAGTCCTTCGGCACTGAACGGTGGATGACGAGGTTGCCGCTGGCGATAGCGAAGTGGGCGGCAATGGCATCGGCAACCTGACGGGGGGCAACCGGAGGTCTGTTACCGATGATCAAGACAAACACAGTGCAGCGTAGGTCCTCCTCCACCCACAGTAGACTCTCTGAGCAGTCGATCACGCAACTGTTCCATTGGGCCAGCGACTTGTCCGGTGAGTGGGAGGCCGCTGGTTCCGGAGCAAGCTGTACCTACTCGGACGGGTGCGAGATACCCAGAGCGGAGGCAGGTGGGGCCCCGCCCATCGCCGAGACCATGCGCAAGCGGCGGCGGTGGCGCGAACGCCTGCAGCGACGATGCGAGGGGGCACCCTGGTCAGCGGCATCAGAAAGCGCCGCACTCACACCTTCGGCAACAGCTGCGTCACGGGAGTTTGCAGGAGGGTGGGCGGCGCCTGGCCGATGCGGATTGTGAGGAGGGGCCATGCCGGAAGCCGCGCACGCCATAGGCTCCATCGGCGGTGAGAGCCTGGACCAGTCGAACCGGCAAGGCTCTTTGAGAGGGGCTTGCTGGGTCCCAGCCGCGACGGCTGCGTGTTAGCAAGGATGCAGACACTCCGACGCGCGGTGGCCGAAGGCGAGGCACCGGAGGCAACGCATCCGGCTTCAGCACTGTGAAGCCTGGTGCCCTAGCCCCAGGTAGTTGAAACACTTGCAGTGCAGGCTGGCCGGCACGGGCCTGTGCGGGTGGCGGGAGCAACATCGACGGGAGTGTCTGCTGCTCACTGTGCGCCAGTCTTCCGCATCCGGGCTGTCCACTACCTGCGGGACTCGGTGGACCTCAGAACAAAGGAGGAAGCGCACCCTATGCTCACCTGGGGAAGGTGGAGGGATGGGCGTCGAAACCGAAATGGCTGGGGTCCTCAACGCATCACAGAAGGAATGGCGAGCCAGTGCCGAGGCAGAGCCTCCAGATGAAGGATAGGCGGGGTTGTCGTCGTGCCAGTGGAGAGCCTTGGGTCGGCCTCTAGATAGGCTCATCGGCACGAACGGCGCGACGAGGGGGGAGAGGGTGGATCCCGGCGCCATGGGAGGGTGGTTGGCCGTCCGCGGCAGGGAGGACAGGGCCGGTGAGGTGGCCGCTGGGCCTGCTGTAGGCGTTGTCGTGGGGTTGGGAAGAGAGGCGCCGTGAGGAGAGGAGAGAGACATTCTATCTTTTTCATATATTAAGAAATCAGATTATGACACCTCTGTCTCAGGGCTTTTTGACCTCGCTTAATCTCCAGCGTTAGTGATTGTCGCGATGCTGAGGAGGAATTAATCCAAGTGCGAAGAGGAAAATCTCATGGACCAGCTGAAGACGCGATAGCGAGTAGTTTAGAGACTTGAGAAAGTTGAACACTAATTAATAATGGATCCAGTGGTGGGCCTATCTTGGGGCATGAGTGTACATCGGTACATCTAATTTATTTTGCAAATAGTTGACTATATATCATATATAATAGTTATAGATATTATTAGCTGTTAAACTTTTAGAATTATGTACGGTATTATGACTCAACAAATCATTTATACTCTCTGTAGCCTTTTCTTACTACTGCACTTCATCATCTCAAAGTCCAATTAGTTTCTGGTGGTCCAAATGTGTAACGTAGCTTGATTATTGAATAGAGGACTTTTACAGTACACCTAAATGAGTGCATGCTGTCCATTTTCTTCATCCGGTGGTTTAGATTAGCCCAATAATACTCTATCACCTATCAGTATCATGGGTATCATTAAAGAGTATCATGGGTATCATAAGGGTAGGATTGAAAAAAAATCATGATAAACTTGTAAATTATATGTTTAATTAGTGAAGATCAAAATGTTAGTTTATTCTTCGGATAAACTTTCACTTATTCTGTTCATTTCATTTATTAGAGTTTCCAGCTTCCATCGGTCGGTCGATGATGGGTGATGAAGGTCCAAAATCCGGTCAGTCAATGACGTAATTACCCCTAAGGGTATCAAGATAATTACAATAATACTTACTAAAATGGACGGTTGGATCATAACAATGATACTCTCTATCATCTAGTATCATGGTGTACTATAAAGGTTCTCATTGAATAATTTTTTTTAGCTATGTACATTTATTCTTAAAATGTTAGACCCACAACTAAATGGATCATCATTATAAAAGGTGGACAGATTGTATGAGAAAGATATTACTATTTCCATGTTTAAGTAACGATTACATCTTAATTATGCTCAATACTTTCTTCAAGGACTTCATATCGAAGGGGTTCATGTATGGCCCACATTAGCTACTAAGCTCTGCCCCATGCCCAAGCTAGGCATGGGAGCAGAATCCATGGCCAGCAACATATAGATCAGCATAGCAAGGAGGAACCCGAGGTATATATGAAGAGCGGATTCCATGGGCAGCATAGCAACAGTAGAATATGAGGCGTAGGACATTCCATGGCTAGCAACATATATAGGTGACGTGGAATCTATGGAACAGGGAAATCGTGGTCAACGACGATGTTCAATCTGACTGAGAAACGAGAATTAAGGAGCCTCATTCCATGAGCAATGTCGTGCCATTATTGGTAACAGATTTGCCAAATCTCTCAATCACCTAAATATGAACTAGAATTAGGGTTTTGAGTTAGCGATTTGGGTTGAGGATTTGGGGATTTAGGGCACCGTGCAAATTACCTTGCTCTCACGAGTTTAGGGTATGTTTGTTTTAGGCTGCTTCTGTCTTCTGCTTTTGTCAGAAGCCCAGAAGCCAGAAGCCCAAACAAACTGATTTGCTGAAAAATGGTTTCTGGAGAAGCCAGAAGCCTGTTGAAAAGTGGCTTCTGGAGAAGCTGAGAAGCTAGCTGAAAGTAGATTTTTTGAGAAGTAGTGTGCTGAGAAGCCAAAAAAATAATTATAAAATTCAACAGCTAAAATTCAAAAGCAGTTTTTCAAAAAAGTCAAAAACACAACTTTTCAGAGAAGCTAGAAGCAAAAGCACAAACAAATAGACCCTAAGAGGGATGGCCAGGTAAGGCCTGCTGGACTAGCGGTGGTGACGAGTAGGATGGCGAGGTGGCACGGTGGTGGAGGACCACTAGTGAACGGTGAAAGTCAGTGAGGGCGTCACATGTCACTGTGGTTAGCGAGGTGACAGTTAGCAGCGACGGCGGCCAAAGACGGAGGAGGATGGTAGGGCAAGGGAGCTCCGCTAAACTTGAAGAAGAAAGGGTCACGCCGGCGAAAATGAGGGAGAAGGCATGCCATGGGAGAGAGAGAGGAGGAACTCCAACAGGCTTCGCCGTCGCCGAAGATGGACGACAGGGGTGGCTGGAGGCATCGGGCATCCAGGTCGTGTGTGGTGGCAGCGTTGGGTGGTCGGGTCGGATGAAGAAAAAGAACGGGAGAGAGGGGGGATGGATAAGGTTAAAACTGAGAAGCCAATCTAAACGGTGTGAAGAAAAAAAAAAACTAAGGACGAAGGAAACTCAGGGTCGGGTTACAAAGGGGTGAAAATTGTCATTCTCAATAAACAGGGGTAAAAATTTGCCTTTTTCTTTCTCCTAAAAAACAAATCTATTGGCGTAGGGGGAAATGATGAAAAGGAAAGATAGTAGCCAAACACATTTTGGATAAAAATGGAGAATAGGGTTACCATCAGGGGCAAATAAGGGATTTTTTCTCTCTAAAGAATTTTGGCATGAAAAGTTCTATAAATATGGAGCCATCTCCATTGCAAGTGATTTCAGACATCGTAGCTAGTTGAAGTGGTTCTACTCGTGGTTTCTCAAACTCTCAATGGCTTTGGCGTTCTTTGTTTTACTCCTGCTATTAGCCCCAGCGGTTCACGTCGTCGTCAGTCAGAAGCCAGGTATGATTCTCGCTTCACTGCATTGATCATATAACCTCAGAATTGATGACTCGTGCATGCATGGATGCAGGCTTCCTGAGTATCGACTGCGGCCTAGACGCCAACTACAGCGGTTACAATGACGCCAAAACCGGCATCTTCTACGTCTCCGACGGCCAGTACGTCGACAGCGGCGAGAATCACAGGGTGGCCTCCGAGCTCGAGAGCTTGTGGCCGAACCAAATCCGAAGCCGAACGCTGCGGAGCTTCCCGTTCGGCCTGCGGAACTGCTACTCGCTCCCCACCGTGGCCGGGACGAAGTACCTGGTGCGGGTGGAGATCGCGTACGGCAACTACGACGGCAAGAACAGCTCGACGCTGCAGTTCGACCTGCACCTGGGGGGCAACTTCTGGTTCACTTCCCGCCCGAAAGCCGACACCAACTACGTGTCCGAGGTGGTGTTCGTGGCGTGGGCGAGCTGGGCGCCGGTGTGCCTGGTGAACACCGGCAGCGGCACGCCGTTCGTGTCCGCGCTGGAGCTGAGACAGCTCGGTGACAAGCTCTATCAGCCCCTCGATGATGCGCCCGACCTGATCATGTCCGCGTGGACACGGGAGAACATGGGTTCAAGCCCTTCAATTACCCGGTATGTTAGATCTTCCTGTGGGACCAGAGCTAATTGGAGATGGAGGGTGGTTGGGCCCAACAGATACCATGTGCATTCATTTTTATGAATTTGTTTTTAGTTGGTTGAATCAATTTATATATGTATGGAATTGTGCGGGATCTGAAAAGGTTCAGTTGTTTAGTTCGTTGAATCATACTATTCCGTTCAGGATGAGATAGTTTAGATTTTTAGAATATACCGAGAAGATGATGTACCGAGCCGTGCGGTAAAATCGGTCGAACAACCTAGTACAAGTTCTATCAACTCTCTTAATCACTTATGATTGGTGATGATAAGTGACTATTAATTAGTATTAAGGATTTTAGTTAAATATTAGTTACAATTAGATATTATTAACCATAACTAATTATTATTATAGGTATTTAGTGATGATTATTCACAACTTAAGTTATGATTATCTAGAATTAGTAATGATTAGTACTAATTATCATAGTTTGTTGATAATAATAAATATAAAAATTATTATTTTTGTAAAATAATTAAGTTATATATGGATATAATACATGACTTTTAAGCAATTAAATATATTTTCGTATCATCTCATACATCCAACTAAACACATTCTTGTACCATCCTATACAACTAACCAAATAATCTACATGTACTACCTCATCCAAGATCATCCGGTCCATCCAAGACGATCCCATCCCATTTAACTTCATTCAAACAACCAAACACAACCTTAAATATTGAATACCACATATTCAAACGAAAAAGGATTGGCCACAAAAGAAATATTACTAGCTTTGTCATTTAAAATACTTTTGTAGTATTATAATTTTGCTACTAGAAAGTAATCAGAACTTAGAAAAATGCGTACCAGTTTCCCTCAAATAAACAAAAGATATATCGCCAACATGTAAATCAAAATCTTAAAATAAAACCGGAGAGAGCACATTTCTTTGTGGTGTTATGATCTAACTTTCAATCATATAACTTTTTTTCTTGGATTTCATTAAGGTATCCTGAGGATCCATATGACCGTTTCTGGTGGCCGATGGATGAGGTTAGCTCACGGTGGGCAAATCTATCGACCATAAAGCCCATCGAGTCAGATCCAGACACCAGTTTCGCCGTGCCCTCGTCCGTTCTGCAGACGGCAATCACGGCAGCTGGCAATGACACAGTGCTCACCGTCAAGACATGGCAAGACTACAGGACGTCGGACTCCTCCTTTATGGTGTTCCTGCACTTCGCCGACTTCCAAGACGGCCAACTTCGACAGTTTGGCATCTACATCAACTACATCAACGAGACTCAATCGGGACCGAGCAAGAAGTTGTACAGCCCCCCGTACCTGACTGCTTCCTGTCAGTACACCGTTGAATCCTATAAGGCTACCGATGGCAAGTACAACATAACTCTCGTTGCAACTGCAAGCTCCATACTTCCCCCAATGATCAATGCGTTGGAGATCTACAGAGTCGTTCCAGTCGACAACTCGACGACATTCCCTAAAGATTGTAAGCCCTGGCTATGTCTTCCCTCTCACTTTCGCACACACCTTCAAAAGAGAATCTATATATCTTTCTTCATATTGGGATGTTTAGTCTTCTTTTTTCAATCACAAGGACATATACGCACACCATTACGCACACACAACACACTTACACATCTACGATTGTATCATTTATCACACGTCTATAAATTTTACTGTTCAAAACACTCACGTAAATGATAGACACCATGATTTATACTCCGGTGGGTAGAATAGTATTACCATCACACCAACACCAACACGTGCTTTCTAATAGGGATGGTCAGGTGCCTGCGTACTTTGAGAGACGAAAAGGGTGAATGGCTGGATGCAATTACTTTTCTCTTCAATACGAGGAATGGCTGGGTGCAATTACTTTTCTCTTGGATACGAATTGTAGAAAAAGATAGAGGTGTACTTCACTACTTTCAATTTAAGTTAGAGGTGTACATTGTTATATCCGACTTCATCATTGAGAGCGATTTAGGAGCAGTTTTTGCACCACGGTTTAGGATGGCAATGAGACTTTATGGGCAAAGTAGTGCCTACCATATCCGGCCCGCCCGGAAATTTCCAGGCATGTCTATCATAGAAAAAAAAAATTGACCCGGTATATCTAGTTTACCAGTGGACCTCGGTAAAAAAAAATTACCATATTTACCGGTATTTTGTTTGAATTATATTTGAATTTTGTCCGATATATTCGATATATCCTATTTATTGGTTACCTCTCGTAAATTTTGTTTACTGGTAAACAAAACCCTGCTGTCCATGACCACCCCTCACGACAATTCAAGATCTTTGCCCATGGACGCTCCCGGTGGGCATGCTGATATATCCGCCAAGACGTGAACAACGATCAGCCAATGTTACATTTAACAACAAATGTTCACAGATCAATAAGCACTCGACTCGTTTGGAACACAAAATTACACCGTTTGATGTGAAGTTTTTGCAACATTCCTGTGGATTTCCTGCATTCCAAACATGGCCTAAATAGACAAATTAAGTGGACGGTACAAATTGTCCATGGCCGGCACTAACATGCCTGCGGCATAAAATCCATGGAGAGGCTTCCATCCATGTCAGCTGTTTTTCCCGGTGGCCGGCACATCAACCTTTCCTTCCTGCATATGTACCAGCAAAAGAGAACACAAACGTGATGCCAGATTGCCAGTGAACGGTGGACCCTCTCGATGTGCCGCCTGACACCTCCGGCGGCGAGGAGCGACAAGAGCCTCACCCTCCTGCACACAGCGGTGGCGACGAGCTGCGCACCCTTCATCTTGAGCATCAGACTGCAGACGCCCACCTGATGCGCCCAACATGGTCGATCAAATGTCGCTTAAGGTTATCGCACTTAACTGGATCTTGAAACAGGGATGTTAAAATGGTTTGCCAAAGATTATACATTGAGTTGATTTTTTTTCTTTTCCTCTCTTGTATATGCAATCGGTTTGAGAAATCGTGTATGTGGGCGATTACACTTAGTTCTCAAACGTAGTCCTGACCATATTTTTTGTGCCCCAGTTGATGCCATCATGGCTATCAAACTCGAGTATGGAGTGAAGAAAAACTGGATGGGTGATCCATGTTTCCCAACCAAATACGCTTGGGAGGGCGTGAAATGCAGCAATACAAGTTATAGTGCTATGAGGATTACATCACTGTGAGTATCTGAAACATTATTTAGAAGGTCCTACATATATTATTGGTGCATTTGATTTATGTTGAACTACAAATTCTCATGCAGAGATCTCTCCAACAGCAATTTGCATGGAGCAATATCTAAGAATTTTACACTGCTCACGGCACTCGAGAATTTGTAAGTGTTAGATGACAGACTAATGTCCTCTTCTTTCATTATTTATATATGTCCCCAGCTTCCACGTTCCATGCATGAGCGACAATCCCATTCTACTATATGTGGTCATGTTAAGGTCCTGTTTATTTCAGATTATAAAAGTTAGATTGTGATCAAAATTCAAAAACTGAAACAAACAGTTGGATTGTAAAAGCTGGATTCTGATCACAATCCAAAAACTGAAACAAACACCTAGTTGGAAAAGCTGGATTGTTACAATCCAACACACAGATTGTAACAATCCAGCAATCTGCTTTCCACCAGATTGTAACAATCCAGCAATCTGCTTATGACCTACTTATGTAGGTTCTATTCAGGTAACACGCAACACACCACATTTTGGTGCATGTTTTGTTTGGTTTCAAAATCTGCAGTTGCCAATTGAATAGATGAGACTATTGTAGGAGAGCATTTCTTTTGTGACAGCATATTTGGCATAACTGTGTCGTCATCTTTTCCAATTTATAAATTGGATCATTCTTTCTGGTTACATCTCTCAAAAATTATTGTATCTTCGTCTATGGTTTTGACCATATGCCTCCAACAAATTTAAATGGGCATAATGGAGTGAGAAAATTAATTGATAACCACAGCATACTTGTCATGACTATATTCCCAAGGACTCATGTATAAGGTTTTTATCCCCTAAGACCTGCTTAACAAATGGGTCATATATCATAGATCATGCTGCAGCATGATAGAACCTAGATTTTTTTCCAAATTCCTTTCGTGTAGAGTTTGAATCAACTATCTATATATGTTTGGTTTTGCTCACTGTAGTCGTGCAAATATTTCAGGGATTTGTCTTACAACAACTTAAGTGGGCCAATACCTAATTCCCTAACAAGTGTGCCCTCCCTACGAGTTCTGTAAGTGGATACATCTGTTGCAAATTATTACCAAGCCATTGACTTCATCAATTGCCTTTCACTCTCTTCACTTTCTACAGAAATTTGTCTGGCAACCATTTGAGTGGCGACTCCGTATGTAAAAATTACACTGGATCACTTGTTTTCAGGTTTTGATTTTCTTCTCAAAGTCTCCTTTTCCATTAATATGCTTCTGAACTTTTTATTGTATCTCTCCCTGTGACCTTAAAACAAGTGACTGTTTAAGATGCTTTCTCCTCGAAAGTAAACCCCAACCTGATTGTCTTATGTAATTTCAGATATGACTCTGACGGTAATATGTGCAACAAACCACCGCCAAGCCCGCCAAGAAACAAAGTAGCTATCATAACTATTTCAGTAGTGGTTCCTGTGCTGGTAGTAGTTGTACTTCTTGCATATTTCATCTGGAGAGAGAAAAGAAAGCCTAATGGTGTGCATCCTATTGCTCTCTTCGTTATTGACATGTACTAATGTTTTCAGTTTATAATACTTGACTTTTCTGTTAAATATCTGATACTAGTGCAACCAGTTTCCACGCATGACCCAGCAACAGCAAGAGACCCACAACTTGAGAACACTCCAGGGAGCAGACAAGGTCATGAGGGCCACCTGCAAAATACAGAGAATCGCCTGTTCACGTACAAAGAGCTAGAGAAGTTCACTAATAATTTCAAACGATTCTTAGGGCAAGGTGGTTTTGGGCCTGTGTACTATGGCCGTTTAGAAGATGATACCGAGGTTGCTGTCAAGATGCGTTCTGAGTCATCATCACATGGACTTGGTGAATTTTTAGCTGAGGTACCAAATTTCTGTCACCTAGAAAAGTTCAAGAGGCACTATAAATCTAATTTTGTAATTAATCTATTTTCCTATGTTTTGTGTATTGTTACATAGGTTCAGAGCTTGACAAAGGTGCATCACAAGAATCTAGTGTCTTTGGTTGGTTACTGCATGGAGAAAGATCACTTGGCACTGGTTTATGAGTATATGACTCAGGGCAGTCTTTTTGATCATCTGAGAGGTTTGTCTATTGCAAACTTATTGAGTATAGATTAAGACATAAGCAACTGTGTGACATTTTTAAAATTGCATCAGAAATACCTATGCATGGTTTGGGCCCGAGCAGTCATCTTGAGTGACTTTTATATACTTCTGGTATCTTAAAAATAGAAGCCCTTTTTGGGGCATCTACATGTCTTCCTTCTGAGGTGCCTAATCCTAAGTGACAGCATTGTCAAGAAAATTTGTGCCTAGGGGAGCCAGCATCCCCCTTATCCTGTCCATCCGTCTTAACATTTGGATAAGGGATAACTTGACGCTGTCAGCTGCACCGAGTAAACTCTAAACCAACAACCAACATCAGTGCACTTACTTCATGATCGAATGGATGTGGAATTTTGGATGAACCTTTGCTTTATTTTACTGTATGACTTCAGCTTATGTGTATACTCAACTTGTCAAACGGTCGGTCTTATTATGACTATTAAGTTGTGCAAGTCCATGAAGAGCACAACAAAATTAGAAAGGAATAAAGAAACATTCCATAAATTTGTTGAAGTTGACATGTGAAGTTGTTAAACAGTTCTGTTCTGTTAAAACATTGAAGGTAAAAATGGTGTTGCTGAAACAATGAATTGGGGGACACGTGTGCGAGTAGTGCTTAACGCTGCACAAGGTATGCTGCAACAAAAACATATAAAGGAAACTAGATTTTTATTAAGCAAATCCTCCATATGCTCATCATTTTGTATTCATTTTATGGCATTTCTTGTGATTCTATATAGGCCTGGATTATCTTCACAAAGGTTGCAACCTGCCAATAGTTCACCGTGATGTGAAGACCAGCAACATTCTCTTGGGTCACAATCTGCAAGCTAAAATAGCAGATTTTGGACTTTGCAAAACTTTTTTTAGCGATACTCAGACTCACATATCAGGCACTGCAGCTGGCACAGCTGGCTACATGGACCCTGAGTATGTCTCTCCCTATGTATACTATAACATTTTGGTACTTTTTTCCATGTAGCTTATTTTTTAATTAGTAAATCATAACCAGCTGAATTTACCAAGCACATGAAAGAAAACTGGTAAAACAGGTGAAATTATATCCAACATGTTTTCCTATTTATACAACCTTTCCATTTGATAAAATGAGGCTTGTCTGGTGTCCTCTTTTCCTTGAACGTTCTTGCCTGCTCTCTCATCAGGTGTTACCTCACTGGAAGGATCACCGAGAGCAACGATGTGTACAGCTTCGGAGTTGTTCTGTTTGAGGTAGTCACTGGTGAGCCTCCAATAGTGCCAGGCCATGGTCACATTATTCAGCGTGTTAAGCAGAAGATTACCACCGGTGACATCAGTTTGGTTGCCGATGCGCGGCTCGGAGGTGCCTACGACATCAGCTCCATGTGGAAGGTGGTCGACATCGCCATGATGTGCACGTCGAATTCTGCTGCTCAAAGGCCCACGATGGCCGCAGTTGTGGTGCAGCTGAAGGAGAGCCTGGCGTTGGAGGAAGCTCGCGAGGATAGTTGCGCCAGGGCAAACCCAGGGAGCGATATAACAGGTTCGGTTTTTGCATATAGTCCATTGGCAAGATGAACCTGTAACTGTGCCTGTACCTGGATTTGGTTGGTCTTTGATGGTCTCTACTGGAAGTCTAAATTGTCGTGTGGAGGCACACTAGTGTATGTTTGTGAATAGGTTTGAATCTACAATTGTATTGCTTGAGTGTGCAAAAGGTTCTTGAGAACCCACACTTGTGTGTGCCAGTAATAAGGTTTGGTAAACTCTCAGTTTGTCCAGGTGCTGTGAGCTACATCTCATGCTTACATGTACCTTTTTCTCGAAACATTTTACATATTTGTATGCAATAACGTGATGGAAACTTAAAGGTTTGATTTTTTTTAACTGAAAGGTTTTATTAATCTGAAGCAAGGTTTGAAAAGGTGGTTGTTCCTTTCCGATCATGATTTTTTTAATCACGCGCAACAACACTTTTTTGTGAAAATGGTGCAAATTCATGTAACACTCAATTTTTTGCAGTATTATTTGATTTGGACTTTGGGCAACACCAAACTCCATGATCGATATTAGACTCCATATTCCCTCCCTTGGCTACAAACTTCGGACTCCAAAATCAAGGTGGAGCCGTTTCGAGAATTTGGCTCGTATTAGCAGTTTTAGTTTGAGACTTCCATCCTTTTTTTCAACCAATGAGCCCACGCCTAGAAGAGAGGCAAGTGGAAAAAAAAAAAACAATAGTACACAAACCTCTTAGACCGACTCCAGCAAGGGCCTCAAAGCACTGTACTAGCATCATTGTAGCATATTTGCTAATAGGGGCAGCCAGCAACAGGCTCCAGCAAATAATATTATAATATTTTAAAAAATAAAAGATACTATAATAATATTAAGATACTATAATAATATTATAAAATATAAATTTTTAAATATATGTCGAAGATGGTCTAAATAATAGAACCGCCTATCCGTATTTTTTGCGTTCCCTGCTGTCTGAGGTAGATGACGCGCAGGAAGAGGATGACGGTCAGATGAACATATCTCCGCTTTCGTCTGTGATCTCGCCCGCATCGTCTCGATCAATCGCTTCGGCGCGGTTATTTCTAACACCAACCATCGCCCCCCCCCCCCCTCGATACCAGGAACGGCATGAGCGTCCTCTCCGGCACACGACGACGGCGCCCGACGGGCTGGGCCATTAATCCCCTTTCCCAGCGCAGTGCGTCTTGAGCAACAGACGCCCACCTGACGCGCCTGGACTCATATCTGTTGCCACCCCTACCTGCGTTCAAGGTGCTCGACGAAATGCCGCTTACGGTTATTTTACTGAAGTGGGTCAATCCTTGTTAGCCTAAACTGTATTGCGCACAGGATTAAATAAGAAGGGGAGGTTCAGATGTTTTGCCAAAGATTCTGCTTTGAATTCCTTTGCTTTTCCTCCGTTGTACATGCAATTGGCCTGTTGAACCATGAACCTGTATTGCTGCATCCAGTGATCAAACATATACCGACCATACTGTTTTTCCTACACTAGTTGATGCCATCATGGCTATCAAATTCGAGTATGGAATGAAGAAAAACTGGATGGGTGATCCATGTTCTCCAACCAAATATGCTTGGGACAGCGTGAAATGCAACAATACAAGTGATAACAGTACGAGGTAACATCATTGTGATTACACTAAGCGTTATTTTGAATGTCTTGCATCTTGATTGTCATATGTACTTGTAGTCCAGTATACTATTGGTGCATTTGACTTATGTTGGACTGAAATTCTAGCATAATACCTCTTATTGGTCCAGAGATCTCTCCAACAGCTACTTGAATGGTGTAATATCCAAGGATTTTATATTGCTCACTGCACTCGAGAATTTGTAAGTGTTCCATAACATGTTAATGTCCTCTGCCTTCTATTACTAGTATAAGAAACCTCCATTTTCCACGAGAGAGGATCCTGTTATAATACCTCTAATCATTGAGTGAACAGGCACTAACTAGATCAAAATGAGAACACTTCATTTCACACATGATTGTAAAAAAAAAAAAAAAAAAAAAAAGCCCCGACCCAAGGGGAGAGACACCCCCAAGGAATTGCATTTAAGGTCAAGAAAAGACCTGCACGCTATCGTTGAGTGACTGCACCATGACCACGGGGAAAACACAGCGAGGGGTTTGTTTTTTGCGAGAACCAGTGTTCGAGTCCTGGTTGGTAGCCTGATTGTATTCTTGCAATATCAAGATATATTTTTTCTATAAAGAATGTATGTAACACGTCTGATTTCCCTCAAACATGTTTTTCACTTGTTAGAGAACTCGGATAGTTCAGAACATCTTTTTAGAGTCTATCGTTGTGTTAAGCTATGACACTCTTGAGCGAAGAGGAGAGGGGTGCCCAGGAGTAAGCTTTATCGTAGAGGGGTATAAAATGCACACAACAACAGTAGCTTGCATCCTGTTCAAGATAAAGAGTCACTGATACCCCCATCTGCCTAAGAAACCACGTGCTCGGACCATGACCTACACTCCCACATAAACACCTTTCCTTGGTTGGCTATCACTACCAGTTCTTGTAAAAAGTTGGCACTAATAGGTCATTCGAAAGAACCGGCAGTTAAAACAATTATCATTGCCGGTTTATATCAAGTACTGGCACTAATACTATTATTGTCGGTTTTTGACATGAACCGGTAGTGGTAGTAGTTCTTGTTATGAACCAACAGTGATAATGTATAATAGCTCGTCTTCAGAAATTAATAACTTTTTATACGGAGTTGGATGGAGATAAATTTTGTATGAAAATTGTACCTCTCGACAAGATCTATAATTTTGTAGCTGACATATTATTATTTGAAGTTATCTAAATGCCCAAATCTAGCCCACAATCAATTTGGCATCTGTAACTTATTGAGGCCGACTTCTTTTGTTGTGGTTCACTCATGGGAGTACCTAGCACTCCTAAACAACATGAAAAAGGATAAAAATAGTAATAACACAGTGAAAATGATAATATATTCAATGCTTGAACATTGAAAAAAGATTAACTTGTTTGTATATATAAACTGCAATCTAAGCAGCAACATTCTCTTGGGTCAAAATATGCAAGTTAAGATAACCGATTTTGGACTTTTCAAAACTTATCTTAGTGATACTCAGACTTACATATCAGCCACTTCAGCTGGTACAGCTGGTTACATGGACCCTGAGTATGTTTCTCCATACTATAACATTTTGGTACTTCTTTTCATGGTGTTTATACTCGAATGAGGAATAAATCATAACTAGCTGAATCTGCCAAGTACATGAAAAAAAAACTAGTAAAACTGGCACCCGTTATGTGCAACATGTTTTCATTTTCGTGCGACCATTAGATTTGACAAAATGGAGCTTGTCTGGTGTCCTCTTTTTTCTTGAACGTTCTGACCAGCTCTTTCTTTAGGTGCTACCTCACTGGAAGGATTACCAAGAGCAGCGATGTGTACAGCTTCGGAGTTGTTCTGCTTGAGGTAGCCATGGGCGAGACTCCACTACTTCCAGGCCATGGCCACATCGTTCAGCGTGTTAAACAGAAGACTGCCACCGGTGACATCAGCTCGGTTGCCGATGTGCGGCTTCGAGGTGCCTACGACAACAGCTCCATGTGGAAGGTGGTTGACACTGCTATGATGTGCACGGTGGATTCTGCTGCTGAAAGGCCAACGATGGCCTCTGTCGTGGTACAGCTGAAGGAAAGCCTGGCGTTGGATGAAACTCGCGAGAAGGACAGTAGCCTTAGGGCAAGCCGAGGGAGTGATATAGCAGCTATGGTGTCCACATTTGGTTCATTGGCAAGATGAAGCTGTATGTGTGTACCTGGATTTGGTCATCGATGATGGGTCTCATCTACAAGTCTGCAATGGGCCTTTTCATGAACTGCTTATCATGTGAAGGCACACTAGTGTATGGCTGTGCATTGTTTTGAATCTACAATTGCTTTTCTTCTGATCAGTTATTGTCGTGAAGATTAGACTTCATCTGTTGACTTCGCTTAGTGTTGTTATGCTGTACACTACCCGAGTTTCTGCAGTACTATTTGTTACGGTTTAGGCGACACCAAACTCCAAGTTCCCTCACTTGGCAACAAGGCTTGCCACAAACTTGGGATTCCGGAATCCAGGTGAAGCCGCTTCGTGACTTTGGCTCATAGCTGCATTTTTAATTTGAAAGTTCCATCAATTTTTCCATTGAACATTAGCATTTCTAGTGATCTTTTTTCCACCAATTGAAAGTATCAACGCCAAACTGAAATTTCCATAAACCCCAAGATAAAGTTCTCTAGTTCTAAGTTTATGATTTTTTTTAGTTAACAGTTTGAGCTGTATATCAAATTTACTCCAAATCCCTTATCGATGTTTGGAATAAAGGGATTCCCAATTGAATGCTTCAGTGTATCCAGTTAAGGAATTGGGGTCCTTAAATTGAACCTGAAAGAGGGATTAATTTTGGGGAGGATTGGTCGCTCATCCTCATAGAATATAACTGCGCACATTGCTTACTAGATTACACCACCCAAATGTTGTGCGAATCTATCGAAGCAAAATCTATATACTTGAATGTAATAGAGAAAGCAGAGTAGCGAAGAAAGGAAGAGGAACATAGAGCACAACAAGAAGAAGATGGAGCATGGGAGAAACAGATGGAACATATTTTATTGGTCTTGGGATATGTAGAAGTTTAAACAGCCGAACGTCACCACCACCAAGACAAAAAAAAAAAAGGGAAATGATGTGCATGGTAGAAATCTGTTCAAAACCCTATTTTCCTTCCCAACCCTAAGTACTCGGTCCAAAACATTGCTATCGAATTCATAGTATTTGTGAATTGTGTTGCCATCTTTTAAATTTTCCACATTTAAATGAGCAAGTTGAGGCTACAAAAAATGGTCCCTTATTTCTTATAAGGCGAATGAGGAGCCTTGTTTGGCTGTCCCCTCCGTACAATGAATAAAGTCTGATCAAGAAAGGTTCAGAGTGCACTAATGTCAACTCAAGCCAGAATTATTAGGGTATGATTCGTTGCTAATTAACAATGCAATTGAGTGATTATCTAATGGAATGTAAGTGGGTATCTAATAGATAGTTCTCGATCACTATTTAGTTTATTTTTTATTAAGTTAATTAGGTGAAAGTGAATCTTAAGTTTAATTGAGTGAGTTTGGGTTGACCCAGCACTCAGAAAAATATAAAACTGGCACCGCTAGCCAGGGAAGAACTGGTCAGTCAACTTAATAGGTCTGGTGTTTGCTAGCACATAAGAGATCAAATTGAATTCACTGCATCATAATCATAATACATTAGTCACCATTAGTAATTGGTCAAGGTAGCTCATTGTACTTGTATTTACTTATATCTTACAAGGGTCAATGGGAGATGCGTCCCTTTCGTCAGACACGAATGAACTACCAATTGTCGTAGATGGATAATCACTTAAGCAAGGGATGGATTTTCTTTTACCACTTGTTATGCCACTAATTTCATATTGTTTGACATCACCATCGCATCAAACATTTGTTAACACTATATATGCTGGTAAGACATTTAGGACCAAAATACCCTTAGGTGAACAATCAAGGGTGCGGGCAGCAAATTTCATGGCAGCGCAATAGTGAGTAGTCCGAGGGAATGGAAGAGGTTGGACACTAACTAAGAAGCACTAGAACAAAAATGTTTTTTCTTTGGTGTGATAACCTTTCTTGATGCTTCCCTCTGGCTGAGAATGATTCCGTACATATGAGAACGTCCATATATCTCTCGAACGGGTATATCAGATGTAGGAACACGGGGTCAAGTAATTTTATCTAATGTACAAGGTGAACACCGAGATACACCATGATTTCGAAGAATGATGGAGGAAAACACATCTCCAATAGACATAGTCTCTACCACATAGTATGCATAGCAACTAGTTCGAGATCGATGACCTTCTGTGCAATTGCGTTAAAGGAGTTACAGAGACGTGTTATTACCACTCAAACCTTTCTTGGCTTAATATTTCTTTTTGCAATAGGAAGGAACTATGTCATCAACATGTGGCAATCATGAGACTTCATGCCAAATCCTTCATCGGAACTTTTTTCTTCTAATTCGCTGAGTGGCCCGTAAGAACTTTCACACCATAGAAGCACTAGTAGACTTGGGATTTTTCAACCTTCTTCAGAAATTAGTAAGATGGGGGAAGGTATCTTCGTCCATTGCCTCTATCTTGAGGGTGCAACTCTGGTATGATATTCAAATCTACATAATCCTTCCATTTTTTTATTAATTACATCCTTTGTTTACCCAGGAAGGTTCAGTAAAATACCAACAATACTATCACACACATTCTTCTCTACGTGCATGACAACGATGCAATGTCGAACATCTAGATCCTTCCAATAAGACAAGCCCCCAAAATATTGATTTATTTTTCCACATCACCTTCTCAATGCTCCTTGGTGCACCCTTCCTCTTCCCAAGAATAACTTGGACACCCTTAACCATATTATAGACCTGTTGCCCGCTACGAGTTTTTGGAGCAAAACCCTCCTCCTTTTCCCAAGAATTTGTTTCTTCAGCTTGCGGTATATGTGACCCTTGTGTAAGAATCACCAGTGACGTAGGTATATCGTTTTGCATGACTTATTCAGCCATAGGGTCACAGTTTCATTGTAGCACTATGTACAAGCCTGGAATCCTTGATATTCTGTCCAGATAGGTTTCCATGGGCCGGCCAATCATTGATGGTCACGAACAACAAAATACCTAGGTTGAAGTACTCTCGTTGTTCTCAACCCACACACGAACACCTTCTTTCCACAATGTTGCAAGATTTTCCATGAGTGGTCATAGGAACACATCTATATCATTACCAGATTTTGCTTTAGCCCTAGCATATGTATAATCATCATAATGTACTTATGTTTCATGCATAACCAAAGAGCAAGTTTGTAGATACAGAGAACCACGAGCCAGGTTCTATGTGTGTTGCTCATGTCACCTAATAGTTTCATTCCATCAGTACTCGTCCCAAACTTTATACTCCTTTGTTCCACACCGAATGCTAGGTAGATATCATCGATATTTCTCCATTGGATAGCATCGTCAAGGTGTCATAGCTTTTCGGAGTGCCAATATAACAATTTAGAGTCCATTGGGTTCGCGAATAAACGTTGTAAGCGAGGAATAACGGGAAAATACCACATGATTGTAACAGCCCAAAATTTGTAACCGAAGAATTTCACTAAGAAAATAAACAAAATAAAGGAATAAAAGAAAATGCATAGAAAAAAGAAAGGGAATCAAAAAGAAAAACAAATATCTCCCTCTCTGGGCCCTCTCTCTCTCTTTTCCTCTTTGTGGCCCGACCCACCTGCCCCTTCCTCTTCCCTTGACCTTCCTCTATTCTCCCCTCCCTGGCCCAGTCTCGTGTGCAACCCACCTCCCCTCCCATGCCTGCGCACGCTCCACATCAGCCCAGCCCACTCCCCTCCCTCTCTACACGCGTGTGCGCCGCCTTTGGGCCAGGCCACCCTGACTACTACCTCCTCCTACGCGTGTAATCCCGCCCCTAGGCCACACTCGTGCCAGCCCGCCCACCCTCATGCATGCTCTCGTGCCTACCCGCCCGCTCTCTCCCACTGTCGCAGCGGGCCCGCTCGTCAGGATTGTCTCCCTCCTCTCACCCTCCTTCCTTATCTCCTCTCTACTGCTCACCGACACACCCTCTTAGATTTCATAAGCGAGTTTTGGAAGAAATCACCGTGCAACCGCATGAATGGAAATCGCGATTGAGAAGAACAAAAGGAGGCCAATCGCACGATGAAATTGAAGCTCCTTGCATGGAAATCGCTTGCGAAATTGCTGCCGGCCCCGAAACCCTAGCTCGCTTCGAATTTGCGCTCCTCAGCCTATAAATCCCCAACCGAAACCCCCTTGAGCACCCCTAGCCTCCCCGCCTCATTTCCCTCATTTTCCTGAGCGCAAGCTCATGCAACGTGAATGCAGCTACCAGCGATTAACTCGCCATAGTGGCTTCATATGTGCACATGCAGGTACAGCGGGAGCGGGAGAGAGAGGCAGAGAGAGAGTGACACGGCGGTGGTTAGAAAAGACCAGCGATCGGCCTTACCCTACGGTCGTCGCCAGCTCTGCACGTGGTGATTGTCAGAGAGGGAAGGGGTAGAGGGAGCATGACGGTGAGAACGCACGTCGCACGACAGGAGAGTGGAGTTAAGTGTCAGTGGTTGGCGATTGGGCGGCGGGGTCCAGCGCGCATGCTCGGGTGCGCGCGAGCTCTGGCGCGGACATGAGTGCGAGGAAGGAGAAGGAGTGGCATGGGATGGGCTGGCGCATGGCGCGGGAGAGAAGGGAGAAGGGAGAGGCGAGCTGGGCCGGGGAAAGAGAGCAGCCCAGAGAGGGAAAGAAAAAAAAGAGAGAGGGAGATGGGCCAGAAGAAAGAAGGAGGCCGGGCCGGGAGAGAAAAGGAAAAGGGAAGCCGAGCCGGGATAAAAGGAAAAGAGGGATGGATTTGGCCCAGGAAGAGAAGGAAAGGTTTTAGATTTTTGGGAAAATTAATTTGAGCATATATTTGAGCATACATCCATCCTCTGCACATCTATAAATTTAAGTAAAAAATATATGTCAATTATTATTTTTAATTAATTTTTAACTAAATATGGCGTATAATTTACAAAAATGCATCTAAATAAGATGGAAATTAAATTTCTCATCTACTACTTATCAAGAATTATACCTAAGTTCAAATGGATCTCTTCCATCCATCAAGAATTATACTTCAATTACTAGCAACCTTGGTATATATATTGACCTAAATAATTAAATTCCCTATTCATGAAGCTCCTTAGATCCCATCTACATCTAATGAATTAAAACTCAAATTGGAGCAAGATTTGGGATCTCTACATGAAGAGATTGCTATATTCTAGTGGATCTCTTCTATGGATCAATAATTATATTTAAATTTCAAGCCCTAGAGCAAATTAACCATGAATCTATGACAACCTAGAATCAATCTAGGGAAAACTAACCTGAATCTAGATCCAAACTAAGTAATCAATAAGTTTGGTAGATCACTTATTTTAATCCTCCTCCATCTCCTCCAAAATTTGCTTCTGTAGCACCCTCTTGTAGTAGAATGAAGGAGCACTCCGAGCAGCCATTGTTTAGACTGCAGCTGCTCTGTATGAATAGTGGTTTCTTAGGGAAGAAGCTCCCACTAATAAATAGGATTGGCATTATAATAGTCGGTTTGTTTAAACAACCGACTGTGATAATGCCATTCATTATCCTAGTCGATTTGTAAGTGAAAAAGTAATTATCCTAGTTGGTTGAGGACAATAACTGACTAGGATAATGCATTGTATTATCCTAGTCGTTAGTTTACACCAACTAACTGAGATAATATCTTTTCAATGGCCTGCAATATTCTAGAGGTCTGTTGAGTAGAAAATCGACTGGGATAACTGTTTTCACATGCAGTTTTTGGAAATTGGCTGCGATGATAGATTTTGAACCGACTGCATTTAAGGTTTTTGTAGTAGTGAAGGGGTCATCATTTGGTGGGGTCAACGCATAAAAAGGATGTTTCATTTTCATGTTTAAGTAGCAGTAGACTTATTACTTAATACATGATCTCCAAAGGTGTACAACACTAAGGGGGACCATGGCCTAGGTTGGCCCTTATTACACTCTGCTCCGTCCAAAGCATGGGAGAAGATTTAATGGCCAGAATGTCAACGAGGAGGAAGAATATAGCCAGAGGCATGGAAAGCATGTTCTATGGGCAACATAGGATCAATGAGAAGGAACTTGCAAGCATGCACTACTACACAAAGGGTCATAACTGATGTGATAAAAGAATGATTCCACAGGAGACCGTTAGAGAAGAATCAAGCAAGAAATAGGCTGGACAACATAACCATCTGGAAACAAAATGCAGATGGTTGTTAGAATAAACTGTCTACAATAATTGACACATGAACACATAACATATGGCCTCACATGAAAACCGTCTGCAAATGAGGATGACAAAGCATAAGGCTATGCTAGAGCCATTGCAAACATATTAGTCAAGAAGCCAGCTATATTATGAAAACATATTGCAGATGGCTTTATCATAGCTGTCTATAATTGTTCTATGTTAGAGTCATCTTTTTACCTACACTGCCTGCAATATATGTGGAAGGTGAAACTTCATGTAAATGCAAACTCCTTTTCTTTAAACGGAATATGTTTCGGCAGGAGTAATATATTCATGGGGGAACCAGAGTCAACATATGTGCTATCAGAGTTTTCTAACACTTCAATCACTTTGCCATGGCATCCTCTTCCTCATCATCACCATATCTGCTGACATCACCTCCTCCATCACCATTCAGCTGACCCTCACCTACGTTGTCCTCTGATTGCGATGAGGAGCCAAACAACGATTGGTCAGTGGCTCTCTTTGCCAAGCTGGGATATGCGAGGAAGAGGCGTTAGTGCCCGATGATGAGGAGGCCGTAGGGGATGATAAGCCCGATGAGGAACCCGAGGAGGATCCCAAAGAGGAGGAGCCATAGGAGGAGGATGACAAGGATATGGGAAAGGGCAATGTCAACAATGAGCACGACAGTGACGACAATGAGAAGCCCAAGGATGATGATGACAATGATGAGTATCCCAAAGAGGAGGAGGAGCCCAAGAAGGAAGACAATGTTAGCAACAATAACGAGGGGCCCGGAGAGGAGGAGGAGACTAAGGAGCTAGAGGTGCCCCAAGAGGAGGAGTCGAGGAGCTGGAGGAGTGTTAGGAGCAAGACAATAGCGGTGATGAGGACAGCGATGACAACGAGGATGGCACCTGTAGCAGTGAAGAAGAGAGTGGCCCTACCTGCATAGGGTATTCAGATCTGTCTACCAATGACAACATTGGTGGTCCGGCATCTAAGCATCAGAAGACAGGGTAGCTAGATAGAGTAGTTGTAGTATAGTATTATCTAGGAGTAGTAAAAAGTAGTAGTAAGAACTCTTACTAGCTAGTGCAAGAATGTAGTAGATGTTCTGACTTTTGCTTCACTTTGGTTAGAAATGCACGGAGTAGTGAAGTGTGGATCGGATGCCTGTTCAGACATTTGATATGTATAAGAACCTATATATACTATATTTGGAATGTCTAAATCTACATGCCCTCATTTCCCTCATCCGAAATGAGAAAGATTTAATCATAGTGTTCGATTATAAGCTTCACACAAAAAAACTATAATTACCCAAACATAATATATATTTCAAACAATTTAGAGTAATAACTGTTGGATATACATGTTAATGGAGATTATTTTCACCTAGCAACCGTCTGCAATTTGGTCTTAAGTTGTGCCTTGAAAACTTTAACCCTAACATAACATCAAACAGATTCCCATAACACCATCTAGAATATGTATCGGCGGTAGTTTTTTGTTCACACGGGGAATGTCCCTTCCTCTTAGTCTTTCTTGTCTTTATATTCTTGCTTCCTCTTCTCACCTTCCACTTTCAATTGCCAATATTGTTTCCTCTCACTGATTTTCAATTTCAACGGCCAATGGCTTCATCTTTCAAGTAGCCTCCCTCTCTGAAGAAGTGGTCATTGCTGGTTTTTGTGATCGACCTGATCGATTAAGAGGCTCTCAAAAACAAAATCAATGAGGAGGATATCGGCTACCACAGTGGCGATGAAGGGGAGGAGAAGGAGGCCAAGGAAGAGGTCACAAACACTACCACAGAAAGGGTCATCCGCGCCCCTTTATCACTACCAGTTTAAAAATAACCAACAGTGATAACATATCAATGCTGATTCAGAAGCTTCAGTCGCACATAAAAAGCCGACCCAGTGAGAACTAGCAGTGACAAAGATTAACTCTGCTAGTTAGTAACACAAACTGACAGTGATATTCAAACTATCATTATTGGTTCATAAAACGAACCAGCAATGATATTAGCTCATCAAAAGACGTGCCTTTTATAACCAGGAGTGATAATGGCTATCACAGTTGGTTGTGTTTACAAACCGATAGTGATACTCAAAAATTTGTACGTCTTCATGAAATGTACGAGATGTCGCATGGAGGGGGTGAATAGGCGATTCCTGCAATTTAAAAACTTGACAATGGATAACTGGATCCGGATACTACGGGTTAATCCAGAGCCTCCGGGTTATACAGAACCTGGATACTCCGGCCTTATTCGGATACTCCGGATTATACAGGAAAATGAAACTAAAGAACTATTGAGTAAATCTAAGTGATTCCAAGGGTTACCACAGGTTCTAGAGGACGTCTAAGTACCTTATCACCAACACCCTGCAGTCACAAGCACACTAACAAGTAGACCGGGAAAATCCCCAAATATTAACTAAAGCAAGTTAATGTGCAACAAAATGACATGGACAAGAGTTTGTTCCCAAAGTTCGGCCACTTCACAAAGAGGTGCCTACGACTTCGTTGAGGAGCTCACAAAGAGCCAGGTCTTTTCTAACCCTTTCCTCTCCCAAGCGACCACCAAGATCAAGCGAGGGGTTCTTACTTAAATCAACGAGGGTAATACAAACTTTCCGGGGCACTCCACAAATTTGGGTGCTCTCCGAGTAACGCCTTGCCGTCTAGGAGATCACAACTTCAAGAGAAAAGAATGCGAATCAAAAGCTCGATGATGACCTCAAGTGCTCAAGAGTGGAATTTTTGCTTTCTAACACTCAAACTCACTTCCCAAACCCTAATCTCTAAATCTTGCACCAATTTGAGCTCTAGAGGAGTTAGGAAGGCTATTTAATGGCTTTCGAAGTATATGTCCATGAGTTGGTTCAGCAGCCCCCCAACAAAGGGGGTGAGGGGTATATATATAGCTCACTTCAAAAAAGTAGCCGTTACAGTCTATTTTGAACTGACCCGGAGTATCGGGGTTCATCCAGAGACTCCGGGTAACACACGAAGGCTTAGGCAAAATACAGTGTCCGGAGCCTCTCCGCAGGGTCCAGAGACATCAGGACCCGGAGTATCCGGGCCAACCCGAAGACTATGGGTAACACACTTAAGGCCTACCCAAGACTCTCTGCCGAAGTCTCACTCGAAGACTCCGGCCACGAACAAAACACTGGAGTATCCGGGTTGACCCGGAGACTCCGGATTAAGCACACAAGGCTTTACCCGAGACTCGCTGGCGGATTCTCACTTGGAGACTCCGGCCGCAACCAGAACACTGGAGTATCTGGGCCAACCCGAAGACTCTGGGTTGAGCAAACATGGATTTACCCGAGACTCACTGACGGAGTCTCACTCGGAGGCTCTGGCCACAAACAGAACCCCAAAGTATTCGGGCTGCTAACCCAGAGACTCCGGGTTGAGTTTCTTAGACTCAAACTGAGACTCTCTGGCGGAGTCTCACTCGGAGACTCTATTCAACTAGACAGAGTCCGGAGTATCCGGGTTCACCCGAATACTCCGGGCTCAGACAACAAAAACTATTTTTTGGTGTCCATGAGTGATTGTGTCTCTCATCTTTTGGTTCTAAAAGGATATTTTGAAAACTAAGACATCTTCAAGACTATCAACATGCATCCCTCTTGATAGTACGGCTATCCTTAACTCAAATTCAAAATAAAATAAATTTAAACCTATTAAGTAACTATGCCGCTTCTCTTTTCTTTTTGAGGGACTCCAACAACTCTTATCTTAACCAATGGAACTTAAAACCTGTTTATAAACTCAGCAAACCATGAGTCCCTTAATCATTTGTCATCAATAAACCAAAACCCACTTAGGGGGCCTAGATGCACTTTCAATCTCCTCCTTTTTGGTGATTGATGACAACACGATTAAAGCTTACAAAAAATAATTGAATTAAAGAGTTTTGAATTTTAAGATCTATGGTGAGCTCCCCCTAAATGTGTGCATTGATTTGAAATTGGAGTTTGAGATCAAATGCACATATTTAAAGAAATTTTGCGAGAGCTCCCCCTATATCTTAGAATCCGTGGGGTGCAAGTGTGTGAACATGATAGTACATGATGCATATGACAATATATATCACAAACAAAACAAAGAGAGAAACAACCATCAAAGCATCTCATGGCATCACACTAGCACAAATTTAATTAACTTATAAATATGAATTTAACAACTACCACACCACACATAGTTCATCACAAATAGATACATATGTCTTACATGTCCAACGGAAAGATAGAAACTCGAAGAGATAAACAAGAGAAGATGAACAGCCTAAGAGATTACATTCTCTCCTCCTTTGGCATCAAGCACAAAAAAGAAACAGAAGCATCGAATAGAAACTAGTCGTTATCTGTTGTGAAGTCCTCATCGCCATCATCATCGGAGCCGTCATTGTTGTCCGGAGAACTGTCCTCGGCTCCTTGCACATTTTCTTCTTCTGTCTCCTCATCATCATCATCTTGGACATGAGAAGTCCCGGCTGCAGCTGTTTGTGCTTCATCATACCATGCCAAGGGTTTTCAAACACTTCTGGTTCATTCACGTCTTCTTCTGAGGCAAGTAGAGAGCAAGGAGGCTCAATCCTCAAGTTGGCATAAATAGCTTTCTGCCTCTCTTGTATCTTCCTCAATCTCATATTTCTTTTGTCCTTGTGCTCTTTGATCTTGATGGCATTGTGAGTGCACACTTTGAAAATTGCCTTAAGAGCTCTTTTTATGAAAGATGGAGAGCTATGCGAGGAAGACATATGTTGTGAAGCTTGCCTTTGAGCACTTGGAGCTGTAGGAGGAGGTGAAGGTGGAGGTGTAGCTGATCGATTGCTCACCAAGCTCATTCTGTAAGGCTCGTGCTTCACTTCCTTGAAGAAGATTTTCTGGGAGATTCTCTCAATCATGAACATGATATAGGGAGCATATGGGCAGCTTCTGCTAGAAGTGTGTGATGCTGTGTGAATTTCTTCCCAAACAAAATCAATCACACTGAAGGGATCTCCCTCATTGGACATCCTAGCAAGGAGATTTCTTGGGATCCCTTGTATAGCGGTGGCATCTCCACTTTTAGTATCCAAGGTGACCCCAAACAATGAGTTCATGCATTTATAGAAAGGCCTCAAGCCGGTGACCATGCCATGAACTACTCTTCCATGATCCGAATATATGAAATCCATGTCTTCTGCTGAGAGTTGATTTTCAATATGGATCTTAGTCTTTTGAGTGTCACAGATGTCAAAACCAAAAATATGAGCGAAGGCTCGATACGAGATCTCATACTTTTCTCCTTCGATAGTCCAAAACATGGATTGGTTCTCTTTACAGTCATACCAGTGTGTAGTGTAGAATTGAGCAATTACTTCTTCACTCCAGTCATATCTCAGACCCATGATGGACTTGATTCTTTTGTGTTCACAAGCTGAAATCACCTTATTGAAAGTTGGATCATTTTTGTTGGCCATGTAATCCCAATCAATCCATTGCATAGGAGTGATTGGCTTCTTCTTTGTAAGGATCACCGTTTCATAAAAATCTTCTTGGAAGTTACTCCAGAAATGGTGATCAGCTACATTCTTCACAAAGTAAAAAGGATCCTCATATCTCTCTTTCTTGACTCTATTTGCCCTCTTCATGTAATTGACAACTTGCTTTGGCATGGCATTTGTTGTGTGTAGTCTAAGGGGTCGATGAAGCTTCAAAGGACTCATCATTGGAGCTTCTTCTTCTTCGATTTCCTCATGATGTTGACTCCAAGAGCCAGAAGCAATAGCTTTCCCTTTTCCTCTGTCTTTTGCTGCACCTCTTCCTCTACCTCTCGTAGCTTGTATTTTTGTTCTCCCCCAAGTTGCAGTTGTTGTGGGAACGAGCTCATTAATATGGATCCCTGTTGATGAGTGAGGCACTTTCCGAACAACTGATCGAGAGCGACCAAGACCACTCCCATGGCCACTGCCATTTCTACTCTCACTTCCTTCTGGTTGATGTGGAGAAGATTAGGCAAGCAGATCAAACTTCGCTTTAGTTCTTCTTTGATAAGCGTTGCCCTTGTCTCGTCCCATCTTTACAAATCCCGAGACACACCAGAGGATGAACAAATTGAGATACTAGAATGATTGCTCACAAAGGAATTGATGAAATAGGCTTTGCAAAAAAAAAATCACTGACTTGGAGTATCCGGATTTACCCCCGGATACTTCGGGTAACCCGACTCCGGAGCAAAATTCTAGGGTATGAGCGATTGGATATCTAGCATATCTAGCAATATCTTTGCAATATCTTTGAGTATGTGATACTATGATGTAAATGAAGTATATCTAGCAAAGGAGTCGGACTCTAGATCGAGGATTTGAGAGATCGGGTGAAAGAGTTCTTGAAGTACCTTTTTAGGGCAAAAATATCACTAACGATCGATTCGAAGGGAAGCCCAGGGAATCCGGCCTAGAGTTGAGGTAGAATTGAAGAAAATCTTGCAAAATCCTTGGAGGGTGCTTGAAATCACCGGAGGAGGCTTTCCATGGAGGGAGAGAGAGAGAGAGAGAGAGAGAGAGAGAGAGAGAGAGAGAGAGAGAGAGAGAGAGAGAGAGAGAGAGAGAGAGAGAGAGAGAGATGTGAAAGAGGTATTATGGAGTTGAATAGGAGATGTGCTGCTCGGGGAAGGCTAAAAAGCCTGGATGACCCGGAGTATCCAGCCTGACCCGGAGACTCCGGGTTAGAGTTAGGCACGAGACAGAGGCTCCATGCCGGAGGGTGACCTAGAGTATCCGGGTGAAACCGGAGACTCTGGGTTCTGTCAACTCAACAGAAAGAATGGTTGTTCGGAATCCGGACACTCCGGATCTATCCGGATACTCCGGGTTCTAGAACTTTGACAGGATAGAATTTTGAGCTAAGATTTGACGGAGAATTTTGAGAGAAAGATTGTTGGACATATAAGAACTTCTTACCACTTGTGATTAGCCAACAAACAACAGTACATAACAATGATCACAAGTAGCAAGCTATGATCAAAAGATCAAGAATCAAATGATTTTCGAAAATAGCAAACAAGGAGATTTTCAAAAAAATCTAGCTACCAAAACTATAAAGCTAGAACAGTCAATTGCATGCAACAAAGCAAGCCACATTGCGAGAATCAAGGATATTTAGCTCATTTCTCAACTCGCAAAACCTTTGCTCATCAAGTGGCTTTGTGAGGATATTGGCTAGTTGTTTTTTGGTTCTCACATGGTGAATATCGATATCCCCTTTTGTTGAGTGATCTCTTAGGAAGTGGTGACAGATGTCTATGTGTTTGGTTCTTGAGTGTTGCACGGGATTATTGGCTATTTTCATGGCACTCTCATTGTCACACAAAAGTAGGACTTTAGACATGTTGTAGCCATAATCTTTCAATGTTTGTCTCATCCAAAGGAGTTGCGCACAACAAGCACTGGCGGCAACATATTCGGCTTCGGCGGTGGATAGGGCTACGGAATTTTGTTTCTTTGAAGACCAAGACACCAAGGACCTATCCAAGAATTGGCAAGTCCTGAGGTGCTATTCCTATCCACCTTGCAACCAGCATAATTGGAATCCGAATAGCCGTAATGGTCAAAGGATGAACCTTTAGGATACCATAAGCCAAGGTAAGGGGTATGAACCAAATATCTAGGAATCCTCTTAACGGTCACCAAATGGCACTCTGTAAGAGCGGCATGAAATCTTGCACACATGCACACACTAAGCATAATATCGGGCCTAAATGTATAAAGGTAAAGTAAAGAACCAATCATGGAGTGATATACCTTTTGATCCATGGCCTTGCCATCTTCATTTATATCAAGATGTCCATTTGCTTACATAGGAGTCTTGATGGGTTTGGTATTCTCCATCTCAAACTTCTTGAGCATGTGTCGGTGTATCAAGAACCGGGGGTCCCTGAGTCCCGAGGCCAGGCCAGCCATCCGCCACGTGTCGCCATCCCACGAGGTCTCTCCCGCGGGGTAAGGAGAGTTCGAGTCCCGGGAGAAGGTGCTCGGGGCCACAGTCATTGGTCCCTGAGCACCCCAGTTCCCCGATGATCCGTGGAGTCTAAGTACCGGGAAGAAAAGTGCTCGGGCTGGTGCCAGGTCACCCCCGAGCATCCTAGTCCCCCGATGACCAGAAGAGCTAAAGTTCTGGGAGAGAGTGCTCAGGGCTGCGAGCAGCAGCCCCCGAGCGCTCGGTTCCCTAAGGTTCCACACAAAGAGTGCTTGGGAGAGAGTGCTCGGGGCTGCACGTGGCGGCCTCCGAGCATTCGGTTCCCCGAAGGATCGTGCAAGAGTGCTCGGGGAGGTGAACAGTACCCCCGAGCACCCGGTACCCCGAAGACAAAGATAGGCATTCCCGGGAGAGAGTGCTCGGGGAGGTGAACAGTACCCCTGAGCACTCGGTTCCCCGACGACCCAGAAAGGCCCCCGAGGGGCCCACCGATGAGGTGTCCGCCAGTCAGAGGTTCGAGGCCGCATTTAATGAGCGTGCGTAGCCTGACACCTCGAACTGCTCCCGCCGCAACGTCAGTTACTGCCATGCTTTGGCAAAGGGGCGTGGGGCTATTAATCGCACGGGTCCCGTCCCGTATCGTCGGTATCATCGCAAGGATCGCGTTCCGTCTGCCGCCCTGCTGTGGCAGAGGAACAAGATAGGGCGGGCACGCTGGGTTGCTCTGCGGCTGCCCGGTGGGCCCCCCTCAATGGCGCCCGTTGCCAGGGCGTTCACAGTGATAGGTGACCAGGCGGGCGGCTTTTTTCCACCCTCCGGTCACTTCGCCCAGAAGAAATGATGACGCCTTTCCCAGTGATGGCATCTTGGAACTTGTGCCCCCCCTCCTTCCCGTTCGGGGCATGTCGCAGCCGGCAAGTGCTTAAAAGAGCCGGTGGCACAGAGGAACAGGGACAAGTAAAGGATAAACAAAGAAGGCAAACAGAGACAACAAAGACAGAACCAGAGAACAAGCAAGACGAGCCACAAGCATCCGAGCATCAGAAGCCGAACCACAGACGAACACAAAGCACAAGACCAGAGCGTAGTTCTAGCAGAGGAAGAGAGAGCCTCAAGCTCTTAGTTAGATCATATTTCTTGTAACCAGCTACATCCTTGAGGGATCTCCCTCAGGACAGTTATTGCATCCATACAGGAGTAGGGTATTACGCCCCCGTGCAGCCCGAACCTGTCAAAACTTCGGTGCATTTACTTCCTTTTGCACTAGGTCATCATCCCCCACCACCGACCGTTGCATTTAATGTCATTCATTTCTCCGACGAACTTATTCAGGATCATCCCCCCGGCCGAATCTCTAAAAAGGGGTCTCTCGGGATCCCTGCGACAGGAGTTAATCCTTCGACAGCATGTCTTTGATATACTTCGTTTGACATATGAAGGTTCATTCCTTAAGTTGTTTATTTTGAAATCCTAAGAAGAACTTCAACTCTCCCATCATTGACATCTCAAAACTCTTTGTCATAATCCTACTAAATTCTTCACAAAAACTTTTATTAGTAGAACCAAATATAATATCATCAACATATATTTGGCAAACAAATAAATCATTATCTACATTTTAGTAAAGAGAGTAGAATCGGCTTTGCCTATTTCAAATCCCCTTTTGACAAGAAAATTTCTAAGGCACTCATACCATGCTTTAGGTGCGGCTTTGCCTATTTCAAATCCCCTTTTGACAAGAAAATTTCTAAGGCACTCATACCATGCTTTAGGTGCTTGCTTAAGCCCGTAGAGCGCCTTATGGAATTTAAACACATGATGCGGATGTTAGGGATCTTCAAACCCGGGTGGTTGCTCCACATACATCATTTTGGATATTGGTCCATTAAGAAAGGCACTTTTCACATCCATTTGATACAACATGAAATCATGATGTGTAGCATAGGCAAGTAATATTCGAATAGATTCAAGCCTAGCTACAGGAGCATAAGTCTTACCAAAATCCAAACCTTCGATTTGTGTGAAGCATTGAGCAACCAACCTTACCTTATTTATTGTTACGATCCCATTCTCATCTTGCTTATTGCGAAAGACCTATTTGGTGCCAATCACATTTTGATTGGGTCTTTCCACCAATGATCGTACTTCATTTATTTTGAAGTTGTTTAGTTCTTCTTGCATGGCCATTACCCAATCCGGATCACCAAGTGCTTCTTCCACCTTCAATGATTCCAAAGAGGAAACAAAAGAGTAGTATTCACAAAAAAATTGAATTCTAGAACGAGTAGTTACCCCCTTTTGTATATCACCAAGAATATTATCCATCGGGTGATCTCTTTGGATACTTTGATGAACTCTTGGATGTGGCACTTCGGATTGAGGTTGAATTTCTTCCACTTCATCATCATCAAGAAACTTGTTAGAATCATCATTAATTTGATCTTGATCCTGAATCGATGTTGATGGCTCTACTCGAGTTGATGAAGATG
This sequence comes from Phragmites australis, assembly GCF_958298935.1. NCBI lineage: Eukaryota > Viridiplantae > Streptophyta > Magnoliopsida > Poales > Poaceae > Phragmites > Phragmites australis. The sequence goes on from NC_084940.1 coordinate 12,576,209, forward strand.
GTTGAGCTTGATCATTGTGATCCATTTGTTGCTTTTGGAGTTCTTGAGGCTTGATTTCACCAATTATCATCTTCTTAATTGCTTTGCTTGGAATTTCTTCATCACCTAAAATATTATGATCAACTTGCTCCACTTAGGAGCCGTTAGATTCATCAAATGTCACATCACGCGCGATTTTAATGCAACCGGAGCATTTGATCCATAACCAAGCATAAAACCTTCATCTAATTTAGGAGCAAATTTAGAACTTTTAGCCTTTTTATTTAGAATAAAGCATTTGCTACCAAAGATTCTAAAGTAAGATACATTAGGTTTGTTACCGGTTAAAAACTCGTAGGCGGTCTTCTTCAAAATCTTGTGAAGGTATAAACGGTTGATGGCATGGAATGCGGTGTTGACGGCTTCCGCCCAAAATTGATCTGAGATCTTGTATTCGTCAAGCATTGTCCTTACCGACTCTATGAGAGTCCTATTCTTCCTCTCGACAACCCCATTTTATTGAGGGGAGTAGGGTGCCGAGAACTCATGCCTTATCCCTTCTTCATCGAGAAATTCTTCAACTTACGTGTTCTTGAATTCACTACCGTTGTCGCTTCTCACTATTTTTATCTTCATGTCAAACTCGTTTTGAGCTCTTCTCACGAATTTCTTGAATATGGCTTGTGTTTCACTCTTATCATGCAAAAAGAATACCCAAGTGAAACGAGAATAGTCATCAACAATAACTAAGCCATATTTGTTAACACCAATACTTATGTAGGCGATTGGTCCAAATAAATCCATGTGTAGAAGTTCCAATGCCCTTGTGGTTGTCATTACATTCTTGGCAGGGTGAGGAGCTCCAATTTGCTTACCCGCTTGACAAGCGCTGCAAATTCTATCTTTCTCAAAAGAAACATTTGTTAGTCCTACGATGTGCTCCCCCTTTAGAAGTTTAGACAAAATTCTCATGCCAACATGGACTAGTCGGCAATGCCAAAGCCAACTCATGCTAGACTTAGCAATCAAGCAAGTTTTAAGCCTCACCTCATCCGTTAAAAAATCAACAAGATAAAGTTTACCCTTCAACCTACCGGTGAAAGCTTTTGATGCGTCATCCCTTCTAGAGACAGTCACACCCTCATTAGTAAAAAGACAATTATATCACATTTCACAAAGTTGTGATATGGACAACAAATTGTAACTAAGAGATTTAACTAGCAAAACATTTGAAATGGAATGATCAATTGAGATGGCAATTTTACCTAAACTAATTACCTCTCCTTTCCCATCATCACCAAATATGATATTTTCATGTGGTCCTCCATCTTCTTCAAATGATGAGAACATACTCTTTTCTTCGGTCATATGATTTTTGCAACCGCTATTAAGCACCCAACTTGATCCACCGGATGAGTATGCCTACAAAACAATTTTAAGCTCTTGCTTTAGGTACCCAAATTTGTTTTGGGTCCTTTCATGTTAGTGATAAGTACTTTTGGTACCCACACACTCCTTTTCACAACTATATCTTTTGTGCGGGCACCAATATATAGAGCAACCACTTTACCACGATGGTTCCTCTTGAGCATATAAGAAGCATAGAAAGTAGATTGTGGAGCATGGGTCTTCGGTTGCTTTGCTTGAGAGATATGATCAACTTGCTTGCCTCCCTTGATGAATTTGAGACACTCCTTGTCATTGATCACTACACGCTCATTTATCTTACTTGTATGCATGTCAAACCCAAGGCCTCTCTTTTTATTGTTGTCTTTGGTCTTAATGGTCTTGTATAGTGCATCTTTGGATTTGCAAGTTTTGATGCATCCATATTTAACCAAAGCATTTAGCCTTTTATTTTCCTTTTGTAACGCTTGTAAGATTTGACATTAGTAATACAAGCATTTATATCAACATTATAGCACCGAGAGCAACAATTACTAGTGGAGGCACTAAAGAGTAAGTTTGCATCATTAGAGATGGATGTGCTATTCTTAAGAGTATCAATTTACATTTCAAGAGTCTTATGAGTTTCATCCAAACATGATAGTTTCTCTTGAAGTGTAGAATTTTTACTCTCAAGACTAGTAATAGAGACATTGGACAAATCAAGACATTTAGTCAATTTATCAACCTTTTCCTTCTCAAGTTCAAGGTTTCTCTCCTTTTCAAGGATGAGCAAGTCCTCTTGCTTTTCGAGGATCTCCTCTTGACTCTCTATTGTTTTCATGAGCTCTTTTAATTTAAACATGGCATTTTTGCTAAGACCTTTAAACATGCTTTCACTACCACTGTCACTATCAGTATCACTATCACTATCTAGGAGCTTAGGTTATGATTTTACCTTGCACCCTTTCACCATTAGACACTTGGGTGTGTCGTTGTCGCTCATGTCACCAAAAAGTGACTTTGTCGGTGTAGGGGCACGAATGGCGATGGTGGCGACTCCTTCATCATTGGAGTCGAAGTCGGAGTTGGAATCCTACTCCTCTCCAATATGAGCTTGACCAGAGTATTTCTTCTTATGGGTCTTGTATTTGTCCTTCTTAAAGGTATTGTTCTTCTTTTCTTCCTTGTCCTTGTTCTTCTTGTTAGGACACTCAGCGATGAAGTGACCAACTTCACCACACTCATAGCATGCCCTCTTGGATGTTCTTTTCTTGGGCATGTCTTTCTTGTACTTGCTATAGCCACCCTTCTTTATAAATTTTTTGAATTTTCTTATGAAGAATGCTATTTCTTCATCATCCGAGTCTTCATCCTCATTTGAACTTGATTGTTCGATTTGCTTCCTCTTCTTTGCTTTGAATGCTACTTCTTTGTTCTTGGAGGCTGAGCTTTGCTTTGTAAGATTTTTTACTTCATTGGCTTCCTCCTCCATAAGCTCATGAGCAAGGATGCTTCCAAGTACGTCACTTGGTGTGAGCCTCTTGTAGTCCCTTCTTTCTCGGATGAGTGTGACCAAGGTGGGATTTCTTGGTGCAAAGGCTCTAAGAAACCTCCTCACCACCTTGTGATCATCGAGCTCTTCACTTCCAAGCACTCTAATATTGTTTACCAACACCATCATTCGGTCATACATGGCTTGGGGGGTTTCATCGTCCACCATAACAAATCTTCCCAACTTTCCTTCAAGCAATTCTATCTTGGACTCTCTCACACTAGTGGTGCCTTCATGGGAGACTTGGAGTGTATCCCAAATTGCTTTAGCCTCCTCAAGCCCATCCACCTTGTTGAATTCCTCGGGGCTTAAGGCACTAAGGAGAACGCTTGTTGCTTAAGCATTTCGATGGATTGCTTGCTCTTATTCGGGTGTGAGTTCAATGTCTTCCGCCGGAAAGTCGAGACCTACACACACGATCTTCCAAATGCTCGGATGGAGCGAGATTAAATGCATCTTCATCTTGCGCCTCCAAGCGGCGTAATGTGTGCCATCAAAGAACGGTGCATGCCCGGAAGGCACGGAGATGAAGTTGTTAGATGGAGAATTCAATTTACTATAATCAAAATTAAATTCGACTCCCTTCTATCTTTGGAGCCACCAGCTGTTGAAGCATCGCCCGAATCCATTGGCCTTCTTGAGCCACCACCCGAAGTCTCACCTTTCGAACTCCTCAGGCTTTTCTCCCCGGATGCCGACATCTTCAAATCCTTCAAGCAGTGAAGCCTTGTAGAAGGTTAGGCTCTGATACCAATTCAAATGTACGAGATGTCGCCTAGAGGGGGCTGAATAGGCGATTCCTGCAATTTAAAAACTTGACATCGGATAACTGGATCCGGATACTATAGGTTAATCCAGAGCCTCCGTGTTATATAGAACCTGGATACTCCTGCCTTATTCGGATACTCCAGATTATACAGGAAAATGAAACTAAAGAACTATTGAGTAAATCTAAGTGATTCCAAGGGTTACCACAGGTTCTAGAGGACGTCTAAGTACCTTATCACCAACACCCTGCAGTCACAAGCACACTAACATGTAGATCGGGAAAATCCCCAAATATTAACTACAGTAAGTTAATGTGCAACAAAATAAAATGGACAAGAGTTTGTTCCTGAAGTTCGGTCACTTCACAAAGAGGTGCCTACGTCTTCGTTGAGGAGCTCACAAAGAGTCGGGTCTTTTCCAGCCCTTTCCTCTCCCAAGCGACCACAAAGATCAAGCGAGGGTTCTTACTCAAATCAACGAGGGTAATACAAACTTCCCGGGGCACTCCACAAATTTGGGTGCTCTCTAGGTGATGCCTTGCCGTCTAGGAGCTCACAGCTCTAAGAGAAAAGAATGCGAATCAAAAGCTCATTGATGACCTCAAGTGCTCAAGAGTGGAATTTTTGCTTTCTAGCACTCAAACTCACTTCTCAAACCCTAATCTCCAAATCTTGCATAAATTTGAGCTCTAGAGGAGTTAGGAAGGCTATTGAATGGCTTTGGAAGTATATGTCCACGAGTTGGTTTAGCAGCCCCCCAACAAAGGGGGTGAGGGGTATATATATAGCTCACTTCTAAAAACTAGCCATTACAGTCTATTTTGAACTGACCCGGTGTATCCGGGTTCACCCGGAGACTCCGGGTAACACACGAAGACTTAGGCAAAATACACTGTCCGGAGCCTCTCCGGAGGGTCCAGAGACATCAGGACCTAGAGTATCCAGGCCAACCCGGAGACTCCACGTAACACACTTAAGGCATACCCGAGACTCTCTAGCGGAGTCTCACTCGGAGACTCCGGCCACGAATAGAACACCAGAGTATCTGGGCTAACCCAGAGACTCTGGGTTAAGCACACAAAGCTTTACCCGAGACTCGCTGGCGGAGTCTCACTCGGAGACTCCCACCGCAACCAAAACACCAGAGTATCCGGGCCAACCTGGAGACTCCGGGTTGAGACTTGCTGGCGGAGTCTCACTCGGAGGCTCTGGCCATAAACAGAACCCCGGAGTATCCGGGCTAACCTGGAGACTCCGGGTTGAGTTTCTTAGACTCAAATCGAGACTCTCTGGCGGAGTCTCACTCGGAGACTCCGGGCTCAGACAACAAAAACTATTTTCCAGTGTCCGTGAGTGATTGTGTCTCTCATCTTTTGGTCCTAAAAGGATATTTTGAGCACTAAGACATCTTCAAGACTATCAACATGCATCCCTCTTGATAGTACGGCTATCCTTAACTCAAATTCAAAATAAAATAAATTTAAACCTATTGAGTAACTATGCCGCTTCTCTTTTCTTTTTGTGGGACTCCAACAACTCTTATCTTAACCAATGGAACTTAAAACCTATTCATAAACTCAGCAAACCATTAGTCCCTTAATCGTTTGTCATCAATAAGCCAAAACCCACTTAGTGGGCCTAGATGCACTTTCACTTCATGTGCACAACAGTCAGGCTTCAGATGCCCAGTTGCTCGGCTTCCCAGTGACTTTAAATGTCAACGTTGTTCACACTATCACTCTCTCTCTCTCACTCTCTCTCTCTCTCTCTCTCTCTCTCTCTCTCTCTCTCTCTCTCTCTCTCTCTCTCTCTCATTCCCATCGTTGGCTTCTACCTCCACCGCCGCCTCCACCACCTTTTCAGAGGATGCCTCCCACACCCACGACCTCGTCTGGGGAGGATGAGGCCCCACCGAACGGGTCATCAGATGAGGCATCTCTGACCTTCGACTCAGCCATTTCACCGGGATCCCCTTGGTGGACGACGAGATGTGGGATTATTTCTTCGATGAGCTGAGGGCTAAGAAGGCCAGGATGAGGAGGAGGAGGACAACGATGACGCCGACATTGATGTTGAGGACAACAACGGTGACAACGATGATGATGGCAATGGTGATGGCGACGTCGACAACGACGATGGCGATGAAGATGGTGGTTTTGAGTGTTGTCGTAAGCATGACGGCTTGATGTAATTAGTTTAGTATGAACTCTACTAATATAGTAATTATTAATACTAATCTAGTTTTATTATCATTATTACTGCTTAATTTTTATTTATTTTTTGTCCTGGATTGAGCATCACTGTCAGTTCGTAGTTGGAACCGGTAGTGATAAGTATACAAATCGAGTGGAAAGATCAAGAACTAGCAGTGATAACTTGTATCACTCAATTTGTGTTATGAACCGATAGTGATATGCACAATCATTGTTGGTTCAAAAACCGACAATGATGTAAATTTTGAATCGACAATGATGACTTTTTCTATAGTAGTGTGACATTAACGGTATTGGCAAGGACGAGGCTATTGTGCATGCCCTGCTTGAGGAATTAGTGGCCACAAATGAGGATGCAAACATCACTGCCAACAACAAAACTATTGTGCGTTCCTAGCATGAGGATCTCATGGCCACAGATGAGGCCGCTGCTGCCAACGACGAGGCTATAGCACATGCCCTCACGGACGAAGGGCACCTACGAGGATGAAGATGAGGACAATGATAAGGAAGAGGGGGAAACGAGGAGGAATATATTGATGGGGACAAAGATGAGGAGGAGGTGCTCGAGGAGGACGAGGAGGCACTTAATGTCCAAAATATCCTGCCTAGGCATGCCCATGACTGGGTACGGGCGAGGACTTCCACCTCCGCATCCGACATGAGGAAGACAACGCGATGTCCCGACACCAAAGAGGAGTAAGCCGACTTAGTAGAATGTAGTAGGTAGAAGCAAGCATGTAGTGAATGATCAGTAGATGATGTAGTAAATGCTATCTATATGAGGAACTAGTTTATATCTTGATCTGTGAAAAAACTAGTCAATGAAGCTAAACACTTAAAAAATGATAATCGCATTGCTGATGGTTAGGTACGGACACTGTCTGCAATGCTATAAAGAACCATCTAAAATATACCATGTTGCCAATGAACGTTCGCTAAAACCATTAGGAATGATTAATACAGACGGTTCCCTAAAGCAACTGTCTGCTACAAAGATTCAAAATTTTGATTATTTTGATTGGTGTGAAGATTGGTGAGTCAATTTTTTTGACACCATTTATTCTAATATTATAAGAATTATATGGATTTGGTGAGAAAATATGCATGGTTCATTGGAATATATTTAAATGTATCATATTGCATGACATACTGATAAACCAATTGATTGACCAAATGATCAACAACATTGAGGTACACATTTTAGATATTTCTTTGCCAAGAAAAGATTTTTTATTTATATATGATGTTCATGTACTGTAATTTTGAAGATCTCATGCTTGTTCAGATGTTTATTTGCGAGATGTTGGGTCGTTTGATTCATGTTGCAGATGATTCCTAAAGGCAACCATCAGAAATATTAATAAATGTTAACGCCAATGGATTTTGTGTAAATCAGAATGCATTTTTATTACCAACAGTTTTTGCTTGTAACCACCAGGAATGTATCAAATATATAATCATACAGTTCTTGTCAACATTTGTCCGCAATAATTTTGCTATATATACACGAACTTCAGAAATCGCTGCCTCCACACTCCAACTCTTGGTCTCTTTTCCTAACCCTAGCTTCTTCCTCCCGCGCCCGACCCTGACCTCCGCACCTCCACTACTACAGAAAGAGTCATCCAAGCCTCCTCTTCACTATTAGTTCAAAAACAATCGACAATGATAAGGTATCACTATAGGTTTACAAGGTCCAACAGCTGATCAATCATTAAGCCATTGAGAACCGGTAGTAATACGCACTATCACTGATGGTTTTTATTACAAACCGGTAGTGATACAATAATACTTGTTAATGTAATGAACCGGCAGTGATACTTGTGTTATCACTACCAGGTGGTTTTAAGAACCGGTAATGATGAATCACTACTAGTTGGTGTCATGGACCAACAGTGACAAAGAAGTATCACTACCATTTGGTTCCTAAAACCAGCAGTGATGTGTCACAGTATATAGTCATTTTTGTGGCCCCAAGCCCGAGCAGAAAAAAGGAGCTTTGTTCTGCTCGATGGCTCTACTCGTTGCGTGGCAGCTCTTTGTGATGAGCTTGCACGGTGAGGCATCAAATTTTGGTGAAATCCACATGACCTAGGTGCTCAAAGGTTAGTAGGTTCATTTACATTTAATTTGTACTTAGATTTACTTGCTAGATTACTCTAGATTATGAAAATCGATGCTTGTTCCATGATGATGAATTTTGAAGGAGCTATAGCTCCAATTGAATTAGTGAATTTAAGAAAATTGATTTTAGGTATATATTATCTAGGCTAGTAAGTTCATCTATATTTATTTATACTTAGATGTACTTACTAGATTGCTTTAGATTTTGAAAATCGGTGCTTGTTTCATAATGATGAATTTTGAAGGAACTAGAGCTCCAATTGACTTAGTGAATTTAAGATAATCAATTTTATGTATACGCTATCTAGGTTAGCAAGTTCATCTATGACGATGACTAGTATGTAACTACCATATCTAGATACCCCACGATTCTTTGTCTTTCTCGGGGTATATCTTTATCTCTAGGAAAGGAATCATTGGATGAATGAAAACTACCCATAGGCACTCAGGATATCTCATAAGCAAAGAAATTTATCTCTAAGAATGGGAAGGAAGACTACAGAGGATGCATGATTCCCCCCCCCCCATATATATGGAGCATAGGGGTCCTATGGAGAACAAGTTGATCGAGAATTAGAAGCCATTATACGCCTGCGGAAGCTTTGTATCCACCAAGTCTCCTGCAGCCAGATCTCTGGCGAATACACACAAAGAAGTTGCCCAGCCAGGTTAGATATATCTAGGCTAGCCACACACCCTCTTTTGTAACAGACTCAGAGATCAATACAAGACAAACATGACGTAGGGCTATTATCCTAAGGGAGACATGAACCTCTACAAAAAAACCCATGTGTGCTATTTGATTCGTCTACTCGAAGTATCCCTTGTCTTTCCTACAAGTTTGTAAGATCGACAGTTCATCAATCGTCGACAATCTATATTTTATTTGTACTTAGAATTACTTGCGAGATTGCTCCATGATAATGAATTTTGGAGCTAGAGCTCCAATGGATTATCAATGTTGCTTAATCACTGCAAGTTCAAAAACTGGTAGTAATGAAATTTTTTTAACTGGCAGTGATCATTTCTGTAGTAGTGCTCGTCCACACCAGCGCCATCGCACCTTCTCCAGCCCCACCCCGATGCCAACACCTAACACCTTCTCTAGCCCACCTTGACACCGATGCAGATGTCATTGCACCTTATCCGACCCTCCCAGACGCAGATGCCACCACACCTTAATCGTCCCTCACCGATGCAGAAGCCACCCGTTGTTGTCCATGGTGATGCCCAACACCGATGAGCCTGTGCCCAAGCCCGAGAAGGAGATAGCGCTGGAGCCCAAGTCCGAGAAGGAGTAGGAGCCTGAGCTACTGGATGTTGACAACGAGGTACTTAAACGCTAAAATTCTATTGAATTTCAGTATGGATGAATAGATAGATGAGTGTCTTGCAGTTCTATGTATATTGATGAATGTATAAATGAATGGATAGATAGATGGATGGATAGATGAAGGGATAGATGAAGGGGTGAATGGACATATGACATTGCAATGCATATATAATGTTGTGAACTGGTAGTTTTAGTTCCTTTGGCTATATATGACATTGCAATGCGGCAATTTAGTTCATATCATAGTTTTAGTTGGGAAGTAAAATAGATATGAAATTGAAATTAGTTTTGAGCAAAGAGAGTGGTCATGTGATTTAAGTTGAATTTGCATCCATAGTCATGTTCAACAACCAAATCTACTTAAACTGTGTAGATCTGATACGCAAATTTGGCTAGAAAATTGAGGAACTTGGAGGGAAATATAGTTCCAGGATATAGTTCACTCTAAGGTCCTCATTTTTTTTCTAGCCATGCTTACCCTGCCAGTAAATAGGATTACAAATAGAACGTAGTTTCTTTCCTCTTTGAACATGCAAGTGATGAAAAAGGAGACCACTGTTTTCAGCTCTGGTAAGTGCAAAGCTCTATTGGGATGGTTTTAACATGCAGAGATGTACATGTGTTGAACTTTTCCAATAGAGTTTGCACTACCAATAGGTATCTCACATTCTGATGTAGAGTTTGTCTTCTTAGAAAATAACTGGTTGTTCTTCCTTCTTATGTCCTTGCATTGCTTTTATCTTTGAACATGCAAGATGACAGAGGAGATCTATTTTTTCATATATGTGACTACAAAGCTCGACTAGGATGGTTATTACACATGCATACATCTTTCACATGTTTTTATTGTCCCAGTTGAGTGTGCAGTCGCCTATATTTATCTCAACTTTTTTATGCACAATTCACGTTCTTCTTCATCTCTTGTCATATTTTTTTGCAAATGATGACACACTTGAATTTCCTTTGAGTGGGTATTTTTTTACTGCCAATGATGGTACCATGTCTAATCAAGTTTGAATGTGATAGTGCATGGTAGCTGCATTTAGGTTATACGAATTACCTAAACCATGGTACCCATAATATAACATTCAAATTTTACGACATACAATTGAAATACAAATGAATATCTTTTGTTTATTTTTAACAGTTGGTGATATTTTTATTATGCAATTTGTTTCTCCACCCTTATGTGTCTCTGGTTATAGGGCCTGTGATGGTTTTTGGCTGCCAGTTTTGTATTGGCATGTGATGATGAGAGGGGTGAACAAGGATGACGTCGTGGTGTGTACCACTATTGTGGCCATTATGCTTCTTTTTACTCTCTATCTCATCATCATTTAAGATAGAGAGAAAGAAGGTGTTCAATGTCCACAATATAGTCACTTCTGAGTATGCCTTAATCTCAGGCCCGTTATGTTGCAAAGGGTGGAATTAAACTGCTTTCACTTTGTATGTGTTGTTTTCCAAATTCTGATGCCATTCTATTGCCACAATTTAGTTAGTATGTTACATGTTTGCCTTTGCAAATCGTCAATTAGAACTTGATCATATATGACCGGGTTCTATGAAAGACCTTCTTTCCTGTAATGACACGTGTCCTCTTCTCTCTCCCCTCTTCAGCCCAGTCGTTGGATCAGAAGATATGTGGCTATATCAGGATCTCATGAAGTTCTTTCATAGGAAGGTTCTATATGCTTCCCCGGTTCATGGCTTGGTATGTCGTATTTTACGACCAAAAGTCTGAAATTTACTCAACTTAGCTCAAATGTCATGAACAAGTTTTTGGTTACCTGGATGCTTGCTTCAGGAGGTATCCAAATCATTTGGATGCTTTGGAAGCGTTTAACTCAATTTTTATCAACTCAATTGATCTCTCTCTAGGTGACAAGGGTTCTAATAGTAAAGGAGGACGACCACAAAAATTGATAGTAAAAGTAATATCATTGTTCTCCTTTGTCTAATAATTGTAATGTTGTGCTACAAGTTGACCCAAAATGGGAATTGAAGACTGCATGAATGACTACTTCTCTAACTAGTGGTATCATGGTGATGTGCATGGGATATATGTGCATGGGATACATGCACTGTGATATTTGTATGTGTGCAAAGAGTAGGGCTAGCATCCCTAGCAATGCTAGCCCTGCCCTCTGCACGTATGGAATAAGGATGACATGTAGACGCATAGGCGTAAACCATCTATATTATGGGACCAATTACTGTTAGAGCCAGAGGTGAACCATCTGCAATAATATCTTTGTTTTGTCAGACGATTTACTAGTACAACTACCACCTATGCACCTCATTGCAGACATTTTCCTCTTTATGAAGTGGCATGGATGAAAGTAATACAAATAGTTTATGCTGCTTAGCCATTTGCAACTATTCGTCATAGCAGACACATTACGTGAAAAATAGCTATGAGTGACGGTTCATATCCGTCATGGGTGTCGGGTCCCGTACCTGTCACCCTGGACACGTCACTGATAATTAGTTATTGGTGACGGGTAGCGTCTTCCATGTGCTTTGGTGGCAGACATAAGTGACGGCTAATCTCTTCATCCATCACTTATATCCTAATATAAGAGATGGATAACCTAGTTACCCATCACTTATGTCTGTCACCCATGTGCTGGGAGGAATACATAAGTGACGGGTAACCTGGGTTACTCATCACTGATGTGTATATTGCTCGGCAGGAATGTACTTCTTCCAGGCTGCATCTTGGAGCGTAACTAGGATTTGGTAGCCATCTTCTCCCTGCAAACAACAACAGTGTATCCAAATCCATATCGACAAACACAGTTAGATAAGAACTCGCTTCATCACAGAATTGCAAAGGTTACAAAGTTTTAATAATTCATTACAGAATCACAAATGTTACAAAGTTCTTATCAACTCATATTACAAAAGACCTAACAACCTAGGGGTCCTATAGTGGAACTCGCCGTGTGGGTTGATGACTTTAGACACCAAGAACTCGGTGATCCATCGTCAAATCTCCAGGAGTGCACCATCATTTAAAAAAATAGCGTTCAATTCCTACATAATTTGATGCATAAGCAATGTCATGTTATCATGAAATTAAACTAATTACTGTTAGTTACGAATAATCTTGTATTGAACTTACATCGGGGGATTTGATATCCTTTGTTCGGATTGTGAGGATCATGTTCCACGTAACATAGAATCTGCATTAGTTGCCTGGTGGTTGGTGGTGGCACTGCTGGAAAGAAATTTTAATGCTAGATCAAAAGGAAAAAAGCAACAACAGAGAGTATTTAGTAATATGTTTGGTAGCACTTACCGCGAAGACAGTTTTGTGTGTCAGTCTGCAGCCGTCTTTCTCGTTGTAGTCAGGTTGAGCTCGAATATACTTGTCAAAAGCCCTGCATAAAGATGGATCAATTAGGGAGCATTTGAATGTTAGAAAAGTTAAATATGTAAACTAAGTCAGGCAGAACTTACGCATCGAGGAGTCCTTTTACAGCGCTGTAATCACACTCTCCAGGTTTGCCTTTTCGTCCTACTGGTCTTGACGAGTTGAGGTACCACACCAAGTTCCACTTGAGGCAAATGACCAGTAAGATCCAATGGCCACCGGTGTTGTGGGCACCCATCAGGTACTGCATTTTGGAATGTTGTTGCATTGCCCTGGTCACATAGTCCATAGCGTAGTTGGGGTGAAGTTGGATGATCGCTATTGAAATGGCCTCAGGGTCAAGACATGTGATGGGCTCCTTGTTCTTCTTCGTTTCTTTCATCATGTGTCTGCAAATAAGAACATAGTTAAATTCAAGACTTAGTGGTATTAATTAATGAATATTTAGTTCCAAGGGACTTACAATGTGAAGATTCATAATAATGAAACGTCCAGGACATCAAGGTTGAAGAGGTCGTATAAGTCATTGAAACCCAAAACGAAGTAGTTATCTGCATTACTTAAGAGGTGTCATTGTTTGTACTGTATGACTATAGATGTGGCATTGCTGTCTCTAGAAGGTTGCATGTAGTAATTATGCAGGTCGACACATGCTTTTTTCAGCCTTGTTAGGCCATCTACCGTCATCATGGGCTTCCCATATTCGAATTTCATGTCGGCACTAGTCCATGCTGCTCCAATGTTTGTGGGCTTCTTTACTGGTACAATGGTCATCGACTTCTTCAGCAGGTGCTTCTTAGAGACTTTCTTCTCTGCCTCCTTTTTTTCTTCTTCTTTGGACTCTCCGGGGGAGGCAGAATTGGATCTGGAAGTGAGGTTGCCGGATGCGAAGGAGAAGGCAGTGGAGCCAGCTTCTCTGGAGGAGGAGAAGGCAGCTTCCTTCTCTGGAAGATGGGGGCGCGGCGGCGGTGCACTTGGAGATCGTCCAGACTGGGATGCGCTAGAGACCACGATGTCGCCCCTCTTCCACTGGATCCTTTGATGAAGCGCTTCACCCAGAGTTGTGACTTCATCATTGGGTGGGAGCTCCAACACGTGATTGATGGCAATGTTATGTACCATGTCCACCGTAACCACGGCATAGCCTGTACGTATCAGGATCGTATGTAAGATAGAGACTCATAGAAGCACCTGGCCCCTTGCAACCTCGATGTGATACCCGCCATGCCTGATTACAAGGCTGCAAGGTGTGGGCCCTTCTAGCAAGTCAATCGTATCTGGCTCAGTCACAGCAATAGTTACTTGTTGCTCGACCTCCTTGGAGGCGCAACTACTCTTCCCTGCAGCTCTAGGGCTAGCTTCCGTTGGCATGGAAATTTGTATTTCCCGTGATGCAAGCTGCTCCATGATGTTTGCGTAAACCTTTCGGGTGATGTCCTTTGTCAATGAATCCACATCCACTGCAGACCTCTTCCTCTTCTTGTACATCCTGAGGTCTTCGGGAAATCCATATTTCCAGCCCAGGGAACTTGATACACCCCGCACTCGACATGGGTGCTCTGGGTTTCCCAGCGCCGCTGAGAGAACATCATGTTCCCTGACCCCAGTGAAAGAACCTTGGCTGGCTTCGGCTGCCTTTTCTTTAACTTTTTCTGCGACTATCTAGGTTTCGCTATTTCTGAATGTGATTCCCCGCTTTAGAACAGCTCACCACTTGCAAGCAAATATGACCATGATCGTCCCGGGAATTGCAACCAAGGATTCTCATGGCCTTCTTTGGCTAACATTTCATCCTCTGCCTGCAATTTCGGCCTTTCCCAACGTACCTAGTTGCACCGGTCCTATGGTTGTGCTTGTTCCTAGCTCGAAGCTGCTTCTTATCCTCGCTCTCCTTTTTGAACTGCTCTGATTTCTTCATCTACACAAAAGCATCCCAATCTTCCTCTTTCAAGTGCTTGTAGCTCTCGAATGGCGCCACCCCTTTAGCCAAGTACCGATTCACAAGCTTGCTCTTAAAGCTTCGGTGAAGTTTTGGGATCGCTTTCATTGCTGTATTGACCACAGTGATCGTTTGACGCCCGCTCATGTTGCCAGGGTACTCTAGATACTCCTTGATGACATTATCGAACAACACCCTCTTCACTTGTCACTGAGGTCATTGAACTTAGTCGTTATCGGCACCCTATCCCGAGCAATGAGCCTTGTGACCCTCTGGAATCTATTCAGGGCCTTTTCATCCGTAGGCAGCACGTCAACATTGATTCTCGTGACGGTAACCTTATTCGTCAGCCACTGTGTTTGTGACCTTACCTTTCAGGCTCGTGCACCACTACCAGCTGTCTGGCTTGGAGACTGTGCTTTTGCCATCTAGAGAGAAAACAAGGGGAGTTGACATAAATAAAAAAATATTACTCCATTCAACAAGTATAAAATGTGTTGACTCATATCAATACATCTTCAGCGGGATTGTACTCTTCGTCACTTGCCCAACATCGGCTCTCCCGCATCGGTGACGGGTCAGGGCTAGGGCTGCGATACTGGCTTTCGCTGCTACCGGAGGAGGATGACACGTGCGGGCTTGATCTCCTATCCACCCCTTCTTGTGTTGGGGCGGCCTCAAGCGCTAGCATCCTTTGTGCTTTTGGTTTCTCAGAAGTGGCAGTCCTCTTCTTCCTCATGGAAATCAAGTGTAGTATATTTTGTTCTCAATAGAGGAAAGAAAAGGAATCAAGGTTAAGAAATCTGTGTTGAAATGAGTGTTCTCTAGATAGTGGTAGATGCGATAACCTACTAAAATAAACAGACCAATCTGCTCATATTACTACAAACTCTCCGGACAGCCCACCTTCCGGTTTCACATACTAAAGGTGGCAATGAGTCCAAGTATGCCAAAGAATAGTGTTCTCAAACTCTGCATCTCATAAAGTTGTTTTTTGAGACGGCTGGCACGTTAGGGAAATTAAATTTTCGTGATGAAGAGCTCAAATTAGGAGAAATGATTTGACAGCTTATTTTCTAACAAACCAATTTAATTATTTTGAGCTTCAGATATAATCCTTCCATCAACTAGAAATAATGGTTGATTCGGGGCTGGAACAGACTTTAATGTGTGCTTAAAAACCGATTGGAAAATTCTTCGGATGCCATGGAGCAAAGAACCTACGGTGATGACCATAGTCACAGTCAATTTTCCAAAATTGACTGCGATCATGGTCTCTGAACCATATGCACTATATGGTTTTGTAGTAGTGACTCGAGCATATCTATGGGCCGCACAAGATTGTTCCATCAAGTTGTTTCATAACCCCTTACATTTTTTAGAGAAAACAATTGGTTCCAACTTATCTTTTGCCCTTATCTTAAAACTTAGCCGAAGCTAGGCTAAACCATACCCTGCAATGAGATAAATTCCGAGCACAGAGTTCGAGAGAGTTATTGACATAAACTACTTAGGTCATCTCCAACTAGGTCACATCACCTAGCTATAAGCTAGTCCATAGTAGTATTTGTCCTATATGGAGGAAAGAGAGGGAACACAATAGCTTAACTGTATTTGTGCTTGATGTATCAATCAAGGTTAATATATAATTTGGGCTTTCTTGTTTGTAGCGTCTAGTTTAAGCCAATCATGAATTATAAGTGCCAACGACGCAGCGAATAATTAGCATTATCTAGCTATCTAGCAATGTTAAGGTGCGTTGAATGATTAGTAGAGGAAGTTTCTTCTCGAGCAAGCGTGTAGCACATGCCAAAGAGTCCAGAGAGTGTAAAACTACAAGGGAATAGAGATGATGAACTAGCAACAT
The DNA here is from genome assembly GCF_958298935.1 of Phragmites australis. Classification (NCBI taxonomy): domain Eukaryota; kingdom Viridiplantae; phylum Streptophyta; class Magnoliopsida; order Poales; family Poaceae; genus Phragmites; species Phragmites australis. Next base: position 12,592,754 of record NC_084940.1, read on the forward strand.
AATGTTTTCCATAGCCTTGTACAGCCAAAGATCATCGGTTTCCTAATCAAAGGCAAACATGACTACGCAAGGAGAGGATCAGATAGTTTTGATTTCTGCGCAACTGAAGTAAAATGTGTTACTAATAAATTACCAAGCAAATGAAAAAATAAAAGAAAGCCTGGTTTGAAGAAAAAATGAAAGCTAAATTATTTCATTCCCAAATGCAAATATGTATGAGGATGGATGCTGCAATACTATAGCCTCTAGTGATCAGCTGGGAGGATCTTTCTTCAGCTAAAGCAGCTTTCACCTCACGGGCTCGGGGGAGATGGTGGCGACAACGATGGGCGACGGCGCTATGGCAGCGACGACAGCGATGGGTTGGGGGTGATGGGGCGACGGCGACGGGTGGAGGGCGACGGGTGGAATGCGATCGCAATGGGTGGAGGGCGACGGTGACAGGTGGAGGGCGACAGGGCGACTACGGCGATGACAGTGGGTCGGGGGACGATGGCAACTGGAGGAGGTCGACGGCCGCGGGTCGGGGGGCAACGGCTCATGGCGGCGGGTGGAGGCCGACGGCGACGGCGAACCCTAGCTCGAGCAGGCAAAAAGTCTTAGACAAAACGAGAGTGCGCGCACAGGGACTAACTAGGGTTATATGCAAACAAGTCATAGGTGACAGGTAATAAATGTCACCCGTCACTTATTGTAAGTAATAGGTGACGGGTTAAGAATATCACCCATCACCTTTTACTTCGTATAAGTTATAGGTGACGGGTTAAGAATATCACCGTCACATTTTACTTCGACTCGGCCCTTACATATAAGTCATAGGTGACGGATCATGTTATTTACTCGTTACCTATTAGTTATAAAAGTGACGCGTTAATAATATCACCCGTCACAATTTATAAATTCAAATAACTTAAAATAGAAAATTCAAATTTTAAATTAATATTACAAATTCAAATAACTTGAAACCTAATATTCAAATTTGACATTAATATTACAAATTCAAATAACTTGAAACCTAAAATCCAAATTTGGCATTAATATTACAAATTCAAATTACTTGAAACCAAAAATTCAAATTTGACATTAATATTTCATACTCAAATTCAAATTCACCATTTTCGTGCTTTCTTGACATAGATCCCTTCGTTATGGTCAGAGCATAGGTATAGAGTTTTCTCGGTCGGTGAAAGGTTTGGCACGATTGCAGTAGCAAAAGGGGGATTTCATCAACACTCAGATCTCCTCTATTTGACCGTAGTATGTGCCCCTCTGCATGCCGTTGTCATAAGAATCTATACGAACACCATTGTTCTGGTATATACTCTTCTCATCTTGGGCAACCGTGTAAAATGTGTATCCATTTATATCGTACCCTTGATATGTCATAATTGTGTATATAGGGCCCGATGCCAGTTTTTTATCAGAGCACTTATAGGAGTACTCGATTGTTTGATTCGCTCTCAAAACCAAGTCACAAACCTTTGCATATGTTGTCTCGCAACCCAAGCTTCGGTCTGCCCTGGATTCTCTTCAAGTAGCATCTACTTGTGCTTATCGACATATGGGCACACTTCGCTCAATTGTTGCAGCACGAGGAAATGATCTTGGTCGTATACCTTCTGATAAGGAGTTATTGCCATCTTCCCTAGGACCCCTACACCTGCAAGCCTCACATCATGGTGAGACTTAGGCACACTAATTAGGTTATTTGGGTCAATGTAATTAATAGATCACTCTAATGCCTCCTCCGTCGCGTAACCCTGCACGATATATCCCTTGGGAAAGGCTCGATTCCTTACGTACGACTTGAGAACACTCATATATCTCTCATATGGAAACATGTGATGCAGGAACATGGGGCCAAGGAAGTGTATCTCCTTCACAAGGTGAGCAGTGAGATGTACCATGATATCGAAAAAGGATGGTGAGAAATACACCTCAAGAATACATAGTCTCAAAGTGTCTTTTTTTTCTAGTTCCTCGAGCGAGTCTAGATCGAGCACCTTTTGTTCAATTGCATTCAAGAAAAAGCACAGGCTCAGGATAGCCTCGTGAACCTTAATTGGGAGGATGTTCCTAATAGCTACCACAAGCAGTGACATCATCATCACATGGCAATCATGGGACTTCATCAAGGCGAAATTCATTTTCATCTCTTTCACCAAAACAAGTTTTGCAATGTTGGACGAGTAACCGGAGGGAACTTTCACACTATACAAGAACTCACAAAATTCTTTTTTCTCCTTCTTGGAGAGAGTGATAGCTGCTGGGGTAGGTGTTTTCCTTTGTTCGTATCATGTGCATGGAGCTTTGGCCTTAAGCCCATTTCTTCAAGGTCAGCTCATGCGTTCTCATGATCTTTTCCTTTTCCCTTCATTTGGAGCAATATACCAATCAGACTCTCGCAGATATTCTTCTTTACATGTATGTTGTCAATAGAGTGGCAAACATCTAATTTTTCCCAATACTCTAGCTCGAATAGTATTGATTTCTTGTTTCACATTCCTAACTGTTCATCATCCTTGGAGGATTGTTTTCGCTTGCCAAGGACAACATTGATATTCTTAACCTGATTGTGGACATCTTCCCCGTTGAAATGCCTCAGATGTAATGCTTTCTCCCTTGTTCTAACAAACTGCTTATCCATGTTTTGGTATGGGTGCTTCCTGGGAAGGAAACGTTGATGCCACATGTACAGTATTTTCTTTGAGTTGTTCAACCTCAAACTGTATGTGTCATCTAAGCAATGTGGGCAAGCTTCACCTTTTCTTTTGCTCTGACCTGACAAGTTACGAAGTGTTGGCAGATCATTGATGGTGACGAACAACATGGCATGCAAGGTAAAGTACTCTTGATTGTACTGATCCCAAACCTCGACGCCTTCCGATCGAAGTTTCTTAAGATCATCAACTAAAGGTCTAAGGTACACATCGATATCGTTCTCAGGTTGTTTCGGTCTTGATTCAAGATCAACAACATAATGTATTTCTGCTTGTTACAAAGCTAGGGTGAAAGGTTGTAGATCGACAATACAACAGGCTAGGTGCTATGTGAGGTACTCACATTACCGAATGGATTCATGTCATCTGTACTCATAGCAAACCTAATATTTCTCAATTCTTCGGCAAACCAACCAAATGTGGAATCAACGATTCACCACTGAGCGGAATCCACCGAGTGTCGTATCATTGTGTCGTTCTTACGACTCTCCTTCTGCCAACGCACCAATTGTGCCTCATTTCTGTTGGCAAACAAATGCTTCAGATAGGGAATTACAGGAAAATACCACATCACCTTCCTAAGACCACCTTTACTTTTCTTGCCCCCATCCCCGTCACCACCGTCATTTCTACGCTTATATCAATGGGTTCCACAAACGGGGCATTGATACAACTCTGCATACTCTCCACAAAATAAGATACAATCTTGCTTACATGCATGTATTTTTTCTATTTCCAGTCCTAAAGGAGAAATTATCTTCTTCACGTACTAGACGCCCTCGGTCACTAAGTTCTCCTCCAGTAGCATGTCCCTTATCAGATCCAGCAATGCTTCGAAACTCTTGTCAGTCCAACCATGGGTTGCCTTCAGCTCTAAAAGCTTTAGGTTCCCAAATATCCGCGTGTACTTCTCCTTACTGTTGGAATAAAGGGGCGTCTTGGAATCCCGCACAAAGTCCTGGAATTTAGCAAACTAACCATTGTTATACTCGTTGTGCCACTCGACATCCCGCACCATCTGGTGTCTCCGAGATCATTATCATTGAAACCTAATATGTCCTCATCCCTGAGATCATGATCCATTTCACCGTGTGTAAGTCCTTGATCCACACTGTCGGCATGGAGGGCCCAAACCAACTCTCCCTCGTTAAGGCCTTCCTCACCATGATTGTTTCAACATGTATAATTCTCTTTAAATCCACACATGACCAAGTGTGCATGGATATTGTATGATTTCAGTAACTTCTTATCATTCTTGCAGTTACGATATGGATAATACATTGTCATTTTACCATGATCTTTCATATCCACCAAGGCAACACTATTGAAATGCTTCACCCTACTCAGGTACTCCGAACAAGTTCGGGTCTCAAGGTACATTCAACTTATGTCCATCATCTACAATTAATATAAAAACATTCATTCTTCATTAACAATTACCTTAATTTCGTGGTTAAGCATGCGATTAAAAATTCCATACAAATACACTAGATCTGTGGCATCTCGTTGTAGATTGGGCAAGCCTAGTATCAAATCTAACATAAATACAACTCACTTGTACTAAGATTTTGGAATAAAGATGCAAAATAGCCGATTACAACTCAAAGCACAACAAATCTACCAAATAGGGATTAGAAGAGAAGGAAAGGAGGAGAAAAGGGGGATGCCAACATTGAAAGACCTAGCACCAATTCAAATTTCAAATCAACAAGATATTAGAAAATCTCTACCGGAGCCGGTGAAAATTGCCAACACTGTACGAGCGGAACTGTTGAGTAACTATTCACCCACACAGTGACTGGCCAACTCTTTAAATAGAGCTAAGTAATAGATGACGGGTGATAATATTACATGTCACTTATAACTGGCCTAGAGAGACCTGTCACATTTGCCAAGTCATAAGTGACGGGTCGTAACATGACCCGTCACTTATGACTAATGCAGGAAAATCCGTCACTTATGACTAAGTCATAAGTGATGGGTTTAGTTATTACTCTTCATTCATGTTATAGGTGACGGGTATTATTACGACTCATCACCTATTGTTTGTTATCTGTAATGGGTAAATACTTGGTCCCGACCTGAGACGACATAAGTGACCGGTCGTATAATGACTCATCACTTATGTATATCTCCTTTATCATTTTTCACATAGTAACAGTTGTTGAACCATCTGCATTATTCTGTTTATTCCCAACACTTCTGGGCAGATGGTTGCAAAATCGTCCGCTATACATGTTTTGTAGTAGTGGTGGGGAGTAAACTCGATGGCTAACAAGACAATGGTGACGAATAAATCTAAAGTGTGATGGAAGTCCATGGTCGACAGCATTGACCATTTTAAGGATGAGGTTTGGAGGCTAAGGGCATACACGATCGAGGTGCTATGGCATGGTGCTTGTGTAAGAAAACTGGTTATTCTTTTCACCATGTACTACAACAACAACAAAAATGTCATATGTGACCGGCTATCACTGTCGGTTTGGCTAGAATCAGCATTGATAGCTTATCACTACCGGTTCATAACCTCCAACGACTGATTAATTATTGATGTCTTATGAACCAGTAGTGACAATACGTATTACTGACAGTTCTTGTTATAAACTGGCAGTAATAATTTAAATATTAGTATCGATTCATATTACAAACCGCAATGATGTATTACTGTCGGTTTGTAACAAAAACCGGCACTAATATGGGAGTATCACTGTTGGTTTTTTGTTATGAATAGGCAATAATACTCCCATGCATATATTGGCTTCGGTCTTCTCCCAGAGGCCGAGCTGAGCAGAGGAGTTGCTTGGCTTTTTGGCCTTCGGCACCCATTGGAGGTGATTTTGTGATTGGAGGCTTCAAAATTGGGAGATATCTTGTCCATCCACTTCATGTAAGCACTACAAGGTTAGTAGTTTTATCTAGAATTATTTTGATCCCTTGTTTTACTTGTTAATTTTCTCTACATATTGAAAATTTGCATGTTTATTTAGATGCATATTTATAGAGGTAGAGCTCCAATTTTAAGCCCTGATTTAAGAATTAGATTTCAATCACCTCTTTAGAAATGTATGTACAATGTATAGATATAAGGTAGCTCCAATTGAAGGTTGATTAGCATTATATTAATTAACCAAGCTAACTTTTAATTGATTATAAAATTATCGTGTGATCAATTATTATTTACTAACATTAGTTTGTGAATTTAAATTGTTCATATGAATTTAGATAGATTAAATTTTCCAAATTGCATTATAATCTTATTGGGGTTTATTAATTCAATGGATTTAAAATAATAAATAAAACATTGTGACAATAAAAAATTATAGATGCACCGAAGATAGATATATATTTAATTACTACTTATAATAATGTGTAGGGCATTCGAACGATACTTTAGAAAGGGTGTTCAACATGCCTCATTCAAGAAGGAATTTTTTGTCCGAACCGACTTTCCAGTACATACAGAATATGATCCGAACCAACTTTCCGGTACATACGAAATAAATGTCTTACAATTCCTACTAAGTGATTGGTTCCATAACCCTAAAGTTTTATTTCTTTTTTTCAGTGTATGAGGCGGTTACATGGCAACAATTTATGTAGATTCTATATATATACATTCATACATGGATTCACCTCAAATGAAGTTGACCAAAATGATGTCGTATTCATGCATTTTTTACAGCTTCTATATGTACGTGTACATGGATTAAGTTCTTCGATTCTTTAATAACAGCGCTTCAAGTTGAGCACAAGTGTAATTTTACTCCATAAAATCATTGTCGTTCAAGAACATCTCACCGGGTTCCTCTTGAAAGAGGTTATCGATGATAGGGCGCATTATCCTACTAAGATTAGTCGTAGACTCCTTTATTTGATACTCATGACTTCCCTAATAGTTCTTGGTTATCTTGCATACTTGCAAGCTTGTCTTGTATATTATGAACCTTGTATGAACTTTGGTGAATGAGAACAAGGATGTACTTGTGTGTGTATGCTTGAATGAGATGTGAATGTATGTTTATATATGCTTGAATAAGACTTTGATTTTTCTGTGTGTATATGTGTGAATGAAATACTTATATATTGTTGTGTGCTATTTGGGGCTACCTAGAAATGGAAATTATGCATATTGGGGCGTCGAATTATCATTGATGGTTCATGCAAACCGGCAATAATAGTCAACATATTACTACCGGTTCAACCCTCGATCCGATAGGATTATCACTATCGAGTAATCATTATCGGTTCAAAAACCGGTAGTAAAGCCAGTTATAAACCGACATTGAACACGTTTTCTGTAATAGTGACATCAGATAAGCCAAGTGCTTATAGGAAGGAAGTGGTGTTTATAGTTTGCTCCAAGTGTTTAGTATGTGCTAACAAGATAGTTGAGCTCATTTAAGCACCAGCTTATATGGGAGAGAATAACTTTTATACAAGTGCTTAATGATGTGGCAATATTCTCTCTCCATAGGCACTCATGGCCAAACACCTTGCACTGTATATGGATGTGGTTGCGTCCGAGGTTACCATCGAGATACAGTTGCAAAGAAACCGGAGTTAGTTCCCATCAACCGGTGAGAACTGGGCGCTATAACTAATTAGAGGGGTAAAATTGTCCTTTTCTCATTAACTTTTCCGGGAACGTATCCTTTTTCCCATTAATCAGTGTTAACCATTACGACAGCGGGCAAAAATGAAATAAAAACGCGCAATGACAATAGAGCCGAGAGCACATTTAGGATAAAATGGAGATCAATAATGTTCCTACAGATGCAAAAAGAAGTTTTCTCTATCAGGAATATATATAGGGAGCCATGGCCGTTGCAATGTGCAAGTGACACGGCCGGCCGGTAGCTAGTTGAGCTACCGGTGCTGCTCGTCGTGTCTGAAATATGGCGTCGTCGTTCCTGGTTTCATTCTTGCTATTAGCCCCGGCGGTTTGTGTCGTCGGTCAACAGCCAGGTGTCTCACTTCAACCATGCATCGATCATGTACATCATTATTCCCGCCGTCCATGCGAAATTTGGATACAAACACAGCAGAATTGATCAGTGGTGCACAAGCAGGTTTCCTAAGCATCGACTGCGGCCTGGACGCCAATTACAGCGGCTACAAGGACCCCAACACCGGCATCTTCTACGTCTCCGACGGGCCGTACGTCGACACCGGGGAGAACCACATGGTGGCCGCCCAGTACCAGGGGTGGCGTAACCGTCACCTCCAAACGCTCCGGAGCTTCCCTTCCGGCGTGCGGAATTGCTACACGCTCCCCACCAAGGCTGGGGCCAAGTACATCGCCCGGATGGATTTTTTTTACGGCGACTACGACGGCAAGAACAGCTCGTCGGTGGACTTCGACCTGCACCTGGGGCCCAACTACTGGGTCACCGCCTACTCCGGCTACGTGTACGAGGCGCTCTTCGTGGCGTGGGCGAGCTCGGTGCCGGTGTGCCTGGTGAACACCGGCCACGGCACGCCGTTCGTGTCCGTGGTGGAGCTCAGGCCGCTCGACGCCCTCTACCCGCCCGTCACGCCCGGCTTCTCCATGTCACTGTATACACGGCAAAACATGGGGCCAAACGCTTCATATACCCGGTATATATGTTCTTCCCGTGACGTACAGCAGATCGATCGAGCTACGTAGCCTTCACGGCTTCGCCCATCCGTCCTTTCTATTTGACGTTCCTAATTATTCCGTGTTGTTAAAATTTCGCCCTTTTAGATTTATCATCATTGTAATAGTATATTTTTTATCAAAAGTTTATGTAAAGTTATGAAAACTAACGGTTATGTTATAATATGATCCAAATTCTAGTCATCCATAGCACGACTAAACCTACTCTTAGAATGGGTTCTATTTCCCCTTTACATATATGCCCTATGTAGAGCGCGGGGAGAGACAGCACTAGAGGAGCAAATTAGAGAGTCATTACAATACCCTTGCTTGTAAACTCCCATCATATAGTGATTCTCATATTTGTGTGTACATGGTTTCTTTCTCGAAAAAAAAAATCCACCTATTATATATGTCTCTTTTTCATATAGTTTTGCCGCACATACTATAGCTAACAGGTCAAATTTACATCTCAAAGTTGTAGAAAAGTGAAAATCATCGTAAAGAAAAAGTTAAGAGAGTACATACGTGTGGTGCAGAACAAACTAATTTGTAATCACGTGACCTTTTTCTTGTATTCATACAGGTATCCGGATGATACATACGACCGTTATTGGTGGCCGGTGGTGACCGATCCACGCTGGGTGAACCTATCGACCACAGGGCCTATCCAGCCGGACCCTAGCTTCATCCAGCCCTCGCTCATTCTCCAGACGGCTGTCACAGCGGCCGGCAACGACACAACGCTCACCGTCTTGTGGCAAGAGAACAGGAAGTCGTACTCCGTTATGGTGTTCCTACACTTCGCTGACTTCCAAAACACCCAGCTCCGACAGTTTGATATCTACTTGAACGGCGATCGTCTGGGAGCGAGCGATAAGCCGCACAGCCCCTCCTCCGTGGTTGCTTCATGCGTGTATAGCTCTGGCATGTACAGGTCCCCTGACGGCAGTTACAACATCACTCTCGCCGCCACCGCCAGCTCCGTGCTGCCGCCGATGCTCAATGCACTCGAGATCTACACTGTCATCACACATGACAGTCCAACAACATTCCCTAAAGACTGTGAGCTCACACTCTGCCCCTCTCCCTAGCATATATTGAATTTTGCTAATAAGATGAAAGTCTCGAGATGAGGAGTGCCCTAGGACTTAAATTTGGCTTATTTAACCCTTAATCTTATAACATCGGTTTTTGCCCGGAGTGGTTTGGTTTTGTCGTCATGGATCGATGTCATACCATGTGGCTCTTTTTTACTCAATTTGGGCAGTTGGGCTTCGACAAGTTGGCTCAAGGCATTGTTGGAATTTGAAGAGGTTTTTCCTTTAAAATTCGAATTTGAGTTGGAGTCAAATTTGAATTGAGTAAAATTCCGTGAAAAAGAAAAAAGAAAAAGAAAAAAAAAAGAGAGGAATTGGCCTGACCGAATGGGCCGCTTCAAGGCCTAAAAGCCGAGCAGCCCACCCGGCCAGCTGCCTGCCCTAATAGGGTGCCTAGCTGCGCGTGTGCTAGAGAGCAGCCGCCACAGAGGCGTGCTGGGAGGGGGCTCCGCCCTTCTCGGCTTCTCCGTTCGTCGCCCAGCGATTTCGGCGCGCCGTTGAGGCGTGATGGGGTGGCGGCCGTGCTTCTTCCTCTCTCTAAAAAGGCAGGGGCTCTCACCTGTTCTTCAACCCCTGAAGTCTTTCCTTCTGCGAGCTTTTCCCTCTTGCTCTGATCTACAGCTCTCTCTCCGTTTCTTCTTGCGCGAGGCTGTGCCGGCTTTCTCCGGTGGGGCGTAGACCGACCCGGTTGAGCTCTCCACTGGGTGAGTTCCCGTCGGCTCTGAGTCGCTGGCCTCGTGCGGGATTTTTTGGAGCCGCACCTTCTGCTTGTTTGGTGCTCGGCTGATTCGGTGACTGGCTGCACGTGTGTGCGAGGAGATCTGTGGTGTGGTGATTGGTATTTTCTGCGCTGTGCCTTCGAGCACGCCATTGCTTGCAGTGTTCGGCGGATCCACCTTGGCCCAGTGATTGGACTTCGGTTGTTGTGGTTTCTCTGCTTCTTGCGAGTTGGTTGTGGTGTGCCTCGCAGCCGGCTTTGTGGCATTGTATCTCTGAAAGCAATTCCCAGTTGACCTCGGCATAGAGGGGGAATCTCAGTTTTCTGGGTCAGCGCATTTGCGTGCCTTGCCATCTTCATCCTCCCGGACAGTAAGCCCGTTCCAATCCTATCTTTACATTCTAGCGTGCAATTTTGATTCATATTCATATACTTTGTATATGCATACTAGAATTGGCAATATTCTGCTCTGTGATGAATGCGAGCTAAGTGCGATTAGTGTATCATTTGAGCTCTTTTGCTGGGCCGTAGTTGCCGGTTATTGATCTAGCTGAAATCCTGTTATTAGTCTCTGTGTCCACTGTGGTGTGGCTTTGCCACCCTCTGCTCAGTGGTTCTGTGTTGAAAAGAGAACTCTAGAAAGCTTTGGTGCTGTCTGGTTCGGTTGGCTTGGGCGCCCTTTGCATGTTACCCTTGATCTGGTGTCACTTTGTGGCATTCTGTTCTGACCAGTTGTAGTTGGCTGTATTTGATATTGTCTGATCTTGATGGTTTGGGCGCCCTGGTGTGTTCTGTGTTCGGCTGTCATTCTCTGATTGCCGACTGGTACTGTGCTTTCTAGAGGAGTTCTCTTGATCATAAGACTTGTGTAGCTTGGCCTAGCTTTAGAGGAGATTTGATACACTAATCGGTAACATCTTAGTATGTGTTGATGGCCGTTAAGTCGGCAACTCGCTCTGAGAGCCATGACTTTGTTTCAATATATGTTCATGAGTTATATTGCCTCTCTGACAGTCTTGTTTCATTTGTATTCATGAGTAGCTTATGTGTTTTCATATATGCTTTTGAAATGCTCATGTTTATCTATATGAAAAATGTTGTCAGTTATGTTTTTATATATTCTTGTACATTCAGAATCAATTCATTCGGAAAGTTGCTAAAATGTAATTTGAAACAACAGGCATGTGTCCAATAATACACGAGAAACCAACAACGCAACCCTGTGCAAGACTTCAAAGAACGGAAGAACTCGTCGAGTAGAATAGGAATAGATCAAGACATCTCCATTGTAATATGTGATTCTTGAGATAATACAAGACGAAAGCAATAACAGAACGTAATGATAAAGGGCACAAACCTGTATAAACTTCATGCTCATTGAGCTCTCTGCGATTTGAGTAGTTAGATGCCAGGTATCCCCGTTTCAATACAAATATTTGCCTATATCTACTTACCAACCTTCAGCAGGGAGTGAATTATCGATTCTAAAACTAATGGCTCAATTTAGCAAGATAAACCTAAGTCAATTATATCTAAATATACTCTAGGTTTATCTAGTATGGCTATTCTACCACAATAAAATTTTGTATCCTATGAACCAAACATACAAACTACATATGGCAACTCTAGAAAAGGTAAATGCAGAATAGTAAATGCAACAGGTAAATGTGGAATGTAAAGGATAAAGAGGATGTAAAGTCGGCACGATGAATTTTTCACGTGGTATCAGTGAGTTGACGCTCACCTTAGTTCACGTTGAAGCCCCTCGCAAGGGTCAAGCTCCCCAATCAGTTGTTTCAAGGTTGTAGCTGTTAGAGCTCTCCACACACATCAATGGGTCTCCTGCTAGGGCTCACCCGGTGCACTCCAACCACTCGCAATGCTTAAGGTCACTTTACAACCTCCTTGGAGGGTCTTGCAAGACAACAACACTACCAAGCCATCTAGGTGCTGGCAAGAACCAAGAATAGCAAGCATGGACCACTCTCTTGATCCACCTGTAGGATAATCATCTAGCTAGATGCACACTAGGGTCAATTTAACACTATTCAAGTTATTAATCTTGTGCTAATTTCCTCGATCTTCACTATCTTTACTTTGGTGGCAAGAACTCTCAAATATGTGTAGAAACACTCCCTCCAACTCAGCACCATTCAAATGGTCGGGTGGTGGAGTATTTATAGGTCCAACTCCAAAAACTAGATGTTGGAAGAAGTTGCCCATAAATTGTGAGCATATAATGTTCCAGTGAATACTCTAGTAAGTACATCGAATCATCCGATGAGTGTAACTTCAACAGTACCAAAACTAGCCATTACTTGTATTGTCTGTGCATCGATGCTCCGTTGATTCTTCAACTCTTAGCACCAGAACATCCGGTGTGCATAACATCCCAAACTTAGCCTCTCTGGAAAAGTACTCCAATGAAATCCTCCTTTGATCACCGGAACATCCGGTTCTATTTTCTTACTGAACATCGGAATATCTAGTGTGATTCTTTGATGTACTCATTAGATCAGCCATTGAGTACAATTCTAGAAATTTGCAGTATGTAAATTGGGCTTAACTTTTCACTCCAAAGTCCGATTTTAATGATTTTAGACTCTATGGAAAACTTGTGAAGAGATCTACATGTATTTACTAAAATCTTAAGCTCAAACTATTTGTGAATAACATAATATCTAGTGCAGATATCCTATGTGCACATTGAATCATCCAGTGGGTGTAACTCTAGAAAATTTCCATCCGTATTTTGGATATAAGGACTCTTATTTTGATGATCTTGTACTCTATAAAAAGCTTGTGAAGAGATCTACATGTGTATACTGAAGTATTGAGCTCAAAACCATTTGACAAAAATCAAATTTATGAGATAAGTCTAATTCAATCATCTCTTTGTCATGGCTTCTAATTCAATCATCTCTTTGTCATGGCTTCCCCTTTTTTGTTCTTACTTCAATTCTTCAATCCGAACTCCGATTTTGATGATCTTAGATTATATGGAAAGCTTGTGAAGAGATCTACATGTATATACTGAAATATTGACCTCAAAACTATTTGATCAAAATCAAATTCATAGGACAAGTCTAATTCAATCATCTCTTTTTTCCGTTTTCGCTTCATTTTGTTCCGGCTTCTTTAGGACTATATAAACCTAGTGTGCATCACTACTAGACTATTAGCCTAAAGACACTAGATTAAGCTACTAAACTCAAACCTCTCTGTGTAGTACGGTCAAAGAAAATAAACATATCTACACAAGTGATACTCTCAATACCATGATCACTTGTCTAAGCAATATGTCCTTATATCTTCATAAAGATCTTTTTTGACCTTGATATTAACTTATTTGAGCTGTTTGGAACCCCAAGCTTATCTACTTCATCCATAAGACTTAATCTTTGTAAACTAGCAAACCTTGTTAACCCTATTAATTATATTGATATTAATCACTAAAATATACTAACCATATGCTAGGGTCATCAATCTTTTAGACACACATGAATAGCAAATGTAGCATTGTTCACCATCAAGCTGCCTCACTGCCACCCCACCCGGCTACAGGGAGAAAAGGGCCCCCGCCGTGTCCGGACAGAAATGTGTCTGCGCGTGCGCTTTGCCGTAACCCTACTTTTTTACTTGAATTGTTCTTTTTTAGGTTCGAACATTGACTTGAGTTTGAAGTTTTTAGTCCGAGTGGAACATTTTGATTTTCAATTGAAAACTTTTGAATCAAAGTGGAACCACCTGAAGAGCCATACCTTGCGCCGCCTGCCCTTGTGCTCAAGGTGCTCGATCAAGTGACGTTTAAGACTACCTCACCGAAGTGGGTCCCACCTTGGCAGGTTACATTGGATTACGCACATAAGTAGGTAGATTGAAATGTTTTGCCGAAGAATCTGCGTTGAATTGATTTTTTTTTCCTTCAATCTATGTAGTTGTTGATTCTCTCGTGGATATGCAATTGGCCTGACAAGTCATGAACCTGAATGGTTGCTTTCAGTGACCAAACATATTCCTGATCAGATTTTTTTTCCTATGCTAGTTGACGCCATCATGGTTATCAAACTCGAGTATGGAGTGAAGAAAAACTGGATAGGTGATCCATGTTTTCCAACCAAATATGCTTGGGACGGCGTGAAATGCAGCAATACAAGTGATAACGTTGTGAGGATAACATCAATGTGAGTATCTGTAAACATTATTTAGGTCTTACATTGTGATTCTTACCTGTACTAGTGATCCAGTATATTATAGATGCATTTGACTTATGTTGGATTGAAAATTCTAATGTAGAGATCTCTCCAACAGCAACTTGCATGGCGCAATATCCAAAAAATTTACATTGCTCACGGCACTCGAGAATTTGTAAGTGCTCCAAAATAGGTTAATGTCCACTGCCTTCTATCATTGACATCGAAAAGTTCCATTTTCCATGTGAGAATCCCGTTCTAATTCCTCTAATCATGAGTGAGCAAGCACCAACTAGATCCAAACAAGAACTCTTCACACTGCGGATGGTTGTATTTTTGTGTTATCGAGATATATTTTTATACAAAGAATATATTACGTTTCAGATTTCTTTGAAAGAAGCGATTCTGTAGTTAGAGAACTCGTGGATACTTCGCAACATTTTTTTTTGGGTACTTCGCAACATCTTTAAGAGCGCATCATTGTTCTGTACGCTATGGCACTCTTCACTGAACAGTGCATGAGTGAGCTTTAGCATAGAGGAGTAATAAATGCACACAAAGAAGTATAACTTGCGTCCCCTTCAGGAGAAAGAGTCAGTTATATTCCATATGCCTAAGAAGAATACTATCTTAAAAGAATGACTGCAAAGGTGGGGATTGGAGGACACACTGTTGTATGACAATCCAGTATGATGAGGGATGATTGAATGGATGTCCTTGCAATTCTTTGTCCAAATTCAAAATTTCTACCTCAAAACTAGTTATCACAGAAAGTTGTTAAACCTTATTATAGATGGATTTGATTTTCCGTCTTTGCAAAAATATCTATGATATTAAACTTGTCACAGACGGGTAGCACTCTGTCTATAACATAGCTACATACAGATGGTTTTTGTTAATGTCCGTCTATATCTTATGACACATCATAGACGATAGGATATTTTATCCTTTTGACCCTTGTTGTCCAAAATTTTGGATAATTATTTAGGCATCTAAATGACTTTAAATAAAAAATATATAAATTCAAAGCTGTAGATCTTGATTAGACGCCATTTTAGAAATTTTATATAAAATATTTCTTCATTAGACGCCATTTAGAAATTCATAAAATATTTACCCTACAGACACAAACATTTTTTCTTAATATCTATCTGCGCCTTATGACACATTACATACAGTTTTCTTAATGTGCATCTTTGTCTTACGATACATCACATATGATTTTTTTTAATGTCAATTTGTGTCTTATGATATATCACTGATGCTTTTTGTTAATGTTCGTTTATGTCTTATGACATATCGCAAACGGTTTTTCTTAATGTTAATCTGTGTCTTCACATCACAGACGGTTTTCTTAATACCCGTCTATGTCTTATGATATATCACAAACGGTTTTTCTTAATATCCATCCATATCTTATGACACATCACTGACATATCTTATGTCCGTCTGTGACTTCTGGCACATCGAGACGGTCGATCATGTTACAGACATATCTATTTTAGCAACCGTCTCTTAGTACTTTGTCGGTGATGGGTCCTAGGAAGCTTTCTATGATAATCTGTCTGCTTTCACTGTTTATATGGTAGTGAATCATGTTTTGGCTATGTAAGAATATGAGAAACATTGCTTCATTAATGGACATTGTTAGGGTCAATGTTGGAGGGAGGGATCACGCGAAGGGTGTAACCATTGTGAGTGGTTGGGCAAAGCAGTCGCGGCCATGGGGAGGGAGAGTGCAATAGCATGCGCAGGGGATGGTGGTGGTGGCAGCAACGCTAAGGTAGGGGAGAGAGAGAGAGAGCATCTTTTTCCTCCTTAATTCAATTGGTTAGAACACCTTAGAGAGCCATGACACTTCTTGACCCCCAAGCAACCTAATAACTTGACCCCTAAAGGATTGAAATCTTATAGATGTGATCTCATCCTTCCAAAAATCTAAATTACATGGTCTCTAATACTTAAAATAAAAGATTATTGCTGTCGGGACCAACTTGCAGAGGAGGGCAGGGTGCGGTGCGACCACACCCTATGCTAAACATCCCTCCTATAGCAGGGCAGGGAAGCGGCAGCCTTAACCCTAGCTATCATTGCCTTTAGTTCAGGCTGGGCCATGGGGATTAGGCCCATCACATCCCCACCCCTTCAACTTCCAGTGTATCCTCGGGGCACGTAGGGGTATGTTCAATCCTGGAAAGTCTACGAGAAGTGTTGCCGCTACTGCTATACGTCATCAAATAGAAACATAAAGTTCACCAAGAATGATGTTTGTAAGCGGATTGTAATGGGATGGGTCCTGTCAAGGAAGAGTTGGAACTTGTAACAGAGGTCCTTGATGAAGCCACGCATGATGAAGTGATGAGACGTAGATAAAGTTAGGAAATGGGTAGGCTACGCTAGCACAAAATAAAAACGTCTACTGCGTTCAACTAGGAAATCAAGCGAGTAGAGGATCATGGATCATTACCACTAAACGTGCAGTGCAGTGGAAGAAGAGTTAGAGCAGACTAGTCCAACGTCGTTCACATCAATACAGAGGAAGTAGTCAAACTTAGCAGGGTTGTCGTAGATGATCGACCTCCTAGTTGGGATCAACTTACAGGTTCGACTCCATATCGGGAGCATTCCGACTACCTAGTCGGGATGGTTCTGACTAGTTGTGATTGCCTTGTCAAAAATGACGTCGAGCCGATTAGCGTCGTAATAGTAGTAGTGTCTCTACGGTATCCACACATACTGGGCTTGAACGTCGAAAGCCAATGTACTAGCACCACACGCACAATTAGGATTTCGAGAGGTCAGGTGGAAAGGACGTGGCTAAGGTTTTGGAGTGGCTCAATCATGTCCGCCTCTCCCCTTGCCTCCTCTTATATAGATCCTACCATTGACTCTCACATTTGAATCCCATTGGGGCTCTGGTCCCTCACGAATCATAATCTGTTTAAACCCTCTTATGGATCAAATCCATGTGTCTTGGTCAAACCTATTAAGTGTGTGACCCGTTAGGTTCATGTATAAATAGCTACGACTCGAAAATCCTTTTCAAACCGAAATCAACAATGGTCCCTAACAGGGCTTATTGACTCCAAATATACATAAAGATCATATTAGTTGAACCTTGATATACACATGCACCAATCCCTTTGCCTCACGGTACCAGTCAAGCTTAAAGCGAGGCATGTGTTATCCTTGTGATAGCTCAACCATTCACTCAATCTTGTAGCGGATTACTCAACTCGTGATTAACTCTTTAATCACATTGGTATGGTCATGCACTTTCTAATCCAACCACATTAAGGGGTCCGGAGATATCTCTCTTGTTATATAGAAGGAGCAAATTCCATCTTGATCGCTCACACCCCAAGATATGTTTCATGGTAAACCTGAAAACTACCTTTATAACTACCCAGTCACGGAGTAGCGTTTGACAATCCCTAAGTATGCCATTACACATTCTACGAATCAATGACGATCTCAGGTCTAAGAAACTTGCAGGTACACTATTTGACATTACAACTGATGGCACATCATATAGCAATCCTAGAAGTATCTCAAGGTGGGTCTATCTAACACCATATTCTCTAAAATGTGTCCACATTATTAATTTGATATCTCTATATATATAATATATGAAACATTATCATCAATCAATACATGTACTAGTCTGTGAATCATTATTGTCTCAAATAATGATATAAGACTAGGGATCATTTAGGATAACATCACAATAAAATAAAGAGCTTCACAAACAAGTCACATACTTGCTAATCAATGTAAATGATAATTATCCAAGGAACCAAATAATATATTATTCAAAAGTACATTAACATAGACGTGATATAATTATCTCTATGATTATCTGTAGGGCACATCACCAACAGTGCCGAGGATGACGTTGGCATTGCCATCTAGCAGCACGGTGTCAGCGTCGATGGGGAACAATTCCCGCGCAATGAGAAGGGGTAAGCCACGGCAGATGTTGCGGCTTGTAAAGCTCGTACCATTGTCGATGGTGATGCACATGTGTGTACGCTTCTTCAATGTTTTGAGTGGCGTCGGTGTCAATGAGATGTGAGTGTCGCCTGCAATTAGCACCCCAAGCATGCGCATAGTGCGTCCACCTGGCAGGTGACCCTCCTGGTCGCTAGTGAGCACCATGAGAGATGTGTCATCCTTGTTGTTGTTGTCGATGGCATCGTTGATCACCTCGATGGAGAAGAGGTGCTTGCACTTGTGGCCTCTAGTAAATTTTTCATCAAAGTTAAAACAAAGGTTCAAGCGTCACCTTTCCGCCATCTCCTCTGCCGTGAAGTATTTGAACACCCATGTAGATTGGGTTTTTGCGGCACCCCCAGATGGGGCGCCTCCTCCAGAGGCCACAGCGGTGCCCCCGGTGCCCTTGGTAGCTAGGAACGATGACAGAGCGTGAACAAGTGATATGTGGTGCAGTGTTGGTGGCGCCTACTTGATGAGCCATGTCAGCCATTACATTAGCACAATAATTGTAAGCATGGGCTAAGCTCATGGCTGCCTCCATATCCTATGGATTAAGCAACTAGACATCAATTTTCAACGTCTCCATAAGACCAGCACTATAGATATTAACTTATTGAAGCTCACCCAAGTTGCCCACATAGCCCCCTAGTGCGAGGAAGTTCTCCATGTACTCGTCGATTGTCTCGGTGTGCTGCAAAAAAAAAAGGCAGTTCACACAAAGGACTGCTGTGAGTGGGGGCGAATCATTCATTTACCACCTTGGCAAAGTAAGGCTAGTGGATGACGTTCTTCTCCCATGTGAGCCTCATATACCATTGTTGTGCCAAGCCCGTCATGTGGTATGATGTGTACCAAAAGTTTTTTCCATCAGGAATATGTTGCTCAATAAAAAAAACTACTCATATCTCTTAATCCAGGGAAGCGGATCTTCCCTACCATCATATGTAGGACAAGAGAGATCATGGTAGCGAGGAATAGAGAAGCTTTTGACAGGCTGCACGGCTGTATTGGTGGCACCATCCAGCGTCGAGAACGTGTGAGTAGTCAGCGTCGAAGATGCGCCGAAGAATGGCGAGATCATGGTGTGAGCCACGTGGTTGATGATGTCGAGGATGGTGGAGTCACCTACCCTGGACATCAATTCTCCAAGGAATGTGTTGGTCATCGGCCGCGACCACCACCCGAACCGTGCAGGCAGTGATGTCATCAAAAGTGTGGTCAAGGAGGATCTCCTCTTGCTTGATCTTCTCGATGATCGTTGGATGGCCATCTTGCAAAGTCATGTGGCTGTTCATGGCTGCCATCTAAGTAATCACCTCATACCGCTAGTCAGTGAGCGATTCCTGGAAGGACGTGAAGTGCTGCCAGAAAGCTGGGAGATCGGGAATGTTGTCATTACTAGCCATGGCAGCCAAAGAAGGGCATGACTCTGATACCAGGCTATTAGGGTCGATGTTGGAGCAAGGGATCATGCAGAGGACGTAATCGTGGTGAGTGGTTGGGAGAGGTTGTGGAGTGTTTTGCTGGTGACCCGTGGTTGCCGATCGTTGAAAGGTGCAGGGAAACAGCATGCACAGGGGAAGGCAGCGACGATGCTAGGACAAGGAAGGGGAGGCGGGAGAGAGAGAGCTGATGATGATGAACCACTTTTTCCTTCTTAATTAAATTAGGTACGGCTACTCTCTTTATATACAAAGGCATGTCACTTCTTGACCCCCCCAAGCAACCTAATAACTTTACCCTTAAGGGATTGAGATCTTGTAGATATGATCTCCGTTAGGAAATTAGCTTGTGCAGCGACATGGATCTACTGAAACGAACCATACGAGATCACATATGATACTAGAGATACAATGTTTGTTGAATCAGTCTAGGAATTTGTTTTAGTGAATCCAATTTACAGGCCTCTCTGTAAAGTTATTGTAACAGCCTAAAGTCCAAACTGGCTTAGGCCTACCCGCACATCGGGCAAACCACACACTCCACCACACTTACGCTTTCATCATTACTTCGTGTAAAAGGGTTAACCCGAGGTTATGGCATGGACTTTAGTGGCCTTATAAGTTGGTTTCATCCTTGATCAACTAGCAATGTGGTACTAAACATGTGTACTCATACACTTATGGGTCACTCATGGGCTCTATCCAAATTAGGTCGGATGTCACATACACCCCTCCTTAAAGGACCTGACGTCCTCGTCAGACCAACATACCCACACTTGGGCAGATGACCAGGAACGTTCCCTTTTAGCACACATATGTGTGTCAGTGCCGGCACATATGCCATGTTGTGTGATCAATTAGGGTCCACACGCGTCATGCATCATATGTCCATGCCCCTAGCCTGCACGCATCTATGTAACCGCGAGGATAGGCTCTGATACCATTTGTAACAGTCCAGAGTCCAAACTGGCTTAGGCCTACCCGCACATCAGGCAAACCACACACTCCACCAACCCGCTTACGCTTTCGTCTTTGCTTCGCGTAAAAGGGTTAACCCGGGGTTGGTGGCATAGACTCTAATGGTCTTATAAGTTTGTTTCATCCTTGCTCAACTAGCAAGGTGGTACTAAACATTGTACTCATACACTCATGGGCCACTCATGAGCTCAATCCAAATTAGGCCGGATGTCACAATCCCATAAGCCACTCTACCAAGCTTAAGGTTTGATCTTGAACAGATAGGACTTAGACTTGTGAAAGAAGATCGAATAGCCATCTGTTTGCCCATAACTTCTGCTTGCAAGTCACCACAAGTCTACACATAGGTTACACATACTCTAAGGTAACATGCATCACACGTCATTTAGGTGCATGTCTTGTTCAGTTGCAAAATCTTTAGTTGCCTATTGGATAGATAAGATTATCGTAGGAGAGCTCTTCTTTTGTGATGGCATCTTTGACATAACCGTGTGGTAATCTGTTCCAATTCGCAAATTAAGCTATACCTACAGTTATATTTCTCAACATATATTCCTCTATAGTTTTGACCAAGTGCATCCAGTAAATTTGAATGGCATATTGGGATGAGAAAATTAATTGATTAAGCAGCATATACTTGTCATGGCTATGTTCCCAAGGACTCATCTATGTGGCTTTTAGTCCCTATGATTATCTTAATAATTGGGATATGTCATAAATCATCTGCAGCTTGACAGAACATAGATTTTATCATATTCCATTCATGTAGAGTTTTAAGTGCCTATATATTTCCGGGCTAGCTCACTATAGTTGTGAAATATTTCAGGGATTTGTCTTACAACAACTTAAACGGGTCAATACCTGATTCCCTACTAAGTTTGCCCTCCCTACATGTTCTGTAAGTGGATATACTTGTTGCAAGTTATTACCTTGCCAGGGACTTCAACAATCGCCTTTCACTATCTACAGAAATTTGTCTGGCAACCATCTGAGTGGCGAGTCCCTATGTAAAAACTACACCGGACTTGTTTTCAGGTTTTGATTTCTTCTCAATGTTTCCTTTTCCATTAATGTGCTTCTGAATTTTAGATTGTATCTCTTGCTGTGATCTTCAAACAAGTGACTGTTTCAGACATTTTCTCTTGGAAAGTGAACCCGGACCTGATTGTCTTATGTAACTTCAGCTATGACTCTGATGGTTATATGTGCAACAAACCACCACCAAGCCCGCCAAGAAACAAAGTAGCTATCATAGCTATTTCCGTAGTGGTTCCTGTGCTGGCAGTGGTTGTATTTCCTCTTGCATATTTCATCTGGAGAGAGAAAAGAAAGCCTAACGATGTGCATCCTATTGCTCTCTTCGTTATTGACATGTACTAATGTTTTCAGTTTATTGATTTTTCTGTTAAATATCTGATAATAGTGCAACCAAATTTCCCACATGGCCCCGCAAGAGATCCACAACTTGAGAATGCTCTGGGAAGTAGAAAACTTCATGCGGACCACCTGCGAAATACTTATAATCGCTGGTTCACATACAAAGAGCTACAAAAGTTCACTAATAATTTCAAACAGTTCATAGGCCAAGGAGGTTTTGGGCCTGTGTACTATGGCTGTTTAGAAGACGATACCGAGGTTGCTGTCAAGATGTGTTCTGAGTCATCATCACATGGACTTGATGAATTTTTAGCTGAGGTAGCAAATTTCAGCCACCTAGAAAAGTTCAAGACGCATTCGAAATCTAATTTTGTAATGAATATATATTTTTCTTATGTTTTGTATATGACCATAGGTTCAGAGCTTGACAAAGGTGCATCACAGGAATCTAGTGTCTTTGATTGGTTACTGCTGGGAGAAAGATCACTTGGCACTGGTTTATGAGTATATGTCTCAGGGAAGTCTTTTTGATCATCTAAGAGGTTTGTCTATTGCAAACTTATTGAGAATTGATTAAAACATAAGCAACTGTGTGACTTTTTGAAAATTGCATCAGAAATATCTATGCATGGTTTGGACCTGAGCGGTCATCTTGTGTGACCTTTATATACTTCTGGTATCTGAAAATAGAAGCTATTTTTGGGGTATCTACATGTCTTCCTTCTGAGGTGCCTAATCCTAAGTGACAGCACGGTCAAGAAATTTGTGCGTAGGGGAGCCAGCATCCCCCTTATCCCGTCCATCTGTCTTAACTCTTTAACATTGGGATGAGGGATGACTTGATGCTGTCAGCTACACTGAGTTACCTCTAAACCAACCACCAATTTCAGTGCACTTACTTCATGATTGAGTGAATGTAGATGACGCTTTATTTTATTTCACTGTATGATTTCAGCTAATGTGTATACTCAACTTGTCAAAGGGTCGGTCTATTTTGATCATTAAATTGTGCAACTCCAAGCAGAGCAGAACAAAACTAGAAATAAATAAACATTTCATAAATTTGCTGAAATTGACATGTGAAGTTGATAAGCAGTTCTGTTATGTTAAACCATTGAAGGTAAAAATGGTGTTGCTGAAACGTTGAATTGGGGGACACGTGTACGTGTACTGTTTGAAGCTGCACAAGGTAAGCTGCAATAAAAGCACATAAAGAAAACTAGATTTTTCTTAAGTAAATTATCCATATGCTCCTCATTTTTGTATTCATTTCCTGGCATTTACTGCGATATATATAGGCCTGGATTATCTGCACAAGGGTTGCAACCTGCCAATAATTCACCGGGATGTGAAGACCAGCAACATTCTCTTGGGTCACAATCTGCAAGCTAAAATAGCCGATTTTGGACTTTCCAAAACTTATCTTAGCGATACTCAGACTCACATATCAGCCACTGCAGCTGGCACAACTGGTTACATGGACCCTGAGTATGTCTGTCCCTCTGTATACTATATAACATTTTGGTACTCTTTTTCATGTAGTTTTTTTTTATGAGAAGTAAAACAGGCACCATTATATGCAACATGTTTTCATTTTCATGCAACCTTTAGATCTGACAAAATGGAGCTTGTCTGGTGTCCTCTTTTTCTCTTGAACGTTCTCACCTGCTCTTTCTTTAGGTACTACCAAACTGGAAGGATTACCGAGAGCAGCGATGTGTACAGCTTCGGAGTTGTTCTGCTTGAGGTAGTCACCGGCGAGCCTCCAATGGTGCCAGGCCACGGCCTCATCGTTCAGCGTGTTAAGCAAAAGATTGACACCGGTGACATCTGCTCCTTTGCCGATGCATGGCTCGGAGGTGCCTACAACGTCAGTTCTATGTGGAAGGTCGTCGAGACTGCTATGATGTGCACGGCAGATTCGGCTGCTCAAAGGCCAACGATGGCCGCAGTCGTGGTACAGCTGAAGGAGAGCCTGGCGTTGGAGGAAGCTCGCGAGAAGGAGAGTAGCGCCAGGGCAAACCCAGGGAGTCATCTAGCAGGTTCGGTTTTCACATTTAGTCAATTGGCAAGATGAACCTGTGACTGCCTGTACCTGGATTTGGTTCATCGTTGATGGTCTCTTCTGGAAGTCTAAAATTGGTGCTCTCATGACCACCAGTCTATGTTTGTGAATAGGTTTAAATCTACAACTGCCTTTGTGTGTGCAAAAGATTTTTGAGAACCCGCGCTTATGTGTGCGAGTAATAAGGTTTGGGTGAACTCGCAGCTTCTCCAGGTACTGTGAGCTACATCCAATGCTAAAGGCTTATTTGTATGTAATAATAAGACAACAACCTAAAGGATTAATTCATCTGAAGCAAGGTTTGAAAATGTTGTGACTTTCCATGTCCCCCTACATATCGATTCGGTGTTGTTTCAATTTGATCCCCTATTGTTACCATGGTTAGAACTATATCCATTGTGTCTTCCTGCTGCTGTATAGTTGAATTACTGTAATGTTATATGTTCACAATCCAGGTATAGTCCTTTTGTACAAAATGTGCACAGGTTTGTGCATTATTGCATCAGTTCGCTTGTGTGCGTGTGTGTTCAGCTACTGAGCTCAGCTACTTGACAACAACATAAGGCTTGACGAATCTGAAGCATGGATTGGTAAGGTTGTGCTTACATCTTCGAGGTTTCTTTCATCTCCTATTGCTTCGCCTTTGATCTCTTTTATTCGCCATGATCGAACTTTCATTCGTTGTGCCTCCGCATAATGTTTTGTATCGTGCACCAACCTAAGCCTGTGATAGCTACCATTTTGTTAACAATCCAGCTACAATCGTTTCTAGTCAGTATCATCTACAATAATGACAAATAATTAATCCTTGCATGTTCAGTTTTGGGCCCCTTATAGTAGTAATGGGCGCGTCAGTAAAAGAGTTTTTAATTCAGCAATCAGGTAGTTCGGTTAGTGGTAGCATGACAAGGGAAAACGGCCGTGTGGGATGGCACACGATCTTCCTTCATGCCATAGTTATTTCAGCCTTCATGCCGTAGTTATTTCAGCCTTCATGGCCTATCTTTGTTAGTTTGTAATTTCCCTTTAAATTGCTGTTCAATCAAAGGAAAAGCTGCACTGTGTCATAGCACAAAAATTCCCGGGGTTTTCCTGCTCGTGTGTGTTCTTGAGCAGGCTTTCCAACATTTGGTACCAGAGCCTGAGTTGTCAATCCAAGTGCAGCTATGTCGCTGTGGGCTCCTATGGGCGCGCAATCAAGGACTCCTACGCGACGAGACCGCCGTAGCTCACGAACACCTCCTCCGCACCGGCCACGGCACCATGATGACGGTGGCCGCGAGATGGTCGTGCAGCACATCGTCAAGGAGTCATCGGACTCGGTGGTCTACCCCACGCTCACACGGACGAACTACACCGAGTGGGCGCTCGTGATGCGGGTGAACCTGCAGCCGCAAGGCCTTTGGGAGGCAATCGAACCCGACTGCGGTGACTACCGCGACGATAGGCTGACGTTGTCCGTCATTCTCCACGTCATGCCATCAGAGATGTTGTCCACTCTCACCGTCAAGGACACCACCAAGGACGTCTGGGATGCGATCAAGACGATGCGCATCAGTGTCGAGCATGTTAGAGAGGCGAACGCACAAAAGCTATGATGCGAGCTCGGCGAGATCGAGTTCAAAGATGGCGAGTCTGTCGACGACTTCGCCATGAGGATCACGAGCCTTGCCAACAACCTCCGAGTAGTGGGGGAAGAAGTCACTGATGTTGAGGTGGTGCAAAATTTCTGCAGGTCGTACCAGAACGTCTCCAGCAGGTCACCATCTCCATCGAGACCCTCCTTGATCTGAGCACGATCTCGATCGAGGAGGTGACCGGTCGCTTGCACGCTGTGGAGCAGAGGTACAAGCTCGGCTCTTCGAGCGGCAATGGCAGGCAGAAGCTACTCCTCACTGAGGAGGAGTGGCTAGCTCGCATGAAGAAGCGCGATGGCGAGGGAGGATCTAGTAGCGGCGGCAATGGCGGCTCCCATCATCATCATGGCAAGAACCGTGGGCGCAGCCACGGCAACGGGCCGCGTGACGGCAACGCCATCACGTCCAGCCCAGGAGGTGGTCGGGACAAATGTCGGAACTGTGGCAAATTTGGCCATTGGGCCAAAGATTGCCGCAGCAAGCCGAAGTGGGCTAAGGCCCACCTGACACAGGGCGCTAACGATGAGCCCATGCTTTTGATGGCCAAGGCTTGTGTCGCATCGCCTGCCACATCCACTCCACAGCTGGTCGAGGCGAAGGTATTTGCACAGCTGGATAGAGAGGAGGACCGCGACGATTGGATGTGGTACCTCGACACCGATGCCACAAACTACATGACCAGGTCGCATGCTGCCTTCTCTGAGATTGACTCTGGAATCCGAGGAACCATCAAGTTCGACGATGACTCCATCATCGACATCGACGGGCACGGCACAATCTTGTTCGCCTGCAAGACCAGCGAGCACCACGCGCTCACGGGGGTGTACTTCATTCCCCGGCTCACCACCAACATCATCAGCATCGGCCAGCTTGACAAGAACGGCTGCCAGGTGCTGGTCGACGGCGGCGTCCTGCAGATCTGGGACATAGATCGACGACTGCTGGCGAGGGTGAGGCGCTCCCCCAGCAGGCTGTACATGCTCAACCTTCACATTGCACGACCGGTGTGTTTGTCGGCAAGAGGCTCAGAGGAGACATGGCACTGACACGCGATGTACGGGCACCTCAGCTTCCAGTCCCTGCGCAAGCTCTCCAAGCAGGCTATGGTGAGAGGGCTGTCGCGGATTGATCACATTGATCAAGTCTGCGATGGCTGCCTCATCGAGAACCAGAGGCGAGCATCCTCCCCAAGCTGGCGAAGTATCACGCAGAGCATGTCCTCGACCTTGTGCACGGCGACCTTTGCGGGCCGATCATGCCAACGATGCCTAGCGGCAACCGCTATTTCCTACTGCTGGTGGATGACTTGAGCCACAACATGTGGCTCAGTCTCCTCGCGAGCAAGGACCAAGCTCCAGCAGCAATCAAGCGTTCCAGGCCATGGCAGAGGTGGAGTCGGGAAGGAAGCTAAAGGTACTCCGCATCGACCGTGGCGGCGAGTTCACTTCGATGGAATTCGACGAATACTGCGCCGAGCACGGCGTGCAACGACAGCTCACGGCTCCCTATTCTCCGCAACAAAATAGAGTCATTGAGTGCCACAATCAGATGGTGGTCGCCATGGCCCGAAGCATGCTGAAGGCAAAGGGCCTCCCCGAAACATTTTGGGGTGAGGCTGTCTCCACCGTCGTCTTCATCCTCAATTGTGCACCAACTCGGAGCATCGATGGCAAGACTCCATACGAGGCATAGCATGGCGTGCGGCCCATGGTGCACTTCCTTTGCACTTTTGGATGCATCGCGCATGTCAAGAACATGAAGCCTGTCAGTGTAAAGAATAGTGGGGTCCCCTCGCAGGCGGACCGACGCCGGTAAGATATCAGCAGGTGCTGTGTGCCACATTTTGTCTGGAACTGTGGTCCTCCTGCATGACCAGTCAGCAACCGCGCGACCAGCCAACGACCACACAACTAGGCTCTCCGAGCGAGCTTCGCGACCAGTCCCCACTCGAAGAAGCAAACCCCACGACCAATCTCCTCTGGTCGTGGGGCAGGTATGTGTCTAAGCAATCTAATCATAATAACTGCTTTTTCACTTGAGTATTTCCCTTCCCCAGGTCCCCTTTCCGGTCGTCCACGGTGTGGTCGGTGCAGAGCGGCCGTGACCCGTCCCGTAGCATTTAATGCTACGGAATGGCCTGACAGGCGTGGCAGGAGTTCTTTTGTAGGTGTGCAGGCGGCGCATGGGACGGGGCAGGGCAGCCCGGGTGACCGGGATGACGCAGGCGGTGGAGTGATGGGACAGGCTCTGTAGCGTCGTAGAGAAAATGGGATACGTCTGCTCTTAGTAATGATGGGCCTAGTGGAAAGCTCTAGCTAGGCCTGGGTCTATGTCTTGACTCACGTGTAAATCCTCTCTCGCTCTGATATATGAAGGGAGGAATATTAGGATTGTAAAGAGCAGGGGAAAGAAGAGAGGCCTAGAGGCGAAAGAGGCCGAGAAGAAGGCTTGGAAAGAACATCATCTGTAATCGACTTAGACCACATGAAAAGAATACACAGGATGTAGGACTATTACCCTGAGGGAGGCCTGAACCTGGATAAACCCCGGTGTTCTTGAGTTGCACATACACAGCCAGATTCAGCAGACGCATTCTGATCAAAGATCACGCACCCACTGTCCAACATACCCCGGAATCACTATCAGGGATTTACCCTCGACATTTGGCACGCCAGGTAGGGGGGCGCATTTCTGAGTTAGGGATTCAAGTTGTTGTAAGGTGTCTCTTCGTTGGGTACGACCCAGACTGAGCCAATATGTCTTAAACTCAGGACATCGGATCAGGATCCGAAGGCTCCGGGAGGCAACTAAGGCATCCATGCTTCCGGTGGCAAGGGGAGCTCACGGACCGTAAGCTCTGGGGGAACGAGTTTCTTCGATGGTAGCCCCACCCGGAGGATTGCTCACCGCGCAAGGACTATCACCCCCAGCCCCGTGACGTGAACCGAAGCCATCGAGCAGGTATGATTCGATCCGGCAAAAGAATATCGGGGAACTAATCGCGTGTGTCATTTCTCCCAACAGGTTCAACCCCAGAACGAACAGAAGGGTCTACACCTCGAACTTTGGGCACGAGTAACGACCACTCCCCACATGGTACTAGTAAGGAAGGCAGCCTACCAGAGTCTCAGAAAGGTAACCCTCTCCCTTTCTCGATACTGACCACCCTTCGATTAGAAGGGGGAATCCTTGTTCTACCTTGCAAGATTTCAAAGGGTCACGGACGCGGTACTAGTCGCTAAGCGGGGCATGCTTCCCCCCGACCAGGAAGGAGCAAGCACAGGACCATGCATCATCAGGTACATGGTTCAATTCCATTTTTTCCAGTTATTAAATACGAAGCGGAGTATGAAGGCATCTTAACCGAAACACGAGCATCACCCACACGGGGAGAAACACCTACTAGCAATGAGGGACTCGCTACTAAGTGTAACCCCGTTGCCAAGTGGTCTTCAGTGCTCAGACCGGATGATGGCGACATACCTCTCCGAAGTGAGAAAGCTAGAGCAACGCTCCATCGGCTGGGAAGTCACACACGTCCCTCGCAAGGATTTCTTCCCTAGCCGATGGGCTAGCCCGTCTAACCTCTTCTTGCGAACCTGTCCCGGTCGGAGTCTTTGAGAAAAAGACTCACATGGCCACCCGCTGCGGTCTCGGGCTGAAGCAGAAGGGATGCTCCACTTAGAAATGGAGCACCAGAGGCAACACCTTTGGAGGCAATGCCTCCCTCGGTGTCGTCGACCTCGGGTGGCCATTATGTGGTCGCCCTGCTCGATTCGAGTACGACCTGGATGGATCAGATATCGGACTACCTTCATAATCAAGCAACCCCTGATGACGATGTGTCAGCAGAAAAGGTCACACGGGCTAATTGCGAGAATCCTCCTTGGTAGAGCGACGCCTCTATCACCAAGGGAGCAACGACCCTTTACTGAAGTACATCGCTCAGGATGAGGGGAGCACAGCGCTCCCTAACATTCTCGGAGGCAGACGTGGAGGCCAGACCTCCCACCGCCCTCCAGGATGCTTGCGAGCAGGTGAAAAGGTGCGAGTCGTGCCAGCACCACGACCGGAATACCAACCTACTAGCCCAGGCACTACAAACCACACCACTCTCTCGATTTTTCGCTGTCTGGGGCTGGACATCGTGGGATTGTTCTCTAAAGCCCCAGGCAGCCCTAAATTCCTAACCTCAGGCACGACCGTGACCACCACACGCGAAACTGGTCGCAGGTCACTGAAGACCTCCAGTTTCCGGGCCTCACGCGGTCAAGTTGGCCAGGGTGGTCGACCACCGACCATACAGCTCGCAGTGCGCCAACTCTATGTATGAGGCTGCTCGGAGACGAGCCTGTTTGACTATTTTGCATGACCTTCCGGACAAACGTGGACATGACTTGTAAGTTTTTCCAAATTAAAGTAATCAAGCTCTTTATGTTGCAGGACTCCATGGACAAACGCGGTTTCCCGCCAAGTTCCGAGATTTGTTTAGCCTGCTCGCTTGTATTGATGGGATGAGATCCAAAGCTAACCCGCTCGCACGATGACATGGTAAAGGCACCTGAGGGTTAACGACCACAAGGCCGCAAGTCCTAAATCGGGTCGAGCGATGGTCGCCACCGAAAGGCTCATCGTGCTAAGAGTCTCCCTCAGCACCAGGAATGTTGCTTGCGAGTGGCTTGATGCGATCCTCCCTAAGCGATACAGGCACTTCGAAGGCTATTCATCATCCAAACACAGATAAGACCCACATAAGGGCCCAATGCATGTCATTACAAAGCCCGGGGGCTGGTTCCAGACAAGCCTACGACATTCCTCCTAGGACCCAAAAATACCCCTGAGAGGATCGAACCGGGTAGTCCAAAGACAAGAACGAATAGCATACAAAAATAAATCAGCCCGGGTGCCGAGTTCTTCCATGGTCATCCGAGTACCCTCAAAACCGACGCCGACTGCCGGCAAGAGGTCCAGGTCGGGGAAGTGGTCGCTGACGCAGGCAAGGGCCAGGCAAGCGCTAGAGACTCCGACCTCGAAAAGATGGTCTCTGATGGTCTCACGAATCCTCTACTCAAGGCCACCTGCCTCCTCGGAGGCCGCCAGAAACCACTCGATATGGCTGGTCACAGTATTCCCAGGGGTCGGACGAACCTGGACACCGGCGGGCCGAAGCAACGAGTCAAAAGGGGTAAAAGCTCAGCTGAGTTGGTCATAGAACGCCACTCGCCGCTTGTCTCTCTCCTTGGTCAGCCGCTCGAGTTCTTCTCGCACCGCATGGAGATCTTCCCGGCAGCGGTGAAGGCGGTCGTAGAACTCCTCCCTCTACTGGGCGCTTTCCCTGGTCGCCCACTCCATGTCCCTCTGCGCCTCGAGTAACTCCTCCTGGCAGGCTAGTCAAAAAACAGAGCATAAGCCACACCGTTGTCAGCCGGTCGAACCCTACTTGTGTAACCTAGGACCATCACGTGATGCAAGTGGTCGGTGCGACGCACCTTGAAGGTCGCTCAACGTATTCGCTCGCTCGGCCACAAACCCCCGCACATGTCTGGCCGCCACCTCCAAGGATTATGGGTCGAAAGGTTGGTCGATGGATATGGTCGAGGATTCGATGAGGGCTAGGGGGCCAATCAGCGTGGGTAGCGGATCGGTTTAGGCGGAAGGCTCGGACACTCCGGGAACTCTACGAGCACAATGACACAATCTTGTCAGGAAACAAAGGCATGGGGGGCTCCATTCAAAAAATGTTATATAACAAAGGTTACAATCGAGTTTTTTACTCCTCAGCGGCCTCCACCCGGAAGATGGACATCACGTAGTCCACCGCCCCCTGGCACTCCCGCTGAAGTCTCTCCTCAGCTTCTGGTCTGGCAATTGCAGCCCCTTCCTGGACCTAGTGTAGGTTGAAGTTGGGGTCACGGCTGCGATAGCACCAAAAGATATACTCTGTGGTCGCCCTCACCGCCTGCGAAACATCCTCCTCACCCCTCAATGCCAGGGTGACAGGGAGCTCAGAGAAGTGCTCCGCGAGGACCCGGAGGGCATAGGCCCAGGCTTGGGTGGTGCGGTCATCCTTCGGCTCGATCACCCGAAGCCCGAGGCTACCTAGAGGATCTGCCAGCGCTCCGAAGGCTTCCCGGAGAATATTGAGGGTAGTGCGCTCATCCTCCTTGAGCGCTCGGCGGCCAGCGCGGCTTTATCTTGGGAGAACTCGCCGCACCTCCTCTACATCTCAGCCAGCTGCTTCTCCAGCTCAGCGCATCTGCTGGTCGCTGTCTCCTTCTCTTCAACCAACTTGCAGACGGCGGCCGGGAAACGGCCGACCCACGAGAGAAAGTCAGGAGTCGAAGCCGACTCCTTGACCAAGCCCGTGGGGCCTGGAGCCGCCGTCGATACGCCAAGGGGCAAAGCAAACGCTGGCAGAGGCGCTGGGGTATCAGGCCGGGGCACCGTCGGGGAGGCGGCAGTGGTGATCGCGGTGGCATGGCGCGAGGTGGCCGTTCCGCAGCCGAGAGTGGGGGCTGTTTCCACGCCACCGACAAGGACATGTGTCGATTACTCCAGAATTGAAATCACAGGAAAGAAATAGATGGATAGTTAATGAGCTCGTTAAATTGCACAAGCAATCCTTGAACGGAAGACTACCTGTTTGTGATGGAAGAAAGGGCCTGTTCACAACTGGTCCACTCCCATTCAAGGAGAAAGAGGGAACGAGACCCGCCAAGAAAAATGAAGCAAAGATTGCGATCTCCCCCTGGCGGGGAGCAGGAACATCCCCCCCAGGGCGGTACCCAGAGGACAAACGGCGCGGAAGTAGACGATTCTCGTACATCTGCTTCAACTTCACAGCGGTGCACTTAGACTTGGGGAAGTCGGCCTCCTTTTCGGTGCGTGGCACCATGAGGATGCAGTGGTGGTTGTTTGAAAGGCTCTGGTGGGGGCTGGAGGCGAGGATCTCTAGCGCAAGAGCTCAGATGGCGGAGAGATTTCTGGGGCTTTCCGTCCTCCCATTTATAGGATCAGCTTGGTTCCACCGCCCCGGCTCCTGAGGATCCGTCTAGGGAACCAAAATTCCCTCAAAATCTAGCGCCAATTAAGGTTTCTCTCTCCCACTATCCTTTTTCTATGGACGATTAACCTCCCCTCGGGATGCGGTTTTCTAGGGTGACCACGAAAATGTACCGTTTCGCTTATCACCCCCCGGGTGAACTCGTGTTCACCTAGGGCCCAAGTGGTTCGACTAAGTCCAGCCACGGCCATCTGACAGACTATTCCGTCCACCGCATCTGCGAAGGAGCTTGGGGGCTACTGTCGGTGTAAAGAATAGTGGGGTCCCCTCGCGGGTGAACCCACACCGATAAGATATCAGTAGGTGCCGCATGCCACGTTTTGTCCGGAACCATGGTCCTCCCGCACAACCAATCAGCAACCGCGCGAACCAGTCCCTAGTCGAAGGAGCAAACCCCGCGGCCAGTCTCCTCTGGTCGTGGGGCAGGTATGTGTCTAAGCAATCTAATCACAATAAATGATTTTTCACTTGAGTATTTCCCTTCCCCAGATCCCCTTTCCGGTCGTCCATGGCGTGGTCAGAGCAGAACGACTATGACCCGTCCCGTAGCATTAAACACTACGGGACGGCCTGCCATGCATGGCAGGAGTTCTTTTGCAAGTGCGTAAGTGGCGCGTGGGGACGAGACAGGGCAGTCCAGGTGACCGGGATGACGCAAGCGGTTGAGCGATGGGACAGGCTCTGTAGCGCCGTAGAGCAAATGGGATACGTCCGCTCTTAGTAATGATGGGCCTAGTGGAAAGCTCTAGCTAGGCCTGGGTCTATGTCTTGACTCACGTGTAAATCCTCTCTCCCTCTGATATATAAAGGGAGGAGTACCAAGCTCGTAAAGAGGAGGGGAAAGAAGAGAGGCCTAGAGGCGAAAGAGGCCAAGAAGAAGACTTGGCAAGAACATCATCTGTAACCGACTTAGACCACAAGAAAAGAATACACAGGATGTAGGGCTATTATCCTGAGGGGGCCTGAATCTAGATAAACCCTAGTGTTCTTGAGTTGCACATACACAGCTAGATTCAGCAGACGCATTCCTAACAAAGATCACGCATCCACTGTCCAACATACCCCAGAATCACTGTCAGTGATTTGCCCTCGACAAAGCCCCACCTGAAGAAACTGGACACCCGCAACAGCCTGATGGTCTTCGTCGGCTACGAGAGTGGCTCCAAGGCTCACTGGGTGTACAACCCCGTCAGCAAGCGCGTGCACATGACGCGCGATGTCATCTTCGATGAGGCGGCACAGTGGGACTGGAGCGGCCATGGTGAGGTTGATGCGGTGAGCACAGGGGAGCCATTCACTATGGAGTACACTACGGTGTATGCACCAAGGGTGGCAGAGATCGATGACATGGCTAGCCACCAGGAGTCTCCACAGGCGCCAGGCAACGTGCGTGCAACAACACCAAGCGCGGTGAACACGGAAACACATGCGGCGTCGAGTGTAATTAAGTTCGCATAGCCACCGGTAAACCCAGAGGAGTACCTCGACGTCGACCATGACGACGCTCCACTTCGGTTTCGCACCATCGACAACATCCTTGGGCCAGTCTCACCCTGTGGGCTTGCACCGCGCGAGCTGCTCTTCACCACGGCAGATGAGCCTACCTCGTTCCAGGAGGCTGAACAAGAGGAGTGTTGGAGAAAGGCGATGCTTGAAGAGATGAAATCAATCGAGGACAATGGCACATGGGAGCTTGTCGACCCTCCTGCTAGCCATCGATCGATCAGGCTAAAGTGGGTCTTCAAGGTCAAGCGTGATGAACACGGAGCCATCATCAAGCACAAGGCACGACTCGTTGCCAAGGGGTACGTGCAGTGGGCCAGCATCAATTTTGATGAAATCTTCGATCTAGTGGCACGCATGGAGTCGGTTCGTGCACTGCTTGCTGTGGCGGCGCACAAGGGCTGGTAGGTTCATCACATGGACGTAAAGAGCGCGTTCCTGAATGGACCCTGACTGAGGAGGTGTATGTGGCTCAGCCACCTGGGTCCATCATCGACGGCAGCGAGAACAAGGCGCTTCAACTCCGCAAGGCGTTGTACGGCCTACGTCAGGCACCTAGGGCGTGGAACGCCAAGCTCGACGCCACCCTTGCTACTCTCGGGTTCTCCAGGAGCACCTCTAAGCATGTGGTGTACACTCGCGGCAATGGTACGCGACGGGTGGTCATCGGAGTGTACGTCGACGATCTTATCATCACAAGCACCGAGGTCGACGACATTCACGTGTTCAAGGCCGAGATGATGAACAAGTTCAAGATGAGCGACCTCGGGTTGTTGTCTTACTACCTCGGCATTGAAGTGAAGCAAGAACCGAGTGGCATCTCATTGTGCCAATCGGCCTATGCACTCAAGGTGCTTGAGAAGAGCAGGATGACCGACTGCAACAGCTGCCTGACGCCCATGGAGGCTCGGTTGAAGCTCAGCAAGTCAAGCTCAAGCCCATTGGTGGACGCCACGTTCTACCGGAGCATCATTGGTAGTCTTCGCTACCTGGTAAACACACGCCCGAACATTGCTTACGCGGTGAGCCACGCTAGTCGGTTCATGGAGGAACCGCATGAAGAACACCTGACCGCGATAGAGCACATACTACGGTATGTCGCCGGGATGCGCAACTATGGCGTTCACTATACAAAGAAGGGAGACGACGGGCCGGTACTGATCGTCTTCAGTGATAGTGATATGGCTTGGGACGTCGACAACAGGAGGAGCACCACAGGAGTGTTCTTCTTCCTTGGAGGCAACCCCATCACCTGGCAATCACAGAAACAACGAGTGGTGGCACTGTCATCCTACGAGGCGGAGTACATCGCTACTGCTATCGTGGCGTATCAGGGTGTTTGGTTAGCGCGACTGCTGAGCGACCTCCTCGGCTCAGAGACCGGCGCCCCAATGCTCAATGTGGACAGCATGTCCGCGATTGCTTTGATCAAGAATCCCGTCTTCCACGACTGGAGCAAGCACATTGACACTCAATTCCACTTCATGTGGAGTGCATTGATGGAGAAAAAATCGTCCTCAAGCACACTTGTACAAAGGATCAGCTCGCGGATGTTCTCACAAAGCCACTCGGGCGTGTCAAGTTCTTGGAACAGCGCACGAAGATCGGCATCGTCGAGGTTCGAGGTGAACCGGGGGGGGGGGGGGCATAATGACAATAATTAATCCTTGCATGTTTAGTTTTGGACCCTTTATGGTAGTAATGGACGTGTCAGTAAAAGAGCTTTTAATTCAACAATCAAGTAGTTCGGTTAGTGACAGCATGACAGGGTAAAATGACCGTGTGGGATGACACACAATCTTCCTTTATGCCGTAGTTATTTCGGCCTTCATGGCTGTCTTTGTTAGTTTGTAATTTCCCTTTAAATTGCTGTTCAATCAAAGGAAAAGCTGCACTGTATCCCAGCACAAAAATCCCCAGGGTTTTCCTGCTCATGTGTGTGTCCTTGAGCAGGCTTTCCAACATTAGCTCTGTTCGAGCTGAAGTTGCTCGGTTTCCTATGTTTTGAAACATAATAAGCTGTCAAGGGAAACGGAAACAGGTATTGTCTACACATAAATCATGAACAGATTACCAATCGCTCTAAAACTATGGATGTCTTGAGGCGCCAAAGGAAGCTGCAAAGAACAATTCCAGATTTGGCGTGGTTGCCAAGAAAGTTAAAACGTAACATTCTCATCAAAGATTCCACATAACGCGACAAATCTACTCACTACCTAGGCTTGTGTTGGTTCTACCACTCTGACAACAGAGTAAGATCCAACGTTTCCTTTTCCACGAGATAAAAAATGATATCTCACCAGGCGAGCTTCCACAGCATCTCAAAGTTAGCATGATATGCAGTAGGGATCACCCGAATTCACAGAGCAGCCAGCTCTGACAGCTTATCCTTGCCACGTGAGGTAACATTCTTGGCGACCTCAACGATCTCTTCCATTTGATTGTCAACGAGCTCATTCAACTGCTGCTCCTGGGTCTTCAGATCTTCTGACTGCTGCTCAACGGTTTGGTCATCTGCATCCCCACCCTCGTGTGTCCAGTACACAGCAAAGGATTCCTCCTCATTGAAACTACTTGGAATCTGCACGAGGCGCTTCCCATTGGTTCCAGTGGCACCACCAAGTATTTCACCCTTAATGCGGTCATATATGCAGGCCCTGAAGTTGTCCATGCTCTTTTGGTTCTCAGAATCAAGGTTTAGATAGATCAGAATTTCCCAGCACCGCAGGAACTGTTTCTTGTTGATCTTCAGCTTCTGCCGGACAGTCTCGGTCAGGTCAGCTGGTGGAACCATCCTCAAGCTGCAAGTCCTTTTTGACAGGTTGGTCTCCTTCAGAGACGAGACCGTAGCACAGAGCACTGACTTGATTGGATCAAACGTGAGAAGACGGAGGCAGTCAATGGACGAACGCACATACTGCAGGTAATCGGAAGGGTCTTCTATGGTTACATCATATATATTCTCAGATTGTGCGATAGAATTGATTGCCTCAAGAAGACAAAGACCATGGCCTTCACCCTGATAAGGTGGCAAGACCAGTATCTGAGAAAATAAAACAAAATTATATGAGGAACACCCGGCCAGACCGAAAACTTGTTTTACTTCCCAAAACATTTGAATATGCAATTTTGTCAAAGTCAGTTTAACATCTGAAAAAAAAACTGCTGATGGGTGCATTAACAGAAAGTATAACCTATCAGTACCATGGAATAACTTCAAAGAAATTGACTTAAATATTGGATAACAACCACATATACATGAAGCAAATAGAAAGTAAAGCTGTAAGAGATCCAACCTGGCTGACTCGCAAGCGAGTGCTCTCAGGATAACGATAAAAGTTATGGACAGCTGCAAAGCCTAGCAATTGAAATTTCGAAACAGATGACTCCTGCGTTGGCTTCTTCACCACCAGAAGCATTTCCCATCCATGTTCACCAATATCTATAGGCGTGGAACCTAGAGTGCAATGATATCAGAATTCAGAAACTAGAAGTTCTAACTTCCAAGTAAAACTGACCACTACATTTCAAAGCCTGAAATTACCTTCAACCAGAAGCAAAACAAGAGGCACCAGACGAGAATAAAGAAATGCAGCAGCACCTTGGAGTTCAACTTGAACAATCTGGGAATTCAAATATAAACCAATCTCAAGATTTGTGGAAACCCAGAGTAGGATAATTATAACTTGAACAGCAGGCTGAACGTAAATTTCCAGGAAAATAGCAGATCCAAACCACAGACCAAATTAAAAAAAGAAAATTGAATATACAAAAGCATACATATTATGGAAGCGGTTTGACTTTATATTGATTGAAAACATAATGTCCTAATTCCTAAATAGTTAAGTACTAACACTTCATAGGGCAACCTTAACAAATATCAATTCGGTAAGCTGAAAATCAGAGAAGGGAGTAAAATAAGTGCTGCAAATCAAAATCACAAACACAAATGAACAAAAAGATTACCTCAACTGCTGGATCTGATTCATTTGAGCCATCATGTTTAATGACATTACCATTTATCACCACATTACTGTAGCAATGAGAAAACTTAAGTAACTAAGTCCTGCTTCCTGAAGCAACAAAAAAAATACTGCTGCATCATAAAACCATACGAGTACCTGATATATTGGCATTCCTTTGAA
The DNA here is from genome assembly GCF_958298935.1 of Phragmites australis. Lineage (NCBI taxonomy): Eukaryota > Viridiplantae > Streptophyta > Magnoliopsida > Poales > Poaceae > Phragmites > Phragmites australis. The sequence goes on from NC_084940.1 coordinate 12,631,308, forward strand.
AAGGTTTGCAAAAATTCCTCTTTTTCAACCAAGTTTTCTCCAAAAATGTTCTGTCAAAAAATGAACGAAGCTTAATAAATAGTAAACCATATGTGTGGAGGTTCCTTTATTATTTCTTTATTTATATAAAGACATTGTAAATGAAACAGAATACCTGAAGAACAGGCTTCAGATCTGTTATTCCTTTCCCTCCCTAGAAGATATCGGTAAAACTGTTTGTCAATATTTTGAGGAAATCACAAAGGACTTAAATTTCTATAACTTACAAAAAATGTCAACTGAAATTTCAAATTCTGGATTACATTGCTGACTGAACAACAGTAGCTAATATAGTCAAATGTCAAAGAAGAACAGCAAATATGAGGAATTATGGTCGAAGATCAGAGATGGTTAGCTCGGAGGTGTCATTAATCAATCCAAGAAATGAACAATATTACCGACAGAACCCTCAATAATATTGTTGGAAGCAGAAAGCATTCTAAAGCAGTACAAGATTACATATACAGTGGTGGCAAACCATTAATGGCAACTGCAGATGCTAAGAGAACAGAAAATTATCTGTACACATGACAAAGTCAAGATTCGACACAGAAGGAATGCTATTATCAAATAGGCTCATGATATCTCACAACAAAATAATCTGATGATTTTTTTTTCCATGAAGCAGTACTCACATCAGATGTTTCCTCAAATGAAATCTCAGCATATCCATGGAATGATATCTCACTTATCCACACATTTATCTGTAACAAACAAACATGTCCGATACAAAAATGGTTATTTCACATTGCAGATAACAAGCATGTCGAACTTAGAGAAAGAACTAGTGGGAGAAGGGCTGGATAATCTGCTATTTCAACAACTGAAGTTAAACTAATAACATTAAAATAATTTGCTTTGTTTACCTTTAGATTTTTGTAACCATATATCTTTCCATCTTCACCAAAAAAATGGTTTAGGTCAAATGGTTGAATAGAAGTGCTGTCTACTGAGCCCACCTCGTCAGGATTCCTTACTGTAATAAAACCAACAGGAAAAAAGAAACTAAGAATCTGAAGAGACCAAATTGACAGGATTATAATTTAATTGAGTTCAGTCAGTTCCAGATCATACAAATAATTGTCTAATTTTACTGAAGTCAGTTGAATTGTGAAACTAATAAAAAAATGTGATTTATTGTTAGCTTCAAAGTTTGTTTCTTACTTACATGTGTAATCAGAGTTATATAAGCTAGTGGGATAAAGGTACAAGTATACACAAAGAAGGGGGAAATAGCTGCTAAAAGTTGCACTTTGGAGAGGACTGCTGAAAGTAATTTCATACCTAGAAACACTTTCATACACTCATTTGCCTCAACTCCAGCATCTGCACAACGAAAGCAAATAGAATGTGACTTAATCAGTTAACCTACATGTACAAAAGAAATAAAGTACCTCAAAGCACAGAAACAAGCAAGTGAAATTAAATTAGCATGTACACATCCGCATAGATGAGCAAACAAAAAATGTAATTGTATCTTGCAGAGCATTCTCTATAGGACTGATACAACCACAAAAACGGTGTTGTCTTCTCCTGTTTCTGGAAGCCAGTACCAAGTGGGTAATTTGAACCATGTTGAGTATGCCCCGCGTGAAAAACAAAATAGGCAAAATACATCCACAGGAATCAACAGCATTCGTAAGGTGGAATGGTTTGTCATTTCCTATCCAAACGAACAATAGTGCTTCCCATGTTGAATGTGCATTCTAACCCTTTGACTATTCAAAACCTCTAAAATCAGCACATCAGGTTTTTAACCAAGCCAAGAACAACCAGGTCGACAACTCCAGAGGCAACCAATCGACGCAGTGGCATACATTGTGCAAGCTCAGTCCACAAGACAATCCACATTCTTCCACTCTGCTACCCCTTTTGACTAACCAAAGCAAGAATGAACTCCCCATCCTTCCACCCTGCTACCACCCAACGACGCAAGGCCACTCCATCTTAATCCCACCAAACAAACAAACACGAAACCCCAGCAGAACATGCGCGCGCGCACACACACACACACATCAATCAGCAAACCGCGGTCTCGTCCCCGGCCCCGAACCCTGAGAGCAGCTCTAATGCAGCTTGTGCCAAGCGACCCAGCTGCGCGGGCACCGGACTCGTCGCCAGGAACGCGAATCGAGCCTGAATGGACCGGAAAGGAGAGGAGGGAGGCGTGGGTCGAGTCTCGTACCGATGCCGGAGAAGCCGACGCGGCGGCGCTTCTTGGGGTCGGCGGCGGCGGCGGGGTCGGTGCCCTTCTGCTTGAGCGCCATGCTCGCGGTCGATCCGGTGGAGGCGGGAGCGGTGGGGCGTGGAGGTGGGGCTAGGGTTTGGGGTTTTGGGGTGGGGAAGAGGCGGGAGAAGGCGGCGGGAAAGAAATGGGGAATCGCTGCGGGGGGCGAGCAGTGTGACGGGGTGAGAGAAGTCAGGGGTAGATTAGTCCAAAGACATGTCAGTGGTAGACTGCGAAAAAAAGGAAGAAAATTGGTTCCGGTGAGCGTGGTCGAACACGCGACCTTCAGAATTCAGATCCCTGTGCGTGTTTAGCCAGCCTACCTGGGCCTCAGCTAGATCACGGCCTGCCTCGTGCACCCCCCCCCCCCCCCCCCGGCATCCGGACCGCACCATCAGTCTAGCTGGACCTCCGCGCGTGATGCCTGGGCCAAGCCAAGCTTTTGAGCTGAACTTTTCTCAAAATTGTTCTAAAAAACTTTTTGAGCGGCAAAACTTTTACTTTAAACTTTTCCAATAAACTTTTAAGCTAAACTTTTGCTCAAAATTTTTTGCTTAAAATTTTTGCTTCAAAAATTTTTCTAAAAACTTTTGCTCCAAACTTTTGCTCAAAATATTTTCTCAAAACTTTTATTTCAAAAAAATTCTTCCGAACTTTTTTCTCCTAACTTTAGAGTCAAAAAAAGGCTTGCCCAACATGCTACACCAAGCTCTCCACACCACGTGGGCCTCGCCCCTGCGACATGCTCTCGAAGCAAGCTGAGCTGGGACACGTGTTTCCACCTGGGCCACGTGCTAGCCAGGCCGACAAACTCATCCGAGGCGGCATCCGAGCGTCGGCTCGGTTGGCAAGGACGGCGCGTGCGCCCGAGCCAGCGCGCGTTCGAGCGTTGCTCAACGCGAGTTTGTACCGTGTTTTTCGTTTATTTCCAGGTCTGCCTCTCGTGCGTGAAGCTATAAGGGGATCGTGACGTGCCCGTCACCTATGGAACCAGCTGGTTTCGTCGATTCCTAGAAGGACGCTTTGCTTCGTATAGATGTAGGTCTGTGTGTTTGTGTTGGGTGGTGTGTGTTGTTGTGTATGTTTGTTTGTTCGAACAGATGCTATATTTGTACCCAGTCGAGAGGTGTCAAAAAAAAAAAAAACTCATCCGAGGCGTTCCTGACCAAATTGTGTGCATAGTTTTCCTGTTGGAAAGGCACGCGAATTACGCTGCTTGAGGGCGCCCGTTAATTAGTGTTGTTCTATGCATGCGTGTAAGTGCATAGCACGTGAGTATAGTGTAAATGAGCTATGTATATCCTGATATGTACTCTTAAAAAAACCTGAGATATTCTATCTCTAAAAAAAAGAATATTACAATCTACATAGTCTGAGCTCTGATACAATTATAATATTAAAAGAATCTTTCTGTACTTTAAAAACCAATAATAAAACGAGAAATTTCTCACTTTTAAGTTAGATGTATTATTCTTGCACAATCAATATGAGACTATTCCCATATGTATTAATTAGTAGACTACGGCAAAGTTAATGCCTCAATTCTCACATATGAAGCATAAACCATCCGATTTTTAAGATAAGTATTATTCATTCACAGTATCTGATGAAGCTAGGTTAGTCAAAATTATTACTTCGTACACAAAAGCAACTACAGGTTCAAAACAATGTATAAACAAACACTAGTGTGCCTTCACATGACAAATACAAGATCATAAAAAAAAACAGTCGTAGAGACCCATCAAATATGAACTAAACCCAGGTAGGTACATGCACAGCTTCATCTTGCCAATGGACCAGATGCGGGTATCAAAGCCGCGCTATCACTCGCCAGGTTTGCTGGGACTCTAAAATTCATTCTCGCGAGCTTCCTCCAGCGCCAGGCTATCCTTGAGTTGCGCAACCACGTCGGACATCGTCAACCTTCCAGCAGCGTCAACCGCTGTGCACATCATAGCGGTATCAACCACCTTCCACATGGAGCTAACGTCGTAAGCGCCTTCGAGCCGCGGGTCGGCGACCAAGCCGATGTCGCCGGTAGTGATACTCTGTTTAACACGCTGGACAATGTGACCGTGGCCTGGCACTATCGGAGGCTCACCGGTGACTATCTCCAGTAGCACGACACCGAAGCTGTACACGTCGCTCCTCTCTGTGAGCCTTCCAGTGAGGTAGTGCCTGTAAAAAAACAGTAGCCAACAACGTTAAAAATAAAGAGAGCACCAGACAAGCCTCATGTTATTAAATCTAAAGGTTACATGAAAAGGAGACAATGTTGTATATAATGGCGTCAATTTTGCTAGTTTTCTTTCTTGTACTTGGCAAATTCAGCTAGTTATGGTTTACTTCTCATTCCAATATAAGCTACAAGGAAAAAAGTACCAAAGTATAACAGTGTACACATGAATAGACATACTCGGGGTCTATGTAACCAGCTGTGCCAGCTGCAGTGGTTGATATGTGAGTCTGATCATCGCTAAGATATGTTTTGCTAAGTCCCAAATCTGCTATTTTAGCTTGCAGATTTTGACCCAAGAGAATGTTGCTGCTCTTCACATCCCGATGAATTATCCGCGGGCTGCATCCTTTGTGCAAATAATCCAGGCCTGTGTATATAACAGGAATGCCAGAAAATTAAAAGGATGATCATATGCTGACGAAAAATCTAGTTGGTCATATTTTTTTATTGCAGCATACCTTGCGCAGCTTCAAGCATTACTTGTACACGTGTTCCCCAATTCAAGGTCTCACCAACAGCATTTTTACCTTCATTGTATTAACAGAACATGACTGTGTTGATCACTTCACATGTCAAGTTCAGCAAATTTATGGAAATTAGGAATTTATCCTGGTTTCTAGTTTTGTCTCGCACTTATTAGAAATGAGACTAACCCCTTTGACAAGATGAATATACACATTGGCTGAAGTCATGTAGTGAAGGAAAACAAAGTGTCATAAAAAATCATTCAACCATGAAGTGCACTGAGGTTGGTGGCCGAGTTAGAGGTGACTCAATGTGCTGACAGCGTCATGTCATCCTCATACCTATGTTTAGAACTTTAGATTGATGGACGGGGTAAGGGGTATGCTGTCTCGCCTAGGCACAAAATTTGTGCCCATGCTATCACTGAGGATTAGAGGAAGACATGTAGATACCCCAAAAGGGTTTCTATTTTCATATACTGAAATAAATAAATAAAATTACTCAAGATGGCCCCGGGTTCAAACTTCAAAACATACATAGATATTTCAGATGCAATATTAAAACAGTCACATAGTTGGTCATTTCTTAATCAATATTCTCTTATTCAGAAATAAATGAAGCTTTAGAACCTCAGTGGCCAACTTTCTCACCACTAATATACACAAACCTATTTAAATTGATCACATAAAAGTAGTACAATTAGGCTTGTTATGAGAACTACTGTCAAAATAAAATGTTTAGACTTTTTACTAACATATTACTATGAAAACTAACAGTCGGAGTTACTTATTAGAGACAAAGAGTCATATATTCTTGAACGGAGTGAAAATAAGACAAACCTCTCAGATGATCATAAAGATTGCCTTGAGACATGTACTCGTAAACAAGTGCTAAATGATCTCTCTCCCAGCAGTAACCAACCAAAGAAACTAGATTCCTGTGATGCACCTTTGTCAAGCTCTGAACCTATGTAACAAGATTAGAAACATAGGAAAGATATATTAACTGCCATATAAGCTACTTGTGTATTGTGACTCACTCAGTTTATTCACATGTATGCTATGCAAAACTACATTCCTAGTGTGTCATGAATTTTTCAAGGTGACTGAAAATTTGGTACCTCAGCTAAAAATTCATCTAGCCCATGTGATGATGACCAAGAACGCATCTTGACAGCAACCTCGGTACCATCTTCTAAACGGCCATAATAGACGAGTCCAAAACCTCCTTGTCCTATGAACCGTTTGAAATTATCAGTAAACTTTTCCAGCTCCTTATACGTGAACCGCCTATTCTCAATATATTGCAGGTAATCCCCTTGACTATTGCTACTTCTTGGAGCATTCTCAAGTTGTAGATTTCTTGCTTGATCATCTATAGAAACTGGTTGCACAAGTATGAGATATATAACAGAAATACCAAGTATAATAAACTAAAAATATTGATGCATGGTAATACAAGTCAGAGCAACATGATGCACACCATTAGGCTTTCTTTTTGCTCGCCCGATGAAATATACAAGAAAAAGTCCAGCCACAACCAGCACACAAACCACAACGGCAGTAACTAAGACCAGTGCTCTTTTTCTTGATGGACTTATCCTTTCGTTGCACATACTTTCATCAGGATCATGTCTGAAATACATGAGACAACCAGGTCAGAGTTTACTATATGGGAGAAAACTATCTTAAACGGTCACTTATTTGAAGATCACAGAAAGAGATACCATAAAAAATTCACAATCATATTAATGGAAAAAGAAGCATCGAGAAGAAAATCACAACCTAAAAATAAGTAATCCAGTGTAATTTCCACATAGGGAGTTGCTACTCAGATGGTTGCTAGACAAATTTCTGTAGAAAGTGAAAGGCAATCGATTAAGTCCCAGGCTAGGTAATAATTTGCAAATGAATATATCCACTTACAGAACACGTAGAGACGACAAACTTGGTAGCGAATCAGGTATTGACCCGCTTAAGTTGTTATAAGACAAATCCCTGAAATATTTATAGAACTATTGTGAGCAAGCCCAGAAATATATAGACACTTAATTCATTCTCTACATTGATGGAATATGATAAAAATCTGGGTTCTATCAAGCTGCAGCATGATTTAAGACATATTCCCCAATTATTAAGCTAGTCATAGGGGATAAAAGCCACATCGAGGAGTCCTGGAGCATAGTCATGACGAGTGTGATGGTTCATCGGTGAATTTTCTCATTCCAATGTGACGTTCCAACTTGTTGTAGGGATTAGGTAAAAAATCATAGAGGAATATATGTTAACAATTAAGTAATGTGACTAGATAGAACGATTTAATTTACAGATTGGTGAAAATGAACATGTGGTTGTGCAAATATGCCATCACGAAAGACACACCTTCCTATAATAGTATCCTCTATTCATGACAGCTAATATAGTGCAACCTAACAGGACATGCACCTTGGCATTATATATGTTACTATAGAGTATGTTCAACCTAGCTTAAACTTAGATGTGTTGTGATTTTTCGAGCTTAAGTTATAGCCCAACAGATGGCTTATTTGGTCTTCTTTCACAGGTCCTGTCTCTTGACACGAAAGCTTAATCTTGGGGAGGGTGGCTTATCGGATCATAACATTATAAAGGCCAGTAGACTTTGACTCACAGAAACAAACTCCTAGACTGGTCCAGTGAATTAACTTATTTAGCACTAACAGAAACAAATTCCTAAAGTGGTTCAATGAACTAACTTATTTAGCCCAAAACATATAAGCTGCAGAAACTGCTTATACATAATAAGCTTACACAATTCATAACACAACCCTAGTTCTAAATTTCCATGAGTTTAATCAGAACACAATTGTTGCAAAGTTTCACAAATTTTCTAAACAAACAGAAAACTCAACAATGGAAAGAGTAACAGAAATCTGAACTTAGACAAAGACTTGCAAGGACAACCACCTCTCTATCCTCCCTTGTCATATTGGAATACTGGATCATACAAAAGAGTCTCCTCCAGTCCCACATTCCCATACATTTGTTATGATAATACTTTTTTAGGCATCTGGAGTGTCACTGAATCTTTATCCTAAAAAGGTGAGTTGTGGCTGTTTGTGTGCATTTCGTTGCTCCTCAAGGCTACAGCTCGCTCACTTCTGCACCAGTAGGACACCACTCTCCCGGTCTCATGTTCAGTGAAGTGCCACATAACATATAGAACAACGGTATAATCTCAACAAGATGTCATGAAGTACACCGAGTTCTCTAAAGACTCAATCATTTGCTTAAGAGAACTCTCAAATGCAATATATATTTTTGGTAGAACAAATGTATCTGGAGATCGCAAAGATATAATCATGTGCAGAAACAAGTGTTCTTTTTTGGATATAGTTGGTGCTTTTCACTCATGATTAGATTTACAACGGGGTGCTCATTCATGGAAATTTGAGGTTTCTGAAAAAAGTAATAGAAGGTAGAGGACATGAACTGATTATGTAGCACTTACAAATTCTGGAGTGCTGTGAGCAATGTAAAATTTGTAGATATGGCACCTTGCAAGTTGCTGTTGGAGAGATCTCTGCATTAAAATTTTCATTCCAACATTGAGTCAGACGCACCAATAATATGCTGGACTACTAGTACTTGTAAGAATGAAGATGCAAGATCTTCACAACATATGCTTACAGATACTCACAATGATGTTATCCTCATGGTGTTGTTACTTGTATTGCTGCATTTCACGCCGTTCCAAGCATATATGGTTGGATAACATGGATCACCCGTCCAGTTTTTCTTCACACCATACTCGAATTTGATAGCCATGATGGCATCAACTGCGTAGAAAAAGTAGGGTCAGAATGTATGTTTGAGAACTGAGCGAAAAACGTTCAGGTTCATGGTTTCTCAAGCCAATTGCATATGTGACGATGAATAATAGATAGTTAGCATATCCAGATATCTCAGGGTGTCCCGTAATCTTTAGAGCATATCTTTATTTCTGATACGACGATCCCTGGAAGAAAGAAAACTACTCGCAGGTACCCAAGACTGAAAGTGCATCTAGGCCCCTTGTGGGTTTTAGCTAATTGATGACAAAAGATTAAGGAACTAATTGTTTTATCAAGTGTATGAACAACTTTTAGTCCCGTTGAAAAAAGTTAAAAGAAGTCAATGATCCTCAAAAAGAAAGAAGAAACGACATGAAGAAACTCTTAGAGTTCAACTCAGTTTTATTTTGAATTTGAGTTTTAGGAATGTCGTACTATTAAGAGGGATGTTTTTTTTTAGTTTTGGTAGTGTCTCAGTGCTCAAAGTATTTTGTGAAAACCAATTTTTTAGAGACACCAATACTCACGAACATTGGGACAATAGGGGCGAAGTTGTTTGGTTCCGGAGTCTCTGGGTTGGTCCGAAAACTCCGGACTCTGTTAGGTGTTCCAAAGTCTCCGAGTGAGACTCCGTGAAGAGCTCTCGGTTTGGCTTTAATTCTGAGCCCGGAGTCTCCGAGATAGCCCGGATACTTTGAACTGTGCAAATGTTCCAGAGCCTCCGAGTGAGACTCCGAGAAGAGCTCTAAGTTTTGATTTAATTTTAAGCCCAGAGTCTCCGAATTAGTTCGAATACTCCGGATGCTGTTAAGTTCCAAAGTCTCCTAGTGAGACTCCGAGAAAGGCTCTCAGTTAACTAAGGTTTTTTAGCCGGAGTCTCCGAGTTGGTCCGGAGTCTCCGAGTTGGTCCGGAGTCTCCGAGTCCTGATGCTTCTGAATCTTCCAGGCATCCTCCGAACTAGTGTTCTAGCCGGTTTTTCTCGAAGTGTTACCCAGAGATTCCGAGTGAACCCGGATACTCCGGGTCAGTGTAACGGCTAGTTCTGACAGGTTAGGTGCGTGGTTTTCTGTGCTACCCAGAGACTTCGGGTGAACCCGAATACTCTGAGTCTGTCTGAATAGCACAATAACGGCTAATTTTTGGGGAAAAAATATAAATACCTCTTCACCTCCTCTCATTTAATGCTTGCTGAACCACCAGTGCATACACTCTCTCTAGAGCATTCAATAGCCCTCACAAACCCCTCTAGTGCCCAATCTTTGCTAAGATTTGTGAGTTTGGTTTGGGGAGTGAGATTTGGAGCAAGAGAAAAAAAAGAAACCTTTGAGTATTTTGAGTTCTTGTCAAGCTGCAATTTGCAATCTTTTTCTCTTGAAGCTTCGTGCTTCTAGACGCCAAGAGAGCACCCGTAGAGCACCCAATCGTTGTGGAGTACCATAGAGAGTTTGTATCACCCGCGAATTGAGTAAGAACCCTAGCTCGATCTTTATGGTCGCTTGGATGAGGATAGGGTTGGAAAAGACCCAGCTCTTTGTGAGCTCCTCAACGGAGACGTAAGCACTTCTTTGTGAGGTGGCTGAACTTCGGATTCAAATTTTATCTCCATTTAATTTCTTGCAAGTTATTATTTTAAATTGTTATTTGGGGATTTGCCTCAATATTGTTGCTTGCGAGTATTTGAGTGCAGGATTATTGTTGAGAAGAACATATCCATCTTAAAGATACAGTGGTAACTCATAGTCTCTAGTAGATTCTCTTAAACTTGCTTTGATTTCGAGTTCCTGTATAGTCCGGATAATCCGAGTGAACTCGGATACTCCGGAACCCGGAGTATCCAGATTAAGCCAGAGTCTCCGGACACTGTTTAATCCACTGCTGAGTTTTAAATTTCAGAAATGACTATTCACTCCCCTTTAGTCGACATCAAGGACTTTCGATCAGTATCAGAGCCTAACCTCCTACAAGGCTTAATCGCTTGGAGGAATTAGAGATGTCGGCATCTGGAGAGAAAAGCCCGAGAAGTCCTAAAGGTGAAACCTCGGGTGGTGGTTCGAGAAGACAAATGGATTCGGGAGATGCTTCAACAGCCGATGGCTCCAAAGAAAGAAAGGGCGTTGAAATTAATTTCGATTATAGCAAATTAAATTCCATTTCTAACAACTTCATCTCCGTGTCGTCCAGGCGTGCACCAGTTTTTGATGGTACTCACTACGCCGCTTGGAGGCACAAGATGAAGATGCATTTAATATCGCTCCATCCGAGCATTTGAAAAATTATGTGTGTAGGTATTGATTTTCCGGCCGAATACATGGAGCTTACACCTGAACAAGAAAAAGCCATACATAGAAATGCCCAAGCAACAAGTGTCCTACTTAGAGCCTTACGTCTCGAAGAGTTCAACAAGGTGGATGGTCTTGAGAAGGCTAAGTTAATTTGGGATACACTTCAAGTGTCTCATGAGGGTACAACTAGTGTGAGGGAATCCAAGATTAAATTACTTGAAAGCAAATTGGGAAGGTTTGTCATGGAGGATGATAAGACTCCACAAGCCATGTATGATCGGATGATGATGCTTGTGAACAAGATAAGGGGACTTGGGAGTGAAGAACTCGATGACCACAAGGTTGTAAGAAGGTTACTTAGAGCCTTTGCTCCAAGAAATCCAACTTTGGTCACCCTCATCTGGGAAAGGAGAGATTACAAAAGGCTCACCCCAAGTGATGTTCTTGGGAGAATACTTTCTCATGAGCTCATGGAAGAAGAAGCAAATGAGGTGAAGTACTTGTCCAAGCAAATCTCCACTTCCAAGAACAAAGAAATAGCTTTCAAGGCAAGCAAGAGCAAACAAGTTGAAGAGTCTTGTTCAAGTGAAGATGAAAGCTCCGATGATGAAGAAATAGCTTTCTTTGTGAGGAAATTCAAGAAATTCATGAGAAATGGAGGATATATCAAATATAAAATAGATATGTCCAAAAGAATAACTTCCAAGAGGGCGTGCTATGAGTGTGGCGAAGTTGGCCACTTCATAGCGGATTGTCCCAACAAGAAGAAGGGCAAAGACAAAGAAGAAAAGAAGGGCAAGCCATTCAAGAAGGACAAGAGCAAGGCATACAAGAAGAAATATTTCAGTTATGCTCATATTGGTGAGGAGTGGGATTCAAACTCTGACTCTGACTCCGATGATGAAGGAGTCGCCACCATCACCATTCGAGCCCCTACACCAACAAAATCACTATTTTGCGAAATGAGCGACAACGACACCCCCACATGCTTCATGGCAAAAGGGGGAAAGGTAAAATCACATCCTAAGCTTCTGTTTAGTGATAGTGATAGTGATAGTTGTAATGAAAGTATGTTTAAAGGTCTTAGTAAAAATGACATGTCTAAATTGAAAGAACTTATGGAAACAATAGAGGGTCAAGAGGAGATCCTCGAGAAGCAAGAAGATTTGCTCATCCTTGAAAAGGAGAGAAACCTTGAACTCAAGGAACTTCTTGCTAAAGAAAGGGAGAAAGTTAAGAAATTGACCAAAGAGCTAAATTTGGCCAATAGCTCAATTGCTTGTTTTGAGAATGATAATTCTATGCTTCAAGAAAAATTGTCAAGTTTAGATGAGAGTCATAAAACTCTTGAAGCACAAATCAATATCCTCAAAAATAGCTCATCCCAATCTAATGATGTAACCTTGCTCTCCAGTGTTTCCACAAGCAATAGTTGTTCTGGGTACTATAACATAGATATAAATGCTTGTGCTATTAACATTGAATCCTTGCAGACTTTACAAAAAGAGAATGAGAGGCTAAATGCATTGGTCAAGTATGGATGCATTAAAACCTACAAATCAAAGGATGCACTATACAAGATCATTGAGGCCAAAGACAACAAGCTAAAGAGATGTCTCGGTTTTGACACGCATACAAGCAAACCAAATGAGTGTGTTGTGATCAAGGGCAAGGAGTACCTAAAATTCATCAAAGGAAGCAAGCAAGCCGATCACACCTCTCAAGTGAAGCAACAAAAGGTTTATGCGCCTCAATCCTCCTTTTATGCTTCTTACATGCTCAAGAGGAATCACCATGGTAAAGTAGTTGCTCTATATGTTGGTGCCCACACAAAGGATACAATTGTGAAAAAGAGTGTGTGGGTACCAAAAATTCTTGTGACTAACATGAAAGGACCCAAACAAATTTGTGTACCTAAAGCAAAGGCTTAAAATTTATTTTGTAGGCATACTTCTCCGGTGGATCAAGTTAGGTGATTGATAGTGGATGCACAAATCATATGACCGGAGAGAAGAGTATGTTCTCATCTTTTGAACAAAATGGAGGATCTCACAAAAACATCATTTTTGGTGATGATGGAAAAGGTGAGGTATTGGGTCTAGGTAAAATTGCTATCTCAAGTGATCATTCTATCTCTAATGTTTTGTTAGTTAAATATATTAGTTACAATTTGTTATCCGTATCACAATTATGTGAGATGGGTTATAATTATCTTTTTACTAATGAGGGTGTGATCGTTTTTAGAAGGGAGGATGCCTCAATAGCTTTCACTAGTAAGTTAAAGGGTAAACTTTATCTTGTTGATTTTTCAACGGATGAAGTAAGGCCTAAAATTTGCTTGATTGCTATGTCTAGCATGGGTTGGCTATGACATCGCCGACTAGCCCATGTTGGCATGAGAAATTTGTCTAAACTCCTAAAGGGGAGCATATCCTAGGACTACCAAATGTTTCTTTTGAGAAAGATAGGATTTGCAGTGCTTGTCAAGCGGAAAACAAATTGGAGCTCCTTACCCCGCCAAAAATGTGATGACGATAACAAGGCCTTTGGAACTCCTTCACATGGATCTATTTGGACCAATCACCTACATAAGCATTGGTGGTAACAAATATGGCTTAGTAATTGTTGATGATTATTCTCATTTCACTTGGGTATTCTTTTTGCATGATAAAAGTGAAACATAAGCCATATTCAAGAAGTTTGTGAGGAGAGCTCAAAATTAATTCGATGTGAAGATCAAGAGAGTGAGAAGTGACAATGGAAGCGAATTCAAAAATACTCAAATTGAAGAATTTCTCGATGAAAAAAGAATAAAGCATGGGTTCTCAGCACCCTACTCCCCTCAACAAAATGGGGTTATCGAGAGGAAGAATAGGACTCGCATAGAGTCGGCAAGAACCATACTTGATGAGTACAAGATATCAGATCAATTTTGGACGGATGCCTTCAACACCGCTTGCCATGCAATCAACCGTTTGTATCTCCACAAGATCTTAAAGAAGACCGCCTACGAACTCCTAACCGGTAACAAACCAAATGTATCCTACTTTAGAGTTTTTGGTAGCAAATGTTTTATTCTTAATAAGAAGATAAAAAGTTTTAAATTTGCTCCTAAAGTAGATGAAGATTTTAGACTTGGTTATGGATCAAATGCCTATGCCTATCGTGTTTTCAACAAAATCTCCGGTTGTGTTGAAATTGCACGGGACGTGATATTTGATGAATCTTACGGCTCTCAAGTGGAGCAAGTTGATCCTAATATTCTAAGTGATGAAGAAATTCCAAGTGAAGCAATTAAGAAGATAGCAATTGGAGAAACCAAGCCTCAAGAATCACAAGAGCAACATTTGGCCAATAATGACTCAAGTCAACCATCTTCATCAATTCAAGTAGAGCCATCGACATCAACTCCTATGCAAGACCAAAATAAAAAATAAGGTCAAGATCAAGCTCATGGTGATTACAATAAGTTTCTTGATGATGAAGGAGAAGACATTCAACCCCAATCTCAAGTGCCACACCCAAGAGTTCATCAAAGCATCCAAAGAGATCACCCCGTGGACAACATACTTGGTGATATACAAAAGGGGGTAACCACTCATTCTAGAATTGCAAATTTTTGTGAATGTTACTCTTTTGTTTCCTCTTCAGAACCATTGAAGGTGAAACACGCACTTGGAGATCCGGATTGAGTGATGGCTATGCAAGAAGAGTTGAACAATATCAAGAGGAATGAAGTTTGGACATTGGTGGAAAGACCAAACCAAAATATAATTGGCACTAAATGGGTCTTCCGTAACAAACAAGATGAAAACGGGATCCTAAGAAGAAACAAAGAAAGGTTGGTTGCTCAGGGCTTCACGCAAATAGAAGGTTTGGATTTTGGTGAGACTTATGCTCCCGTAGCTAGGCTTGAGTCAATTCGTATATTACTTGCCTATGCTACTCACCATGATTTCAAGCTATATCAAATGGACGTGAAGAGTGCTTTCCTAAATGGACCAATCTCCGAATTGGTATACGTAGAACAACCTCCCGGGTTTGAAGATCCCAAATATCCTCACCATGTGTATAAACTTCATAAGGCGCTCTATGGGTTTAAACAAGCACCTAGAGTATGGTATGAATGTCTTAGGGATTTTCTCATTAAAAAATACTTTGAAATAGGCAAAGCCAATTCTACTCTTTTTACTACAAATGTTGATAATGATTTATTTGTTTGCCAAATATATGTCAATGATATTATATTTGATTCTACTAACAAGATATTTTGTAAAGAGTTTAGTAGGATTATGACCAAGAGGTTCGAGATGTCAATGATAGGTGAATTAAAGTTCTTCCTAGGATTTCAAATCAAACAACTCAAGGAATGAACATTTATTTGTCAAACGAAGTATATCAAGAACATGCTTAAGAAGTTTGATATGGAGAATGCAAAGCCCATCAAGACTCCAATGCAATTAAATGGGCATCTCGACCTAAATGAAGAAGGCAATGCTATGGATCAAAAGGTATATCGTTCTATGATTGGTTCTTTACTTTACCTTTGTGCTTCTAGGCCCGATATTATGCTTAGTGTGTGCATATGTGCAAGATTTCAAGCTGCTTCAAAAGAGTGTCATTTAATGGCCGTTAAGAGAATTCTTAAATATTTAGTTCATACTACATACCTTGGCTTATGGTACCCAAAGGTTCATCCTTCAAACTTATTGGCTATTCGGACTCCGATTATACCGGTTGTAAAGTGGATAGTAAGAGTATATCCAGGACTTGCCAATTCTTAGGTAGGTCTTTGGTGTCTTGGTCATCTAAGAAATAAAAATCCGTAGCTCTTTGGTGTCTTGGTCATCTAAGAAATAAAATTCCGTAGCTCTATCCACCGCCGAAGCTGAGTATGTTGCAGCGGGCGCTTGTTGTGCTCAACTACTTTGGATGAGGCCAACCTTGAGATATTACGGCTATAACATGACCAAAGTTTCACTTTTGTGTGATAATGAGAGTGCCATCAAAATAGCCAATAACCCCGTACAACACTAAAGAACTAAAAACATAGATATACGTCACCACTTCTTGAGAGACCACTCTACCAAAGGGGATATCGATATTCGCCATGTGAGAACCGAAAAACAACTAGCTGATATCCTCATAAAGCCATTAGATGAGCGAAGGTTTTGTGAGTTGAGATGTGAGCTCAATATCCTAGATTGTCACAACGTGACTTGACATATTGCATACAATTGATTGTTATAGATTTGTAGTTTTATAGATAGGGTTTTTCAAAACTCGTGTGTGCAACATTTGAAAATTTTGGATCTTTGATCTTTGGATCATAATTTGCTATTTGTGATCATAGTTATGTAATGATGTTTGTTGGCTGATCATAAGTGGTAAATATATATGTCTCAATTGTCCAATAATCTTCTCCTCATCGAATCTCAGCTTCTTGCTCAATCTGCAAAATCTATAGATCCCGAAATGTCCGGTCTATGCTGGAGTATCCGGAATCTGACACTGTTTCGTGAGCTTCTGGTTCTGTGAATTTGACAGAACCCGGAGTCTCCGGGTTCACCCGGAGTATCCGGATTCTGTTACTCAACCTGGAGGGTCCGGGTCACCCTCCGGGACGAGCTTTCGGTTCGGACTCCAGACTCCACCCGGAGTCTCTAGGCCAGGCCGGAGTCTCCGGGTTACCCAGCTTATACAGCAAACCCCTTCGTTTTTCCTCTTTTTTCCATCCTTTCACTTCCTTTTCCTTCCCCTCTCCACAAGAAGAGAGCTCCGATGATTTCAAGCTTCATCCAAGGATTTTTCGCGAAGTTCTTGGATTGTTCATCGTCCCTAGCTCGGAATCTCCAACCTTTCCTCCAGATTGAATCTTCGTGCTTCATCTAGCCCTAAAAGGTACTTTTCACCTGATCTCCAAATATCTTGGTCTAGAATCAAATTCCTTCGGTGAAGATGTCCCTTATGGTCCCTAGAATCAATCCCTAGAAGGGTTTTTGCAATGTGGAAGAAGAATCATGAAATCCCCAAATTCTTGCCCCGGTGTCAGGCTACCCGGAGTATCCGGGTTGGCCCGGATACTCTGGGTCTGTCAGAATTTTTAGCATTCCTTCAATTCAAAATTCTTTCTCAACCAACCCTTGTGCCTTCTCTTATATATCTTTCATGTATATCTGAGGTCTTTTGAGATGGATAGAAACAAGGGATATGGGTATGAGAGGAGGAAGAAACAGAAAAGTGATTCTCACGCTCAAGGCCAAAGCGATGCTCCTCCTCAGCGTGTTAAATCAAGAGGAATTCGGATTGAGGAGTCGGCACAATCAGAAAATGTGCCTCGAGGATCGACTAAGTTACAAGCCATAAGAGGAAGAAGCACTTTCAAGCCAAGGGGAACAACTCCTGTTACAGAAGGCCGTGGAAAAGGAAAAGCCGTGGATGCCGCTTTTAGCATCCACGGGGAGGATGATGAGACAGAGGAAGAGAATATTGTGTTAGCACCCCTAAAACTACACAGGCCCTATAGAGCTCATCAAGCACATGAAATTCCAAAAAAGATGATCGATTATATGAAGAAAGCTGCTAAATACAAGAAGGATAGAGGTGAAGATCCTTATGAATATGAGAAGAGCGTGGCAGACCCATGCTTTTGGGACGAGTTTCACGCTAACTTTTATGAAAGCGTGATCCTAACCAAGAAGAACCTTGTCACTCCAATGTAGTAGATTGATTGAGAGTACATGGAGCAAGAGAATGATCAAACATTTAAGGTTGTCTTTGCTGCATGTGAAGAAAAGAAAATTAAGAATTTTATGAGTCTGAAATGTGATTGGAGTGTTGAAGTGATTGCCCAATTCTATGCTATACTTTCTTATGATCATGAGGAGAATCAGTCCATGTTCTGGATGATTGAAGGAGAGAAATATAGAATTTCAAATAAAACATTTGCTCACATTCGAGAGACCAAAATTAGGATGAGGAAAATTGAAGCAAGGCAGAAGAAAATTCACACTCACCTTGGTATTCAGCCACCTTGCTCTCCAATCATTCATAAAGAAGAAGCGAGTGAGCCAGAGTTCAAGAACCCTTGGGCTTGGTATGATGAAGTCCAAAGAGCCGCTGAGGGTCCCTCCCATGCTCAATATGATGAGGAGACCGATGACAACGAGGAGATAGAAGAAGCCGAAGCAAGCTCTTCGGAAAATGGCAATGAAGATGGATCCGATGACGGTGTCAATGATGACTATGAGGAAGACAGCGGCTAATTTCTTATTCTGCTTCTCTTTCTTTTTGGTGCTTGATGCCATAGGGGGAAAGAAATCCGATGTGTCATGTCTATCTTCTTTCTTAATCCCTTCATCGTTTTCGCGGGTTAATTGAGACATATGTAATAATTGTATTGAACTATGTGGTGTGCTTGTAGTAGAACTTTTAAATTCGTAAGACTAAATTTGTGCTAGTGTGATGCAATGAATTGGTTAATGAAATGTTTGTTTCTCTCTTTCTTAGATTTTGTGAAATGTCATGTCATAGCATCACGTATATAAATGTTCAAGTTCACTCACTTTGCACCCCACGAATTCTAAGATATAGAGGGAGCTCTCACAAATTTTCTTTAAATATATACATTTGCTCTTAAACTCTAATTTCAAGACAATGCACATATTTAGGGGGAGCTTACCAAATACCTTAAAATTCAAAACCTTTAAATTCTATTATCTTTTATAAGCTTTAATCGGGTTGTCATCAATCACCAAAAAGGGGAGATTAAAAGTGCATCTAGGCCCCTTGTGGGTTTTGGCTAATTGATGACAAATGATTAAGAGCCTAATGCTTTTATCAAGTGTATGAATAGGTTTTAGTCCCGTTGAAAAAGGTTAAAAGAAGTCAATGACCCTCAAAAAGAAAGGAGAAGCGACATGAAGAAACTGTTAGTGTTCAACTCAGTTTTATTTTGAATTTGAGTTTTAGGAATGTCGTACTATTAAGAGAGATGCTTTTTGTAGTTTTGGTAGTGTCTCAGTGCTCAAAGTATTTTGTGAAAACCAATTTTTGAGAGACACCATCACTCACGAACACCAAGACAATATGGCAGAGTTGTTTGCTTCCGGAGTCTCTGGGTTGGTCTGGAAACTCTGGACTCTGTTAGGTGTTCCGGATTCTCCGTGAAGAGCTCTTGGTTTGGTTTTAATTTTGAGCCCGGAGTCTCCAGGATAGCCCAGATACTCCGGACTGTGCAAATGTTCCAGAGCCTCCGAGTGAGACTCCGAGAAGAGCTCTAGGTTTCGATTTAATTTTAAGCCCGGAGTCTCCGTGTTAGTTCGGATACTCCAGATGCTGTTAAGTCCCAGAGTCTCCGAGTGAGACTCCGAAAAAGGCTCTCAGTTAGCTAAGATTTTTTAGTCATAATCTCCAAGTTGGTCCGGAGTCTCCAAGTCCTGATGTTTCCGAATCTTCCGGGCATCCTCTGAACTAGTGTTCTAGCTGGTTTTTCTCAAAGTGTTACCTGGAGACTCCGGGTGAACCCGGATACTCTAGGTCAATGTAACGGCTAGTTCTGACAGGTTAGGTGCGTGGTTTTCTGTGCTACACGGAGACTCTGAGTGAACCCGAATACTTCAAGTCTGTCTGAATAGCACAGTAGTGGCTAGTTTTTGAGGAAAGAGTATAAATACCTCTTCACCCCTCTCATTTAATGCTTGCTGAACCACCTATGCATACACTCTCTCTAGAGTATTCAATAGTCCTCCTAAACCCCTCTAGTGCCCGATCTTTGCTAAGATTTGTGAGTTTGGTTTGGGGAGTGAGATTTGGAGCAAGAGAGAAAAAAAAGAAAGTCTTTGAGTATTTTGAGTTCTTGCCAAGCTGCGATTTGCAATCTTTTTCTCTTGAAGTTTCGTGCTTCTAGACGGCAAGAGGTCACCCGTAGAGCACCCAATTATTGTGGAGTGCCACTAGGAGTTTGTATCACCCGCGAATTGAGTAAGAACCCTAGCTCGATCTTTATGGTCGCTTGTGTGAGGATAGGGTTGGAAAAGGCCCGGCTCTTTGTAAGCTCCTCAATGAAGATGTAGGTACTTCTTTATGAGGCGGCCGAACTTCGGATTTAAATCTTGTCTCCATTTAATTTCTTGCAAGTTATTCTTTCAAATTGTTATTTGAGGATTTGCCTCAATATTATTGCTTGCGAGTATTTGAGTGTAGGATTATTGTTGAGAAGAACATATCTATCTTAGAGATACAGTGGTACCTCATAGTCTCTAGTAGATTCTCTTAAACTTGCTTTGATTTTGAGTTCCTGTATAGTCCGGATAATCCGAGTGAACTCAGATACTCTGGAACCCGGAGTATCCGGATTGAGTCGGAGTCTCCGGACACTGTTTAATCTGCTGCTGAGTTTTAAATTTCAGAAATAACTATTCAAACACCCCCCCTCTAATCGACATCAAGGACTTTCAAAGACGTCCCGTATAAGAGAATGTCTATTTCTAAAAATAGAAAGGGAGAGTTCAAGGGACATATGGCACCCCCATATATATGCGGAACGGAGGGGCCCTGCCGAGGAGAAGCCAGATCGAATCGTCTCAAACGATACGAGTTCCACAAGCTCATACAAGCCAACTGAAGCCAAGAAAGAAACCGTCGACTAAATTTAGATCCATCTAAACTAGCTACATCTTCTTGTAACAGTCTCAGATCAATACAAGACAAACATAACGTAGGGTTATTATCCTCAAATAGGTCCGAACCTACCTAAAATTCCTGTGTGTTTCTCTTATAATTCGTCCACTCAAAACATCCCCGAAAAGGGGCCCTGTTCTTAAAAAAAAAGTGTTGCGCTCCTCTCTCCGCGATGTGCTAGACAAACCGATATGGCTGAGGTAGCAGGGAGGCGGTGCTCCAACTCCAAGGCTCCGAGCTGTGCATGGTGCATTTGGTTGGGCATTGGGGGTAACGGGTGATAGCAAATGGGAGTTTAGAGGCGAGGCTTAAAATTCTTCTGTTTGTTTCGTGGGAGGGGAGTTTCATTGGGATAGGGAACGGGAGTTTGTCAACGAAATCCCACCAAACTCTCTTTAAAGTATGATGGCTATTGGATAGAAGTTGTATGTTTAATAGGAAATAATATTGTTCTTCGTGACTGATATTTTAACTCTCCACTCCTAAATCCATCAACCAAACGATGAAAAAAGTATTCCCTCTCCTACCAAACTCCCTCTCTTTTACTCCCATCATAAGCTAAACAAGAAATATGGATTAAAAGTACAACTCAGCGAAGGGGATTAGATGCAATCCAATCGGACCCTATCAATCCACGTGGATTGTTATAATGCATGTCTACTGAAACATGGTATATTTTCTAAGGCATGTATTTCCTATCTACGTTGGATTTATTTTTCCATTGATCATCATGTAATATAGACAAAAGCTCTGGCATTAACCCTTTTGGTCGCATAAAAAATAAGACACCCCAATTTACAACACAAATGGATATAGATCGAATTAATCTCCGTTGTAAAAGTGTGAGGGAGAAGGCGGGGAGAGGACTCACTGTCAGTAGAGAATGTCGCCGGACTGTTGCGTGGGATGGGATAATAAATCTCGAGAGCGTTGATCATCGGGGGCAGCACGGACTTGGCGGTGGCAACGAGAGTGATGTTGTACTTGTTGCCGTCGGTGGCGTTGTATGGGACGGAGTTGTAGACGCACGAAGCAACCAGGGACGAGGGGCTGTACGAGCTCCCTAGCTGGTTGCCGTTCAAGTATATGTTAAACTGCCGGAGCTGGGAGCTTTGGAAGTCGGCGAAATGAAGGAACACCATAAAGGCGAACCCCATAAAGGAGTCCGACGCTTCCCATGTCCAGGGGATGAGCACCGTGCCATTCCCCGCCGCTGCAATTGCTGTCTGGAGAACATGCAAGGGCTCCATGAAGTTGGGGGCCGGCTGGATTGTCAAATTGGTTGACATGCTTGCCCACTGTGGGCTAGCTTCATCCATCGGATACCAGAAACGATCGTATCGATCCTGCTGATACCTTAACAAAATCCAAGGAAAAAACATTGCATCATTGAAATTTCATTTAATAACACTATGGTAGTCCTATTTCTTATTTTTAAGTTTCACTTTATGGTCTCTGATATTTAATTTTGATAACATATATCATTTTTTATGACTTTATATTAACTTATATCAGTAAAAATATATTATAAGGACCCCTACGCCAGGGTTCACAAGTGCGATGGGGTTGACATGCGTCCCCCTCGCATTACAACTATGCGAGAAATTAGAGCGAAAATTCAAAAAATTCAAATGGATTTGTGTGGTCAAAGCCGGTTGACCGAGGCAAAAAATGCTTGAATTGGGTTCTCGAAATGCGACCGGTTTTCTCGATAATTCGATCGGTTTTGTCGATATTCAATCGCATTTTTTGCACTTTGATCAATGTCGAAAATCACTCGAACTCTTCGAAAACCATTCGGTTTTTCCGATTTACTGAGCGCATTTCTCGAATTTCAGTGAAGGTCAAAAAAGAAACCAAACAATAGCTTAACCTTGTAAAATCAATAACTAATTCATTTGAGCTTCAAATAAAAGTGAAACAAATTTTTTTGGTTTCCTTGTAACATGATCTACATGATAAAAATATTTATATTCATGAAAAAGTTGAATATTTTCTACAAGAATATGTATTTACTAAACTTAGTTAAATGTATAGTTAATTCTTTGCTAATCCAAAAATCATGAAATCAATTTTTTTAGTCTTCTTACATGATGCCATGTCTTTTAAAAATATATGAACTCATTAAGGAGTTATTGTAACATGCAGGATTGTGTAAATGTGTTGCAATTAGATTAATTCATAACTAACTCATCACACCTCCAAAATTAGTTAAACCACTTTTATCAGTTATTTATACTATGCTTTAAGTAGGAAAAATAATAGTAGACATGAAAAAGTTAATTACATTGATATTTCTTAACATGTTCATTTTATACTTGTGAACTTTATAAAAATCATGGAGAAACTAATAGTACTCTAAATAAAGTGAAATAAATTTTAAAGATCCTCTTAAGATACACTACCCAAGAAAAATATGTGTTTGCATGTTAAGTTTTTCCTTAACGTGATGGGCCAATCATCCTGTTCATATGGTTTATTTCAGTATTTTTCTTTTTTTTTCAAACTTCTTCCATATAAAATATGATGCTAACGACATTATTTTTTAAAACAAAATTAACAGAAGGTGTTAGAATTGTCTATAGTATTTTTAGAAATTGTTGTGCATTTTTGTGATTTTTTTATTTTTAAAATTTGGTCTATTTATGAATGCGATGCGACTCGGAAGTTCGTAATTCACGAATTTCGCTCGGTTTTCTTCACATTTTCGAACCCTGCCCTAGGCGCACCTCCTGCCACGCGAGAACATACCGGGTAAATGACGTGTCTGCCCCCATGATAATCCGATCATACATGGCCATGGACAGGTCGGGCGTGACGGGCGGGTAGAGCGCGCCCCCGAGCGGCCTGAGCTCCACCACGGACACGAACGGCGTGCCGTTGCCGGTGTTCACCAAGCACACATGCGTCCAGTTCGCCCACGCAACGAAGACCGCCTCGTACGTCACATTGGTGCCGACTTTCAGCGTGTTCCAGTAGTCGGTCCCCAGGTACAGGTCGAACTTGTACTCCACCTGCGACGACGACGAGATGTTCCGGCCGTCGTAGTTGCCGTAGAATATCTCCGTCCGGGCGAGGTACTTGGCCCCGGCCACCGTGGGGAGCGCGTAGCAGTTCCGCTCGCCGGACGGGAAGCTCCGGAGCGTATTGTAACGGGGCGTTTCCTGCTGGTGCTGGGCGGCCACTTTCTGGTTCTCGCCGCCGTCGACGTACGGAACGTCGGAGACGTAGACGATGCCGGTGGACGTATCCGTGTAGCCGCTGTCGTTGGCGTTCAGGCCGCAGTCGATGCTTAGGAACCCTGCATGCACATACATAAAAACATATATACTACCATGCATGTGACACGAAATCAAACGGGAGAAATTGAGAATTAACAAATACACATATACATAATATCGATGTATTCAAGTGAGAAATCAATGAACCTTGCTGCTGACCGACGTCATGGACGGCATGGACTAACACGAACATCGCAGCAAACAAAACCAAGAACGCCGCCATTGATGAAACACCTCTCAACTTGCTGGTAGTCGGGATGGTTGCTTTGCAATGGCAGTCGCGACCGTATATATGTACATATACATTTGTCACCACACGCATGGCGGCTTCTCTTATGCTGAGCTAGTGGCATCTGTTTGAGTGTAACTTGAAGCGAGCAGACGGTCTACGGACGGCATGCATATGCACCAGTGGAACGGATCAACCGAAAAGAGATTAACACGTGTCATGTGCAAGGAAAAACTTATCGATAAAAAAAATATCGGAGGTTAGCGGTAAATAGGATTATTGGAATTCTATCGGTGATAGACAAAAAATTTCGGACAAAATTTGAAAACAATGACTCAATTTTTCTAAAAAATCACATATATTGTATCCAACCATTTGACATAGAAAATAACGCTTAATAATATATAAATGAGATAATATCACACTTTCATATCACATATTCAATATGTTACATTTGATAAGTCCACAAAACATCATATAAACTCATGTCCTTCCACATACATAGTCCATTAGATAGATTTAAGCATAACAACTGACATAGTCTCATATACTACATGTTTGGAAAAAAAAAGTAGAAAACATTAGCATCAATCCATAGTCTGTGGATTGCAAGTGACACTTGCGCAATCCCAAATATTATAAGTTTGAACGAAAATGCACAACATAAATATCAGTCCGTAGTCTCAAATGTTACAAGCATATAAACCAAAACAGAGCTACATAGGCTCAATATCTTATCACTAAATCAGCCATTACTCCATAGTCTCACATATTACAAGCACATAAACCAAAAGGACAAAACATGGTGACATACTCGGATCTGATCACTAACTCCGGCCATACTCCTTGGCGGCTTGGATCACTGCAAATAGTGATATATACTCAAATTTGGTCACAATATACAAATGTGTAAGCTCAATGACAACTGCATACTATGTTTATTTCATCAATTTATTATGACCAAAAATATGTTTTATATGATCAAAGCCTAATTTAGTACATGATCATCCAATACTAAGCAGGACAGAGGCGTAGATAATATACCTAACTCATAGTTACCACAATAAACAAAATCTGAAGCATCATGGAAGGAAACGATTAAAAAAAACAGAAATTCAATGTGTAGATACGAGGACAAGAGGTTTGTCAAACCTTTTTAAGATAGAGGTCCTGGATAGAGAGTTTCTTTTGCCTTGTTGATCTTGGATGGATAGGGATTGGTTGCTTATGTCTAGTATCTACAAATTTAAATATAAGTAACATATGTATCAATTTGAATTTAAATACGACATATGCAATTGAGTTATCATTTGTACCACAACTTGCATCATCATCTGAACTGTTATCCCCTGATTCAGCATAAGTTGGGCTACCTTGTGAAGAATCTGACTCAAAACTGTCCGCAATACCTTCTTCATCTTCCTCCAATCCTACCTTCCCTTTCTTCTTACCGCCCTTTCTACCAAAATCAAGCTTCCTCTTAAATATAGCCACTTCTTCTTCATCCATTCCTAACTCTTCTATGAGAAATCTACTTGGGCTTAGGGATTCAGGCTCGTCGTCAACATATTCATCAAGAATGGGCGCAGACTCACTCCTAGAGTTGCACAACCAATCCATGATTGGATTGCCTTCATCATACATAGCAACATCCATCATGATGCTACAGGATCGGACTCCCTTTCTTTAGAGCCTTGCATTTCTTGAAGGCTTTGCATGTCAGTTTTGAAATATTGGATGCGCAACTTCAAATTGTAGTGGACATAAACCAACTTATGGAGCTTATCGTAACCCAACCGATTTCTCAAATTGGTATAAACCATAGCAAATGTGCTCTAGTTTCGCTCACACCCACTGAGGACATGCATTGTGAAACAATACGCCGTGCAAGCTTTTGTAGTTCTTTGTGCTCTCCTCCATATGAATCCCACCAATTAGCTACAATAAATGACAAAACATTTATCACAACAAGAGAAGTAATAAAAAAACTTGCAATGACACTATTAAAAAGCTGCAATCAAAATAAAACCTGCACTCATACGGCCACTAAGTGCTGATCGTCGAGCCTCCTCTCCTCCAAATAACCCTCTCTTTGCACTGAAGAAAGCAAATTGATCAATTGCAATAGATGCCTTCGAAGATGAGCTTGCAATCTTCTTGAGGGCTAGTGTTACAGCGTATTTGGAAGATGATTTTTTCACAAGCTTCAACCTATATAGTGCTTCGGGATCAAGTGCAGTAGCTAGAAAAAGAAACAACTTCAGTAATATTCAAAACAAGTTCAGCACTCAACTAGGAAAGGGTACAAGTTGAATAATATTGTAGCTTTGACCAATATAATGCATGAATAAATTTTATTTTAGACGTTACCTGCAGCCATGAGCGTTTCATTGAGAAGATATCGAAGTCTCGTGTTGATTACTTCCAATATCCTATCACGGAGATCTTCCTTATTGCTTAATGTAGCACGTATGTCATCTACGACTTTCAACATCTTTGGAAGGAATCCAGATATAGATGCACTTTTCTGCTGATCAGCAAAGCGAAGTACAGAGTATATTGGTGTGATAGCTTTCAACACTAATTCCATGTCACTCCACCATCTTCTATTTGTCAAACAATCATATGTGAATTCATGGTCCTCTTCATCCCTCCATGCACGGTTGGTCCACTTATCAGACACCATCCATGCTTTAAACTTATCTTGCCTGTCCCAAAAACTTTCAAGGAAGATGAAAACTGTGCCAAACCTGGTGGCATTCCACCGAACCAACTCTCCACCAATCTGCTCCCTCATCATAGCATGCAGCCTGAAAACAAAAAACCAAAGTAAACACACAAGTACAATTGTATTCAACACCAGTTTCTCAAGTATACAAGTATTTACCTGTTATGATTATAAAAGAATCTACAAATTGGCTTTGCACAGTCCACGACTTCCGTGACCTCTGGAAAATGTCCTATGTCCTTCAACATCAAATTGATAGTATGAGATGCACATAGCTGCCAAGTAATATGTGGATACTGAACAATGAGTTGCCGACATACTTTCTTGTAGTTGGAGCCATTATCTGTGACAATCTGAACGACAACCTTAGCCCCAATCTCCTCAACAACCACCTCTCTAAGGCAATCATAAATAAAATCTGCATTATGGATAGAACCAATTGCATTTATAGACTTGTGGAAGAACATGTGTCCATTGCAAAAATCATAAAATTAATAATGCACATCATAGTAGGACCTGTACAATCATGCAAAAAACCAAAAGTGCATAAATACAATTGCATTCAATCTTATTTCCTCAATTATACAAGTATATACCTGTCCATGAATCACACATGATGGTAACTCCATAGTCATCCCATTCATCCTTGAATTCAGCCATGTGAGCCTCCATGTCTTCATAGTTCATATCCAGAAATGGGCCATCTATTTCTCTTCCATTAGGAATGTGCACTCCTTCTCCAAGTTGTTAGGCTAATTTAATAGCTGATTGAAAGTATGGACAGTCTGCTTTCCGTCCCGGAATATCATTGGCATGAAACCACTTGGCCAAAGCTTTCCCAAGCTTCTCTTTGCCATCCCCCATGAGCATAATGTCCACTCGAGGCTGTGCTTGTGCCCTGCTGTGTGCCAAATCTATGTCAAAGGGAGCTTGTGAAACACTTTGACTTCGATAGAACCTGTACAATCATGCACAAAAAACAAAAGTAAATACACTAGTACTATTGCATTCAACATCAATTTCTCAATAATACAAGCCTTTACCTGTCAAGTGTACTTTGTTGATTAGCTGAACAACTAGCAGACCTACTTCCAGTAGTCTTACCAAAAGGCAAAGTGTTGGCATGTTCCCTCAATGACTCTCTCACCGCCATCTCAATCTGCCCAGCTTCATCAGGAGGAATTCTTGTCCTGCCAAAAGTCCCAAAATCTCTGTTTGCTTGCATAACCTCCTTTTCAACATAGAGACGAAGGTCCTTGTTTCGTTTCCTCCTTACTCTCCGGATTGCCACTTCATCCGTCATTAATGCCTTAACATTAAGTGGCACATTTTTGCAGGCCGCCACATTACCAGACAATCCACCCAAATGCTCCTTGAGACGGCTCACACCTCCACCCTTAATGCGAGCAGGGCAATAATTGTAGCTAAAGCCATTCCCAAGAGGCTCACCATGGCTCCAAGGGTTCTCAATGGTTCCTGTTAATTTCACCCGTCTCCCTACAGTACCATACAAGAATAGAAACATTTGTGTAAGAGATAATATAGCCGCTAACAAATATGATGATATGCACATGGAAGAGAACCAATGTGAAACAAAAAATGGAACATAGTTACCAAACAAATGTGAATGGTTATATCTTTCTACCTTTGTCGTCCTTATATCCATCAAATGATCAATGGGCCAAAACATGTTTAAGTGCTTGTTGTTCGTGAATACAATCAATACATTACAAGTGCTAATAACAAGTTACTATCTCCTTGAGTGACCACCTCAACAGCGTCGTCTGTTGCCGTGCTCCTACCAGCAGCGCCACTGGTGGATGATGCGCCGATGGCACCCTTGCCTCGATCCATCCCTCCCTCACCTTCTATGGCCATCGCAGCACACTAGAGACTCCTCCGACGGCCGAGTGTAGTAGAGCAGCGCACAGCAGAGGGTAGAGGCACTGAGCAGCGAGCAGAGAGCACGGTGCGCTGCCTTGGCACTAAGCAGTGAGCAGAGAGCGCTGAGCAGTGAGCGGAGAGTGCTGAGCAGTGAGCAGAGAGCGCTGAATCGCTGATCCGCGTCCCGCTCTTGGCCTCTTGCTCGTAGCAGCGCAGCGGCGCAGCGCAGCACAACGAGCGTCTTGCCGTCTTGGCCTCTTGCTTGCAGCGGCACAGCGCAGCCCCGAGCCCCCGCCCCGCTCCGCTCGCAGCGCAGCGTCCCCCAGCCAAGCTCGCCGTCCTGCTCGCAGCGCCGCCTGCTCACCGTCCCGCTCGTAGTCGCCGCCCCGCGTCGCTCGCTGTCCCGCTCGCAGCGGCGCTAGCTCGGCGCCGACTCGCCCAGCCGCGCACGCTCACGCTCGCGTCGCAAGCACGCAGGCCACAACCAGACACCAGAGTCCAGAGCTCTACCTCCGCTCGGGCGTCGGGCGCTCGACCACGCACGACGCGCGCAGCAGACGCCGCCCGCAGGCCCGCGCGGCGGCGCCCTCCGTTGGCCACCTGAAAGTGCCTAGAGGGGGGGGGGGGTGAATAGGCTTTTCTGAAAATTAAAACTAAAAACAGCGGATTAAAACTGCCGGATATTCCGGTGAAGTCCGGATACTCCGGTATGGTCCGGAGTATCCGGTCTAGTCCGGAGTCTCCGGCCTAACAGGGATTTTCAGAATAAATGTGAACTAAAGATAACAGCTAGAGTCTAAGAATTACACTAGGTCTACTAGATATCACAAAGCTAGAATAACACTTAATACTAGCAAGATTGTCACTAAAGCAATTTAAATGACAAGTTATCAAATTCACACGATAAAGTAAATTGCGCAAATAAGAACACGAGAGTTTATCCCGGAGTTCGGCCACCTCACAAAGAAGTGCCTACGTCTCCGTTGAGGAGCTCACAAAGAGCCGGGTCTTTTCCAACCCTATCCTCTTCTAGCGACCACCAAGATCAAGCTAGAAATTCTTACTCAATATGAAGATGTTTACAAACTTCCCGAGGCACACCACAAGTTTTGGGTGCTCTTCGGGCGACTCCTTTCCTTCTAGAAGCCCAAAGCTTCAAGAAAGATGATTGCAGTAGATGCTCGATGAAGAACTCAATGCTCAAGTGGCTTGAACCCTCTCCAAACACACACTCTCAAATTCTTGCAAACTTTGCTCTAGAGGTGATCAGAGGGGCTTTGAATGCTCTTAAAGTGCTCAAGAGGTCTCAAGTTTACCAGCCACAGCAAGCTCTAAATGCTATGGAGAGAGGGGGCATTTATAGCACTCTCTCATAGACTAGCCGTTACTATTTTTGTCAGAGCTTACCGGAGTATCCGGTGTACACCGGAGTCTCTGGTCCTAAATCCAAAAACGGCGTCAGAACGGTCACCGAACGTGTCAGAACTAGCCGTTACAGTTCTGTTTAATTACCGGAGTCTCCGGTGAACACCGGAGTCTCCGGTCCTGATAGACTTTCCAAAAAGACTAAGTCCGGAGACTAGCCGGACCCTCCGACATCTCCAGGTACCGGAGTATCCGGTGAACACCGGAGACTCTGGTCTTTCTTTTCTTTTATCAAAAAGATTAAATGCTAATCGAAAGTCTCTGCCGGAGTCTACCTCGGAGAATCCAGCTGAACACTGAATATTTTACCTGAGTATCCGGTGTACATCGGAGACTCCGGTCTTTTTTCCAAAAAGAATAAACCGTAACCGAGACTCTCTGCCGGAGGCTACCTCGGAGACTCCGGCCGAACACTGAGTACCGGAGTATCCGGTGAACACCGGAGACTCCGGACTCAGTGAAGATTTTCAGAAAGAAATTTGTGTCCGTGAGTGAATGTGTCTCTCAACTGGGTGGTTTTAAAGGATCTCTTAAGCATTGAGACACTAACCAAGCAATCAAATCCATCCTTCTAAAAAATATGTCTATCCTAGACTCAATTTTCAAAAGTAAAAGGAATGTAAACCCGATCTAGTACCCTTCGTTGATTCTTCATTTATTTCGGCGTGTGTCAAATATCATTTATCTTCACAACTAATGCTTAAACCTGTTCAACACTCGAAAAGCATGTTAGTTCTTTAATCGTTTTATCATCAATAAACCAAAACCCACTTAGAGGGACTAGATGCACTTTCACCACCCTTTAATCGAGCTGCGAGCCCGCGATTGGAGGGGGATGAGGGCCGGCGGCCAGGCAACCAGAGGCCAGAGCAGCGGCATCGGCGGCCGGTCTAACAGAGGGTCATGCGGATGGGGAATTGGGGATTGAGAGAGCTAGGGTTGTTGGAGACTTGGAGTGGAGGCGGGGTGTGAGACTGTGGGCCGGGCTGAAACTGAAAGGCAGATGCGCGGTAGTGAGCCGGTGGCAATTCAAAAAATTCCGAAATTTTTGGCCAACATCCAAATTAATCGGCCCTACCGGTAAACGGAAAAATCGGATTTATCGGCATCTCTATCTGCGATAATTTTTTCCCTGCGCCCAGCTCACCCACGCAACGAACAACGCCTCAAACACGTCGCTGCCGGAGCCGTACACCGTGTCCCAGTAGTTGGGTCCAAGGTGAAGGTCGAACTCCAGCGACGAGCTGTCGTTCCTGCCGTCCTAGTTGCCGTACACGGCCAGCAGCCTCACCAGGTACTTTGCGCCGACCTCCGTGGGCAGCGCATAACAGTTCCGCGCGCCAGACGGGAAGCTCCTGACCGTCAGGAACCTGCGCATCCACTGGCTATCGTACTCGGCAGCCACCTTGAGGTTCACGCCAGCGTCGACGTAGGGGCCGTCGGAGACGTAGACGATGCCGGTGGACGTATCCGTGTAGCCGCTGGTGTTGGCGTCCAGGCCGCAGTCGATGCTCAAGAACCCTGCAATACGTGACCAGTTCCGGAGATTATCAGTATATCCACAATTTCGCGTGTATGCACATGATTCTCGATGCATCAAAGTGAGGGACCTTGCTGACCGACAACATGAACAGCTGGGGCTAATAGCAAAAAGAATAAAGCCAAGAATGCCATTGAGACACGACGACCAGCACCTGAGCAACTAGTTGCAGGCCAGGTCACATGTTATGGAGATGGCTCATAATCATATATAGAGAGATGCGCGAGGGAGGATTTCATATCGACACTCCTTTGAGAGAAAATGTACCTTTTGCCCCTGATGGGAACTCTATTATACATTTTAACCAAATGTGCCTGGCTCCTTTTTCAGCAGCTGCCCTTAATCTGTCATGGGTGATAAGCTAGTTTCATTTCCACCCGCCAGTGTTTGGGTAAGAGGAGAGAAAAATGACAATTTTACCCCTCTCGATCTAACTCCCCTCTTACCTAGCTCCCGCGCATACCACTGTCGACAATCAACATCTTTTTTTTATAATGAAAGATTTATTAACTCTTATCATTATAACAAGATCACTGCTTCCGGCCTTTACATGACTAAGATGCTCATAACCGAAAAGACAAAAAAAAGGAAACCATCGAGCACAAAAAGACAATCTCAAATGCAAGAGTAGACTTGAAACAAGTGACATTATGGAGGTGGATGCATGATCCGAAGCCAAGAACTCCATCTATGTCCGATTAAGATAGCTCTGACCGTTTGCTCCAGTCACGTACATGTTGTTGCTATTGTCTCTTGAGAGCCTGACTGCTGAAGCACAAGTACAAAGCTAGTATGTGTAACCTGCAAAGAAGGTGATTTTTTAAAAAGATAATATCATTTCTGCATAGCTATATTACCCAACAAAGCGTTGCTGCTCCAACCAGTATATGAGCTTTTAATCTTTTACTAATGCCTCTAAGCCAATTTCCCATCATATGAGATGTGTTGTGGGGCGGATAAATATTTGTAGCTACCTGGATGATGAACCATGCGAAACAGGTAAATTGACAATGAAAAAAGAGATGTTTAATTGTCTCATTTTTGTAACAAAAGCAACACTTCTGACTATCTTTCCATCTTCTTTTAACTAGATTATCCTTGATTAGGAGAACTCCTTGACAAATGTACCAGATGAATATATATTTTGATCTTTTGTGGGTAATTTCAACTCCATATATGTTTATTTATATTTGGTCTATCGATACGTTTTAATGCCTTGTATAGGGAGTTTACCGAGAACTGACTGTTTTTGGTCAAATTCTAGTTGAATTCATCCCGTTCTTGTGTGATGGTAATAGCATCATGTTTTGTTAATAGGTCAATCCATGTAAACAACCTTGCACTGTTAGATTCCGACGGAACGTAATGGTCTCATGAGGTGAGTGTATCACTTGGGCTACTAATTTTCTCTATGTCATACTGTATTGTATAGACTTGGGTATTGATTCCTCAGAGGTGAGTTCTCTCACCACATGTCTTCCTATAATCTAATTTGTGAGCCATCTTTTATATTGAAGTAAGACCTATAAATAGAATTGCGTCATCCGCATATTAAAGGATGGATAGTCCATCCTCAATCATATGTGGAACCACCACTCTAATCTGGCTAGTTCTTTTTGCTCTCTCTATGCACACTCGCCCAGCCGTGCGCGCCTGCGCCGCAAGCACGCAGGCCGCAACCAGACACTAGAGTCCAGAGCTTCGCCTCCGCTCGGGCGTCGGGCGCTCAGCCACTCACGTCGCGTGCAGCAGACGCCGCCCGCAAGCCCGCGCGGCGGTGCCCTCCGTTGGCCGCCCTTCAATCGAGCCGCGAGCCTGTGACGGGAGGGGGATGAGGGCCGGCGGCCAGGCAACCAGAGGCCAGAGCGGTAGCGCCGGCGGCCGGTCTAACAGAGGGTCATGCGGATGACGAATTGGGGATTGAGAGAGCTAGGGTTGTTGGAGACTTGGAGTGGAGGTGCAGTGTGGGACTGTGGGCCAGGCTGAAACTGAAAGGTAGAGGCGTGGTGATGAGCCGGTGGCAATTCGAAAAATTCCGAAATTTTTGATCGGCATCCAAAATAATCGGGCCTCACCGGTAAACGAAAAAAATCAGGTTTATCGACATCTCTATCGGCGATAATTTTTTTCCTGGTCATGTGCGACCTGTCAGCATGATCAAGTGGTGCTGTGCGCGTGGAGCCATGGCCAGATGACTCGGAGGCATCTGGTCTGCTGAGGCAGACGCCTAGAAACCGACCGTGTAAAGCCACTAACTCGGTCAGTCAGTCAACTCCATCGCATAATTCTAGGCAATGAAAAATAGTTATGTGCAATAGTGTGACGCACGTGTTTGGGCTGTAGTATTTGCTCATGGGTACATACGCGGACTTGACTTTGTACCCAACAGGCAGATAAACACGGACATGAAAAGTGTTACCCATGCCCGTTTTGCTATGTACCCATTCCAAATAGCTAACATATTAATCTAATTCACTAGCTATATAAACAGAAGGCAACAATTCTTAGGGATGTGTGAATTATGTGGGATACTATCGTATATGTGAATTACTTGAAAAGGTGTTTGTTAATTATCTAAAACACAACCTTTTTTACAATCATGAGATTCTGCGCCAAGACGATCCTTTATCATCATATTTGTTCCTGTTTATGATGGATAGTCTGTCCCAGATGCTATCCCATCAAGAAGAGATAAAAACATTGAAGGATTGATGCGTATGCGTATGTGTCCTAGGATGAGCCACTTTGGCATCTCACCTGTGTTTATGGTGAACCAAGAACTGAGAATCGCTATCTTATATGGTCACTGTTAAGAGATCTTAAATAAAACTCAAATTTACCTTGGTTGGTGTTGGGTGTTTTTAATGAAGCTTTATGGCAGTTTGAACATATTTCGCATACGCTAAGGCTGGAGGGGCATATACAAGCGTTCAGGGATGTGTTGCATGTGTGTGCTTTGAAGGATTTGGGGTTTGAGGAACTATCATAGACGTATGATAATAACAGAGAAGGAAGAAGGAATGTGAAGGTGCTCTTAGACAGAGTTGTGGCCGAAGATTCTTGGAGGGATCTGTTCAGTGCAGGTGTGGTACATCTTTTCTTCCCTTATTCTGATCACTGTCCTATATTAGTGTGGTTGCAGAAGGAAAGACAAGCTTAGAATCGAAGTAAGTGTCAGCATTATGAAATAATGCGGGAGAGAGAAGCTGAGTTACCAGAAATTATTGTGAATGCATGGCGAGAGTCAGGGGACAAACTAGGCCTGAGAAAAATAAATAGCGCAATGGCTGATCATGAGAACATTGCAGGCATGGGGAAAAAGGGAAATTTGGCAATGTTGTGAGGAACATAGAATAACTGAGAAAGGAATTGGGTGAGCTCAGGGATGAACAAGCGGATAGAAGAGAAATTAGAAAGGTGCAAGACAGGATAAATGAGTTGCTATATAGAGAAGAGATACTTTGACTGCAAAGGTCCAGAATTAATTGGCTAAAGGAAGGGGATAGAAATACAAGATTGTTCCATAATACGACTATCTGGAGAGCCAAGAAGAACACAATTTCTAAATTAAAAGGTGGCAATGGGAACTTCCAAATAGCTCATCTATGATGGAAGAGATGGCTACTTCATACTTTAAGGAGCTTTACTCTAAAGATTCCTCGATTAAAATGCTATTGCCCAATTAATTGATATGCAGATAACAGATGACATGAATGCATCGCTATGCAAGGAGGTGTCTAAAGAGGAGATATCGAATGCGGTGTTTGAAATAGGACCAACCAAGGCCCCGAGGTTGGATGGTTTTCTAGCACGGTTTTATCAAAGGAATTGGCAAATTGCGAAACATGATATAATAGACTTTGTTTGATGCTTCTTTGAGACAGGGGTAATGCTGGAGGGTGTTAATAACACTTCTATTGTTTTAATTCCAAAAGTTAATAACTCGGTTGTTTTGAAAGATTTTTGCCCAATAAGTCTCCATAATGTTGTTTACAAATTGTCTCCAATTGTTTGGTTAATAGATTGAGGTCTATACTTGATGAGATCATCTTGCCAAATCAAGGAGCATTTGTGTAGGGATGCATGATCACTGATAATGCCTTGGTTGCCTTTGAATGCATATAATATCCAGCATACAAAGAAACCGAAGAGATCTTATTGCGCGTACAAGTTGGACTTGTCGAAGGCATATGATCGAGTGGACTAATCTTTTCTGGAGAAGCAATGCTGAAAATAGGCTTCGCTCACCGATGGGTCAAGTGGATTATGACATGTGTGACCTTGGTGAGATACTCTGTAAAATTCAATGGAGCTCTATTGGATGCATTTGTTCCGACACGTGGCCTCTGACAAGGTGATCTGTTATCCATGTTTCTTTTCCTTTTTGTGGCTCATGGTTTGTCGTCTTTGATTAAGGTTGTAGTGGAGAGTGGCAATTTATCCCATGTTCGCGTCTACCGCCACGCACCGGGAGTGTCCCATCTCTTATTCGCTGATGACACGTTGATGTTCTTCAAGGCAACCAACTATTAGGCGTCAAATGTAAAGATAATATTGGAGACCTATGCAAAGGGGGCAGGGCAATTGATTAACCTGGCTAAATGCTCTATCTTATTTGGGGAGTCTTGCTCAGACGTTGATCAGAGTGCAGTCAAGTCAATTTTAGAGATTGAACAAGGAATGTTCAAGGTAAAATATTTGGGATTGCCAACGCTCGAGGGACACATGAAGAAAGGGAAATTTCAGAGCCTCCAAGCACAGCTTAGCAAAAGGGTCTTGCAGTGGGATGCTAATCACTTATCCAGTGGGCGTAAGGAAATTATGGTTAAGGATGTGGCACAAGCAATTATGGTATACGTCATGGGGGTGTTCAAACTCCCTGAATCGGTGCTAAAAGATCTTACAAAGCTGACCCAAAATTTCCGGTGGGGGCATGGAGGCTTATTCAAGCCAGGTAACCTCTGTGCAAAGGTGCTAAAGGAACATTACTACCCAAATGGCTACCTGGGAGATACTGTTTTTGCGGGGTATGCCTCATCATTTTGAGGCGCCATTGAATATGGCTTGGAGCTTCTAAAGCAGGGCATGATATGGCGGGTAGGAAACGGAATGCATATTAGAATATGGAGGGATCCCTGGATTCCAAGGGATAATTCACGGAGGGTCATAAGCACTCAAGGAAGTTGCAGTATTAAACATGTTTTAGATCTCCTGGATGAAAATGGTGCATGGGAAATACAAAAACTCAATCAAGTTTTTTTGTTGGTTGATGTAAATGACATTGTAAAAATCAAGAATGCAACATGGAATGTCAATGATTTTTTGGTCTCTCACCTCGAGAAGAATGGCTTATTCACTGTTAAAAATACATATAGGTTGGTCGTGGACATTCAGCTTCAGGAAGCGGGTGGTGTGGCAGCACTGTACACCCAAATGGGTGTAATCCGGTTTTGGATTGTATTTGGAAGTGCCTTGTTCCAAAAAAGTACGCATTTTTGCCTGGAGAGCGGTCACAAATAGTTTGGCAACTTGAGATAACAAATGACACCATCGCCTAGAATTGGATGATGTATGTTGTGTCTGTGAAACTGAAAAAAAAAAAGATGTATAACATGCCCTCTATCGTTGTCCAAATGCCAAAGCTTTGTGGAATGCTATGCAATAAGTATGGTGCTTGCCATTGGCCGAAAAACTTCAAATTGAAGATACACAGTGGTTGTTACATCTCTTGGATAATATTTCATATACATATCGTATGTTGTTGCTTATGCTGTTGTGGCGGGTTTGGCATGTGCGGAATGAGGTGGTGCACCTGAAAGGACAATGATATCGCCTAAAGGGGGTGAATAGGCATTTTTACAAAAAAAAAATCGTCCCCTTTTACCGTTGGTCTAAACTTGCAATGAAAAATAAACTAATGAATTTTTCACAAGTGAAAATCTTAAATATGCTAGACTCAACTAGTGCACAATCACCTTAAAAAGATGTGAAAATTACAATCCTAGAGTGACAAAGATTATTCAATTCTAGCAAGATATATGCAAGAAAACTCTAATTGAAAAACCCTGAAAACATTGTTCACTGAATAATCTGGGTTGACCCGAATACTTTGGGTTCAGATCTGATTGTACAGAATTTGGAGTTTACGGGTTGACTCGGATACTCCGAGTTTAGCATAGAAGGAACATGAAACTGAAATTAAAAATATGTCCAAAGAGTTCTAGCTCAAACCAAATAAAATCGTGTGTTCCAAGTAATGATTCCAAGCAGATCTATGGAGTACTTACAATCAATTTTACAAGAACAAGTAGATTGAGCAATATACATAAATATTGAGCAAGAATACCAGAACAAGGAAACAAGGAAGGAGACATAAGATTTGTTTCCTGAAGTTCGGACACCTCCTCTAGAGGTTCCTACATCTCCGTTGAGGGGCTCAATCACACTTGAACTGGGTCTCCCTCAACTATTTTTCTCTCCAAGCTCGGCCACACTTAAGCTTGGCTTTTCACTCTTGATTTCTTCCCTTCTAGAGGCGAAATCGAAGCCTACACAGATGTAACACCCTGAGTTTTAGTATTTTAGAAAATTACAAAATTTGCTCTAAATTAAAACTTTTTTCTAATTATTAAACGAGTATAAAATCGAGGAAATATATATTTGAATGTATATATACTCATATGCATATATTTAAATATATTATTTTGGCTAAGTATTCCAAAGAGCACTAAAGTAATTTCTAATTTAATCGATGCATTAAATTAGTCATATGCATTGTTGGTTTAGTTGTTCTTATGGTTCCTTGTGTGGCGATTTAAATTTGAACATCTCTCAAATTGAAATTCGTTTCAATTCCATGGTAATTTCCTAATCCAAATCAATCTATGAAAATCGATCTTTCAATCCAACAAAACTCTATAATTCAATTACCCAATTGCATTCATCCACACATGCATACACAATCAAAATGCAAACATAGCTACAGCGTCGCACCGTCCTCTGCTCCACTGAGCACCTCGTAGCAGCAGCAGCAACATAGTTGGCCTGTAGCTCCTCTGCACCGCCGCCATGCGTACCATCGTGTGCACTGTCCCGACCACCCTAGTGGTGCTCTGCACCGCCGGCCTTCCTTTGCTCGACGCGCCGACCCAACCGTGCCGTCGCCATTCGTCCATGGTGAGCTCCTTGCTCTGCTCACCCTCTCTCCCTGCTCAGCTCAGCCGGTCACACCGTCGTTTCATACCGCTGCTAGGCCCATGCAGCTGCCGCCACACCATCGCTCGCACACGCCCAGCCCACACAGCAGCTCTGCCGTGCGTCCTCCGCGCCGCAACCCCTCTGCGCCGTCGCGCTGCGCTTCCCGCTCGCATGCCATGTCCACGTACGCAGCCGCAAGCGCCGCGCAACCCGGCTGCCCAGTCTGCCGGCTGCTACCCCGCAGTGCCTACCTCTGGCGTGCTTTGTCGCACTGCCCACTCACGCGCTCAGCCGCATGCGCCTCCGCGCCGCAGCTTGGCCCGCGCCGCGTCGAGCCGTCATGCGCGTTGTGCTGGGTCTCCTCTCTCCAGCCCCGCCGCCCGAAGATACCTTCACTCCCTCGGCCAGCCGGCTCGCGCTGTCCCCTTGCGCCGCTGCTCTGCCGCACCCCCCAGCGCGTGTCGTTCGTGCCGCCCGTGCGCCATCCATGTGCACCGTTCGTGCCTCCCGTGCGCCGTCCTGCGCCTCCCGTGTGCGCCAAGCTGCCCGGGTGCGCCGTCACTGGCTTGCGCTGCTGGTTCTGCGCCGCTGGCTCATGCCGCCTAAGCCCGAGCCTACTGCCAAGCTCTTATCCCCGGCCAGCCATCCCGTTGCCCCAGCCAGACTCCCTTTCGCTGTGCGAGCTGTCCCACCTCGGCTCACCCCTCTCCGGCTCCCTCCTCTCCCTCTCTCTCTGGCTCCCTCCAGCGCCACCGTCCCCAGGCGCCTCCCTCTCCCTCAATCTCTCTCCCCTTCCCTGAGCTCCACACGCATGGGCCTACCGGCCTTATCCCTTCGGCCTCCCACCGACTGGTGGACCCCACTGGATCGGCTCGTTCCATAGCCTTGGTCCACCATGGACCACCCTCTGTGCCCAAATCCCAGTCCACAGACCCGTATACCGAGTCCACCAAGTCTGGTGCACCATGGACCCTCTCACAAACTCCCCCGGTTCACAAAACCCGTAGACCAAGTCCATGAAATAGTACCCCTTTTCTATTTTTAGGACTTCTTTTCCGACAAAACTTCCAGTAGCCATATATCCTCCGTTTCAACTCCGATTTCAGCGATTCTTTCGTCGATATTGCTCTAAAATCATAATCTATCTCCCGAACAAATCTTGTAATTTTTGGAGTTCATTTAATTTTCTCATCTGGTATTTTATTTGTGTCGTGCTATTTAACCTGGAATTAGATATTGCCTTTAGTAAATAAAGTTGATGTTAGATAATTCATATTTATGCTTAGGTTATAATGATAGATTAGTTGCTTATGTTAATCTAGCTTAAGAGTAGATTTAATCATCATGTTAATTAAAGAATAGTTTCTAGAATAACTAAAGGTTAATATTTTAATCTAATGTTTATAATAGATTGATATTTTATACTTTAATCCATAAGTTTTCATCTTAGCATAATTAATGTAATAAGATTAACAAGTGTAGCTGCTTATGTGATAAATACCTGTCATGAGAATACAATAGTTGTAATTAAGGTTGGAAAATAATTAATTAATTATCCCTTTAATAATTAATTAATTAGATTAACATAGTAAATTATCCTAGTTAATTAATTTCATGCATGCTTTTATGATATCAATAAATATAACTTAATTAGTGTGACAATTAAACAACACTAGGTAATTAAGTTGGTTACTAGATAAACTTAGTTTAGTGCTATAGATTAGAATATTAATCCGACACTTAAGTAAATATAATCACATAGAGTTATACTTATGTATACATGCTCACATACATATAGACGTAAGTAACTCATACGTTTATGTCGATACACGTGCACTCACCTAAACGTAGGAATCTTAATTGTCACCTTCCGACAGTTAAGCTAATAAATGCTCATCTAGTTAATCGTGATTTGTTTAGACCTTCTCTTAGGTTAATAAAATAACTAGGTTAACAGCTTAACCTAGCTTCACTAGATGATCCATTATTCTCTATGTATTAACTTTGTATTGCTTAGAGTTGCCGATCGTCTTTTCGCTAGGTTAGCTTTCGTCGTTTTCTTCATCATTCTTCTTCCGCTTTGGTGTTTTATTTGGTTTTGTTCTGGTGTTCATTTGCTTAGTCGTTGTGCGCTTTTTGTCGTTAATCTGCGTAGGCTCGAAGTCAAGGTTCTAAGCAAGAACGCGAAGAAGGAACTGAAGGCAAGGTCCAACGATGAAGAAGAACCTAGGAAACTTGAACAACAAGACCAATCGTGAATTGACCCTTCAGGAAGGCAAGTCCTATCTCCTTGATCATATTGAGCCTATATTTTCAAATAATATACATGATCAACTAAAATCGGACCTATTATCGCATGTGCTATGTATTACGCTTTCACAAAACTACTTGTAATAGTTAATCCTATCAAACACATGTCATGTCTTGAATATTATCATCCAGAATACATATCACCCTAGGATTACCTGTCGTTATCTATATTAACGTCGGACGACGCCATGATATCTAGCATGCTTAGGATGGAATACGTCTCCTCAGAGACAAGATTTACTGTTATCAATAATAACTCATATACCATGAATTCTTGATGGTTATGAATTCCGTGATGGTTGGGAAATCCTTGATGTTGTGTGGGATACGGTGGGAGATGTGTAAAAATGGGTGAAGATTGTTTGGCGGGGGCATGTGGAGTAGTACTCTGTACGAGGATGCTCCTGGGGGCTTGAGTCACATTTGTGGTGTTCATTGCCAGAAGATGCCTGCCCTGGCCGTTTAAGGACTGAATCAATTGCTTTGACATGCTTAGCCACCCCCGTGCAACCATGTGTTCTAAATGGGTAGGACTTGACTTTCTTTTCACCGAATTGAGTTGGGCATAATACTAGGAGGCTGAGAGCAGTGAGAGGCCAAGTGCCCATCTGTCCCTCTGTTTGAAGGTTGCTAGAACTGGCTTAAGCTTAAAAAGGTGACTGGCCTTCAGTACATGGCCTCTGGGGCTTGAGGTATCTTGTAGAAAAGCCTGGCAGGAAAGGTGTTTAGAGGGTCTCGCTATGATTCGCTCCTCCGCTTGCAACGGTTGGAGACCATGGGTAAAGTTGTCCAACCTCTATAGAGTGTAAATCTATTCGAATAGTCGTGTCCACGTTCATGGACATGCGAAGCATGACCCCATATGACTAGACTCAGGCTGCGTGTGTCTTGATGAGTGAGTGTGTGGACTAGATGTCCGTGTAGTGAGGTTCCTGGCTCAATTCACCAGAAGCTATGTGGTACTAGAGATACACCAGATGTGATAATAGGGACTGCGGAGTGAGGTGTAGCCCCTCCTAAGACCGAAAAACCCCAGATATAACTTGTTACCCTGTTTCTGGTTTTAAAAATGTTTCGACAGCTTTGTTACCAGGATACCTTCTCATACGTCGGGGACTTGAGGTGATACTCAGTACCAACAGAAGATGCCTGCAATTGTTACTTTTAAAACTGTTTTCAAAAACTTTGTTACATATATTTAAAAAGGATAATTATGGAGAATATAACTGGATACTTGCATAAAACCTGCTTTACACTCAAAACTATGTCGTAAAGCCTTATCCTTGAAATATCCATTATGCATCTATTAACCCCTTGAAGTAGTATAGGACTTGTTGAGTACCTTTCGTACTCAGACTTGTTGCTTTCAGATTGTTGAGTTGGAGATCAGCCTCAACCCAGATGAAGTCAAAGAAAAGAAGTCTAAGGTCGCATCCGCACCCGAGTTGCCTGTGGCATTGGGTTGCATCGTCATTTTGATCCAATGTGCTATTAGGCTCTTCTGCTTGGCTGGTCTGTTGTGGATTCTTATCCATCAGACCATCTTTTCGCTTTTTAGGTATTTATTTTACTTTGCTTTATTCGAAGTATGTATTTGATATCATTCTGTTGAATTCTGTGCGTATCAACACTTGATCCAGGAGGCATAGGGGAACTTGGGTTCGGGGTCCTGACAACAGACTTCCCACGGCACACCACAACCTTGGGTGCTTGTCAGTGATGCCTAGGAGCTCAAAGCTCCAAGTGTAACAAACGCTTCACGAACTTCTTGTTGATAAACTCGAGTGCTTAAGATGGGAGATACGCTCACTTGCACTCAAACTTGCAATCTCTCAACTCAACTCACTTTTCTTCTCAAATCACACACTAGATTGGAGTGGGAGGGAGTTCTTTTGGCTCTAGAAGGTTTTTTCTTTTGTGCCCAAGCAACAGCAATAAAGAATGATGATGAGAGGGTATATATATCCACCCCTAAAAAATTAGCCATTACATAACTTTTTTTACTAACCTGGAGTCTCTAGGTTGGTACTAGATCGTATAACCGAGAGCTCTGGCTAGAGTAAAGTCTAGAGACTCCGGCCACCCAGAGTATCCAGGTCAACTTAGAGTCTCTGGGTTGGTACTAGAACGCATAACTGAGAGCTCTAACTGGAGTAAAGTTCAGTGACTCCAGCCAGCCGAAGTCTCTGGGTTGGCACTAGAATGCATAACTGAGAGCTCTGATCGGAGTAAAGTCTAGAGACTCTGGCCACCCGGAGTATCAGGGTCAACCCAAAGTATCCAGATGAAACACTCAGACCCTAACAGACCACCTTGCTTGGAGCTAAACCCGGAGACTCTAGCCAACCCAGAGTATCTGGGTCAACCCAGAGTGTCTGAGTTTAGCGCAACTAATCCTCTAAAAACAACGATAACTTTTGATCCCGAAGTCTAATTTTTGACGATTTAGACTCTATGG
Source organism: Phragmites australis (assembly GCF_958298935.1). Lineage (NCBI taxonomy): Eukaryota > Viridiplantae > Streptophyta > Magnoliopsida > Poales > Poaceae > Phragmites > Phragmites australis. The sequence continues at coordinate 12,675,105 of NC_084940.1, forward strand.
AAATCTTATTCAGAGGGCTATATATCCCAACTGAATTCATGACCTCAAACACATTGGATCAAACTAGGAACACTTTGAAACCCAATTCAGATACTTCCACACTTTCTGCACCCATCTCCTTAAGCTAACTCTTACTTTGGGTTGATTAGAAAACTCTTGAGCACCGAGACACGACAATTAGCTATACGTTGCATCCCTCTTAATAGCGTGGCATACCTATACTCAAATTCAAATGTAAAACTCGTTTAAATCAATTTGAACCTTTGAATACCTTCAAGTACTGCTTTCTTTCAAACCTTGAGGGTTACCAAGTTCCATATAATTTTCACTCCATCTCTTCTTGATTCTTCATATGATTGATGTGAGTCACTCATACCTTCCCATGGCCTCACATGGTCCATTGGAGCAAAGCCTTCACTCGCTCTTCACCATCGTCTTAGTCCTTCGACGCCAAACCATTTGCTTGTCCTTCACCACCGGATGGTCCATCGCAGCCGAGTCTTGCTTACCCTTCACCGTCTTGCCATAGAAAACTATTTTGTATCCGATATCTTCAATAAATTCACTTTATCATATATGGAGTCTAATCTTGTTCTTCACTCTTGGCATATATGATTTCAATTTAATTTATGTCTTCTTATGGATCCTAACCCCAACTCACTCTCAAGCACAAAGCACATGAGTTAACAATGGCATACATTTAGTTACTTGACCTCCACAAGTAACTTAGCCTTCATTCTTCAAACTTCTTCTTCTTCTTATGAACATCACTAAGATCTCAATGACTTTGACGCAATTCTTTGAACTCATGGCATTTCTCAATGAATCCATAATTCATTTCTTATGCATCTCCTATGGAATAACCTAATAACAATTCCCAATATCATTGTTAGTCCATAGGTATTGTCATCACTTACCCGAGCATCACCTAGAGCTTATTGATCTTGATGAATATCTCCCCTCCATGCATCACCTATAGAATATCCCACTAACAATTCTCAACAACATAGTTAATCTATAGGTATTGTCATTAATTACCAAAATCACATATAAGGGCCAGATGCACTTTCAGCATTATAAATCGGTCCCACCAGTAGAGGCTTCTCAGCGCTTCTTGGAAAGTTATGTGCAATCCTTGTTAATTATCAAGTAGGATCTATATCGAGACGTGGCTAAGGGCAAGCAGGTTGTTGGCTACTCTTTGGAAGAGATGCGACATCAGCAACGAGACAAAACTTTGAGGTCTCCAGTGCTGAAACACTGGTCTCATCCCCCTCCTGGTTGGCATAAACTGAATATTGATGGGTCTTTTGCCACTCAGGATGGAGGGGTTGGCATGGTTCTATGGATAGCCAAGGTCGGGAGGTTGTCACCTCATGTAGGCCACTGATACGTTGCATATATGCCATGGAAGCAGAACTAATTGCCTGCAAGGAAGGAATTGAGTTGGCATGACAACACACAACAACACCGATAATTGTGGAGTCAAATAGCACTGCAGTGATCCCCACAAAAAAGAGAAAATATTGAAGGACTGAAGGTTTATCGGAGAGCTCAAGCAATTTATCACTTGATGTTCATGGATGATGCATTGCTTTTTCTCCAAAACCAAGGAGAAACAGACCACAACAGTATGACAACTCATTGACGAGTTTCAAAAGGGAACTGGCCAACTAGTGAGTGAGCCCAAGTGCTCTATAATGTTCTCTGGAATTGTTAATAATGCAGTAAAGGGGGGAATCAGATAGACCTTGAAGTAGAGAAGGAAGCATTTGAGCCTCGATATTTAGGGCTACCGACACCTAATGGTAGAATGAAACGAGAGGCGATCCAATCCTTAGAAGAGAGGTTTGCTAAAATATTCACTGATAGGAGTGAAAGATTCATTTCTTGTGTTGGAAAGGAGGTAAATATCAAAGCAGTGGCACATTCTCTCCAACTTATTTGTGGGAATTTTTAAGCTATTGACTGGTCTTTGCGATGAACTTACTTGCAAGATCAAGTGGTATTGGTGGGGAGCGGAGGATGGAGAATGTAAGACACATTGGGCTACTTGGTAACATATGTTGAGATGCAAATCAAGAGGTGATCTGGGCTTTAGGGATCTTAGAGTTTTTAACCAAGCATTGCTAGCAAGGCAAGCATGGCGATTAGTGCACTCCCTGGAAAGTTTGTGGCATGGGTGTTGAAAACTTGGTACTATTTGCGATTATCTAGAGAATTTGCGATGGTACGAGTACGCATATTTGGCATGATAATTGGATTCCTAGAGAAACATCTCTCTCAGTCATAGGAAAGAAGAGCAGAAGCAGACTATGTTGGGTGTCTAAGCTAATTGACACAAGAAATCAATGCTGGGACGTGGAGCGAGTCAATTTGGCATTTTTTTGCACCGAATGTGGAGGAGATAAAGATCTTAATACCATCCAAAGGCTGTAGTGATTGAGTAGCATGGCATTGTGAGAAATCAGGGATGTTCTCAGTCAGAAGTGCGTACTAGTTAGGTTTCCAATTGAAATATGGGAAAGGAACTGATGCTTCAAGCTCATCACCAAACGGTGATCGTGCTTTGTGAAAGGGATTATGTCAGTCTGCAGCTCCACCAAAGGTCAAGATTTTGCATGGAAGGTTGTGTTTAGGGGGTCTACCTACAAAGAAGAATAAGTTTCACTGGTCACTAGAGTCAACGGGTATATGTGATGTCTACGATATGGAGGAGACGGAGTACCATGCTCTGGTCACATGTTCTTTTGTGGGTTATCTGATGAGTGCCATGAGGAAGTATTAGGAATTATCATATGATAGTTGTTTCTAGTTCTCTGGCCGCGATTGGCTACTATTGTTGCTATATTGATGTGAATCAGATCAGAAAACTCAGTTGTTGTGGAGAACGTAGTTTATCAGGAATCAGATCACTCATGTAGGACCAAAGGACTCAGTGGAACACTCAATGCACTTCCTAAGGGGTTACTATCATACATTGTGAGAACTTCTACAACCAGGGTGATGCAGTATAGAAAAAGGAAGGCAGTTGCCATGCCAAGATGAAGCAACCAGGTGCGCTAGATGCATGTCATGCCTCGCTGAAATCTGCCGAGGCTTAGATGAATTAAAATCAATGTGGATGTAGCTTTCTTTAAGGAGACAAATTCAGCTGGTTTTGATGTCGTTTGCACGAAATGAGAAGGGAGAAGTTGTATTATCCTCTAAATGTGTCTACATCAATTTCTCATATGGTGAGGAGGCTCCTTGCCTGTCGCGAAGGACTACAATTGGCTCTTCAAAGGTTGTGTCCACCCCTCATTATTGAGTCAAACTGTCTCTCTATATGCAATGCACTGAAGTCCAAGGAAGAAATGAGAAGTCGATTGTTGATGCTTTTGAAGGAGGTCAAATGCTCCCTGATGAGCTCCATGAGGTTGAGATTATCCATTGTTCTAGAAATCAAAATGGGGTTGCTCACTTTCTTGCGCAATGTGTGTGTAAAGAGATGTCGTCTACCATATGGTTACGACATACTCTGTCCATTATCTCACAACTTGTGAGTGACGATTGTAACCTAATTTTGAGCTAATAAAATCTCTTCTCAATTCGCAAAAAAATATCTAAAATGCATGTCAATTATATGTGATGCAATTTAATTGGTGAAATCCATATATGCTTCATGTTATCTTACAGGCGAGCATATCGGTGTGCCCACGGGTGGTAGGTGTGGATGTCATTTCTTACCCGTGACAGACAATGGGTGGGATCTAGCTCATGGGCATTGGTTTGTATAGCCCCTACCTGCGAATTTTGTGCCCGTTTCCATCCCTAAGCGAGATATTATATTAGCCATTTGACATAAAGGCCCTTACAAAAAATAAGAAATTATGCATAGGTCCTTGAAATGACTAGGAGGACATAAAAGTAAATAAAAATTACAACAGAGTTCTCAAGGGAACGCTGACACTAATGACAATATGAATCCACACGCGCCGCAAAGCTCCCCACGTGAAGAGACGGGTAACGTCCAAGGCTCCAACACCAGCGCTCCAAACGAAGACATCGCCATCTATGAGCAGGACCAGGCGATGTGTACAGCTTGAAGCCTCTAAGCCACCACAACATAGATGGAGGGTGGGAGAAGAAGCACCTGTCGGGAAGGCCCATCAGGCGTCCCCAATAGTCCAACATCAGCTAGTTATAAGCGATCCATGTCGAATTATGTGATGAGGTGGGGGAGATAAGGGGTGAGGAAAGAGAAGAGCTATCGCTTCTTCTAGGGGGCATTTGGTTACTCGCATGCCTGAGCCTAACTCGTATATGCGAGCCAGGATCACCTCAGTCAGGCTGAGTGCATGCAGTAATAATTTGCTTGCTTGGTTGTATGTGCTCAGCTTGACTGAGAAGATATTATGTTTGTTTGCTTGCATGAGTATGTATTGTATGAAATTGAAATAAAAAAGCAAATGTTAACATGACGTTTATTTTGTATAAATACACTCTATAATACTTAATTTATTATATTAAGCCTTAATTTAATTTGAAATGTATTAATACGAGTTAATACAAACTAATTATATGCTAATACTATCATTAGCTAAGTGAGGCCTGCATCTCGCGAGTCTGGATCTAGAGAAATACAATTGAAATCTGTTTCCCGAGAGCTAGGCTCGCACAGTGATTTTGCATCCTGTGAGCTAGACTCTGGAGGTGGTATAGGCAATCAAACACCAAGATGCTACATTTTGTGAGCCTGGTTGAGGCATATGCACCTAAACAAACAGGAGTGTATATCGGTAGCGTGCGCATTGATGCTCGCGGGGTCCACCATGTGTGATTCCCCTGCTCACCTGTCTCTCTTTCTCCATATTTCTCTTCTAGATAACACAAACGCTCTTGTTCTCGAGCCCAGCGCTGGCACCATTGCCCCTCTTTTGGATCTGGACGATGGGAGGGGAGCGGTGGCGAGCAACGTGTAAAGCGGAGCGGGCGAAGAGGGATGAGATGAGGCCACCAGATTAGGAGGGTGCTGATGGGGGAAATGGAGTGGTCGGCTGCCAACGGGTGTGGAGAGGCGTGAGGGGAATGGGAGAGGCTGGCTGCCAACCACAACCCAGCCCTCCACAAGCTCGTCGTGCGGGGCCTAGACAGGAGACCACATATGACTCGCTCCGCGCCATCTTGGCAATGACCCATTGTCAGTGACCCACTATGGCTGTTCGAGACTCAGTGGCACCCATTGTTAGTGACCCATGTTAGGAAACCTGGAATTTCACAACCGAATGTGGGCCCATCTTGATCTCTTGAAAGATTTGATTTTATCTCTTAGGGGGTTTTGGCACTATATATATGGAGCAAAACCCCTCATTGTAAACATAGATGAATAAAGAATAGATAGCATTTTCACTACATTGTATATCCTTTTGCAATTGTTCTCTCGATGGATTGCTGGACTATACTGAGTAGCAGTAGTTTCTCAACACGTTATCAGCATGAAGCTCTACCGGAGACCAAGCTAGCGGAACGAATCTACACTGTATCGACATCGTCGTCAAGTGGGCTGGTCATGGCCTAGCCTATATGCCCTACGCGGCATGAATTTTGCCACAACATCAAAACTACAGTTTGTTGTTGCTACCATGAATAGGCTACTGTTTTCAATCTATTCTATATGTAGTAGATCAATTCTTTGTCATAGCTCCATGTAACAACACAAATTCTAAAAAAAACCCTAGAAAATAAAAACTTTTCAAAAAGAAATACAAGAATTTGCAAATTTGAATAAAACCCTAAGTGTGTATATGTGCTTTATACATGTATACACATATATGCAAATATGTGTGTTATGTGTATACATACATATATACATTGAGGGCTATTTTTCTATAAAAAGAATGTTTGTAGATATATATGTGTATATTTGATTGCTTGTTTGATTATATGTGCTAATAAAATATGTGGTATATACACTGTATTTATATGTATACATGTGTATATAGACAACAGGTATAGAAAAGAAATTAGAAAAAACTTTTTAAATGAAAAAGGCCGAAGCACATATCCCTCTCCTTTTTCCTCTTTGTCCGGCCCAGCCCAGTTCAACCCCCTAGCCCACCAGGTCATCCCCAACCTCCATCCTCAGCTCTCTCCTGCTCTCTCACGCCGCGGAGCTGCGCCGCCGGGGAAGACCGAGCCGACCACGGGCCAAGAAGGAAGTTCGATGCCCAAACGATGGAGGAGGTCATCTAGAAGCTTGCTAGCACGTGGTTAAGCAAGAATCCCAGCTGAGTACGCCTTATCGTCTTGGAATCAGATGGGATCGAAGTGATCCTGGGAATGGATTGGTTAGCAAAGTTCAAAGGAGTGATAGTGTGTGCTAGACGTCAAGATAACCTTGGAAAATGGAGAAGGCGTCAAGATAGAGTTCGTGGCAGAGACATCGTCAGCAGAGCAATGCAAGTTGAACCATCTTGAAGGATCGACAGTGGACCAGATACGGATAGTCTGTGAGTTTCTATATGTGTTCCCAGATGAATTACCAGGTATGCCACCAAACCGAGACATTGAGTTTGTAATTGATCTTGTGCCTGAATTGCGCCTATAGCTAAGAGACCCTATAGGATGCCCGCTAATGACCTAGCTGAACTAAGGAAGCAAATACAAGAGTTGTTAGAGAAGGGTTATGTTCGCCCTAGTATCTCGCCTTGGGGAGCACCTGTGCTCTTTGTGCAAAAGAAAGATGGAAGTCAAAGGATGCGTAGACAACCGAGCACTCAATGAGGTCACCATAAAGAATAAGTATCCCTTACCCAGAATCGAAGATCTGTTCGACCAACTTACTGGAGCTCAAGTGCTTTTGAAGGTAGACTTAAGATCAGGATACCATCAGCTAAAGATTCGGAAGTCAGATATACCGAAGACAACATTCATCACCCGATACGGATTGTATGAGTTCACAGTCATGTCGTTCGGTTTAACTAATGCCCTGGCTTATTTCATGTACCTCATGAATAAAGTTTTCATGGAGTATCTGGATAAGTTCGTGGTAGTCTTCATTGATGATATACTGGTTTACTCTAAAAGTAAAGAAGAACACGAGGAACATCTAAGAATGGTTCTAGGGAAATTAGAGAACATCAATTGTATGCTAAGCTTAGCAAGTGTGAGTTTTGGTTAACAGAAGTGCCATTTCTTGGACACATTCTATATGCCGGAGGAGTTGCAGTAGACCCAAGTAAGGCGAAAGATGTGTTGAATTGGAAATCACCTACCAGCGTTACAGAAGTGAGAAGTTTTCTTGGTTTAGCAGGCTATTATCGTCGTTTCATAGAAGGATTCTCGAAGATAGCCAAGCCACTCACAGAATTGCTACAAAAAGGAAAAGAGGTATGATTGGACAAGCGCTTGTGAAGCGAGTTTCAATGAGCTTAAGAAGAAGTTAACTACAACCCCAGTACTAGTGTTGCCGAATATCCAGAAGAACTTCGACATATACTGCGATGCATCTCGACAAGGTCTTGGATGTGTTTTGATGCAAGGACAAGTGGTAGCATACACTTCGAGACAGTTGAGGACTCATGAGAAGAATTATCCAACTCTCTCACGCCACAGAGTTGTGCCGCCGGGGAAGACCGAGCCGACCACGGGCCAAGAAGGAAGTTCGATGCGCAAACGATGGAGGAGGTTATCTAGAAGCTTGCTAGCACGCGGTTAAACAAGAATCCCAGCCAAGCTTCCACCTTATCTCCAATCGGATGCGAGTTCAAATCAGAGTCCGAGAGCTTCCACCGCTGTTCAAATCGAAGTTGAGTCGCACTCGAATCCTATCTCTCCCGGGTATAAATAGTATCCTAAACCCCTCCCCTAGATCATCCCAGAGCAAGCTTTCGGTCTAGAGCCCCAAGTCGCCGAGAGAAGCAAGTTCGCCACCGCGCCGGTGAAGAGGAAGCTGCCGCCGTCGATCTTGACCACCGTAGCCCAAAAGCCGCCATCGAGGAGTTCTCCAGCATCGCAAGGGTGCAAGAAAGCTTCCCGACGCGATCCCGACCGCCAATCGTCGCCTAGTTCCGACAAGCTCCGAGGAGGTTTGCCGCCGTGTGCCCTCGCCCGCATCCCTGGAGCTTCGCCGACGCCGACATGTACCCAAGGTATGATCCCCATGCCTCCCCGATCGTTTTCCTTCACTCGTCGGAGTAGTTAGACCACCGGAGCGCTGTTCCGGTGGGTTTCCGGTGCTGCGCCGCTGCGGGAATCGCCGCCGCCGCCGCCTCTGGTCTGCCGGAGATAAGAGCCTTTCGTGTGAGCTGTCCGATCCGAGATCAAGAGCTGAGATTAGAACCCCCTCGTACCCCTTCAAGATCCTATCCGAGAGTGCCACGTGTCAGCTCATAATCCCAGTCAGCCGATGCCACGTCAGCGCTAGTAGCCCAGTCAGCATTTGTTTTTCTTTTTAAATTGTTTGATGACATTATAATAGTTAAATATTGTGCAATAAATAGTTTTCAGTAGAAAAATAATTCTAAAAAATAATAATAATTAGGTCATTAATTTCTAAAAATGTTTTATAGGTTTATTTAATTCTGTTTAATAGTTTTATAATTCAAATAAATGCTAGAAAATTCCAGAAAAATAGCAAAAAATCATAGATGGCTTTGGAAAATCCTAAAAAATTCCTAGCAACATAATTTCATCTGTAGATTGTCTTTTTAGTCTAGTTTTAATCTATAGAAAATCAAAACTTGTAAACTGTAGCTCTATTTTGACCCATTCTTTCGCCAGATTGTCAGGATTAGTGTGATCTTGTATGTGATGATGTTTGTTGAGTTATATTTGGTTCTTTTTGGATCTTGGTGTTTATGTGTTGTTGTTTTTCTACGTATGTTGCGAGTAGACGCCAATATTTTGGAGGAGCTAGAAGGTCTGCAGGATCAAGATTTTGAAGACATAACTGAGTTCAGTGAAGGCAAATTGTTTTATAAATATGCATGCTAATAATTTATTGGGAATCCCAAGAGTTAGATTTTACCCTAGTTTTTTCTTATCATCCTTGTCACCATAGTATGGTTTTGGGTTATGGAAGGGTAGATGATGCTTAGCCTTGCTTTGGGATGGTAATCATGATTAATGCTCTACGAAATTGATAATGGTCATATGCAACAATGATAAAAATATGATGGAATAATTTTTCTAGCAACATGGCATAGGGATTTGAGCAAGTGGTATGTTGAGGATGGTGTGTGATGGGAAAGTGGTAGTCTTGCTCAAATCTAAGGGCTCAAATCTAAGGACCGATTCATGGAGTGACCTTTCTGTGTTTACAGTACAACCACAAGTCTGGAATGGGTCAGTCCTAGCCAAGTAATTTGCTTACTCTCAGCATAGTGTAGACCAAGTAGAAGAGCGGTGAATGAACGATGTCTTAGGATCCGAAAGGCGCAAGAGGGGGCTTCCGTTGTTGAGGTGGAATCACGTGGCAGTGAAACCTTAGCAGGTAAACATGTGCTGAGAAGGGGTATTGTAAAGACTTTGTAGTGGATTCCTAGCGCACACCTCTGTAGTGTGTAAGAGTTGTCCGTCGGCCAACGGATACTCGGCAAAATGGGATGATACGTCTTGTGGGTAAAGTACAACCTCTGCAGAGTTAAAACTGAATATTCAGCCATGCTCACAATCATGAGCGGCACTGAAAACCTACCATGATTATAATTGGATGTTTTGGTTAGTCGGGTCAACTGTGATGGTGGGAATCATAGTTGAGAGTGGTCAATTATAGTGGTGGAAACTATGATTGAGGGTTCAACCTTAGTGGATGGAACTTTGGTTGAGGTGTTGGTTAGTTTGTTAAGTTAGGATGGATGAAATCTTGAGGTGGTTTGTTATTCATTTAATTACTATTGCTTTTTAAATGTTTTTACTGAAATGTTGTTTTTTGCAAAATAGCCCTTTAGCCATATTCTTGTTAAAGCCTTCATATGCGTACTATTTCCTTCACAACTTGCTTAGTACGATAAGTGTTCACTCTTGCTATCACCAAACACTCAGTTGGAGAAGGTATTGAAGAGTACGCTGAAGGTGGATCATTCTAAGATGCTTACTACGTCGATGATGCCTGTGGGAGAGTCATAAAGGATTAGAGTCTTCGTAGTTTAGTTAGTTCCGCTGCAGTTTATTTTGTTCTTCGACCCTTGAAGGTCACTTTTGTAAGATGGTTAATTCAATTAAGTATGGATATTATAATGATTATCATTAATGAAGTCACTATGTGTTGGGATTGACTCCTAGGCTCAGCGCATAGATGAAATTGGTTTGTTTTCTTGAACCGGTCTTGACACTCCACCAGCCCAAAGTCGATCTATCCGCCACCGATGATGACCAGGCCGGCCAACTGCCCTGCAGGCCGACATGCCCTTGACTGTTGCGCCCCCAGCCGTGGTGCTGCTGCAGGCTGTCATGCACACCGCTGATTTGCTGCGCTGTACCGCCCTGTAAGCTGGTGCCCCTACTGCAGTCCACCGAATCTTGTTGCACGTGAAGGACATGCACCTCTGTGCTGGTATCTGCACATGAAGGACACGCACCTCTGTCCACCAAATCTTGTTTGACGTGAAGGACATACATCCAGGCACTAACCACGTCTCAATCTGGATGATTGCATGCATCTTGTTCCGATCAGGCCTACTGTCGTGCCCCTGCAATGCTGTCGCATCGCCTCCACGAACCTACCATGCAGCCCTGTAGTGATGCCGCCCCACTGCTGCTTTGAGCAAACCAAAGAACAATCAGGCCAAAGCCTTGCTGCGCTGTCTTGCCGTGTGCCCTAGCCGTGGAATGCACCGTTGAGCCTCGTTATGTGTGTCGTTGTGCTGTTCAAGGCCTGACCACTCATTGTTGTGCATGGCCGTGCTATCTCTTGCAGAGGCCTAACGCACGTAGCAAGGCTCGTCGCTATTCACGATGCGGGGGAGAGGGAAGCCGGCCGAAGACCTCGCTATGCAGAGGCCCCAACCGCGCGCTCTTGCTGATAATCACGGCACAGATGGAAAAGGGTGTAGCCCGTGCTGTTGTTCACCCGACCGGAAGCCGCCATCACACGCATGCTCCCTGAGCAGCACATCGCCACCCATACGGGATGGGCCCAGCAGCCACCACCAGGTGGAAATCCTAACCCCTGGGTGGATTGGGCCAATATCCCATTCACAACCAAGAAAAAGAATTGAGGTTCGTGGGCTAGAATGGGCTAGGCCGATCCAATGCTAGCAGGTCGGCCCAATAAAGGAAGAAAATCGGCTGGAATAAGAAAATAGAAAAGAGATGGGCCGGTTAGAAAGAATATGAAAGGGTCGAAGTAGAAAATTAAAAGGCCATATAGAAATTTCACAAATTAGACCATGTGGTTTCTGGAAATTATGTAAATCCTGAAGTTTTGCATATAAACGCTAGGACTTTGCAGAAAAATCCCGCAAGTACTCTTTCTTGCAAAAAAAGTACCTCTAGAATTTGAATATGCATCTGTTTTTTGCAATTATGCAATATTTATTTCTATGTTACTATTACTATTTAAATTTCTATTATGTGTTTAAATTCAGTAATATTGATATAATAGCATAGAAAATATCAGAAAATTTGCAACAATCCTATTTAGCAACACGATGCAACTTTACTAGCAGTAATACTTGTGTCATTTGAGTATGAAGATGGCTGGCATCACGAACAAGGAGTTCGCTAAGCTGAGTGCAGAGAGCTACAACTATCTCATATGGGCATCGGATGTCCGGATTGTACTGGGAGCAGAAAGGCTCCGCGTTGCCATTAGTCTAGGAACAAGTAGTGCAATGGTTTCCATGGAGGATGATAATGATCAGGCACTTCATTTTCTCCATCACCATCTCTCCCCCACTTTGAAGTATGAGTACATGACAATGACCAATGCTAAGGCATTATGGGACGCACTGCAGGAGCATTTTGAGTGCCTTAAGTACACCATCAAGCCTCTTGTAGAGCAAGAATGAGTCCGGCTCTGTTTTTTTGTAACTACAAGCATGTTAGAGAATACAACTCCGCGCTGCACCGCATTTGCACACTCTTGTGTCTCTGTGGGAAAGAGATCACAGAAGAGGAGAAAATTGAGAAGACTCTCTCCACTTTCCACCCGAATGCAGAAGAATCCGCACGCAATCATCGTCAATCAAAATACAAGAAGTATTCTGAATTGATTGATGTATTGCAGCTTCATGAAGTTCATGACGAAGTCATAAAGAAGAACTTCTTATCCCAACCGTAAGGAAAGAGCAGTGGCCTAGAAGTCAATCACAACTCTTTCATGGCACGCAAGAACTGCAATAAGAAGCGGGGGAAAGGAGGAAGGAAAGTGGTGGAAGACAAGGTCAAGCCTGGTGATGATAATGGCAAGACAAAGAAACAAGTCAAGCCATATGGTAAGCAGAACCAGAATCTACAAAGGACCAAAGCATGTTGTGGAAGCATACTAGAAGAATAAGAAGGAACAGCCAAAAGCACACCTCACCATTGCAGTGGGGATGAAAGTAGGTAAAGTAGTCGCAATTGAAAGGGAATCATCTCACATGAAAGTTGATGATACTCTCAGACTGACATTAAAAGACCTCCCAATGAAGGATGCAGAGGCCTCTACTTTGCCATCCTCCACTGCCATAGAAGATGTCGTGAAGTATGAAGAGGAAAAGAAAGCCATTGAAGAAGAAGTGACCGAATATTTTGCATACTCTATCTAGAATTAGAGTGATTAGCCATTTATGTAAGACCCTAAACCCGGGTTCTTTTGTGCCTCTAGTATCAGTCCCAGAATTAAGTAGCTGATACGCATAGTATAATATTTGTAGTAACACAGTTAAACTTCGAACATAATTATTAAGGTTACAGAGTACAAAGTTTTACAAACCATACTGTATATTACAAACCTGGCCGAGAGGCTAACAAAACACAGCGAAAAGTAGAAGCCCAAGCCACAAGCAGCTTAAGGTGCGGGCACGACTTCTAAGACTATTCTTCATCCTTGCCTTCACCTCCAGCGAAGTCAGCATCGGCTTTCTCATCTAAATGACAGTAAGAATGAGTACGGAAGGTACTCAGCAAGCCCTATACTACTTCAAGGTGTTTGATAGATGCATAAAGGGGTAATTCAAGGATAGGACTTCATGGTTTAGTTTTAAGCGTACATTAGTCTATGCAGGGATCCCGAGAGACCCTTTTTTAGAGATTCGGCCGGGGGGATGATCCTGAATAAGTTCGTCGGAGAAATGAATGAGAGTAAATGCAACGGCCGGTGGTGGGGGTGATGACCTAGTGCAAGGAGAAATGAATGCACCGGAATTTAGACAGGTTCGGGCCGCACGGGGGGCGTAATACCCTACTCTTGTATGGATGCGATAACTGTCCTGAGGAAGTCCCTCAAGGATGTTGTTGGTTACAAGAATATTGGCCTAACTAAGAGCTTGAGGCTCCTTGTTCTTTGGCAGGGACTGTCCCTTGTGCCTTGTGTTCGTCTATGGTTCAGTTCTTGCTATGTTCGTTGATCCTTCGACCGTTGGATTGGGTTGGACCTATCTTCTCTTCTATGTTGCCGGCTCTTTTAAGCACCTACCGGTCGAGACATGCCTCGAACGGGAAGGAGGGGGGCACAAGTTCCAAGACACCACGACTGGGAAAGGCGCCATCATTTCTTCTGGGTGAAGTGACCGGGGGTGGAAAAAACACCGCACGCCCGGTCACCTGTCACCATAAACACCCTGGCAACGGGGGCCGTGGAGAGGGCCCACCGGGCAGCAGCAGAGCAACCCGGCGTGCCCGCCCTGTCTTGTTCCTCTGCCACAGCAGGGCGGCAGACGGAACGCCTTGATCCTTGCGATGTTATCCCGAGACAAGCCGGATGATACGGGACGGGACCCGTGCAATTAATATCTCCACGCCTCTCTGCCAAAACATGGCAGGAACTGACACTGCGGTGGGAGCAGTTGGAGATGTCAAGCCACGCACGCTCATTAAATGCGGCCTCGAACCTCTGACTGATTGACACCTCATCGGCGGGCCCCTCGGGGGCCTTTCTGGGTCGTCGGGGCACCGAGTGCTCGGGGGAACTGTTCACCTCCCCGAGCACTCTCTCCCAAGAATGCCTATCCTTGTCCTCGGGGTACCGGGTGCTCGGGGGTACTGTTCACCTCCCCGAGCACTCTCTCCCGAGCACTCTTACGCGGATCCTCGGGGAACCGAGCGCTCGGGAGCTGCCACACGCAGTCCCGAGCACTCTCTCCCAGAACTTAGCTCTTTTGATCATCGGGGGACTAGGGTGCTCGGGGGTGACCGGGCACCTCCCCGAGCACTTTCTTCCCGGTACTTAGACTCTGTGGATCATCGGGGACCTGGGGTGCTCGGGGACCAGCGACTGTGGCCCCGAGCACCTTCTCCCAGGACTTGAGCTTTACCCATCCCACAGGAGGGACCTCGCGGGATGGTGCCATGTGGCGGATGGTTGGCCTAGTCTCGGGACTCAGGGACCCCCGGTTCTTGATACACCGATAGTAGCCCCCGGGCACATTGGCAGGCGATGGCACGGAGACTGCGGATGGGCCCTTCATCGCGAATGAGGCCGAGGCCGGCGTGGACGCCACATGGCCAGCTTTCAGATGGTGGCCCTTTCGATTCGGGCCTTTGGTACGGCCCAATGGGGGGACGAATGGACGCGCGTCCACACAACTCCCGAAGGGCATGACAACGGGTCGGGCGGCACGTGCGGCTGCCGCGTAGATCGAGGAAAATACGCCTGGCAGCCGCTGACACGACCAGTGGGAGATTCTCCTGGCAGTTGCGTCGATCGAGGAAACTGTCCCGCCGAGTGCACCGCGGCAGGAGACGTTTGAATTCTCTGAGGTATAAAAGGGGGAGGGGAGCGATCCGCCCCCCTCTTTACGCCATCTGCGATCCTGCTCTTTCTTCCTTCACGCTCCTGAGCCCTTAGAATCCCTTAGGCGATCAGAGCACTTCTCTGTCTCTCCCTCTCCACCACCCAGACAACCTCCCCCTCCGACGAGATGCCGAGAGCTGGGGGAAGCTACCGCGACAGGACTCCGGACAGCGTACTGCCGGAGTCTCGCTTGAGGAGCGAGGAGGCGGCGGAGAGGGTTAGGAAACTGCTGGTCCCTGAGGGCCAGCAGGGGGCCCTGAAGGTGACGCCGGCGAGCTTCCCGCCGGCGACGACTGACCCTGGGCGCATCGTCCTGTTTACGTCCTTCATGGCGGCGGGGCTGGTGCCGCCGTTTTCAACATTCTTTATCCAAGTCATCGAGACCTATGGCGTGCATTTGGTGCATCTGAGCCCCAACTCAGTCGTCGCGCTGGCGGTGTTTGCGCACTTCTGCGAGATGTTCGTGGGAGTGGCACCGTCTGTGACGCTTCTTCGACACTTCTTCACCCTACGATCAGCAGGGAAGAAGAGAGGGTACTCCACGGCAGATGTCGCGGGTTGTTGCAACCTTCGGCTGCGGGACGGCATGGGGGAGCGGTACATCCCCCAGGTGCTGCGAAGCAAATGGGAGGAGTGGCGGCGGGACTGGTTCTACGTCGACGTCGACCCCCACGACCGCCTCGCCCTGCCGGAGGTGGCGGCGGAGCCCCAGAAATCGACATGGGAGGCACCGCCGCCGCCGGACGCGAGGTTGGAGCCGGTCTTCGAGCGCATCGATTTCCTGCGTGACGCTGGGCTGACCTCGGTGATGGTGGTGGCGGACTTCCTGCGTCGCCGCCTGGTGCCCCTACGAGAGCGGGCCCGGCCCTGCTGGCTCCACACTGGGCCCGAAGACATCACCCGGACCCAAATCGGCGCAAGCTGGGACCTGGGCCCGGCGGAGCTGAGGGGCATGCTCCTGGTGGTGACCGGCGTGGAGGACATGAGCCGGGCGGAGCTCCTGTGGAGGGAAATGGCGCTCTGCGCCAACCCGAGCGCACGGCGATCCAGGCGAAGCTCCCGGAATTCGACGCCCAGGGGCTCGTCGACCGGCCGAGGAGCCGGAGCCCCGAGGCCCCGGAGCTCCCTGGGTTGGACGAGGCGGCCAGCGAGGGGGCCGCGAGCAGTCCGGTGCGGACCGGTGGCCCGGGCGCCGCGAGCGGCGAGCCGTAGGCCAGCGGTGGAGCCGCTACGGGCAGCAGCCGTCGCACCGGAGGAGGAGGCACCGCCGACAGCGGAGCGGCAGCGGCGCCGGAGGACCGGGGGAAGCACCCCCGGCTCTACATTCCCGTGCCGGAGTCCCCACCGTCGCCATCGGCGACGGCTGCGTTCTCAGTCCTGGAGCCGCGTCTCGTTCGGATGGGGCCCGATCCGGCGCCCGGAGACCGCGCGGCGGCCCTGTCGAGCCCCCGACGGAAGAGGATGAGGGAGGACTCCGGGCCGGCACTATTGGGCCCGGAGCTCAGAATCCCGGTGACCAAATGGCAATACCGAGGGACCAAGACTGTGTAAGTTTCATCCTTAACTCTTTCTTGGGCGTGCTTTGCTCGAACTAAGCTTCGGTTTTGATCTTCGTCTTTCTCCTGCAGGCCGCCTGCGGGCGCCGCTGAGGGCCAGGGGTGGCCGGAGGCACCGAGGCCGGCGCCAGCCCCTGAGTCGAGCACGCTGGCGGAGCCAGGGCTGGCAAGCGCGGCGGCCAGGCCGAGGCCAGCGGACACGGCGGCGGAGGCGGGGCAGACGGATGTGGCGGCGGCGCTGGAACTGGCGGACGCGGCGGCAGAGCCAGAACCGACGGGCGTGACGTCCTTGCTGGGACCGACGGATGCGGCGGCCGAGAGGGTGCCGGCAGACGCGGCGGCTGAGGCAGAGACGCAGCCGTCCCCCGAGCACTCGGTGCCGGTCGAACCTACCCCGGGCGTGCCGAGCCCAGGGCGGATGATGGCGTTGCAACCTTCGGGTACCCCGAACCCCCGGGAAGAGGCCCGCGGGGAACCCAGCGCCCAACCGGCGCCCGGCCAGCCTGCCGACACCCTCCCGGTAGCGATCGAGAGCGTCCGGGTGGCGGTCGAGCGGCTGGGCGTGGCGGTGGACGGGGAGATGGCGCAGCTTGAGGCGGAGCGCGCCATGCTGGCCACGGAGAGGGCGTGGCTTACGACGGCTTGGCGCTCCTTCGAAGCCCGGCTCGTCGCGGCGCGCGTCGCCAACGAGGAAGAACAATGCGCCATGGAGGAGGCCCACGCGGCGGCCGCGCGGGAGCAGAAGCTTTTGGAGGATACCCGCGCGGAGATCACGCGGGAGCGGGAAGTTTTGGAGAGCGTCTGCACAGAAGCTGCGCGGGAGCGAGAAGACGCTGCCCGCCTGGCTGAGGCATCGCGGCAGAAGGCTGCCGAGGCCCTTGCCAGGGAGAGGCAGGTGCAGGAGCGGGAGGAGGCGGTCACGGGCCGCGAGAGGGCGGCGGAGGACCTCCAGGCTGACCTGACCCGTTGGGAGGGCGAGGCCGATCGGGCTCGCGCCAATTTCCAACGTTGGCCAGGGGAGCTCCAGGACATCAAAGGGGACCTTCGATGCTGGGAGGAGGACGTCGCCATCCGGGAGTTCGACACCGAGATCACGGCGGTGGACCTGGGCGCCCGGGAGGACTTGCTGACCCGCCGGGAGGGTGAGGCTGCCGAGGCGGCGGCAGCCGCTGCTGCCAGGGAGGAGTAGATCGCTAAGCACGAGGCGAAGCTGACCGCCCGTGAGCGGGCTCTGTCCGAGATAGCGGCGCATGTGAAGCAGGCCGCCAGCCATGCGCCCGACACTGGCTCCTCTGGCGCGGCCGGGGGCCAGGATCTCGAGGAGCAGCTGCGGATCGCCAACCTTCAACAGATGTTGGAGGACACACTCCGGCGGATGCGGCGGTCCGTGGAGAGGGCCGGCCTTGGGCGACTCGTCGTGGAGACGAAGGGCAACGGTCCCGGGCGATTCGTCCTAGGATTCCAGTAGGCCTGCGAGCGCCTCGAGGCACTGCCCTGGGCCGTCCAGGAGCTTGCCACCCGGGAAGGGTGCGACTTGGCCCAAGCGGTGGCCGAGCACGTCCTGGCCTGCTACCGGAGCAGAGACTCGAACTTCCTGCTGGAACCAGCTCAGGAAGGAGTAGTCGAAGCCGAGGAAGAGGCCGCCCGGGAAGCGGTTCAGAGCACCGCTGCTGAGGTAGCGGCCGGCTTCAAGCGTGAAGTGCCGCCGCCGCCAGCCCCCGGGGGTGGTCGTGATGACTCCGACTCCGACGCCGACTCCGATTAGGCTCTTTCTAGTTTCTTCTTCTTTTATTTTTCTTTGACTCGATGTAAATACGGGAGTGATCCCTTAGAAATGCTTGTATTCCCTTTGCAAATATAATGGAAGCTTTTCTTCGGGCTCACAACTCCGGTATTCTTTGAGTACTTAGCGCTTCTTCTGATGTTTTGCCTTGATGCCCCGGGGAGTACTTAGTCGGTTTGATCCCGACCTTTCCATCCCCGAGAATGAAGTCGTCCCGACCGTCCTTCTCGGTGCGTTCAGCCCCTGAGCCCTCGCGAGTCCGCATCGACTAAGTCAAGAGACAAAGACACGAACTTCCTTGCTCGGGAGATAGATCGATCCAGCACGGAACACGCCATGGCCGGTGAACACTTTTCCATCTTGTGACCACTCAGTCAGCAGACTGGAGACACGTGCAGGCGGGAATGAGACCAAGAATCCCCATGGTTCGGTGGTGCCCGGGCTTAAGACGGATCGGACCGAGCACCGACAGCCCGCCCCTGAGGCCTAGGCTCCGGACTACTCGAGCGGCTCGAGCGATAGGATTACCCAGGGCGCCCAGGGACTCGGTAGTGCTCGGGGCCCTTAAAAGCGGACCGAACACCACGACCACCATGAAAGACTTCGATCAGACATTACCGCACGTACGGTACACCTTTCTACGGACCGTTCTGTCGTTCTAGGAAAAAGTGGACACACGGTAAGGTTTTGTGCGCGAGGAGACCATCTCACCGGGCAGATTAGTATACGAGGGCCCCCGAGGATGACTCGGGAACAAAATATTATTGAACGTAAGTTCATCTGAATTTAACCACTCACCGGACAGCTGTCGGCCTTTCGGCCAACCGATCTAGGAGGGGCGTGCGCTCCGAGCTCGGGGTGCCGAGGGACTTGGTTCCCTCAACTGGGGCGCCCGAGCATCAAGGGGCGCGCGAGGAGCCCGGGGTCGGGTGATCTTGACCACTCATGCTTAAGCGGTAGGACCACCCGAGGATAATTGGGGTCGAGCAGCGACCTAGGCATCGAGGCCCTTGCGGTCGAGCTGCTTTTGCTTTGACTGTCGATCTGTGACTTAAGAGGGAATGGAGAAAATCCTTGTTTGTTGGGCTCTGTTAGTGCGGTACTTGTTATAGACTGCTCTCGTTTTCGACCCGAGACCTCTCGAATACCCAAACCGGCGGACAAGAGCGGACAGAGGCATAACCCAGAGGTCCTATGGTTCCGTGGCGCCCGGGTATGACAGACCAGACCGAGCACCGACAGCCCCCCCTGGGGCCTGGGCTCCGGACTACTCGAGTATCTCGAGCGATAGGATTACCCAGAGCACCCAGGGACTCGGTAGTGCCCGGAGACCTGCCACGACACCGAACACCACAGCCCACCACATCAGACGTAAGTCAGCAGCAACTGCCCGTGCGCATACCGATCGGGATTCTTTTATCAGCGGGGAAAATGAGAGAGCGAACTTTTCTTGCATAATCGAGCATCTCACCAGACAGATTAAACATATGGAATCCACAAAAACGAAATTTACACACAGTTGTATTTCAACATTCATACTGAATTAACAATTTTTTACAAGGTTGGGTGACTTACCCAGCTAGTGGTAGTCCCCGATCAACTTGGGCGGGGGGAAGCCCCCGGCTTGGATGACCTGAGCCGCGAGCATGGCCATCTACGGGTAGAACTTGCGCAGGTGCTCAATATAACACGGGTTGGGGAGCGGTTGCCCATCTTCTGCAGCCAGCCTGAAAGAACCTTCTCGCGGGACCCCGATCACGGTGAACGGACCTTCCCACATAGGGGATAGCTTATTCCTTCCTTCGCGTGACTGGACACGTCAGAGAACTAGGTCCCCCACCTCAAGAGATCGGGCCCGGACATAGCGCTGATGGTAGCGCCGCAGACTTTGCTGGTAACGAGCTGCCCGGACGGTGGCACGCCGCCGCGCTCTTCCAAGTAGTCGACGTCGTCGCGCCTCTGCTGCTCCTGTTCGCCTTCAGAATAGGCATGCACCCGAGGGGAGCCCAGAGTGAGCTCGGAGGGGAGGACCGCCTCAGCGCCGTACACGAGGAAGAATGGAGTCTCCCCGGTGGTGCGGCTTGGCGTGGTCCGATTAGCCCATAGCACGGTGGGCAGCTCCTCCACCCATCCCTTCCCGTGCTTTGCGAGCACGTCATAGGTCCAGGTTTTGAGGCCCTTCAGTATCTCCGTGTTGGCGCGCTCGACTTGCCCGTTACTCCGAGAATGAGCGACGGAGGCGAAGCAGAGCTTGATGCCGAGGTCCTCGCAGTAGTCCCCGAACAGGGCACTTGTGAATTGGGTGCCGTTGTCGGTGATGATCCGGTTCGGGACACCAAAGCGACTGGTGATGTCGCGGATAAACTGGAGTGCCGTGTTCTTGGTCACATTGATGACTGGGACCGCCTCCGGCCACTTGGTGAATTTGTCGATGGTGACATAGAGGTACTCATAGCCCCCGATTGCTTGGGGGAATGGACCCAGAATGTCCAGCCCCCAGACCGCGAAAGGCCATGATAGGGGGGTGGTGTGAAGAGCATGAGCTGGCTGGTGAATCTACTTTGCGTGGAACTGGCACGCTCTGCAGCACCGAACCAGCTCGGAAGCATCCTGGAGGGCTGTAGGCCAGTAGAAACCTTCCCGGAAGGCCTTCCCGACCAGCGTGCGGAACGATGCATGGCCACCGCACTCGCCCTCGTGGATCTCAGCGAGAAGCTCGCCGCCTTCTGCCCGAGAGATGCATTTCAGGAGAATACTGCCTGCGCTACGCCGGTAGAGATCCCCATCTACTATGGCATAACGTTTGGACTGCCGAGCAACTCTTTCGGCAGACGCCTCATCCCCGGGAAGGAACTTTTCCTTCAAGTACCCTCGGATGTCGTCCATCCATGAGGCATCTTGAGAACATTCAGCAAGTGCAGCGCACTCGCCGGACGGCGGCACCCAGACGGGGCTTCCCACTGAGGGCACCGCCGGGGTCCCCTGAATTGAGTTCGAGGTTTCCCCTTCGTCCTGTTCGGCAGGCAGGACAAAAGGCCGTGTGAGTCTTTCTTCAAAGACTCCGGCAGGGACGCACGCACGGGAGGAGGCCAGGCGGGAGAGCTCGTCGGCCAGAGCGTTGTCGCGGAGAGGGATGTGCCGCAGCTCCAGGCCATCGAAGCGCTTCTCTAGCTTCCTGACTGCTGCCACGTACGCCGTCATTTGAGGATCCGTGCACTGGTACTCTATTGATACCTGGTTGACCACCAGCTGGGAGTCTCCCTTGACCAGGAGGCGACGAATCCCGAGGCCCACCGTGGCCCGGAGGCCAGCGACGAGACCTTCATATTCCGCCATGTTGTTGGATGCGTGGAACTGCAGCTGCACGACGTACCGGAGTTCTTTACCCGTTGGGGAGGTGAGGACCACTCCGGCCCCCACGCCTTTCAGCGAGAGGGAACCGTCGAAGTGCATGATCCAGTACCCGGGCGCATCGTGCCCGGGATATTCAGAAATCTCTTCTGGGATGACCTCGGGGACGGGCGTCCATTCCGCCACGAAGTCAGAGAGCGCCTATCTTTTGATTGCCTGGCGACTGACAAAGTGTAGGTCGAACTCCGCTAGCTCCACCTCCCACTTGACAACACGCCCAGTGCCTTCTCGGTTCCGGAGGATGGATCCCAGTGGATACGTGGTGACCACCGAGACCTTGTGCGCTTGGAAGTAGTGGCGCAGCTTTCGGGAAGCGATGAGCACGGCGTAGAACATCTTCTGAGCCTGGGGGTACCTTGTTTTGGCCTCCCGGAGGACTTCACTGAAGAAATACACCGGTCGTTGTACCCGGCGGTCCCGGACGGCGGCCTTACCCGAGGGGCTGCCGCAGCCCCCAGGCTCGGCGGCGTGGTCGGGGCTGACCGGATGTTCGGGCTCTACTCCCTGGTCGGGAGGAGCTGAGTGCTCGGGCTCGACCCCCTACCCGGGGGGAGCCAAGTGCTCGGGCTCGACCCCCTGCTCTGGGGGAGCCGCGAGGACGGGTGAGTGCCCGGGGGCGGCCGGGAGCTGGGACCCAGCACCTGGCCCCGCGCACTCGTCGCGCTCCACCACCA
Organism: Phragmites australis; assembly: GCF_958298935.1. Taxonomy (NCBI): domain Eukaryota; kingdom Viridiplantae; phylum Streptophyta; class Magnoliopsida; order Poales; family Poaceae; genus Phragmites; species Phragmites australis. The sequence goes on from NC_084940.1 coordinate 12,697,449, forward strand.
GCACCATGCTTACGACCTGAAGAGTGGCTGATACGTGGAGTAGTAGTGGCTCACCTTCGGATGGAGCCACCAGCACGGGCGGTGAGGTGAGGTACTTCTTCAGATCGCGAAAGGCCTGCTCGGCCTCCGGCGTCCAGTCAAAGCGATCGGTCTTCTTCAAAAGCTTGAAGAGGGGGAGCCCCCACTCCCCAAGTTTGGAGATGAAGCGCCCGAGGGCCGCCATACAGCCGGCGAGACGCTGGACCTCCTTGAGTCGAGCCGGGGGTCGCATCTGCTCGATGGCCCGGATCTTCCCTGGATTGGCCTCGATTCCTCGGCTGAAAACCAAGAAACCGAGGAGCTTGCCCGCAGGTACCCCAAAGACACACTTCTCGGGGTTGAGCTTTAAGCGGGTAGTGCGGAGATTGTTGAAAGTCTCGGCAAGGTCGTCGAGAAGGGTGGCGCTGTCTCGGGACTTGACCACAAGATAGTCGATGTAGGCCTCGACGTTGTGGCCAACCTGCGAATCAAGGGTGATGCGAATGGCGCACTGGAAAGAAGACCCAGCATTGCGCAAACCAAAAGGCATTGACATATAACAATAAGTCCCCACCGGGGTGGTAAAAGCAGTTTTTTCTTCATCCTCTACGGCCATGCGAATCTGGTGATATCCAGAGTTTGCATCTAAAAAACACAAAAGATCACATCCCGCGGTTGCATCTACAATCTGATCTATGCGGGGCAAGGGAAAAGGATCTTTAGGGCAAGCCTTATTTAGGTCGATGTAGTCCACGCACATGCGGAGCTTGCCGTTGGCCTTCGGGACGATAGCTGGATTCGCCAGCCAATCGGGGTGGAGGACTTCTCGGATAAATCCGGCGTCGAGGAGCTTGCTAACCTGCTCCCGGATGGTCTTGATGCCACGCCGCAAGGAAGGCGTGTAGGCGCCTCCGTCGATGAAGGCGACCGTATGCTCGGGTTCCTGGAAGCCGAGCTCGGTGTCGCCGGGGGCGGCCTCAGCATCGCCTCCCCCGCGGGACTCATCGCGCTCCCGCTAGCGCTGCTCGACGAGGCCTTTGACTGTACGACACTCTGTGAGATCGTGCCATCTGGTCTGGTGGATGGGGCACCATTTGCCTGGCTCGGGTCCCGCGGGAGCGGGGGCCCGTGCTGGAGCAGGAGCCCGGGCGGGTGCCCGGGCTCTTGCGGGTGCTGGCGCCCTTGCAGGCGCCGGGGCCCTCGAGGGAACCAGAGCCCTAGGAGGGGCCCTGGCTGGGGCCCTCATGGGCGTGGGCCGTCTGTCGGCGGCCGCCCGTCGTTCTTGCCGGCGGTCGGGCTCTTGGGTCAGCCTATGAGCGGGGCCCTGGGCCGGTTCGACAGGAGCGGCTTCGCGCTTTCTTCTCTTTTTCTTTTCCCACCTGTCGGAGCGGGAAGAACTTGGCTGGTCGGCGGTGGGGCGCGGAGCATGCCAAGCCCGGGCCTCTGCCACCTTGGCGCACTTGTCGGCCAGTGCGAAGAGTTTCGCATTGGTTTCGATTTCGTGCGTACCTAGCTTTTTGAGCATCCGCTCGTCGTGGACGCCCTGCCGGAAGGCGACGATGACAGCGTGGGAGGCTATCCGCGGGATGGTATTGCGAACCTGGCTGAAGCGCTGAATGAAGTGCCGCAGCGTCTCCCCCTCCTGTTCCTTGACGGCGTGGAGGTCGCACTCCAAGCTGGGGCGCGTGAACGTGCCCTGAAAATTAGCCACAAACTAGTGGCAGAGGTCATCTCAGGAGCTAATAGATCCTGGGGGTAAGTTCATGAGCTAAGAACGGGCAGAGCCCCTCAAGGCAACATGGAAATAATTTGCCATCAACTTTTCACTGCCACCGGCCGCCTGGACGGCCGTAGTGTATATTTGGAGGAACTCAACGGGGTCGATGGACCCGTCGTACTTCTCCGGCAGCTCAGGGCGGAACTTGGAGGGCCATTTGACCCGTCGGAGCTCACTAGAGAAGGCACGGTAGCCGGTGCCGTACCCCGTGGCGCGGGTGGTGTTCCTCAGCGGTGAACGCCGGTGAGCCGGGGAATCCTGGCGATCGTGGGCCGGAAAAGAGAAAGCCTGGTCCTCAGCCTCAGCCTCCTGCCGGGTCTCCCGCTGGCGCTCGAGAGTGACGCGCGCATCTTCGTGGCCCCTCCGCTCATTGAGACGCAAGCGGAGGTCCTGGGCTTCAGACGCGACCAAGGGGGTGGCGCTCCGCCTGGAGGCCCCCCGGCCCGTGCGAACGTTGCCCGTTGATGGGTCGGTTCTGGCGGCGCCACGCTGGGTGGTGGCGCGAGAACTCTCGGCCAGCACCTGGCGGCGAGTAGTGCAGACCAGGGCAGCGACTTCTTGGATCCAGCGGCCCTCTGGGGTTTCCGGAGTCGCCTGAATAGGCGGATGCCTGAGGAGAGCGTGCGCCACAAGCAGCGCGCTCCCGGGGCTGGCCTCGCTGAAAGCGAGCCTACGCCGGAGAGGCACCCGGCGCTGTCCAGAGGCGGACCTGGCAGCCGGAGTTTCGACCACCAACTGGGGGTCGGATGGTGCACCAGCGGCGGCGGCGACGGTCCTGCTGGGCACTCTTGCTCGATCCTTCGGGGAACCGAGTGCTCGGGGGCTGCCACGCGCAGCCCCAAGCACTCTCTCCCAAGCACTCTTACGCGGATCATCGGGGAACCGAGCGCTCGGGAGCTGCCACACACAGTCCCGAGCACTCTCTCCCGGAACTTAGCTCTTCTGATCATCGGGGGACTAGGGTGCTCGGGGGTGACCGGGCACCTCCCCGAGCACTTTCTTCCCGGTACTTAGACTATGTGGATCATCGGGGACCTGGGGTGCTCGGGGACCAGCGACTGTGGCCCCGAGCACCTTCTCCCGGGACTTGAGTTTTACCCACCCCACAGGAGGGACCTCGCGGGATGGTGCCATGTGGCGGATGGCTGGCCTGGCCTCGGGACTCAGGGACCCCCGGTTCTTGATACACCGACACACGCACCAGAGTCTAGTCAAAAAGGTTCTGCCTTCGGATGTCCATGACCGTGGACACAGCTATCCAAATAGATTTATACTTTGCAGAGGTTGTACAACTTTACCTATGCAATATGCTCAACCTCCAACTGCTGCAAGCAGATGAGCGAATCATACCAAGACACTCTAATCACCTTCCCTGTCGGGCTTTTCTACAAGATTTACCCCTAAGCGCCAGAGTCCATGTACTAAAGGTCAGTCCCCTTTTTAAGCCTAGGCCGGCACTAGCGACCTCCAAATAGAGGGACAAATGGCCACTTGACTGCTCACTACTCCCAGCCTCCTAGTATGATGCCCAACTCAGTCCAGTGAAGGAGAAGGCAAGTCCTGCCCATTCAAGACACATGGTTGCACGGGGGTTGCTAAAGCATGGCTGCGAAATGACTCGGTACTTAAACGACTAGGGCAGATATCTTCCAGTAATGAACACTCCAAAGGTAACTCAAGCCCCCACGAGCATCCTTATCCAAAGTACTACTCTACCTGCCCCTGCTAAAGCAGTTTTCACCTATTTTTACACACTCCCATCATATCCCACACGACATCAAGGATTTCACAACCATCACAGAATTCACAACCATCAAGGATTCATGATATATGAGTTATCATTGGTAACAGTAAGTCTTATCTCCAAGGAGAAGTGTTTTAAAAGCGATGTATCCGATGAGATGTATTCAATCCTAAGCATGCTAGATATCAAGGCGTCGTCTATCATTAATATAGATAACAACATGTAAGCCTAGGGTGATATGTGTTTTGAATGATAGCATTTATGGCATGGCAAGTATTGATAGGATTAACTACTGCAAGTAGTTTGTAAAGGCACAATATATAGCACATGCGATATAAGTCCAATTTTAATTTGATCATGTAGATTATTTGAAAATGTGGGTTCAATATGATCAAGAAAATAGGACTTGCCTTCTCCGAAGTTCTCTTCGAGTTCTTGGTTGTAGTCGGGATCCTCCTCGCTCTTAACACTTCTCGCACAACACTTGCATAACTCTGGTTGCTCTACAATTGCAACTATGATCAATAATGGCTATGCTAGAAAAGAATAAAATAACACCAAATAGAAAGCCAAATGAGCCCTAATAGATGTCACAATGTGATAGATGAGTAGATCTTGATTTTAGATGAATTTCAGTGAAATAATCGCCAAAATCAGAGCCAGAACGAAGAAGTTATGACTCCCAGAAGATTTAATCCAAAAATAAATCAGGAAATTACAAAATGGCACTATTCATAGATGGGACCCATAGGAGGGGCCCACTAAACAGTAACTGAGCCTACATAAATAGTGACTTGATGGGACCCACATGAACAATACTAGTTTGGGCTGACTTGGGCTCAACCTGGGCCTAGATGGGCCAGCCTTGGGTTTGGATGGGTCAGGCTGCACACTGCTGGGCCCACACAGTGCAGGCTCGCTCGGGTCTTGGGATGGATAGCTATCGAGCTTAGAAGCTGGGTTGACCCACGGGGCACGGCCATTGGGCGGCTGAGCCGGCCAGGCCAGCCACTGGCCACAGGGTTGAGCCTTGGCCCACTTGGCTAGGCCGAGCTATGGCCCACTGGTTGGTCCGCGCGAGCGCACAGGCGCGGGGGCGCGCCAGTGGCAGAGGGGAGGAAGAAAAGGCCAGCGGTGAGGAATCCACGGCGGCGCACATGGGAAAGCTCGCCGGAGGAGCGCTTTGGCCGGGGCTTCACGATGGGAAGTCGACACCGGGCTTCTATGGGACATGGAAGACTCAGTTAGGAGCATCTCGACAGCAGCAGGCGGCAAGACGGGTGCTAGATGATGACCGAAGAGGGACAGTGGCAAGGTAAAAATGGGCAGCACCTCCCCTGTACAGGGAGGTGCCAATCCTGTAAGAAAAGGAGGCATAGCGCCTCAAGGCATCACGGCACGATGGTCGATCACATCACAGAGCAAAGGCACACGCCAACGGCGACGCTTGCATGGTGGTGGAGACAACACACGCGACGGTGCACGGCTATACACTAATCAGCAGCTCGGGGCAACTACATGCTATCTACGCGGACGCACGAGGGGACTGGGAGGCTCGCCGAGCGCAAGAACGGCGATGGGTGGGGCGGCGGCTGGTGATCCGTCGAAGAGGCTGTGCGGCGCTGTTCGGCTACTATCGCGGGTGGCCTCCCATCAGGCTTCCGGTGAATGGACAGCGGCACAGGGATGGGGAAGTCTCCCTGGTGCCCCTTGGCAGCACGTTGATGGTGGATTGGCGACGATGAGGTCGCAGCGATGGGAATGGCGATGGAGGCAATGTTGTGGTGGTGGCGAATTGGGTAAATAAAGAGAGAGAGGGGTCGGACGACTCTATTTATAGAGGGTGGTGGAGCAGTGAGGTGGTACGGCGCATGACATTGTGCGGTCGTTGGCGGCACCGCGGCGGTGAGGTGGTGGAGCGGCGCCCACAATTTTTCCCGTAGCATGGGCGCCTGTGCCATCCACGTGCATGCGTGGGCACGAAAATCGCACGGCGTAGAGGCATAGGCGATGCGAGCATGGGTGAAGAGAGAAGAGAGAGAGCGAGGGAGTAGAGGGGTGTCACGGCTGATTCGGAAAGGCGGCCGTCGCGGTGGCGCAGGACAGTGCAGCGCGGTGTCACGCTGGAGGGATGAAGGAGAAGGCACGGGCAAGAGACGGATGTGCGACACACGTACGGCATGCCAGTGCGCACGAGAGCGGGCCTTGAACATGGGAGCTGGGCCGCGTGAGGCTGCGACGGCCTCCGTGTGCGGGGGAAGGGGGAAGGAGGCCGGGCTGGCTAGCTAGGCGGCGTGAGAGAGAAGATTCGGCCCGGAGAAGAAAAGAAAAAAGAAAAGGAATTTGGTTTTGGAATTAAATTCAAATGAGAGATTTGAATTTGAATTTGACTTTGGATTTGGATCATTTCAAATAAATATATTTGAATTATGATTTGAACTTGAATCTTGAACCTCCTAAGATTATTTGAATCAAGGAATTTGAATTTGAATTGGATTTGAGCCGAATAGAATCTAAGAGTAGATTTGAATTTGAGAGACATTCAAATTCAAATCTCCACACAAAGAACCATAAAGATCTCAAACCAAAGCATATGAACCAATTTAAGGCAGAGACTAATACAGAAATTGTCTAGGTGCTATTTGGAATACTTAGCCCAAATAATATATTTGAATATATATATATACGAGCATATATACTTCAAATATATACTGCTTGGTTTTATATTGGTTTAAATAATTAGAAAATTTTTAATTTGTAGTGATATTTATAATAAATTTACATGTTAAAATTCAGGATGTTATAATTTATCTACTTGCTGGATTTAGAAGGATTGAATGAATGAATGAAAGCCCTAGAAGAGCAAGCTTAGCAACAAACAATATTTTTTGGTATTTAACAGAATAATTATGGCGCCCGTATGGAGGAAGTGTGTATTGTGGATAATGGAACCACAAATATTGTCTTAAAAGAAAAGGTGTATTTTCAATCTATCGGAAATAACTCTGGAAAAGTGATGACTGTCACTAGTAGTGATAATTGCGTAGTAGGTTCAGGAAGAGCTATAGTCATACTACATATAGGAACTATTTTGCACATCGAAGAAGCATTGTTGTATCCTGAATCTATAAGGAACCTCTTAAGATATTCACGCTAATAGTTTTTATGTAGAAACTGGTGAAGAAGATGGTATGGAGCAACTACTCATCACTAAGCATGACAGTAAAATGAGAATATTAGGAAAACTTCCCTCCATAAGCAGTGGCTTGTATTACACTCGCATTAAAGCACCTGAAGTGTTCACTCATATTGCAAAATTTTTCTTCCTACGGCATGATAGAATAGGTCTCTCTGGTCTTAGAATGATGAGAAACAAGATCATTGTATAAATATAAAGAATTTCCCGAATCATGAAGATTTTGTATGCCCTACATGTGCTACCGAGAAATCAATAAGAAGATTGTCTATCATGAAGGTATAAGATGGAATCCCTGCAATTCTGGACCGAATCCAGGGGGATATTTGTGGTCCTATTCAGTCGCTCCCTGGCTCATTTCGGTACTTTATGGTATTGATAGACGCATCCTCGAAGTGGTCGCATGTATGTCTATTACCTACCTGAATCACGCCTTTGCAAAGTTGATCTCGCATATCATACAAATTTGGAATACTTTTCCTGACCATCGAGTGAAATCCATTAGAATGGATAACGCTAGAGAATTTACTTCTAAAGTGTTTGATGATTATTGCACTGGTATGGAAATTAAAGTTGAACATTCTGTACCGTATATCCACACTAAGAATGGACTAGCTGAAGCACTGATAGAAGCAATAAAATTCATTGCTAGACCTTTGTTGCAACCCTATAATTTGCCTGCTACATGTTAGGGACATGCGATCTTACATGCGGTAGCTCTCATTTATTATAGACCATCCTCCTATAACATCCATTCAACTATGCAACTAGTGCAAGAGGTAACTTCGAAATTTTCCCATTTATGCAAACCCGGATGTATGGTTTATGTGCCAATATCACTGCCATAGCAAACTGCTATGGGACCTTGCATACGGTTCGCTTCGCTGACTGCATATTTGATGAAAATAATTTTTCGTCATTAGAGGGAGGAAATATACCCTTAGATGAAGAATAACAGGAAATTATTTAGCAGACTGAAGGAATTACGGCACATGATCCTCGCACTAGTGAAGTAAATGAAGAAGTATAGAAAATTATCATTTTGTAGAAATTAATAAATGATCTGCCGGATCATTTTTGTAATTTGAAGAGCGTGACTAAGTTGCATGTGCTTGCACGCAATGCATCGGAGAGGGTGGAAGTACCAAAGGAAGGTACCCCTCATCTTGTGCTAGGAGCTTTGAAAAATAAATAAAGGACAAGATATTTGGTTCCTCAAGTCCCAAATAGTCGGAGACATTTGACGAAAGTGGGAAATGAGAGCTTACCACAGCCGATCGTAAAAATGTCACAAAGGAAAAAGAAAGGGAGCCTATTGAGACCTGGCGATGGTATGGAACCTCAGGAAGTAGGCATACCGGATTTGAATCTTTTCACATAGGAAGAGACCAGCAAAAATATGCGCGCTTAAATAGAAATTGACGCTAGTAAACTAAAGGACCTTGCTCCAATAGTAAGAAATAATGAAGAAGCACATGGAAGTGCATCTAAAAGAAATTATGAAGAGTAAGATGAAGAAACACCTAAAAGTGCAACCCATGATGAAATAGCAATGAAATATGTGAATTTAGGAGAATCCTAGAACAGAGCAACCACAGATATACACTTCGCAAATAGAATTGCCACAGTTATAGATCATGACCATATGCCTACATCGCTCACTGAATGTAGAATGAGGTTAGATTAGGAAGACTGACAAAAGGCAATAACAGTTGAACTATTATCCCTGAACAAAAGAGAGGTTTTGGACTAGTATGCCGTACATCTCCCCATATCAAACTAGTAGGATATAAGTAGGTTTTTGTTTGTAAGAGGAATGAAAGAAATAAAATTGTGAGGTACAAAGCACGACTAATAGCACAAGGTTTCACTCAACGACCAGACGTTGATTATGAAGAAATCTATTCCCCAGTGATAGGTGATATTACCTTTAAATATTTAATCTTAATGGCAATCAACCTATTGTCAAAAATGAAATTGATGGATATTGTGGCTGCATATCTTTATGGGAGCCTAGATTTGGATATTTATATAAAGGTACCTGAAGGAATACCGCCGAATCATGATAGAATAAATAGACACCTTTATAGTGTACAATAGAAGAAATCGTTATATGGTTTGAAACAGTCAGATCCTAGAATGGATTTTTGCATATGTAGATGATCTAAATATCATCGGTATGAAATAAAAAATAGAAGAAGCAAGCTTGTACTTGAAGTATGAATTTGAATTGAAAAAAATTAGTCATGTACCTAGAGCATGTGACAGATGGAATTTTAGTACATCAATCAAACTACACTCATAAGATGTTAAAGCGGATTGGTTTTAAAAAATCATTTCCCACTAAAACCTCTATGGTCGAAAAATCATTGCAAGAAGATCAAGATCTCTATAGACTTAGAGAAGAGGGGGAGAAAGTATAGGGACCAGAATTCCCAATACAGTGCAAAGCCCACTAGAAGGCATATAATGGACGTGAATGATATTCTACATTACTTGCAAAGTAGCAAAGATATGGGTAAGTTCTACGGAAAGAATCAAGACTTAAGTCTGGTTGGATACGCAGATGTTGGATATCTATCAGACCCGCATACAGCGAAATCATAAACTGCCTATGTTTTCCTATGTGATGGAATTGCAATTTCCTGAAAATCGTCAAAGCAAAGTCTTGTATCTACTTCGACAAACCACTCGAAAATAATAGTTTTATATAAAACCGCACGTGAATATGTATAGATTAGAAAAGTGATCAATCATATCTAATAGTCATGTGGTTTAAACACCACTAACACCCCCACTATTATCCATGAAGATAATGGTGCATGTGTTGCAGAAGTACAATCGGGATATGTGAAAAGCAACTGAACGAAGCATATCACCCCTAAGTTCTTTATGCTCATGAATTGCATAAAATGAATGAAATAAAGGTAATGTATACCAAATCATATGAAAATCTTGCAGATTTATTCACTAAGTCTCTCCTTACATCTCGTTTTGAAAGATGTATTCATGGTATTGTGATGATGAGGCTTAGAGAGTTGCATATTTCAGAGACAGGATTTTCACATAATACCGATATAAAGAATTAAATCTTAGTTAAAAAGATTAAGTATCTAAAGTTAATCATGAAGATTATATGAAGCATTTTAGGTGAATTGTACTCCTTTTTCCTTAAATGAGTTTTCCTGAAGTTTCTCATTTTAAGATTTTTAACGAGGTAATTCGTGTGACTATATCGCAAGCTATATACTCTTTCTCAAAAAATTTCACTGGGTTTTTGAGAGTTTTGATGAAACATATGCATTCCACGAGAAGTGTGTAAGGGAGAGAGTTAGGAAACCTGAAGTTTCACAATTGAATGTGGGTCCATCTCAATCTTTTGAAAAATTTGATTATATCTTTTAGAAGTTTTTAGCATTATATATAGAATAAAATTCCTCATTATAGATATAGATGAATAAATAATAGGTAGTTTTTTTTTATATTATATTTTTTTCCGATTGTTCTTTTGAGTGGTTTCTCAACAACCCACACCAGGTCACTGCAACCCCAGCATTGTTCGGTGGGCCCACACAACACTTCCTCCCGCTTCTATGCTACTCTTGCCCGAGTCGATTTCTTTTGTTACCTGTGCCCCCCTGTACCCGCACTGCGTTTTGGTGGGGAAGCCTCCTCGCCTGGGGAGTGGGGAGGAGTCAGTCGCTCCGACGCCGCCCCTCTCCTATTGTCTAGCCTCCCTCTTCTGTTCCTCGCGCCGCGGCGGCCTCGACCTCGCCGCCGGCGAGCCATGGACCTGCGGTCCGCCGCACGTTTCGCGCCCTCCGAGGTGCGGACCCCGCGCGCCGCTCAGTCATTCTCCCCCTCTCCGACGGTTCTTTAGTGCGTGTTTCCGGGCCGTGTCGGTTGAATCCTCGGCGTTGGGGAAGCAGAGTCTTTTCACCATTGAACCGGAAAAGGGTTTGGGGCTTCTTGCTCGAAAGATTGGTTTGGTTTCTCATGTGATGCTCCACTGAGTTGTTGCCATGTTTCTTGGAGGGTTTTGTGCGGGTTTTTCTTGGGGGTGTTCTTGGCCCTCCTTTTCGGTTCCATTGGCCGGATTCCTGGGAAGCGGAAGTTCATTGTCCGCAAACGAGATATTTTATTGGAATTTTTCTGCTGTTTGTCCCTTTCTTTGTTCCCGATCGCGCTTTTTGGGGTTTCGTGAGCGGGCATTGTGATGATTATATGCGTCCTTGATGTTTCCTTATGCATGCAAGTTTTGGTTCTTGCTGTCATTGTGAATCGTTTTGTTCTAGTTGCAATAGGCTGTGCTGGTCGAAATTTGTCATCGTTGGTGAAATAGATATGCTAGGGTTTGGTTAAGGTAATCAATCAATGTAGCAGGGGGAATGGAATTGTTTCAATATTGCAGTCAACATTCAATTATTACTTACAAAATCAGTCGTGCTGGTGCCAAAAATTACCGAAATGTGAGCCCTAGTGTTGGTTGTTGGCATAATTGATAACGGGGTGTGGCAATTCAGTCCTATTGTAATATCAGATTGTTGTAGCCAGGGCATTGCTGTTGTCCTAATGATTCCAACCTTATTGAACAGTAGTTGTCATTTGATATCCAACTTGTGGAAAAATGACAGACTGACAGAGTGCTGGCGCATTGTAGGCTTATTGTGCCATGTGATGTAGAGTACCATGTGTTAAAGACTGTTAGGTTTGGAAATCATTTGACACAATGCGGGATCAAACATTAAAATGCCTACCCATTTAGGTTCACCTACTTCCGCAGTTCAACATGGAATTGTGGATCTCTCAACATCCATCAGTACACTATATTAATATGCATTTATTTGTTGTTGTATTTAAATTTGTCATAGTGTTTATACCATTCTAGTTCATGCTAATTGGTTGTACTTCTTTGCATCTTCCATGATAACTTAAAAGTACTTCCTGGTGCAGATTGCAAGGATGGAGAAGTTGGCTGCAGACAGAAAAGAGCAAGTCTTAGATGACAAATTCTGCAAGAAGCTTGCAGAAGAATTTAAGTAAGTCCCACATTGTTGTATCCTGTAGGGTGTTCTGTGTTCTAACTGCCTTTTATTATTTATTATATAACCTAAAGAGTAAAGATTTTGATCATAATTTCCACATGAAGTATATAGAAGGATTTTATTATCTTCAATTGTTCCCCTTTAACCATGAGTTTCTTATGCATTTTTACTTGAAACCGAAACCCTTCCCTTTTAATTTTTGAATCATTATTTACAGGTAATATTTTCAGAGTGATGCTTCTGATATTTGATTACATTTTATGCTCTTGTGTGTAGTTGCTCTGCAGGTCGAGTTGGAAGTAGAGCACTACAGGATACACAGGTGATAATATCTTGATATGTCCCATGTTTTACTGACTGCACTAGCATGACATCTCTTTTAACAGGTTCAAGAATGGTTCCTTAGTAAGTTCCCAGCATCAAGCATTAAACCTACTTGCTTGCCTGCTGCTTCTGAAGAAAAAGATTTAGCCTCAGAAGTAAATGTGTCAGTTTCTGAGAAAAAGGCTGCAGCTTCTGAAGAAAAACTTGTAGCTCTTGATACGAGTATTTCAAACAACAAGGATGAGGTTTCTCCTGATTCTCCAATAGGTAGCTTAAAAAATTAATCTGTTGAAACTTCATGGTTGGTGCTTCGTTGATGTACCGTTACTAAGTTTCTTATGTACTGTCTTCTTTTCAGAAACTGGAGATAAGGTTCCTGAACTTGAAAAGTTGGAGTTTGAGGCTAAGTCAACAAAGGATTCTGCATGGTAGAGATCCTTTCACTTGCAACTATGCCCATTTCTCCCATTTAATTGCAATCATGCAATTCCTGTTTCCTTTGCCCCATTCGGTTGGCCTCTGTTATATGCTTGTTTCTTGTGTCAGGAGTACTTGGAGATTTGCTGATTTCTGTTCAGCCTGATCATGCTGGTGAATACAATGATAAACAATATAATTGAGTGCTGCACTGGCTGCATTGACTTCAATCCATATAGTTTAGTTGGACTTTCCTGATAATGCTAGTGTTGTGTTAAACTCTGGTGGCGATCCTAGATGTCGGCAGTGGTGGAATTAGATGTTTTAACCTTGCAAGCTGGCACATTGGGATCTTGTGCTTGCATATTGTTGGTAACTGTTGTCGGCACGTTTGTAAGCAAGACCTACTTGCGTAAGAGGAAGACTCAGGGAGGCAGCAGCGGCGATGCTGCGCCCACAACTCCTCCTGTGGCCAGCTAGGCCAAGAGATCATTAATTTAGGAAATAAGAGATTTAGTTTCTTACTTCCCTTGTTAATTTGCTCCCTGTGTTAGGCAAGATATTATTCTGTTATTGCTTTCCTTATCTTAGAATTGTGTGTTAGGGAGGCTCTAGAGATAGGAGATCTCATTTACTCTACAGAATCAAGGAAGAATTAAACCCCAAAATTTCATCTAATTGGCTGTTCAGAGCCTCCAGCTCAGCTGGAACAAGCCCAGCCGATCTGAGAGGGCGAGGATGCCTCCATCTATTCTATCTTTACCCTGATCTCCCCACAAGCCATATATCAGTAGCACCGTACCATGGGAGCAGGCATTTTAATCATATACGCCACCCCGTAGGTAGCCCGTTGGGTTGGGCATTCAATTGTTTGGCAGCCGATTTCAGCGTCATCACATGGTCTTTTGTGCTATGCAGGTACGACATTGCTATTTTCTTGGCACACAGGAGGAATAAGGCGGGTGAAGTTGTAAGAATAATTTATCTCTTATTATATATGCATATTTTATCCTTTCTACCCATAATTTTTTTATAGCTGATTAGCGAATTATCCATTACTTCCTTTTTGTCATTTCATCATCAAAGAATATGCAGGCTGCTTTGAGTTTTTGGAATGTTTGTATAGGCAGTTTTCTCTCTAATAACATTATCTTGAATGAATAAAAAATTATGAAGGATGCTGCTTTTTATATTTCTGTTTTCATCACTGTTTGTTCAAGTTCTATTTAATCTTTTTGTAACTTAGTATTTCTATATTGTTGTTTGTAGGAAGTCCGGGTGAGGTTCGAGGGGTTTGGGGCTGACGAGGATGAGTGGGTGAATGTCAAGAAGGCTATCCGCCAACGCTCCATTCCGCTGGAGTTCTCGCAGTGCAGAAACATTGTTGAAGGAGATCTTGTCCTCTGCTTCAGGGTAAGTGGGCAACAACTTCTCTCTTGTAGCAGCAGCTTAAAACCTAGTCCAGTGGTACCATTAGATTATGTGCTATGCTGTTGCACCTTGCTACTCTCAAGGAAATTCTCTTCTTTTTTCCCTGCCGTCTTAACCTCTTTCTTTTCTTATTGTAATTTGAACACCAGGAAGGAAACGAAGAAGCATTGCATTTCGATGCGCATGTTCTTGAAATCCAGCGGAAACAGCATGATATAAGGGGATGCAGATGCGTCTTCCTTGTCGAATATGATCATGATGGAAGTCAGGTATTTTCAACTAATCTTGCTCCATACGTTTTTCAGAATGTCTTAGACTGAACCTTATATAGTTCCAGCCAATTTTTTTACCATATAATCATACATACTTACATGGACACAGAGTGCTTCTATTGATCTTTATTACCTTTTGAATTCCTTTTTCCCTAGTCATAACTAAGTTACTCCCTCTGGTCAAAAATATATGACGTTTTTTATTTTTCACGGTGTAACTTTAACCACTATTTTCTATTAGAATATAGTTATAATATCTAATAAAAATATAATATTATAAAAGTATTTCTCAAGACAAATCTGCACGTATGATTTTTATGTTTCCAAAATAAATATTTTGGAAGCCGTTGATGGTTAAAATTTTAAAAGTTTGTCCGAATCTTAGTTAAAACGTGACCAGAGGGAGTACATAACATTTTCAAAAATATTAATATGGACTGATATTCAGAAATTTCCCTCTATATATGATGGCAGGAGAGGGTGAGCCTGAGGAGATTGTCCCGGCGACCAAAGTACTTCTGATGGCTCCTGTCGTAGCTGATGTGCTTCCCGCGCAATATGCGCTTATATCGAACTAACTGGAACGTCAAACCTAGTTAGGGAATGAACTCTGTCCCGTTCTTAGCTATGTCTATAGTAACTCCCGGGAGCAAGCGTATGTTTTGGCCCTCCTTGGCACCGAACTTCTGTAATGGCTGTTAGCAGGTTGATGATGGCCTGATTTTGTAAACATTTTCTGGTGCAAAAGAGGGGAGTCGGAGTTTCGCTACCGTGTCAATTGTCAATATCTCCTGCCTTGGCCAGTATGGCTTGAACACTCATCAGTATTCATGGCTTGGCCCTTGATTTTGCTTCCGCCTTATTTTCTATTTATCCAAAAAATTGTGTGGGATGTGTCAACCAGGGAAATTATCCTGTACTTTTGAAACTAGAAGCTGAAGCGGTTCATTCAGTTAGCCCGTCTAGCTCAGTCGGTAGAGCGCAAGGCTCTTAACCTTGTGGTCGTGGGTTCGAGCCCCACGGTGGGCGCTGCTTTCTTTTTGTTACCTTTCATTTTTGTCTCTGCTGCATTGATTTTTTTTCTTATTTTCTGTCTGTATCTCTGGCATTAATTTTTTTTTTCTCTCCTCTCTCTCTCGTGAGACGCAAGGCAAGAGGACGGGACTAGACATACTCGCCTGAAGGTGGACCTAAAGGTAGTACGGTGGGTCTACATAAGGTCTAGTTTAGTATGTGATATAGTTTACGATTTATCTTAAAAAAGAAAAAAAAAACTAATTAAGGGCATCTCCAAGAGAGATCTCAAATCTTCCTTTTCCGGTGCTACAGTGTTTTGCGGTCTACTGTAGCACTAGAATTCCAGCTCGAATGGATTCTTCATCCAGTGCTACAGTGCTGCTACAGTAAAAAAATAAGAGATACTGTAATAGTGATAAAGGATATTGTAATAGTATTTTAAGGATAAAAATTTAAAGATCTAAATACCTATCTAACATTCTAGCACCGGGTCTGCTACTGTCTCTCATTCCTATCACACGACGAGTGATGGTGTCATGTTGAAATGATGCACGGGTTGGATCGGTCTAGTGCTTCAGCTATTCGTCATGGCTACACCTGTGTCTAGAGGTTGCAAGCGCTGTCAAATTATTGTGGTGTTCTCCAAATAGTAATGTGATGATTCAAGAATCCAGCAAGAATTCTACGGGATTTCGGTTCGATTTCTGCAAGAATCTTATTAAAAGAACATCATGTATTCTTAAAAATGTGCATTGCATATGGTTCTGGGTGTCACACCAGATGGCGATGATCCATGCCTGTATCCTTCCTCAGATAAACACAAACGCAAACTCGCTGACCCTATCCGTTCTTCTTAATTTGTCCGTTGACTTTTCACAGTCCTCAAATACCTTTTAATTATTACTTTTTATAACATTATATCAATATATACTAATAAAATTATATTTTTACAAAAGTTTTTCTAAAAACAATCTAATCACCAACATTGATAATTTCAAACATGTTAGTGGTCAAACTTTTTTACCGCATGAACTCTAGAAGAACAAATAAAAAAGAATGAAGGTGAGCGCTACTCTGCTAGCAACAGCATGGTGCGAATAGGGATAGCAATAGGTATCCGTTACCTGTCACTTAGTGGATAATTACTTTATTAGAAATCGAGTATAAGACATTTGTAAGACTCTAATTACCGGGATCTCATGTGTCTCCTGTATCAGTTCCTGGATTACGTAGTTGATACGTACAGTATAACAGTTGTAGTATCATAATCAAATTTCGTATGTAAATAATAAGGTTTTGGGTACAAAAGTCTTACAATCTATACCGAATATTATAAGCTTAGCGTAGCGGCCATCAAAACACACCATGGAAGCAAAAGCCCAAGCCACAAGCAGCGAGGGTGCGAACGTGACTTCAGAGACTATTCTTCATCCCCGGTTTCACCTTCGGCGAAATCGGCATTAGGTTCTTCATCTGAATGACAGCAAAAGTGAGTACGGAAGGTACTCAGCAAGCGCTACACTACTTCAAGGTGTTGATAAATGCATAAAGGGTTTATTCAAGGATAAGCTTTACGGTTTAGATTTAAATGTAAAACAGTTTATGCAGATATCTAATTGTATCAACTATGATCGACTTCAAAACATTTTAAGTAGTTCAAAAATCCGCAACGAGCTATATCTAGGGTTTCTCGCTCTTGGGAGGGGTTATACCTCACTCCACAGTCCTTTTTATCACATCTAGTGTACCTCTAGTACCACACAGCTTTTGACGAAGTGAGACAGGAACCTCATCACATGGACATCTAGTCCACACACTCACTCATCAAGACATACGCACCCGGAGTCTATTCAAGCGTGACCATACCTTCACATGTCCATGACCGTGGACACGGCTATTCGAATAGATTTACACTCTACAGAGGTTGTACAGCTTTATACATGTGATATGCTCAGCCTCTGATCGTAGCTAGCGAATGAGCGAATCATACCGAGACTCTCCCAACACCTTTTCCACCGGGCTTTTTCACGAGACACGCCAAGTCCCAGAGCTGCATGTTCTGAAGGCCAGTATCCCTTTTTAAGCCTAAGCGGGTCCCTGAAACCTCCAAACAACGGGACAGATGGACCATTGGCTGCTCGTTGCTCTCAACCTCCTAGTATGATGCCCAACTCAGTTCGGTGAAAGAAAAGTCAAGTCCTGCCCATACAGGACGCATGGTTGTACGGGGGTGGCTAAGCATGACGGCGCAAAACTTAGTCCTTAAACAGCCGGGCTAGGCATCTTCATTGGCAATAAATGCCATCAGGTAACTCAAGCCCCTAAGAGCATCCTCCCTGAAGGACCACTCTACCTGCCCGCGCCAAAACATTTTTCACCATTTTTACACATCGCCAACCATATCCCACATGACACCAAGGATTTCACAATCATCACAAAATTCACAACCATCAAGGATTTATGATATATGAGTTGTCATTGATAACAGTAAATCTTATCTCCAAAGAGAGGTGTTTTAAAAGCGATATCTCCGAGGAGACGTATTCAATCCTAAACATGCTAGATATCATGGTGTCGTCCGACGTTAATATAGATAATGACAGGTAATCTTAGGATGATATGTATTCTGGATGATAATATTAAAGACATAGCATGTGTTTGATAGGATTAACTATTGCAAGTAGTTTGTAAAGTCGTAATATATAGTACATGCGACAATGAATTTAGTTTTAGTTAATCATGAATATTATTTGAAAATATAGGTTCAATATGATCATGGAGATATGACTTGCCTTCCCTGGAGTTTTCTTCGAGGTCCTGATTGTACTCGAGGTCCTCCTCGCTCCTAATGCTTACTGCGCAGCACTCGCAGAACTCTAGTTGCTCTGCAATTGCAACTATGATCAATAACAGCTACACTAGAGAAAAATTAATTAACACTAAATGAAAATCCAAATGAGTTCTAATGGACACCATAATATGACAGATGAGTAGATCTTGATTTTAGAAGAATTTTGGCGAAAGAATCATCGAAATCGGAGCTAGAACGGAGAAGTTACGGTTCCTGTAAGTTTTAATCTAAATTAAATCGGAAAAATACCAAATAACACTATTTATGAGTGAGACCCACATGAACAGTACCCCCTGGGCCCAGATTGGGCCAGCTCTGGTCTAGATGGGCCGGGCTTAAACTGCACAATGTTGGCCCCCTCGGGTTGGGGCTGGGTGTTTTAGCGGGTTACGGGAGCTGGGCCGGCCCACGAATTCCCGGCTTTTGGCAACCAAGCTGGCCTGGCAAGCTAGCCGGCTGCTGGGCCGAGTCATGGACCATTCAGCTAGGCCGAGCCACGCCGGCTTGGCTGGGCTGCAGGCGCATGGGCAGCGGCCTAGTTACGCGCTCGCGCAGGCGCGCGAATGCACTGGGCGACCAAGAGGGAAGAACGCCCCGACGGGGAGGAATATCGGCAGAGCCGCGCTAGAGTGCTCGCCGGTGGTGCATTCCGGCTAAAGACTCACGACAACGAGCGAACACTGAGATACTACAGGGTACAGCGGACTCAGAGGGAAGCTCGTCAACGGCGGCCGGCGACGGAGGTACTGCTAGACGACGGCTGGAGGAGAGCATAGAGGTGTGAAATGATTGGGAAGCACCTTCCCTTCATTGGGAGGTGCCAACCTACAAGGGAAGGAGGCCTAGTGCCTCTAGGCATCACAGCGCTACGACCGACCACACTATGGAGAAGAAACGGCAATAATGGCGACGGTGGCGGAGACAGCTACATGGCAGCGCGCGGCGATAAGCTAAGAGGGAGCCCCGGGGATACCTACACGCTACCTACACAGACGCGAGAGGGAACTGGGAGGCTCACCGAGTGTAGGAACGGCGACGGGCGGGGCAGCGGCAGGCGATTTGTCGAAGGGGCGGTGGCGGCACTACTCGGCTACTGGCTCGAGCGGGCTCCCATCGAGCTTTCGGCGATTGGACGGTGGCACAAGGATGGCGGCAAGGTCCTGAAGCTCCTCAGCAGCACGTGGTCGGCGGATCGATGACGGTGAGGTCGCGGCGGTGGTAATGGCGACGACGGGAGCACAGTAGCGAGGCAAAATGGGGAAGAAGGGCGAGAGAAGGATTGGCTGCGCTATTTATAGACGGGCGAGGGAGCACGTGGAGGTGGTGCGTGTGCTGGCATCACGGGGACGTCGGGGGCGAGGTGGCGGCCGGCACCCACCTTATTCTCCGGGGTATGGGCTACTTGCGCCGGCCAAGCATGGGTGTGGGTGCGAAGTCGCGCGTGCAAAGCATGGGAGGAGAGAGGGAGCGCGTAAGAGAGAGAAGTGAGAGAGAGCGAGGAAGCAGAGGCTGGTCGAGCGTTTGCGTGGGATGTTTCCCGGAGAAACAACGGCCGGCGGAGGCGTCGTTGCGCTGGAAGGGAAGAACGAAGGAGAGGGAGGAAGGCGCGCGGGTGGGTGGGCGACTCGTGGTTCAAGGACGGCTGAGTGGCACGCGGGGCGCAAACAAGCGAGCTGGGCCGCTCGGTGCAGCTATGGGCCGGGTGCGGCGCGCGAGAGGAAGAAAGTGGTTGGGCGGGCCACCGGCTGGGCCGCGCGGGAGGAAGAAAGAAGAAAGGAGAAGGCTAGCTGCTGGGCTGAGAAAGAGAGAGGGGAGAGGAAATCAGCCCGGGAGAAAAGAGAAGAAGAAAAGGGGAAGAGAAAAAGAAAAAGAAAAGATAGAGAATATTTGAACTTTGATTTGGATTTGGATAAAGATCTTTGGGAGAGGATTTGAATTTAAGAAATTTGAGCTGAATAGAATCTAAAAGTAGATTTGAAATTGAGAGACATTCAATTTCAAATCTCCACACAAAGAACCATAGAAATCTCAAATTAGAGCATATGAACCTACTTAATACACAGACTATTTTAAAATTGATTCTAGTGCACCTTGAACCACTTATACAACTTAGCACCACTCATAAACATGAATGCACACACACACACACACACACACACACACACACACACACACACACACACACACACACACACACACACACACACACATATATGTATACCGGTATATATACATCCACACACATATTTTTTCAACCCTTAGCTAGCTTAATTAATCCTAAAAGTTTTAATTTTGAGCGCATTTTGTAATTAATTAGTATGCTTAAACTCAGGATATTACAACATTTCTCTTACCTATGAGTCTGTTAACAGCCAAAAACCTCACCTATCAGGTGGAGCGGGTTCGAATCCATTCTCATAGTACCTGAACCCATTTACCCATGGATCCCTACAGTAAGATTCATTCATGTAGCCAGTAGGCCAAACGGCCCACCACACAAATGAAACCTACATCACCATGACCTACTCCGCTACCCACTCAGCCGCTTCCGACTCCCGTTTGGATGTTCCCCTGATCCCTTTGGTGGCTGTCGGCATTGAGTCACTAGACCCCAGTCGTCGCCAGCCCGTCATTCCCCTTCTGCTCACCGTTCCCCTCACGGTCTCAGTCGCCACCACCAAATCCTCTTGAATCTGGCCATCTCCAAGTCCAAGCAACTGCACAACAACACATCCCGCTGCTACCTCTCCCTAGTCTCCACCTGATCTCAATCACCACCGCCAGCCACCCTGCTCTGTGCTCTCCTCCTCTCCTGGTCCGGATCCTAGCCACCGCCACCATCTCACTAACTGTCCCGGTGACCCAGCCTCCCCCACCCTACGGTGGTACGACTATTGGGTATGGGTAACTCGTTGGTATCCATTGCCCATACAAGCACAGATAAAAATTGTAGCCTTGTGTGGATATAAATATTATAGCAGGTGCGTTTATCTGAGACAATTATGAATATAAAAAGGTATTACCCAACAGGTTTGAACCTATTGCCATCCTTAGGTGCGAACAGAGTCAGCACCAAGCAATTAATCCTTCCAACGTGCCACTCCCTGGCCGACACGTGGGCTGCGAACGTTGGACCCACAATCAGCGAAATGCCTAGCGACACATCCCTGTGCCGGATGTTTCCTGGAGTTGTTAATCTGTTATTTAATGGCTGACAGCCCAACACAAGACACATCAAATATCTGGTCTCTCGTGTTTAGTACTGACCTGTGATAGCGACTGGTCTCCAATCACCTGTCAGATATTTCTGAGCTTTTTTTTTTCACGGTTTCCGTTCTGCATCTGGGCATTCCGGCGCATGTTTGGCGATTGGCATGGATGAGCTGTGCTGATTGTTTTTTTTTTTTTTGGAGGTAGCTGTGCTGATTGTTGGAGGAGCTGCCAATCACATGGCAAATATGTATTTTTGGCCCGACTTTCAGGGTGGGGCATGTGATTGAGGTGTGCGCAATATTATCTCTAATTAGTACTAATATTTAATTTGAGTTAATTTCACAAAACTATGATTATTTTGATCTAATACCCACCTAACTACAACTAATTTGACACTAGGTATCGTACAGCTATAACCTTAGCTACCTAGTGTCAAAATAGTTAAAGCTCCGTGAGAAAGTTGCAGTTACTGGTACCTAGTGTCAAAATGATTTTAATTTTGTGATACAAATCAAAATAGTTGTAAATTTATAAGTATTGGATCAAAATAGTTGTACTTAGGTGAAATTTACTCATTTAATTTTGAAACTTGGACTATTATCTCGTAGTGGTAGTATTATTTGGTTTCACCACCGCCTTTTTTACACTCAGGATTCATTTGGAACATAATAAGAATTTTGTAGGAATAAATTGGCTCTACATTCCCACAGAGTCTATTCCATGGTAAACCCAGTGTGGTAGTTTTGCCAGGCTTCTAGCGGCATTTTGGGTTTTGGGAGAAGGCACTAGCTGTTTGGTTTGGTTTTTTAGTTTATATTTCTCAGTAGTTAGAAGCTAGTTGAGATAAATTTTTTTAATTTTTAGTGTGCTAAAAAGTTAAAAATTTATTGCAAAAGCTAATAGCAAAAACAATCAATTAGAAGCTAAAAAACAGAAAAGCCAAAAGAAAAAAACCTCAATTCAACCAAATATGCCTCATTAGCTTTCGCCTCCGCTCCTCTCCGGCTCGTGAGAACCCTTTTGTGGAGTTGATAGCGCTCATCTAGGCTCCCCCGCTCCAAACAAGAATCCGACATCTCAAACTTGTGCCAAATTCACCTTAAGCCCGACGTGTTTGAGATGGTTGGAAAAAAGAACTAAAAAACGCAAGTGACATCACTGAATTTCCCCTAATTTTCTGTCCTGCATACCAATCCTTTTGTTCGTACAAATTCAAAGCTAATAGAGCTGGATTTGGCGATCAGTTTGAGATTTCTGGAACTGGAACCTTGAGTTGAAATTTTGATGCTCCAACTCCTGAACTGGGAGCACATTAGCGATTTTTTAATAATAATATTTTAATGAAAAACTATAAAAATAAAGGTTAAAAATGAAAAATTATAAAAATAAATGCCGACTAGTCATTTTTTAACATCAGAATACCAATATCTCATGTGGCACACATGTGAATATGAGTAAAGGGACCTATCAGCACTTGAGATCTGTTAGCACTCCATGTGCCGACAGGTCTAATGTGGCAACTTGTCGGCACTCGAAGTGTTGACAAGTCTCTGTGCATGCCAACGGTTTCATGGCGTCGAGCTAGCCACTTGTCGACATTTTGAATACCGACAGAGGTCTATTCGGTACTTGAAATACTAACTGACATCTATTTTTGAACTTTATTTTTTTTACAATTTTTTATTAAAATACTATTATTAAAAACATCTTCCACGTGAGCTGCCGGGTACACATCAACATGGCTGGTGGACTCGGCGCACGAGACAGCTGGCCTGGGCAGCCGCGTCTTCGATGGACCCGGTCCATGCAATTACTGGGTGACAACTAGGACTTACCCAGTCTTTGCTTAGCCTTAACACATACAGTAGTAATGGCGATGTGAGAAGTTTTTTGCAGTGGTTACTGTCATAGTGTACACCAGAACATTGCTTGCTCGTAGCATTCGCTTTACCAACTTCGTGATCCCATGAACAATATGTGAAAGCCGTGTGTCATTATTTTTCCCTTTTTCTTCTTAAATTTGGGAAGGAGCTTTAGCATTTGCTGGAAGAACGAGGTAGGCACCGATGTTCGAGCCTAACCCATATTTTGCTGAATTATAAAGATTTTCTATTCTCAGCCGCTCTTATCACGTACAAGAGATCCTGAGTTGAGGAGGAGTAAGAACCACGTGCAAAGTTCTAAACTCAACAGTATGCTCTGAATAGTTCGTAGTATTTTCTTAATAGCGATTTTTGCGTGTCAGAAAGCTCAAAATTCCGTTGAAATGAGAGCAAGCCGAGATTTTTTTCCTTCAATTTGGGAGGATCCATCTCTCTAGATTTAAGAGAAGGTGATGATCTTCCGTGTTGTCTATCTACCAAATCACCTGTTTCGTAATTGAAATATGTCATTTTGATTTTAATTGGCCTCAAGCTTGGAGAGCCTTCGCCGCACACCTAAACATGGAGTGCAAGCGCTGAATGAGATGGTGTAGCGTGGCACACCGATGCGATTTAGTTAAAGCCATCTAACTTGAACAAAAAGGAATCACAATGAAAGTGCTTCTGAGACTAACAAGCAGAAGAGTTGAAAGGAGAAACGGAGTATATTAAAAATTTAATAGGTCATAAGTCCTGTTGAAAAGAAAACTTTATATCCATATGCTAACTTTCATATTAAAAACCTAAAAACCCTTTTAATTAATGTGTTATACTACGCTGAAATAAGTTTTATATGCAACCCAATGATGTTTATGAAATCCCTTCATTAATTAAAAGTCTAATTGAGAATTTTTTAAATCATATTTTTCCTTGAGAATTACAGAAATAATGCCCAAAATAACAAAAAATTCCACAAATAATACACATTCGCGCTGCGAAATTGCGAAAACCTAATTTAGCTGAATGAAACTGCGAAAATAGGAAAAATATTTTGGCACTATGGAAATGCGAAAAAATATTTTCACAGAATGAAAGTGTGAAAAAATAAATAGTGTGAAAAAATAAATTTTCACATTTTCATTTTGATATTTTCGCAGAACAAAAATTCAAAAATATATTTTTGCAGTTTGAATGTGCAGAAATTAATTTTAATTTTTTTAATGCATGAAAAAATATTTAGTACCCATACAAGTTGTTATTTTGTTGTGGTGCACAATTTTTTTTCAGTGATTGGTTTGCCATTTTATTAGTTTAAATGATAAAGTGCTAGGCGGAGCATTAAAAATACACTAAATATTTTTTCATGCCGCCTACGACTTTGTCATATAGCAAACCAATCAACGAAAAAAAATATTAAGAAACCGTTTGTAAACCACGGTTCACAGACTACGCAGGGTGCTCCTTGCAATTTTACCGCGCACCTCCCCATCTCCCTCCCTCCCTCTTTCTCTCCTCATCCCCGCAACGAAAAGCGGCAACGCACCCATCTCTCTCTCTCCCTTTCTCTCTCCTCCCCTCGTCTCCTCTCTCTACCCCAGTAGCGACCGACCGAGAGCGAGGAGAGAGAGGGGCAAGCCGCGAGCTCGCCACCGCCGCTGCCGCCGCGATGGCTCGCCTGTTCCGCGAGTCCCGCCGCGAGTTGGCCTCCTCCTCCTCCAACGGCTTCCTCCCGCCCGCGGCCGCTGCCTCGCCCGCCTCCTCCTCCCTCCCCTTGCCGTTCCCGGACCTCGGGGTGCTGCTCTCGGCCGCGGACCTCCGGGAGGCCGCCTACGAGGTGCTCGTCGCGGCCTCCCGCACCACCGGAGGCAAGCCCCTCACCTACATCCCCCAGGCGTCATCGGCCTCCCCAGCCTCGTCCACGTCCTCCGCCACCTCCTCATCGCTCCAGCGCTCCCTCACCTCCGCTGCCGCCAGCAAGATGAAGAAGGCTCTCGGGCTCCGCTCCTCGGCCTCCTCCAAGGGGGTCGGCAGCCCCGGGAGCGGCGGCGGCAAGGCGGCGCCCCCGCGCCGGCCGGCCACGGTCGGGGAGCTCATGAGGGTGCAGATGTGCGTCTCCGAGCCCGCCGACGCCAGGATCCGCAGGGGGCTCCTCCGCATCGCCGCCAGCCAGGTAGGATCTCGCGTTTGGTTAGTGAGATTTCCGGTGAAATGCAGCTCGAAGTTCTGCTCGGCTGATCCCCGTTTGATTGGTGACGCTTGTGTCGGTGGATTGTGGTAGATCTGGAATGGGTTAAGCGTGCCATGGTGAAAGCATGGTGTAGTTTGGTGTTCTTGGGAGTTTGTTGGAGGGTCGGCTGGAAATTCAAATTTAGCTATAAAGACGCCCATTTTCTTATTCCTTTTTTTTTGGGTTGGGTATTTCTAATTGAGGATTGGAATGCCATTGCCAAATATGCGGCCTTTTTATAGGGTGGGGAGTGAGATGAATTTTCTCTCCTTTTTAGCGTGGATCTTGTAATTTAGGTGTCGGCTGCAGTGTTTGCTTTCAGATACCTAATTAAGAGTTTTGTAGCTGATCAAATATAATATAAAATTTGATTCTGTGCACTTTATAGGAGCCGTCTTGGTAGCATGATTCTTATCTTGATCTGGGGTGCTCGTAACAAAGTGGTAAGACGAATTAGGATGGCACATAACTCAAATTTATTTGGAATGGTGTTTTCTTTTCTTCTCGTTCGTTTTGTATTGCACGGGTAAATTTGCAATTCATGTGTTACCATAGGGTCACAACTCAGAACTCACAACCGAAATCACTTTGTACATTTGTCTAATTCTATTATGAGTGGGCTTCTTGACATGAACCACATCCTGAGCTTGCTGGGTTGACAGCTTGGGTTGTGTTGGACTATTGATAATGCGTTCTGATCACAGCTGATGTTTCATCCCACATCTTGAATTTCAGTAGATCGCTTAGTAGAACTGTACTCAATATGTTGTTTAGAGCCTAATTAATGACCCAATTTGTTTTCATGATTTAAAGAGTGATCACCAAAGTTTGTATGGGCATGCTATAGTAACCACTGTAGATGTTTAGTACTTAAGCGTCAGTTCAAAGCTTGGTTTAGCAGATGGCTTCCAAAATCTCCTGTGGCATTGTTTGCTTGGTTGATAAGTGAACATGAATGTTGGACAGTTCAAAAAAGATGCAGTGATGCAGACTAGCTTAGTCAAAATCTTCTAAAGGAAATTTTAATTCCAATGGAGTGTTTGAGTTGAAATAATTGACACATTATCGGTTTGATGGGCCTACACTAATCCATTTATACCTGAAGTACACTTGTGTTCATTTATAAGGTTGTGTATATATTACAGTTTTTTTTAATACTTTTTTACATTTTTCATGAAACAGCTTGGCAGACGGGCAGAGTCTATTGTCTTGCCCTTGGAATTCCTGCAGCAATTCAAGGCAACAGATTTCCCTGACCCTCAAGAGTACGAGGCATGGCGGAGCAGGAATTTGAAGCTTCTTGAGGCTGGTTTACTTGTTCACCCACTCGTTCCATTGAACAAATCAGACGTGTCCGCACAACGGCTGCGGCAAATTATACGTGGCGCATATGATAGACCACTTGAAACTGGGAAAAACTCCGAGTCAATGCAGGTCATACGTAGTTCTGTTATGTCCCTTGCCGGACGATCTCATGATGGAACTTCTGATGGATGCCACTGGGCAGATGGTTTCCCCTTGAATCTCCATCTCTACCAAATGTTGGTAGAAGCTTGCTTTGATAATGATGATGGCACTGTGGTTGATGAGATTGATGAGGTGATGGAGCTCTTGAAGAAGACCTGGCTTATTCTTGGAATTAATGAGATGCTCCACAATCTTTGCTTTACCTGGGCATTGTTCAACCATTTTGTTATGTCTGGTCAAGTAGATATTGAGCTGCTTTCTGCTGTGGAGAATCAGTTATCTGAAGTTGCTAATGATGCCAAAACTACAAAAGATCCAAATTACTGTAAAGTATTGAGTTCAACACTAAGCTCGATAATGGGTTGGACAGAGAAAAGACTTCTGGCATACCACGAAACCTTCAATACAAGTAATATTGAGTCGATGCAAGGTATTGTGTCAATTGGAGTATCAGCTGCAAAGGTCCTTGTTGAAGATATATCCCATGAATACCGTCGTAGGAGGAAAGAAGAGACTGATGTAGCTCGCAGCAGGGTAGAGACCTACATAAGGTCTTCACTCCGTACAGCTTTTGCTCAAGTAAGTTGTGTTAATAGAAAATATCAGCCTAAATCTTCTCTTGTTCAATATGCACGAACAGTGCTATTTTGTACCTCAAAATACCTAGGTGCAATTTGTTTTGATTGTTGTTGTTGCTTTGTTGCACACAACTCATGCTATATTTGGTAAAAGAACAACTAGAAACTATCTAGAGTCCTGGAAAAAATCCTAGAAAACTATTTTGCTCAATCTCAAGTGATATGTACATTCATACATTCTGTTTGATGCATGGTTTGAGCTACCAAGTCTTACAAAAGTGATATTTTGGTAGAGTGCACCCATTCTTCTGTTATGTGACATTACTTTGACCTGTGCAGAGAATGGAAGAAGCGGATTCAAAGCGATCATCAAGAAACCCTACTCCAGTTCTTTCTATCCTTGCAAAGGACATTGGTGACCTAGCTATAAAGGAGAAAAAATTGTACAGTCCAATCCTCAAGAGATGGCATCCCCTTGCTTCGGGTGTTGCTGTTGCAACCCTTCATTCTTGTTATGGAAATGAGCTGAAGCAGTTCGTAGCTGGGCTTACAGAGCTGACCCCAGATACAGTTCAAGTGCTTAAAGCTGCAGACAAATTAGAGAAGGATCTTGTGAATATTGCTGTAGAAGATTCTGTGGATAGTGATGATGGAGGCAAGTCATTAATCAGAGAGATGCCGCCATACGAAGCTGAAAATGTAATTGCTAATCTGGTGAAAGTGTGGATAAAAGAGAGGGTGGACAGACTCAAGGGATGGGTTGACCGGAATTTGAAGCAAGAGGTGCTATTTTTGTCCTTCTACCGTCAGACCTTAATTTCTCATTATAAAAAGAAACAATCTTAATTTATTACCTGATGCTGTGTGATGTTGTAGATTAATTAATTTATTTTCTGCATATGTCTGATGTTGTTTAAACATGCTGCAGTGTTAATGTGTTGTATCTGGATACAAATGTGCAATACTTGGTTATAGTGACCATTTTATCATCTCTGGTATCATAGTTATCGATGTTATTTACCATCTTTGATGCATAATATGTGTAACCATTGTTCAATCTATTTTTCTTACATGTCCATGCATCCATTCATCATTCGTCAATGATTACAAACATCTGATGTAGGCGCCGGTGTGTGATTTAGCATCCCATCACACCTTATCACACCCTTGCTGATTTTTTTCAGGTTAAATGGGACCTCAAAACCATACACAACCTATGTGCAAACCGAAAAATATATTGACTCAAGCAACTTGAGATCTAGTCATTCTGAACAGTCTTATGGGAATAAAATAAAATGAGTTGCTTAATAGGCAGTTCATTATATGAAGTTCTGTTAGACCTAGCTTAAAACTTTTTTTTACGAGTTTTGTATGATTTCTCTTCCACTAAACCTGGCAACATCTTTTGTGCAGACCTGGAATCCAGGTGCCAACAGGGAGAATTTTGCTCCTTCTTCTGTGGAGATGCTTCGGGTTATTGGTGAAACGTTGGATGCATTTTTCGAATTGCCTATACCAATGCACCCAGCTCTTCTTCCTGATCTGACAGCTGGACTCGATAGAAGCCTACAGCTTTACGTTTCGAAAGCAAAATCTGGCTGTGGTAAGTACTAGATAAATAAAGGTTAGATAATTTTTTTGTAACTGATTTTTCCGATGATGAGTTTCATTTGTCCTTTTATATTACTTAACAGTAACACGGAATTCTTTTATGCCCCAACTACCTCCGTTAACGCGATGCGAGGTTGGCTCCAAGTTATTATTCAAGAAAAAGGAGAAGCCACAGAATCTGCAGGTTCGTGTATCACAAAATGGAGCACCAAATGGAAATGATCCCTTGGGCCTTCCTCAACTTTGTGTGCGCTTGAATACGCTTCAGTACATCCGAGGTGAGCTCGAGAACCTAGAGAAGAAGATAAAAACGTGCTTGCGAAATGTTGAGTCAGCTCAGGCAGATATCACTGATGGATTGGACATCAAGTTTGAGCTTTGTCAGGCAGCCTGCCAAGAAGGCATTCAGCAGATTTGTGAGACGACCGCATATAAGGTGACTTTCTATGACTTGGGCCATGTTCTCTGGGACACCCTTTATGTTAGTGATCTTGCATCAAATAGGGTGGAGGTGCTGTTGAGAGAGCTTGATTCTATCCTTGAGACGATATCTGGTACAGTGCACAATAAACTGCGGAACCGTGCTATAACCGCACTGATGAAAGCAACTTTTGATGGTTTCTTGCTGGTCCTTCTTGCTGGTGGGCCTCTGCGTGCCTTTACCCGCCAAGACTCTCAGATAATAGAAGATGACTTCAGGGCCCTCAGAGATCTGTATTTAGCAGATGGGGATGGTTTGCCAGAGGAATTAGTAGACAAGGCATCCTCCCAGGTCAAGAATGTCCTGCCCCTCCTTAGAGCAGACTCTGAAAGCCTCATCGAGCGATTCAAACGCATGATGGTTGAATCAAATCGATCTGCGTCCAAGAATAGGTTACCATTGCCCCCAACAACGGGGCATTGGAGCCCCAATGAGCCTAACACAGTCCTGCGAGTACTGTGCTACCGGAATGATGAGACTGCTACAAAGTTTCTCAAGAAAACTTATAATCTACCTAAGAAGATTTGATTCGTGGGATAAATCACACCGGCTGTACATTTTCTGCCATCACTACCATGAAATTCACTCTGGATTCTCTATGCCTGTCACACCCCACTGCAAGGACTGAGGAAATACACATTGTAAAGTTGCCACAGCGAAGGCGCCTCATCATCGACGGATTCTGTGATGACAAGAGAGATGTTACTGGATTTTTGGGTGGGTCGTGGGTAGGTTGGAGGAAGGGTGGATTACTTAAAGCTCGATTTGTTCATTATATTATATGGTCCCTAATCCAGTTCTTTTGCTGACCTTGTGCGCGTGTGTACTTTGATTCATTCTAGTCTGCAACAGATATATACCCATCGTGTGAATAAGTCATGTACTTGCGTGCCACCATTTGGTGTCTTTGACTTGACAATACGCCCGTCATTTGTATATTTTTACTGCCTTCTGCACACTCCATTATACAGTTTTCCCCGGCCATGGTCTTATTGCATCTGTTCTTTTCGGTTCAAGCGATACTTGTGCGCTGGCGCCGTGTAAGGATGCTGGCGGGCAGTATCATGTAATCGGTAATCTTGATGCACTCGATCATGCAATTATTTCATGTCATTGTTTGGACCCTGAAGCAACTCGTTGTGTTCAAGTTGTGAATCCTTTTGTGTGCTGTCACACCCCAACCCGAGTATTGCTGGCCCTTGCTTTCTAGAGCTTAGTTCACAAGCAAATCTTGTGCGCATTAAATTTGTACTCGATTCAAATTGTACCCAATTCTACATGAAAAAGTAGCCACCTTTTTCTGAGGTGATGAATGCTCGAGAGTACGTATCCACCCACCAAGTTTAGATATTTAGACTGAACTTAACAGCTTCCCTTTGCGGGGTAGATTCCTGTCGTGAAGGGATTCTCGTTCCCTTCAGCGTTCCAACGGTTTTTCTTCACGGTTCTTTTCACGACGGGATTCTCAGGGTCATTCCTTTCAGGACGGGATTCTCTCTCCGTTCCCTTCGCGATTCCCCTCGAAGGGAAGCTGTTGGAGATGAGAGGAAATAAAGGGAATGGGAACAGGGAAGAGAATCGGGAAGGGAACGAAATGAAAGGAATATGGTTGGGGATAGTCTTACGTACACTAGAGTGTTTTTTAACAGTTTTATTTATAAACGTAGTATTCAGAGAGAGGATATAAGAGTAACTCCAACAGAACATCTATAATATATCATCTATATCATTATATGAATTACAATCTATAAAGATTTCTCCTTTATATTACTTCACCACTCCAACAGTACATCTATATTTCATCATTTATATTCTCTCTCCTATTTTTTAATAATATTCTGTAACTACTGCTGTTATTGACTACTGCTGCTCAATTGATCTTCCGTCAACCACAAGTAGCTGAGAATCACTTGGGATTTTCGTCGAGCACCTAGCTTGCATCATCTAATCAAAATGCATATCCAGCAGGGCTGAAGCACCGGTCAAATATCATTGCTCTGGAGGCAAAAGCAAAAGTAGAGAAATCAAGCAAAGATCCAAGCTCTGCTGGAAAAAAAAGCAAGAGCATGGCAAGAAATTCTGTGCACTAGTCCCTCCTCTCCCCCTGAGCATGATGCTTGCCGGCTGCCGCCTTCCTCAGTTCCTCGAGCTTAGTCCCGCCCACCGCAGCAGCTCCACGCCACCTCATCACCTCCAAATCCTTAATCATCTCACACCACTGCTCATCTCCGATCTCCAAATGCCGCGCGATGCATGGCGGGAGAGGGATTAGCGCGAGCGCCGACCACCGAGCTCTACCGCCCGCGCCTCCTTTCTGCTTCGAGGCGTTCTTGGTGGCCGCGCAGACGAGGCATGCATCCACAGTGGCCTCACAAGCGTGGCACAGGTGGTGGCACGGCAGTAGCAGCATGCATGCCTCGCTGCCACCATAGGACTTGCACGACGCCACGGCCGCCAAGGACCTGGAAGCGGCATCGTGGTTGGCGTCCGCAGTCGGCGCCTCGAAGCAGCAAGACTGCGCGTCCTCGGCCTCAACCTCGCCGACGTCCGCGCATCCTCGGCCTCACCCTTGCCTCCTCCGATGACCAGATCTGGAAGTGCCGTGGCCCGGCCGGCGGCGACAGTCGAGGTGCGGCGGCGCTGGGTTGACCGAAACAAGCTCTGCAGCAGCGACTCGTTTTTGGCGAAGGGGAGAGAGGAAGGCGGGAGGGAAGCGACAGTTGCTCGATGGCGGCCCAGGAGGATGCGCTATATTTGGTGTGCGGGGAGGCCGATTTGGAGGGTCGCTAAAAATGGCGTGTGTGACAACATGTGTGTTGGAGCGTGTTTTTGACGCTACATACGCTATTTTGGCAATGAAGGGCATGATAGCGCGTTTGTTGGAGATGCTCTAAGGCCTAACCGTGTGAGAATGTGGTGATGGGTGTGCATGTGTTATCCAAAAAAAAGGTCTGTGTGAAAAAAATGTCGAAACAAGGGGATGGTGAGAAACATGAAGAAAATTCTCTTATTTTTCGTGGTCACAATTTGGTCTTTTTGGAGAGCTGGTTCTTGAGCTACGTATATTGATGAAAACATACATACATACATACATACTGTCGGTGTATCAGGAACCGGGGGTCCCTGAGTCCCGAGATCAGGCCGGCCGTCCGCCACGTGTCACCATCCCGCGAGGTCCCTCCTGCAGGATGAAGAAAATCTAAGTACCGGAAAGAAGGTGCTCGGGGCCACAGCCTCTGGTCCCCGAGCACCCCAGTTCCCCGATGACCCGCAGAGTCCAAGTACCGGGAAGAAAGTGTTCGGGAGGTGCCCGCTCGCCCCCGAATGCCATAGTCCCCCGATGGGCCGAACAGACAAGTACTCGGGAGAGAGTGCTCGGGGTTGCACGTGGCAGCCCCCGAGCGCTCGGTTCCCCGAAGGTTCTACGCAAGTACTCGGGAGAGAGTGCTCGGGGCTGCACGTGGCGGCCCCCGAGCACTCGGTTCCCCGAAGGTTCTATACAAGTGCTCGGGACTGCACGTGGCAGCCCCTGAGCACTCGGTTCCCCGAAGGTTCTATACAAGTGCTCGGAAGAGAGTGCTCGGGGCTGCACGTGGCGGCCCCCGAGCACTCGGTTCCCCGAAGGTTCTATACAAGTGCTCGGGAGAGAGTGCTCGGGGCTGCACGTGGCAGCCCCCGAACACTCAGTTCCCCGAAGGTTCGCGCAAGAACACCCGATGCCCCGACGAACCCAGAAGGACCCATCGGCGAGGTGTCAACCAGTCAAAGGTCCGAGGCCGCATTTAATGAGCATGTGCGGCCTGACATCCTGACATTCCCAACTGCTCCCGCCGAAGTGTCAGTCCCTACCATGCTTTGGCAGGGGGGCGTGGGTCCATTAATTGCATGGGTCCCGTCCCGAATCGCCCGGTGTGTCTCGGGATAACGTTGCCGGGATCAAGGCATTCCGCCCGCCACCCTGCCATGGCAGAAGGACAAGACAGGGTGGGCGCGCCGGATGCCGCTATGGCTGCCCGGTGGGCCCTCACAACGGCGCCCACCGCTGGGGCGTCCACAGCGGCGGGCGATCGGGCAACGCGCCGCTTTTTTCCACCGCCCCTGTCACTTCACCCAGAGGGAATGATGACGCCTTTCTCAGTCGTGGCGTCTCGAAACTTGTGCCTCCTCTTTCCCGTTCGGGGTAAGTCGTGGTCGGCGGGTGTATAAAAGGAAAGGATAGATAACACAGGAAGTAGGCGATCCGGGAGAAAGAAAGAAAACAAGATCAGCAAGACAGGAAGCGATCAATCCTTGAATCAGAGAAATACACGAGAAAGCATCCAAAGAACACGGCAAGTAAGCTCAAGTAGAGCTAGAGCAAGAGAGCCTCAAGCTCTCTGTTAGACAATATACCCTTGTAACCAGATATATCCTTGAAGGTTTCCCTTCGAGGAAGGATATTGCGTCCATACAGGAGTAGGGTATTACGCCCCTGTGCGGCCCGAACCTGTCTAAATCCCGGTGCAACTGCTTCCCTTTGCATTAGGGCGATCATCCCCCACCACCGGCCGTTGCATTTATTTCCACTTCCATTCATTTCTCCGACGAACTTGTTCAGGATCATCCCCCCGGTCGAATCTCTAAAAAGGGGTCTCTCGGGATCCCTGCGACAGGAGTTCATCCTCCGACACATACATACATACATACATACATACAAGTCTGTATTCTAGGGGTATATACTTCCTTTTCGATCTATAATTGATCCCGTTATAACTAAAATATATATTACTTTATGATATATATATATATACACTATCTTATGATATGTATTGTTGGGATCGAAGTCCCAGATAAGGTGGGCCTTCGGAGGTGGAAATGGCAAAGGTCCCTTAGAGTGACACGTACTAGAAGTGGAACAGTTCTCAATTACCTTTCACGGTTACACTGTGGCTCTATTTATAGCCCGTACCCGGCGATCACGGGTCTTGTTTACATATCTTACCCCCTAACCTGCTACATTCTCGGAATATCTGGGGGTAATATGGTACAAATGAGCGTGATTCCATAATTATAACAGTACCCAGGACAACCGTAACTGGGCCCACTGTCGAGTTGGCCGTCCAACCGAAGGGTATCGAAGCCCTCTTCATCCGACCACATGACGAGCTGCCTTCGCTGCCTTCCGGCGAAGACCTGATCTTGTCTTCGCATGCTCCAAAGGACGCGGGACGCAGACCGAGGGTTCGCCCGACCATCGAAGTCGGTTAGCCTTCGCATGCGCCAATTCGGTGAGAAGAAGATGCTTGGACGCCCGCACCCTTCGACCGACTTCGCTCCGTGATCTCCACAACTGATGGGCGAACTCTTGCAATCAGCACGACAACTATCACGTAACACCTCCAGCTAACTTCGCAGTTGTCTTCGAGTGTGGGGGTGGCGGGAGATGATCCCCAACAGTAGCCCCCTACTGGCAAGGTTTATCTTCGACAGGCCGAGCCTGTAGTCTTCGAGATATCTAAACGCCATCCCCCTTCGGCCTATCGAAGTTAGCTGGATCCAATGCACGCTGTTAATTGAATTTTTTAAATAATTTTTTATGCTCTTTAGCGCTGCCGCAACGATCTCTATAACTGCCTGCATTTAATGTTCATGGTAGTTATCCGAGCATGGTTTCCGGTGCCGGTACAATTTTCGATGCTGGAAGTTGTAACCGCGTCCGTCTCCCCCTATAAATACTGGCTGCTGTCCAAAAATTTCACCGTGCCCTTGGTAAAAGTTGTCGCTCTCGTACGAAGTAAGTTACAGTTTGTCGGACGCTCTGGACGAAGCCCCCGATTGCCTTCGCGCTGTTGAAGGATTTTCTTGGACTAGATGGCTCCGAAACTCAGGTCCTCCCGACCAAAGACTTATTGGATTGGGCAGTCCAAAGTAGGTGGCGAAGTTCTAGCTGGCCTTGCCAGGGAAGGGCTGATTAGCGATGTCTCGAAGGTCTGGCTTCTCGGCAAGCAAGAGATACTGGAGCCCGCTGACGATGAGGCTATCGTGTTTGTGCATTATTTTCGGGCTGGCCTTCGGCTTCCCTGTGATGAGATGGTGATCAAGGTGTTAAAACTCTTCGAGGTCTATTTGCATCAGTTGACACCTAACGCCATAGTTAGAATGAGTCTTTTCGCCTGGGCCGCTCGATCGGAGGGGGTTAAGGCTTCCGCCAGGGCCTTCTCTGCCGCGCACCGACTGCATCACCAACCAAAGCCGGTCTTCGCCCGCGGAGTGCAGAGCGAAGCCCACTACGGGTGTCTGAACTTCGCCTACCGCGCCGGCTTGTCTACTCCCGTGGTTGTCTACAAGAATAAGTGGCCTAGTGATTGGACTCAGTGGTGGTTTTACCACAAGGTGGAGGCGAAGAGTACCTTGTATCGAAATGCGAAGTAGTGAAAGGAAACCGTGCACCAGATGTGCGGTTGAAATCATCGCAGCAAACCGCGCTTGAAGCCTTTGCCAGGTGTGCGAAGCATCTTTCTACTCGTGATTTGGTGGAGGAGTTTTTGGTGGCCGGGGTCTGGCCTCTTAGCCATGGCTGGGCTATTCCGGCCTTCGGGGAGAAGGGGCCCGAGGGGCTTTGCCGTCCTCATCCTACTGTGGACGGCTTCGCAGGTGCCCTCTTGTCCGTGCGTTCTTACATAATTTAAATTTTTTTGTCTAACAATTGTGATTTTTTTTTCAGATTTGTCAGTCGCCGAAGTGGAGGCAAAGACTGTAATGTTAGTTGGCAAGATTACTCCCGGCGAAGCGCAACTGTGCGCCGACCAGGGACTTACCCGCAGGTTGAACAGAATCTTTGATTATCATGGTATGTCGTATGCTGAACGACCGAAGATTGCCGCTGTGCTGCAAAGTAATGCGGGGGGCTCCCCAGCAGCGGAAGCGGGCGAAGAGCCCGCTGCTGGCCCTTCGACGAAGAGGAAACTCTCAGAACGATCGCCGAAAATGGGCCGTACCAAAAAAGTTGTTGCCCTCCGTAAAAGACCACGCGAAGCTGCGCCCGAGGTTTTTCACGCAGAAACGTCTCCGGAGGGCTCTGCTGCTTCGCACGACATGGCCCGTCGGGAGAGTTCTGAAGGAGCGCAGGAGGCCCAGGCGCCGAAGTCCCTGTTTTGCTCGCGCGTCGATCTTCCGAAGTTAATTCTGAGCGACGACGAGGAATTGACAGAGACGGGCGCAATAACCGAGCCCGCCGTTCAGGAGGAGCCCGTAGCCGAAGGTGGCGATGACGTGGAGGTGGCAGCGTACTCATCGCCCTCCTCACCTTCGAGCTCATCTTCCGAGACCGAAGATTCAACGCCAAGTGCGCCCTACTGTAGAGGGAAGGGTTTGATGGGTCTCGGCGGGCTGCTCGACGTGAAGGCCATTGCGCCTGAGTCTTTGCGGCCCTCCGCTTTTGAACCGAGTATCGGGGAGGTTAGTGATGCGAAAAAGATTTTTGGAACCTTCGTTCTTCCTGAGCTCGAAATTCCGCTTGCTCAGAAGTCTTCAAGCGAATTGATCGATGCATCCGATGTGGCTATAGCGAAGGTATATCGAATATTTTGATACATTGAAAGAAAGAAAACTTGGTATTTTACTGACTTGCATTTGATATTTCAGGTTTTGCTCCTCTCCCGAGCTCAACGTAAGCAAGCAGAAAAGTCCGAAGCTCGTGCCCGAAGCTCTCAGGCCCAGATTGACTTGCTGCAAAAACGGGCGGAAAAAGCTGAGGGCCAGAAACGCGAGATGTCGCGGCGTGCGAAGGATGCAGAGTTACGATTGGAGGGGCTTGAAATGGAGGTTGACACCCTTCGCTCGGAGAAGGGGATTGCGGACAGCGAAGTGAGCTGTCTTCGGCAGAATCTGCAGTCCTCCGAAGCGCAAGTTTGCGAACTGCAAGCACTTTGCGCGTCGGAGAAAGAGAAAGCTGAGCGACTGCAGATTGAACTAAGGGAAGCGAAGGCTTACAACGACGATGCTCTTAGTGTCATCGGGGAGCTTGAGCCGAAGGCGGTTGCCGCGTGCGAAGCAATCAGCCGTACCTTCGAAGGTATAGGCGCCTCGGTGACTCCCCCATCACTTGAACTCGTAGGACTGGGTGGACTTATTAGTTGGATCAATGAGACCAGTAGTAGCCTCCTTCCAGCTGCACAACTTTATGGCGACTTCTGTGCCATGGTTGCCACCCGAAGTCTCGTGCAATATGTCGAGATGACGGGTTGCAACCATCACACTGCTCTCCAAAGACCTTCCTTCCAGTACCCTTCGGATCTGTCAACTTCGGCCGTTACAAAGGCATCGAAGAGCACTTCTCGATCATTCATCACCAATTACTGGTACAAGCACAGCCGCGAGCTCGCTCTTCGAGAGGCCGAATTGAACCAACAAAGGGTATGGTGATTTAATTTTGTTTTGTCTTGTCGAAGATTATGAAAGTGGTTATGTGTGGTAATAATGTATTTATTATTATTAAATTTTTGTTAGGCCAAGGCGAGGGATGACACCTCGTCGAAACTGATGACTACGACAACCGAAGATACTGGGAAGGTGGGCTGAATTGGCGCGAAGGGTCGTGTTGTTTATGCTTTTGTTTTTGTAATTGACGATGTGACACATTGGCTGTGTAATATATTATATATTTATATTGAAGTGTTATTGACCTTTTTGCGCTCCCTGCGCAGGTCCTTCCTTCGAACACTACGCAGGTAGCCGACGAAGCTGTGCCTTTGACTATGATGAGGGACAATTTTATGTGTCCTGGTCCTGCTGGGAATCATTTCACCGACGTCATGCTAATATCGATTTGGAGCGGTACTGGCATGCGAAGTGTAGATCGTATGACGATATGAATGCTAGGACAAAAGCGTTTTGGAAATCTGTTAGTCCTTCGACGCTAGCTAGTCGACGAGCTGAACGAAATCTGCGCCGTGCAGCGAAAGGAGACGTTGAAGACACATCGGTGCTCGTTGAGCCGAAGATTAAACCTCAGGACGAGGAACCGGTTTCGCACAGACCGCAAGTTTGCTATCGACGTGGTCCCTCTTCGCAGGTAGTCAGGCAAAGTGGTAGTGACGACGATACCCCTATGTCGCCGTCTTATTGTAATCAAGTTGGGGCCCATTCGGCCCCATCATCGCGTTTTCATGCCAGCGAAGGTATTGCTTACCAATTTTCTTTCAGTCATTTGTATAAGGATTTTGTTGATCTAGATGTTGATTCTGATGCGGAATAAGTCGGGTTAGCGTTATGATTTGTTCTTTTGCTACACTTTTAGCGGCATGGCACCCGAAGTGATTTCTACGATGCGATGCGTTCTGAACCTTTGTTGGATCTTCGGGTTAGACTTTTTTTACGAAGGCCATCCCCCGATTTTCGCCGCAGTTTCCTGCGATTGTACTGGGTTAATATTTTTATTATTATCATTGTTATTTTCGTGAAACGCCCCCCCCCCCCACTTTTACTCGCAGGTAACTTCGGCCTGGGGAGGGGGGGCAAGCAATCTTGGCCTCCGACTTTTAGCCTTGAAGGCTTGATTTTACTTCAACTCGGTGGGTGGTTGATATTTGGGCAGGCACTCTCAGCCCCCTACCCTTGACGAAGTGCGCTGCCTTTTAGTTGGCTTAGGGACACTTCGTTTTTTTTTATCCCGAAGGTTTGTTTTTCCCTTCGGTGCGGGGGCAGGCACTCTTAGCCCCTGAATTTTAGCGAAGTGCGTTGCCTTTTCTTTGGCTCAGCGACACTTTGTTTTTATCGCGAAGGTTTGTTTTTCCCTTCGGTGCGGGGGCAGGCACACTTAGCCCCCGACTTTTAGCGAAGTTCGTTGGTTTTTCTTTGGCTCAACGACACTTCGTTTTTTTTATCGCAAAGGTTGGTTTTTCCCTTCGGTACGGGGGCAGGCACACTTAGCTCCCGACTTTTAGCAAAGTTCGTTGGCTTTTCTTTGGCTTAACGACACTTCATTTTTTTTATCGCGAAGGTTGGTTTTTCCCTTTGGTGCGGGGCAGGCACACTTAGCCCCCTAGCGGTTTTTTCAATCCCGCGAAGGTCGCAAGTGTACGCTTGCTTGCCTACACTTCACACCGCGTTCTAGTCATCGATTGGTGCACCAATCTCTTTAGGTTGGCGCACTTCGACGAAAAGTACTATTACTCAAGACAAGCAACATTTTTGCGGGGGTGGCACTATCATTGTTTACATGGGTTGCTGCCTCGTTAAAATCCTCACCCCCTGGTGAAGGGGTCCCCCTGTGAGGAAAAGAGTGCAGTACCCTTACAATGTGATTACAAGAACTACTACGAAATCAAAAATTGAAAATTACATTGGAGTCTCAGACTTTAGTTGCCGATCTTCAGCTGTAGAACTTGCGAAGGTTGTCTATGTTCCAGGTGTGTGGAAGCTCTTCACCTTCCATATCGGCTAGATGATAAGAACCAGGTCTCAGAGATCTTTTAACTATGAAAGGGCCATCCTATTTACTCTGAAGTTTGCCAACCGATGCTGCTGTGCCAAATCTTCGCAACACCAAGTCTCCGGGTGCGAAGGTCTTTTCGGATACATTCCTATCTCTCCATTTTCTTGTCTCTTTTTGGTAAGTGGCCAGGTTTTTTGTGGCTTGCAATCTTACTTCTTCAAGGGCATCTTTCGATGGTAGTTCTTCGCATTGGTCTAATTCATTCCCGACCCTGAATGATTTCGTTTTGCATTCCTCTGGAGTCATGGCCTCTTCGCCAAATAGGAGGCGAAATGGCGTGTATCCTGTTGGTCTTGCAACCGTTGTTCTTAATGACCATAGTACTTTGGGCAATTCGTCGACCCACTTTCCTTTTGGCAATCCTTGAAGACTCTTCGCGACCCCTGCGAAGATGATGCCATTTGCTCTCTCAACTGCGCCATTAGATTGTGGGTGGTATACTGATGCAAACATTACTTTTATGCCCAGACCATTACAGAAATCTTTAAATCCCGCGCTATCGAACTGGGTACCATTGTCCACGGTTACTTCGCTTGGAACGCCGAAGCGGCACACAATATTCTGCCATGGGAATTTTTGTATGTTTCTTGACGTTATGCTCACAAGTGGCATTGCTTCTTCCCATTTTGAAAAGTACTCTACTGCCACCACCGCATACCGCAAATTTCCTAGGGCTGGCGGCAGCTGCCCGACAATATCGATTCCCCATCGCCGCAATGGCCAGATCAGCGGAATAAGTTGTGTCTTCGTTGTCGGTCTGTTTGATCCCTTTGCCCAGAATTGGCACTGTTGGCAACTTCGTACCAGCTGGTCCGCATCACTTACAGCCGTTGGCCAATAGAAGCCCTGCCTGTATGCTTTTCCTACCGAAGCCCTCATTCCGATATGTGAGCCGCACAACCCGCTGTGAATTTCACTTAACAGTTTTTGGCCTTCTTTCCGAGATATGCATCGCAAAAATGGTGCGCAGACTCCTGCTTTGTACAAATTTTTGTCTATAACTTTATAATTTCTGACCCTCTGAGCCATGCGCTTTTCTTTGACTTGCTACAACCTTCGAGTCTGTTTTGACAAGTATTCTCCGAGCTCCCAAAGCCTTCGCCTTGCGAAGTACCAGGAGTACAGCTTCGTATTCCGCCGTATTGTTTGTGGAGCGGAACTCTAACCTGGCGGCGTATCGCAGCTTCGTCCCCGAAGGTGAAAACATTACTACCGAGACTCCTGCTCCTGCAGCTCCCCAAGCTCCATCGCAGTACACGGTCCAGATAGGTTCTGCTGCTTCGTCATCCAAGGCCTCAGATGAAGGTGTCCATTCCGCCACGAAATCTGCCAGCGCTTGCGATTTTAATGATATTCGTGCCACGAAGACAATCATGAATGGAGCTATCTCTGTTGCCCACTTCGCTATTCTTCCGATGGCTTCTTTGTTTTCAAACATGTCGTGAAGGGGTAGGGAAGTTGGCACTGTAATCTTGTGAGAAGTGAAATAGTGGCGGAGCTTGCGGGATGCCATTACTAGTGCATACGCTACCTTTTCCAACTCTGTGTATGACTTTTTTGGACCTGCTAGTACTTCGGATACATAATACACTGGTGCTTGGCGCAGCCTGTTATCTTCGGGTTTTTCCTGCACGAGAACAGCGCTGACTGCTGAGGGGGATGCCGCTATGTATAACAGCAAATTTGCGCCTGGATCCGGGCTGGTCAGTGCTGTGAGCTTCGTCAAGTAAATTTTTAACTCATCGAAGGAAGCCTGCTGCTCAACACCCCATTTGAAAGGGTCAGAGCTTTTTAACACCTTGAAGAGCGGTAGACTTCGCTCGGCGGACTTTGCAATGAACCTGTTCAATGCTGCTAGCCTTCCTGTCAAGCGTTGGGCTTGTTTTCTGTTATGTGGCGGTTTCATATCTAAAATTGCTTGTATCTTCTGAGGATCCACTTCGATGCCTCTTTTTGACACCAGAAACCCCAGGAGTCTTCCGGATTGCACTTCGAAGACGCATTTTTCCGGGTTTAATTTTAAACCTGCTCTTCGCAGATTATCGAAGGTTTCCCGGAGGTCTTCGATGTGTTGGCTTCTCCTTGTACTTTTTACTACTATGTCATCAACATAGGCCAATACATTTTGTCCCAGCTACGGCTTTAATACAGCTTGTACCAACCTTGTAAAGGTTGCTCCAGCATTTCGGAGTCCGAAAGGCATTCTTACGAAACAGTATGTTCCGAAAGAGGTTCTGAAACTCTTTTTGTCTTCGTCTTCCTTTGCCATCCATATTTGATGGTACCCTGCATAAGCATCTAGGAAGCTTAGCATCTCGCAGCCGGCTGCGGAGTCTACGAGCTGGTCAATTCTAGGCAGTGGAAAGTCATCTTTGGGGCAAGCTTTGTTTAGATCTGTGAAATCGATGCACATTCTCCACTTTCCATTGCTTTTCCTTACTAATACGGGGTTGGCCAGCCACTCTGAGTGCATAACTTCGCGTATTACTCCGGCATCGAGCAGTTTTTCTACTTCGGCCTTTCCTGCTTCTTCTCTTTCCCCCGAAGCTTTTCTAAGTTTCTGCTTCCTTGGCTTCGCTTTGGGGTCCACATTTAGCTTGTGCTAAATGATGTTTCGACTTACTCCTTGCAGGTCTCTGGGGGACCATGCGAAGACATCGTCATTTTTGCGAAGGAACATTACAAGTTGTTGCTGATCCTCTGCTGGGACCTCTGCCCCTATTG
Organism: Phragmites australis; assembly: GCF_958298935.1. NCBI lineage: Eukaryota > Viridiplantae > Streptophyta > Magnoliopsida > Poales > Poaceae > Phragmites > Phragmites australis. The sequence continues at coordinate 12,740,178 of NC_084940.1, forward strand.
TGATCTTTTTATCTTCTTTTTCATGATTTAGCAGTACTATTCTGGTAGGTCCTTCTGGTGCAGCCTTCGCACATTTCTCTATGGTTTGCTGGTTGTTGCCTGCTTCGGCACCCGTCGAAGGGTCTGCGATGTTGTGGATATTTCTTCTTCCTGGGGCTATTCCTACTTCGATTCGCCTAGCAACTCGCTGATCTCCCAACACCTTTATGACTCCTTCTGGTCCAGGCATCTTCATGCACAAATATGCGTGGTGCGGTATTGCTCCAAATTTATTGAGGAACCCCTCCCAAATATCGCATTGTATGGGTAGCTAATGTCCACCACATCGAAGGTAATTTCCTCTGTGCGGAAATTTGTCTGTTCGCCAAACGACACTGGGATTGTTAATTTTCCCAGGGCGTTGATTGTGTTTCCGCCGAAGCCTAGCAACTGCGACCCAGCTTGTTTCAAGTCACTTCTTCGCAGCCCCATCTTGTCGAAGTCATCAGCGAAGATAATGTCTGCAGAACTTCCTCCATCGATCAAGATCCTATGTACTTCGTTTCCCGAGATGTTCGCAGTAATGACGAAGGCATCTGTGTGCGGATAATCTAATACCGAGAATGTAATGGGAATGCTGGACCATCTTGAATTGACGTACGTTGGTCCCACTCCGACGTGGTTAACCCTTCGCACATATTCTTTTCGTTGTCTCTTGGATTCTGTTTGCTGGCTGGACCCCCCTGAAATGGCCAGTACCACATTGTACCCATGGTTTATGGTATTAGCTGATTTGCTACTTTCTGGTGGTGCCTCAATTGCAGGTCTTGGCGGTGGCGGGGGTAGGTCACCGCGAATGTTCATTTGCCTAGTTTGATCAAATTGGGCTGAAGGTGCGGGTGCATATTGTGGTGCTGGAATTTGCTGCCATTGGTTCGGAAACACCACGTTCTGATTGTGGTTTTGCCACCCTTCGCTTCTTGCGAAGCTTGTTGCGTGGTGAACTATCCTTCCGTTATCTACCGACTGCTTCGCTAAACTTTCTTTCATAGCCACAACCTGTGGGCAATGTTTAGTCCGGTGGCCTGCTCCTTCGCCATGCAGCTCGCAGTAAAAGGTTGCCGGGTCGTGCGAAGGTCGTCCTCCTCTACCTCCGCGGCCTCTTCCCCTGCCCGCCCGGCCTCCTCTATTGGACGAGTTGTAGGCTTCGCACAAGCCTGGGGCTCCGTCGGGCGGGCCGGGGTTGATCTGGTTGATTTCTTTTTGGTTTGGATAATCAGGACCTTCGGGTTTTCTTGGACGTTGAGGTCTGTCTCTCTGATTACCACCAACTGCCTCTTTAGGTGGTGCATGCTTTACTCTTGAGGCCGTAAACTCATTTTTCCTTCGGAGATGATCGAGCTCAGACCTTGAGTATTCTTCCATCTTGTTTAGCAGCTCCTGGACGCTTGTGGGTCTTTTTCTGGTGAGCTTTCCTGCCAACAGGCCCCCTCTGATGCCCTGTATTGCGGCATCAATGATCGTATCTTCGCTCAATCCCTTCGCCTGGCAACGTATGTGTACGAATCGGCGCATATAGCTCTGTAAAGTTTCTGTTGGTTGCTGCTTCAGCGCGAAGAGGTCGGTTGCGGTGATGTTGTCTGCCCGGTTCCCCTAGAAGTTGCTGTACAGGGCAGTGCGCAGCTGTTCCCATGAATATATGGACCCCGGGGGTAGGGCGGAGTACCACGACCTTGCTATTCTCTTTATCGCCAATACGAAAGCCTTCGCCAAGGTTACACCGTCCCCACCACCTGACTCTACGGCTGCCTCAAAACTCATGACAAATTCTCTCAGATCTAATTCTCCATCAAACATTACCACTCTGGGCATCTTGAATCCTAGCGGCCATGGCTGATTTTGCAGGTCCATTGCTAGGGGTGACTCAGGATCTCCCGTGGAAGATCTTCGCCGAACTTCTTGCGAAGCTCGTATCAAATCTTTCGGTGGCGTCGGCCGGCGAGACATGCCTTCCGCTTGGAGTATATCGATTTCCTCTTGGATCTTTTCCAACGTTTTTCTTGCTTCGTCTGCCCGTTGGCGGTACTCCGCAGCTTTCCGGGTCGCTGCTAGGCCATCTAACATGCGCTTCTTGTGCGCAATCTGCCTTTCCAACTCCTCAGCTTCTAGCCTAGCATTTCGTTCTTCGTTTGTTTCTTCATCATGTTCAAACTCCGCGAAGTCGCCTAGTTCCTCCCATTCTTCGTTCGGCCCTCTGTCGCCTTCTTTTTCTGGAAGATCGAAGCGAATGCGATCCATTGGCTCCATGATCAGCATTTGCTCCGTGTCCATCCGAAGTGTGTCGTCGTGTCGGCCATCGGCAGTTTGTTGTGGCGCTATGTCAACTTCGTAATGCTGCTCTTGTCCAGCCGAAGCCCCCCCGGCTGAGGCATTGCTTGATCCTGGTACGGCCGGAGTGGTTTTGTCGACCGAAGGTCCGACCGCGGCTGTGGGTTCTAGTAACGCCTCCGCTTCTCCAGGTGGCTTCGCTTTCTTCTTGGGTGGTATGCCTTCGTGGGTTCCCGCGGACGACGCCAACTGTTGGGATCGAAGTTCCAGACAAGGTGGGCCTTCGGAGGTGGAAATGACGAAGGTCCCTTAGAGTTACACGTACTAGAAGTGGAACATTTCTCAATTACCTTTCACAGTTACACTGTGGCTCTATTTATAGCCCGTACCCGGCGATCACAGGTCCTGTTTACATATCTTACCCCCTAACCTGCTACATTCCCGGAATATCCGGGGGTAATATGGTACAAATGAGCGTGAGTCCATAATTACAACAGTACCCAGGACAACCGTAACTGGGCCCACTGTCGAGCTGGCCATCCAACCGAAGGGTATCGAAGCCCTCTTTGTCCGACCACATGACGAGCTGCCTTCCGGTGAAGACCTGATCTTGTCTTCGCATGCTCCAAAGGACGCGGGACGCAGACTGAGGGTTCGCCTGACCATCGAAGTCGGTTAGCCTTCGCATGCGCCAATTCGGTGAGAAGAAGATGCTTGGACGCTCGCACCCTTCGACCGACTTCGCTCCGTGATCTCCACGACTGACGGGCGAACTCCTGCAATCAGCACGACAGCTATCACGTAACACCTCCAGCTAACTTCGCAGTTGTCTTCGAGTGTGGGGGTGGCGGGAGATGATCCCCAACATGTATATACTATTTTTTTATGTATATACCACTTTATAATATATATATATATATACATACTATTTTTTAATACTTATATACTTCTTTATAAGTGAATTTTTTTTTCTGATACCACTTTTTAATATGTATATACTTCTTTCTAAACAACCATTAGATTAGAGAGAGTATGTACATCCGGGAGTACAAGAAATGCTTTATATATATAGCTCAATATTTAAATATCCCAGCAACACTTTTGAACATATTTCGTGTACATACAAAACAGGAAATTTTTTGATCCAATTCGACGTTTTTTTGGTTGTCAGATTTATGGAGTGCCATGTAGCGAAAGACTGCTAGCACTGTAGCCATGTGGGCCACAGGGAGAAGATTAGGCTTCTGCGTATATACGTCATCTTCTACGGCTCGGACACGGAGTCCACCACCGCACACGGACCCTCTCCATGGACCGGGCCGCGCTCCGCATGGTGTGCTCGCCGCAGTTCTGGCGCATGGCCATCCTGTGGACCCTCTCCCTCCTCCACTCCTACCTCCTCGTATTCCTCCGCGGCCGGACCGCCATCCCTCGCCGCCGGCGACCAAGGACCGGCGCTGGCGGCGAAGGCCGCCGTCCCATCTGCGTGGTCACCGGGGTACGTACGTACTCAAGAACCTCTCTCGTGCACGTGTTTACCTCTCTCTATCTCTCTCCATGGTTGTCTGTGTAACGTCTCCCGCTATGGTGTTGGTGCAGGCGACGTCGGGGCTGGGCAAAGCGGCGGCGGCGGCGCTAGCGCGGGAGGGCTACCACGTCGTCCTCGGTGAGTCCCGTGCTTGGTTGGGAATTTCGTCGAACAGGTGTTGAGCGTCTTTGTAGTTGACTCGTTATTGCCAAAGTAATTGAATCTACAAACCATTCTATTTTCCTTGCTGTCCATCGTGAATTAATTATGTAAACATTTCTGCTCTGATTCAGCCCTTAAGCACGGTGTGTTCCTTTCTTGGAAACCATGAACTCGATGAATCTTCGAAAGTAGCTGTGATGCTAATGTTTTGATATCATTGTTCATTAGTCAGTGATAGTTGTTTCAGTAGTTAGTTGATCCTTTGTTGTATCTATATTCTGTTCTATGTTCACACATTTCTATCCTTGCCATAGTCATTGGAGTAGATATTTGTTTTTTTTTTTGTTCTTGTCAGATTGATTCATCCATGTCCATGACTTGATATAGTACTGAACTGGTATTTAATTCTATTTTGTGTCAGCTGGACGTTGCATGCAGTTGTTATCTGAGGTATTATATAGATCTTGCTCTACATGTATGTTATGTTATCGTTTACCATTGTCATGCATGATTGTCACACTGTGTAAAACAGGCTGTTGAAAAAATTCAGAGGCAACAATCAGACGCCTATCTTGAAGCATTTCAACTCGACTTGTCATCATACAGATCAATAAAGAAATTTGAAAGTTCGCTAAAGCAGTGGATTCTGGAGACAAATTCGGAGCCTGCTATTCAGCTTTTGGTAAATAATGCTGGTATATTAGCGAAGTCACATCGAATTACCGAGGACGGGCTTGATGAGTAGGTGCTTCACTTGACAGTGTTCTTGAAAAATAAAACCGTTGTGTCGTCAATCTATGTTGTTTTCTACATTTCAGCATTATATTTTTGCCTTTCGGCTAATTTCTAAATAAACCTTTACCACATGCAAATTTCAGAATGATACAGACAAACTACATCGGTCCATTTATCCTGACCAACATTCTTGTACCACTGCTGAAGAACAGCCCGGTACCTTCTCGAGTGGTTAATCTAACATCTTTCACACACAGATGTGGTAAGGGTTAACTAATACGTTTTTTTTACTATTTTAGTCAGGAAACTGTATGAACTGTTTATGAACCTATGTTGAATAACTGTAGCATGGGTATCAACTGAACATTTCCTTTGTATATATTTGTTCATATCTATGTGTTATTTTATCCATTTTTCTTGTCGCCTTCCATATGCTAGTATGTCCAGTTTATGGTTGTGTCATTGTTCAGAACTTCAAAATCTTGCTGGTCACATAATTGCCTGCTCTGCTATTTGAGACTGATATGTACTTGTACTATCTGCTCACAATTATCATCTGCTCTTCCAGTAGCTCATAATTGGTGCTCGATGAAAACTCAGTTTGCATTTCAGGTCGATGATAAGCTAGTATGCTACCAGTACTTGTTTCCCTTTCTTTTTTGTGCAAGAACAAGACATATAGTTTGATAACATGTGCAGTTTTCACATATCCAGTCTCAGGTATTGATGTGTCTGAGGGTGCATTGAGAGGAATGAAACTTGGTCAGTGCTCAGCGGGGAAAAGTTATCACTTAGCTTCTTCTTATGAGTATACCAAGCGTGAGTGTCTTGGCTTAATTTTTTTGGTATATCTCATGTAATTCTATCCAGTTTTTTTGATTCATTATCCTATTGCAGTTTGTTTACTCCTATTCTCATATGAGCTTCATCAACAGCTTCACATATCTTCTGCTGTCTCTGTCATGTATGCACCATTATTCCATCAATTATCTCGATGTTTGTTTTTTGCCCATACAATAAAACTACATCCTTGCCTTGGAAGAACTACAGGCCCATTCTATTTGATGTAGAAAATTTTGAGAATAATTATGCGCTGTCCCTAAGGTCCTAGAACCTCAAAAATGGTGCTAAGGGTTACAATGAAGTTCAAAAATAGACTCTTGTTAGACTGTGGAGTAGACTCTAGTGTGGACCAGACTCTAAATATACCATGCTCACTAGAACCTTTTATTCTAGTCACAGAGTAACTCTCCACTAAAAAACATCTTTTCCAGATGTTACAAACATAATTGCAGAATATAAATATTTGTCATGACTCATGTTTGCTGTAGAAGATAGGTTAGGAATGCTCATCCATGTTTCAGTACTCTTTGTTAGCAATTCGCAGATTCATCCATGATTACCAGTTTGTTATTGCACATATATATGAGCTTATGACTCGCTATATTTCTTGTTTCTAGGGCTGCTGATCCTGGTGCAGTGGAAACAAACATCATGCGGGAGCTTCCTCCATGCCTCTCTTGGTTTGCATTCTCCGTTCTGCGCTTCCTGAATCTCCTCCAGCAAACTGATTCCGGGGTTGGTGCTGTCCTTGATGCCGCTTTGGCGCCGGCTGAAGCATCTGGGGAGTATTTCTTTGGAGGGAAAGGACGGACGATCAGATCCTCCCGGCTGTCGTACGACACGGAAGTAGCCAAGAAGCTGTGGGCAGAATCGTCAGCATTGTTCAAGGAGCTGCAGCTTAGAGGACGTGATCTGGGGACTAATTGAAACTAACTTGTTAAAATTGGATCGTTTATCCAAGGAGTAAATTTCCGAGGACACTCTAATCTAATATAGTTTTTTTGATGTTGGGGTCTTATCTTGCTTGGGACTAAAAGACTTTGTTGTTGTTTACGTTGTAAGAATAGAGCCCATAGTTCACTTGGACCTTTTAAGAATCGAGCTATAGTTCACTTGGTAGAGCCTTCAATTAAGAGGGCATTAAAGATCATATAAATATGATCTTAAAGTATTTGGTACTCCTATCTTTAAGACAAAGCTGAGAGACGTCTTCTCTCCGTGGCTGATTTTTTTATTATTATCTTTTGACCTTTTTTGCGCATGATAGAGTAAGCAAGGTCTTATTTTGCAGCTACAGTTACCAATTGTTTTTGCAGCTACGATTTCCAGTTAATTGGAGACCAGTAGTTTTATTGAAATATCCTGCTCTAAGGTATTGGCCGGAAATATTACTGTCACTGGTGTCGCCGTTTTCTACAATCTCCTAGGTGGTGGGACCAAAAGCACAGCAACACATGCAAGTGCAAGGAAATGATAGCTAGGAGCATGAAGATTTGAAGTCAGCCAGAATTCGTATTTTTCTTCTTTCAGAAGTTACACGGATCCTGTAAATTCTTCGTTTGTTGTACGCATATCTTGGTCTCGTATCCATGCGATTCTCATTAGTATTACCAACAGAATCTCGCGGATCCTTTACACAAGTAGCTAGAGTGAAATAGAGGAGTGTAGGATTTTACCCACGTATAATTTTACGCTTGACATCAGCCTGCTGTTGGTGTAAGAGTTTGAGTTATGAGGATGCGATAGAGGTAAAATTATAAGGGTTAGTATTAATTTTCGATTTTTGTGTGGGTGCATCCGCATCCCATGCTCTCCATGTACCTTCACCACTGCTTTAAACAGATATTGAAAGGTAGTATTTAGTTCGTAAGACGAAATGGGATAGAGCGGATTCATTTTGTTTTTGAGCTGTTTGGATGGAGAGCAGCGAGATAGAATAGTTTGAAATCAGAGGATATTCTTCAAAGATTCGGGACAGAGCCGTTCCAAAAAAACGGTGAAACGCAGTCGTCCCACTTCAAACATGACACTGATGATAGTTCTGAGGTACTAAAATAGACTCGTTACATCCCACCCACTAAACAAACATCTATATATGAATGAAATTATCATATCCTTAAATATATGAATAAAATCATTCTATCCTACCTTGTTCTCTAACCAAACACTACATAAAGAAATGAACTCCGATGGTGAAGCACATTCTTTAGCTAAGACCATCTCAAGTGATTCCCGTCAGGGACCAAAATTCATTCACAAAAAGATTTTCATTTCCTTCAGCGTTCTAACGATTTCTCTTCACGGTTCCCATCACGAAGAGATTCCTAAGAACATTCCCTTCAGAACGGGATTCTCTCTCCTTTCTCTTCACAAATCCACATTCTCGCCTCTTCCCCATGCCAGGCTCTGCTACATCCAGCTTCCCACTGTGTTAGCACCGCCGCCGCCGCCGCCGTCCTCCTCTCACGCACGGTAGGAGCTATATAAGTAACTTTGTAAAAAATTATAAGTAGATTAAAATGGATTCATGAGCAAGTTAAGGATTTCCTTTCCAATTCCAAATCCCTCTCGCGCACGGCGCGACGGGCTCTCCAGTATTGCCTCGTTATGAAGCTGTAGCAGTGTTGCCTCGTCTCACCCTCAATGACTTTCCATTCATCGATTCCCTTTCCAATTCCAAATCCCTTCGCGATTTTTCACCCGTTCGTGGCGATTGGTTTGATCCCGTATTATATTGTTTTGGCGGAAGTTAAAGCTAATTAGAAGTTGCGCTGATGGTTGCAATCTTGTTTCAGATAGTAATTTGCTAACCAAGAGAAAATAACCATACGAGACCTTATCTCGAATATTTAAAAGCCGAATCCAATTTATAGTATGACACGTGACATTTTATTTCTTTTATTTATCTTTATTTCTCTTTACCCAAACAACATTTTTCTAGTGGTTTTTCTTGTACACAAGAAAGTATAGGTGGGATGGAATGTACTTACAAAAATTCCAAATCTTTAAGGTTGACCACTCCCAATCAAGTTAACTGAAAACATTCCCATCACAGCTACACATGGACCGAATCCATGGTACACTGACTTCCATGTACCGAGATGCGCTCCTCATGGCGCATGGCCATCCTGTGGACCTCTCCCTCCTCTACTCCCACCTCCTCCTCCTCCGTCGTGGTCGGGCCACCATCCCTCGCCATCGACGACCAAGGCTCGATGTTGTCAGCTAAGGCTGCCGTCCCCTCTGCGTGGTCATCGGGGTATGCTACGCACCCAAGAACTGCCATTATGCATGTGTGTCTACCTCTCTCTATCTTCGCATCATGGACATGGTGTATGATAATAGGTAGTATAAAACTACCATATATCATTATCAAATATGTATTCTCTAAGATTTTCTATATTCACAGGGCATACGACCGTGTCCGGAGAGGAAATCCTAGATGTATAAAAACTGCTTGCAGATACCGAGATATCTCGTAAAAAAGAAATCTATCTCTAAAAATGAGTCCAAAGATCACAAGATAACCCCTGGATATATACAGAGCTAGGAGATCCTACAGGAGAAAATCATTCAGATCCATTCAAACCCATGAAAGCCTCAAGCTCTAAGCCTTATGTACTTGTAATCTGCATTAATAATCCTTCCCGACTACTTGTAAAAAGTACTCGATTAGATTTAGATCTATCTAGACTGATAAGATCACTCTTATAAAAATTATCGAAAAACAATATAAGTCAAACATAACATAGAACTATTATTTTTTTTAAAAATTGAACATGTATAAATTTGTATGTACAAGTGTGATTAGATGATAGAAAATATCTCCTACTTTATTCACAACTCCATAAGATTGGTGTTTCATAAATCTTCGACAGGCGACGTAGGGGCTGGGCAGGGCGGTGGTGGCGGGCTGGCGCGGGAGGGCTACCACGTCGTGCTCGGTGAGTCGCGTGTTCCCCGCCGTGCGTTTTGCTTGAGCATTCCGTCGAGCAGGTGTAGTGCGTCCTTGTAGCTGTCGACTATTGCTCAAAATCTTGCTGTCCTCATAATTGCCTGCTCTGCTGTTTCGAGATTGATATGTACTTGTACCATCTGCTCTTCCAGTAGCTCATACTTGGTGCTCAATGGAACTTAGTTTGCATTTAAGATATATCATATGCTACCATTTTATTTGTTTCCTTTTCTCTCACTATAAGAACCACTAACCGGACATGTAGTTTGGCAAAAATGTGCAATTTTCGCATATCCAGTGTCAGAGGATGCATTGAGAGGAACGAAATTTGGTCGGTGCTCAGTGGCGGAAAGTTACCCTTTAGTTTCTACTTACGAGTACACCAAGCGTAAGTCTGTTGGCTCAATATTTTTAGTATACTTCATGTAATTCTATCCTAACTTTTTTAATTCATTTTCCTATTGCAGTTTGTTTACTGATGTTCTCATATGAGCTTCATCGACAGCTTCACTTGTCATCTGCTGTCTCTGTCATGTATGCACCATCGATTATTTCTGTCATTCATTTTTTTTTATTCTCCATACAGTAATACCGCATCCTTACTTTTTTACACCGGATCCTCTTTGCCCTGGGTCTTTTTTGAAGACCTTTTAACGAGGTGTAAACCCGGGATTTGAACCCCGGACCAGTGAAGACACGCCCTTGCGTCTTATCGGTGAGCCACACGCTCGTTTGCAACGTTGTGTAAAAAAAAACCCCCGCATCCTTGCCTATAGAAGCAATAGGGTCCCATTTTATTTGGCATAGAATTTTTGGAGAATAATTATTTGTTGTCCCTCATGTCCTTCACACCTTTTATTTATAGCGCTAAGGACTACAATTAAAGTCAAGATGGACTCTCATTAGTCATTTCTATGAACAAGGACCCCTATTAGACTCTAAATGGACCATACTCTAATTATACTATGTTTAACAGAACCTTGTGTCCTGTAGTTACAGAGAAAACCCTTGCTGAAACATATCTGATTCAGATATTACAATAATCAGAGAATATAAAAAGTTTCATGTTTGCTGTAGAAGGATAATGTAGGAACCTCATCCCGATGTTTCAGACTCTTTGTTACAACTTAACATAAGCTTTGGCAATTCGCTCATTCATCCACGATTACCACTTTGTTATTTTACTTTTTTTTGTGACTTGTTACACTTTGTTTCTAGGGCTGCTGATCCAGGTGTAGTGGAAACAAACATCATGCGGGAGCTTCCTCCATGCCTCTCTTGGTTTGCATTCTCCGTTCTGCGCTTCCTGAATCTCAGCAAACTGATTCCGGGGTTGGTGCTGTCCTTGATGCCGCTTTGGCTCCGCCGGCAAACTTGCTGTTAAATCCTTGCAAAACTTAAGTCATTCGCAACAAAATGACGATGTGCTAGCATTGACTAATCACTACTAGTTATACTTTGAATTGCATTTTTGTGTTGTGGTGTTTTAGGAAGCTTCTGGGAAGTATTTATTCGGAGGGAAAGGCAGGACCATTCGATCCTCCGGGCTGTCGTACGACATTGAAGTTGCCAAGAAGCTGTGGGCAGAATCGTCAGCCTTGTTCAAGGAGCTGCAGCTTACTTGTTAAATTAGATTATTCATCCAAGGAGTAAATCGTAGTGCACGGCCACCTCGCATCCTCTTTTTTTTTTTCGTATGGTCCTATTTTGGCATGTCTTGTTAAGAGATAATCTCTCTCCAAATGCATACATTATATCTGGTCACTTATTTTGTATCGTTGCTAGCTGGATATAATCCCTAGAATAGTGCTAGTTATTAGTCTTTAGTGCTAGCCTTTAGTACGTGGATTCAGCATTAGCAGACAAGCCTCTCTTGGTTATATATATACATGTAAACCCCTCAGCGCAAATCATTGTGTATAGCTTATACACTTTCATGGTACCAGGGATCTAAACGATCCTACGTACGAACCCTTCCGCTGCCTATCTAACAACTCACGATATGACCGACGGCTAAGCCCTCTGCGCATGCCATCAGCTCCGCCAATGCAATCTCCCATATCCCAAAACTAGAGCTCCACCAGTCCAACTACTCCATTTGGAGTGATTTCTTCCTTACTGCCCTTGGAAAGTTTGCCCTCGGCAAACATGTTGATGGCACCGCGCCCGACGAGACGGACATCGACTGGGCCCAGAACAAGTGGAGCGTTCGGTCCTGGTTGTATGGCTCAATCTCTAATGAGATCCTCACCATCGTCATCGTTTCTGGGAGCACCACGCGCACCATCTGGATGAACATTGAGAACCTTTTCCGCAACAACAAGAAAAGTCAGGCCATCCATCTTGAGGCCGAATTCCGCATTCTCGCCCAAGGTAGGATGTCCATCACTGAATACTGCAATCGCTTGAAGACCCTCGCTGACACCCTTAGTGACATCGGTGAAGCCATCTCCGACCGCACGCTCGTCCTCACCCTACTTCATGGCATCAACGAGAACTTTGCCATATACCAAACCACAGTACCGGCGCAGAAGCCCTTCCCCACGTTCCTGGAGGTTCACTCGCTTTTACTGCTCCATGAGCAGTCGACACATGTGGAATGGCCAACACCGGCAACTGCCCTTGTCGCCTCCACTGGACAGGGCACTGGCTCAAACCGCAACTCCAACAACTGCAAGAAGGGGAAGAACAGGACCGATGGTCTCGGGAACGACTCCGGCGTCCACACCAACACCTCCTGTCCCACGGTGTACAACCCGTGGACATGAACAATCCAAATGTGGCCTAGACAGGGTGCCCCCGGCATCCTCGCGTCGTGCCCTCCCCAGGCTGGCCCCCGCCCTGGAGCACCCCCTCAGGCGCATGTGTTTTCCAGACTGATACACAAATGACACCATCGTGGGATCAGGTGTCTCTCATCAACGCGCTAAACACCATGGCGATCTAGTAGTCGGGTGCCCCTTCCTGATACATGGACTCTGGAGCATCCGCTCATCTTACTGTAGAACCTGGTAATCTTTCTCTCTCTACAACCCCTTGCTCCTCCCTTCCCAGCCACATCATAGTTGGCAATGTAGCCCATATGCCCGTTGTCTCTTCTGGTCACACCTTGCTAAATTCTCCCACTAGAAAACTTCATCAACGAAATGTTCTCATTTCTCCAAAAATAGTTAAAAATCTCATGTCGGTTCGCAAGTTCACCATTGATAATCTTTGCTCAGTGGAATTTGACCCGATTGGTCTCTCTGTGAAGGATCTTCAAACCAAGGCCAAGATTCTCCGATGTAACAGCTCCGGCGACCTCTATCCCATACATCCTGCGGCACACGCATCTCCACCAAGTGCCCTAGTCGCCACCACACTGCTCAAGCTTTGGCATTGCTAGCTTGGTCACCTAGGCCATCGTTCAATCTCCCGCTTAATTTCTGCAAATGCCTTTTCACGCAATAAACCCAATATCAGCACGACCCTATGTCATGCGTCCCAACTTGGTCGTCACGTAAGGCTTCCTTTTGCAGCCTCAAGTTCCCGCATAAATAAAAATTTGAAACTTGTTTATTGTGACCTATGGACCTCTCCGATCCCTAGCATATCCGGTTACAAATATTACTTAATCTGTTTGGATGATCATTCACATTATTCTTGGACTTTCCCTCTATGGTAAAATCTGAGACATTTCCTACCCTCCAACAATTATTTGCCTATGTCTCCACACATTTTAACACCACTGTCCAAAACATACAATGTGATAATGGTCGTGAGTTCAGTAACAATGCTGCACGCACATTCTTTCTCTCACATGGCACACATCTTTGCTTATCTTGCTGTAGCATCTAGGCCTCTAGGTAAGTGGTAAGTGTTTCGGTGATTAATGATAACCGTATCATTGTAACTAACAATTTGTTTTGAAGGGAATAAAAAATTCAGTTCATAATGAAAATTGGGCATTCTTGATCTCTAAGGCGATTATGTGGGCGATCAAAGGACTTGTGCACTAAGATTAAGGATCTTCTAGTTCTAAGTGTCACAAAAGAGATGAAGGACACTTAGAGTAGTATATATTATTTTTCTTTAGTCTTTTGACCATACTATAAAGAGGGGCTAAGAGTACTAGCTTGACCTAGTGAGTCTAGACTTGGTTTGATACACACTTATAAAATTCTAGCACTAGGTAGCTCATAGAAGCTCATGGTTGACATGTCGAGAAGCTAGAGCTCAAGAAAGGTTGAATTGGATGAGCTCAGAGAAAATTTACTTCACTGGATGATTTGGTCTATGTGAAGTAATCTCACCGGAGCATATGGTTATCTCAAGACAGAAAACACTCTATATGCACCGGATGCTCCGATGAACAAAGTGATGTAATCACCGAATGATTTTCTAGGTGACACGTGGGCAAAAATTTTAGAAGTGTTACACCGGATAGTCTGGTGATAGTGTGGTGATATCATCGGTCTATTTTCAGCAGAAGCGGGTTTGTTAGGAAAAATTGAAGTTCAACTCACCGGATTATCCGGTGATGCAATGATGACAGCACCAGACTAATTATTCCAAAGGCAATTCCAAGGCAAGAATTCTGAAGCTCAGTTCACCGGATGGTCCGGTGAAGATGGTGTGTATACCAGACCAATTCTTACAGAGAACAGTTTCTGGTGGCAGAAGAAACTTCAATCACCGGATGGTCCGGTGAAGGCGAAAATGAATCACCAGAGTAATATTTTTAGAGAGGGTTGCTTCGGTTGGATTGAAGGAGTTCTACTCATCAGATAGTCCGGTGATAAACACATATGTACACCAGAGCTTTTCTACCAGAGAAGATTTTGAGGACAAAAGAAGTTTAACCCACTGGATAGTCCGGTGATGGAAATGAAATCATCACCGGCCATACTTTTCAGAGAGGGTTGCAACGGGAAAATTTGGCTAGTTTGTACTCACAGGATGGTCCGGTGTTGGGTCGATGTTCATCGGATGATGCCACCGGACTATTTCTCAACAGTAATGGCTACTGATAGCTGGCATAGTGGAAATGAAAGTTTGTACTCACCGGATTGTTCGGTGTGCGTAAGGAGATATTCACTAGATCATCCGGTGTTAACAGAAAAAATGGGTGGTTAGGCAATGACTATAATTTGGATCTTTAGCCTACAAATACCCCTACACTTGGTTTCATTTATCTCTCTTGTGTTTCAGAGGAGTTTATACACTGTGTGTGTCATCAAGAAGCAAGAGAGAGCACTTGAGTTGATTTCCAAGTCCCTAATTGAAGATTAAGGACATCATTAGTGCTTAGAGAGTAGCAAGTGTACATCTAAATGTAGTCTAGACTTGATCTTGGTCAAGTGAAGCTATTGGTTTATTACTCTTGGTGGTTACCAACACCTAGTCGGTCTTTGGTGATTGGTGGTATCTCGGTGAGCTCTTGGAGTTCTTGTGGGAGCCCCGAGAATAGCTATGTGTTTGGTTTGATGCCCGCCAATCCGAAGATGGATAAGTGACAATCATGAGGGAGAACTTGAGTCTTGGTGACTCAAGGGGGAGCAATATCTTTGGTGGATGCTCTAACGAGGACTAGAGGGGAGTGCCAACTCCCCGATTCCTCAGGAAAAAAATCTGGTGTTCTCTTATCCATTTCTTTACTATTCTGCAATTTATTTTGAGCATTTACATTTTTCTAAGCTTTCAATTCCGTATTTTCTTAGTGTCTTTGCTTGCTTGTTTGGTTGCTTTCTCCTAGCTTGTTTGTGTAGTCACATTTCTTTTCATCCAGGCTAAGATTGTTATTTGTTCTAGTTTTCCGTAGAAGTTTTTAAATTGCCCAATTCACCCTCTCTTGGGCCATTCGATCCTTTCAATTGGTATTAGAGACTCGTGCTCTTGATAGGCTTAAAATCATAGAGCAATGGCCCCGGGGAGTGGAAGTAGCGTGCCAAAGTTCGAGGGAGAGAACTTCGTCTATTAGAAAGTTTGCATGGTGAGCTATTTTGAGGCTATTTTGCCTGAAGTTTGGCTAGTCGCCTTCATTGGGTTTGATCAACATTTTACCTAACAACAAGTTAGGTGGAATGCTAAGGCTAAGAATGCTATATTCGAGGGAATTAGTGAAGATGTTTTCTCTAGAGTTAGGAGCAAGGAATTTGCTAATGAGATTTGAACCGCTCTTTGTGAAATTCATGAGGGTTCTAGAAAAATTCGCGAGGAAAGATATCATGTGCTTATGAATGCTCTTAATCAATTCAAGATGATTCATAATGAGTTATGCAATGATATGTATTCTAGCATGAATATGCTTATGGAAGAAATTAATTCTCTTGAACTCACTCAATTGTCTCAAGGAGACGTTATTTATAGGATCTTGCTGGTGTCTCCCAAGCTACTATACAACATTGTCATCTCTCTTATTCATGAAAGGGACATCAATGATATGACCATCACCGCCATTGGAAAGACATGTGCTCTTGAGATATTCTTGTTTGGAGATCATGAGTCTTCATCCAAGAAGAATCTTGCTCTCAAGGCAAATATGGTTGAGAAGAAGAAGAAGCTCCTATCATCAAGTGAAGGTGATGAAGATGATGACTATGATGATGATGGTGGCGACTCCAACACCGAGCTTGCTCTTCTCATGAGAAGAACCACAAGGATGATCTCCAAGTTTCAAAAGAAGGGCTACAACTATGATCCCAAGAAGAACAAATTTCGTGCAAAAAAATTTGACAAGTATGGTGGCGGAGATAAGAAAAAGTGCTATAATTATAGTAATTTTGGCCACATATCATATGATTTCCCTCATCCTGACAAGAGAAACAAGAATAAGTCGAAGAAGATTGATGCAATTAATAATGAGGACAAGCACAAGAAGAAGGATCAAGAAAAGAGGAAGAAGAAACTCTTCAGTAAGAAGGGTGGAGGCCGCAAGGCCTACATTGTTGGTGAATGGGTCTCCGGCGAAAGCTCAAGTGATGATTCAAGCGATGATGAAGACAACAACTTCGCAGACCTCGCCATCACCAATGATGATCCACCTCTACCTCCACCACCTATGTGTCTCATGGCAAAAGGTAACAACAAGGTGAGTAGTGAGGATGATGGTAGTAGTAGTAATGATGATGGTCTTTCTCTTAATGATCTATCTAAGCTGAATGACTATGCTACTATCATCAAAAAATAAAAAGCTAAAATCAAGTCTCTTAAAAATACTAATGCTATGCTTAGTTCTAATCATGATGAGTTTCTTGCTAAATACAATGATGTGCTTAAGAAACATTATGAAGTAGTTGCATCTAGCAAGTCTCTTGAGGCTAGTAACAAGAAGCTAAAACTTGAACATATTGACTTGAAATG
This sequence comes from Phragmites australis, assembly GCF_958298935.1. NCBI lineage: Eukaryota > Viridiplantae > Streptophyta > Magnoliopsida > Poales > Poaceae > Phragmites > Phragmites australis. Next base: position 12,757,049 of record NC_084940.1, read on the forward strand.
CAAACATTAAGAACTTGATTTAACTTATGATGCCATTGATCCTAGCATGAATGAATTGCCTACTATAGATGTTGTTAAGGTTAATGCATCTACTTCTTGTGATTATCTTCTTGCTATATCATGCTCCTCTTCATGTGATAGTATATCATCTTCTAAGACTAACCATGCAAGGGAGCAAGAGCTCAAAGAGGAGATTGCAAATCTCAATTCATATGTGGCCCGATTGACTAAGGGGAGTACAAACACAAGGAAATTCTCATGAAGAATGCATTGTACTACAACAAGACATGCCTTGAATGCTTCCCTGACCCGGTGAATAAGATCATCAAGTCACCGGAGATCAAGAATTACTTCATCAAGAAAGTTGATTCATATTGTCAATATTGAAGTCACCGGTCACCAAAAAAACAAGGGAGTGTCCAATTCCTATTAAATCCCTTCCTACTTTACCTTCCAAGTACAAGTCTACTTTCAATGGTCACTATTTTCTATTGCATAAACTTAAAAGTGGGAAAGTCATGGCTAAATTCATTGAAACTCAAGCTAAAGGAAAACTTCCTAGGCAAATTTGGATGCTTAAAACACTTATGAGTCACTTCAAAGGTACCAAACTTGGTTAGGTACCTAAACAAAAAGTTTGATCCCTGTTTGTAGGTGAACTATAAAGCCGGTGGCAAGTATTGGGTGCTTAATAGTGGATCCACACAACATATGACCAGCAACATAAAGATGTTCACCTCACTAGAATATGATGTGGGAGACCATGACAAAGCCACCTTTGGTGATAAGTGTAAGGAAAATGTGATAGGTTTGGGTAAGATAGCAATCTCCAATGATCTCTCTATTTATAATATTCTTTTAGTAGAGTCACTTAGCTTTAATTTGCTTTCCGTAGCCCAACTATGTGATTTAGACTTTACATGCTTATTTAGTGATGATGACGTTATCATAACTAGCAATAAGCATAATGATCTAATCTTTAAAGGTTTTAAATATGGGCATATATATCTTGTGGGTTTCTCCTCTAATGAAGCTACTTGACTACATACCTCTTCATTAAGACATCTATGGGTTGGCTTTGGTATCGTCGTTTTGCACACATTAGAATGAGCCAACTCAAGAAGGTGTTCAAGAACGGAATGGTAGTTACTTTGAAGAATGTTGTATTCAAGAAGGACAAGTTGTGCAGCGCTTGCCAAGCGGGAAAGCAAGTTGCAAGCTCACATCCATACAAGTCCATGATGTCTACACCAAGACCCTTGGAGCTACTACACATGGACCTCTTCGGACCGACTGCCTACAAGAGTCTTGGTGATAATCTCTATTGCCTTGTCATTGTTAATGATTATACAAGATACACTTGGACTTTCTTTCTAGATGAAAAGAGCAAGACCGTTGGGATCTTCAAGAAGTTCGCAAAGCGGGCTCAAAGAATTTGAGGTCACACTTGTGAAGATCCGAAGTGACAACAGCACGGAGTTCAAGAACATATACATTGAAGAATTTTGTGATGATAGAGACATCAAGCATGAGTTCTCATCAACTTACACCCCTCAACAAAATTGCATGGTGGAGAGGAAGAACAAGACCTTGATCACTCTTGCAAGAGAAATGTTGGATGAGTATGGTATGCCAGAGAAATTTTGGGCGGAAGCAATCAATACGGCGTGTCATGCATTCAATCAAGTGTACTTCCACCGACTATTGAAGACGTCATATGAGCTTCTCATTAGGAGAAAACCCAATATCTCATACTTTTTGGTGTTCGGGTGTAAGCGCTTTATCTTCAAGAAAAAAGAACGCCTAGGAAAGTTTGAAAAACATTACGATATTAGTTTTCTTGTTAGTTATGCATCTAACTCCAAAGCATATCGAGTATTCAACAATGCCACTAGTCTTGTTGAAGAAACATGCGATGTGGAGTTTGATTAATCTAATGGCTCTCAATGAGACGATGTTTCTAGTGATGATGTAGGTGAGGAACCCTTGAGAGATGCAATGAAGAATATGACAATTGCGGATATCAAGCCTAAGGAGGATGATGAAGATGTACCTTCTACTAATTCCACACACCTCCATGGCACCCCAAGTTGATGAAGATAAGGACAATGATGATCAACCACTTTCATCACATGATGTCTATATCTCTCAAGAGGAATCTCAAGCTCCACCACAGCAAGATACACCTCAAGAACCACAAGTGATGCATACACATATTTTCAAGGATCACCGTATTGACTTGATCATTGGAAGTCCATCTAGGGGAGTACGAACTCGCTCTCGTTAATATGCTTCATTTTATGAACATTACTCGTTTGTCTTTTGTTTGGAACCCACACATGTACATGAGGCTCTTAAGGATCCAGATTGGGTGATGGCTATGCAAGAATAACTCAACAACTTTACCCACAATAAAGTATGGATTCTTGAAGAAAGGCCTCAAGACAAGAATGTAATCGGAACTAAGTTGGTCTTTCGCAACAAGCAAGATGAACATGGTATGGTGATACACAATAAGGCAAGACTCATCGTGTAAGGATTTGCACAAGTTGAAGGTTTGGATTTTGGCGAAACATTCACTCCTGTGGCAAGGCTTGAGGCCATTCGTATCCTTCTTAGATTTGCTTCATATCATAATATTAAGCTTTATCAAATGGATGTGAATAGTTCATTCTTAAATGGTTTCATCAATGAACTTGTTTATGTTGAATAACCCCTCGGTTTCGAAGATTCTAGATATCCTAATCATGTCTATAGGTTACACAAGGCGCTTTATGGACTCAATCAAGCCCCAAGAGCTTGGTACAGACGCCTACGTGACTTTCTCATCAACCAAGGATTCAAGATCGGGAGGGTGGACACCACATTATTCACAAAGATCATCGACAATGAGTTTTTCTTGTGTCAAATTTATGTTGATGGTATAATATTTGGTTCAACTGACAAAGAGTTTGACAAGGAATTTGGTGACATGATGTCTAGGAAGTTCGAGCGGTCGATGATTGGCAAGCTCAACTACTTCCTTGGGTTTCAAATTAAGCAATTGAAGGAAGGAACATTCCTCCATCAAGAGAAGTACATGAGGGACATCCTCAAGAAATTCAAGATGGATGATTGCAAGCCAATCAAGACCCTCATGCCTACTAATGGATATCTCAACTTGGATGAAACAGGTAAGCCAGTTAACCAAAAGCTTTATTGTTCTATAATTAGGTCGCTTCTTTACCTTACCACATATAGGCCCGATATTATGTTTAGTGTATGCATGTACGCTCGCTTTCAAGCTAATCCTAATGAATCACATCTTAGCGTGTTTAAAAGAATCCTTAGATACCTAAAGCATACACCTAGAATAGTCTTATCGTACCTGAAAGGTGCTAGTTTCCTACTCTTGGAATACTCGAATTCGGATTTTACCGGATGTCATGTGGATTGTAAGAGTACTTTGGGTGGGTGCCACTTGCTCGGGCGATCCCTAGTTTCATGGTCTTCTAAGAAGCAAAACTCAGTAGCTTTGTCCACCGCGGAAGCAGAATACATTGCCACTGGATCATGTTGTGCTCAAATCCTTTATATGAAGCAAACCTTATTAGACTTTGGTGTTTGTCTAGAGAAGGTTCCATCCTTTGTGACAACGAAAGTGCCGTAAAAATAGCAAACAATCCCGTTCAACACTCTCGCATAAAGCACATTGATATTCACCATCATTTCCTTAGAGATCATGTGGCTAAAAATAATATCTCGCTTAGTGGAGTAAGGTCAGAAGATCAATTGGCGGATATCTTCACAAAACCTCTAGATGAAGCAACCTTTTGTAGATTGCGAAAGGAGTTGAACGTGATAGATGCTTCAAACGTCATGTGATGCCTTGTCATATAGATGTATTCATGATAGGTGCTTGTCTAACCTTTTCAAAATAGTGGTGAACATGGGTTTTGCTTGAGATGGTGGTCTCCTAGTTTCTCTCAAGACATGTTGTTGGGTTCATCATGAAGAAGCTTGAGAAGGGAAGTAATATGACAAGATAGATTTATTTTATGCTATACATTCGTATGACATATAACTTGTATTCATGTTTAAATTTTATGCACTTGTTATGCATTGTATGTGCATTGACGGTAGAGAGATCACAAAGGAGGATATCACTCTTTGAGATTGTTGTTCACTCTCAATGTGAATATACACCTCTATGAGTTTGATTATAATGATGTAAGTGCTTAATGCCTATTGAGTCATGTCCTATCGAATTTAAAACTTTAATCTTTAAGTTCATAGGTAATGTGACTCATACATTTTCTTGGACTTTTTCTCTTTTTTTATTTGGTTCTTACTGTCTATTGCAAAATTATGTATGATATAGCATTTTTGGCAAATATTTGCAAAATAGTATTTGAGAGAGTGCAGCTTCACTCAAGCTAGTCCAAACATTTGTTTTTGCTGTGTGTTATTTTAAAGTTTGGACTCAACAAGAGATTTTAGTTCAGCAGAATTTTTTTCCTTCTCACCGGATGATCCAGTGCCCCTTCGTTCTCCTCAACGGATCATCCAGTCTTCAGTTCTCTCAGCTCATCTTCTCTAAAGAAGGTTCGGTGGCTTTATACGGTGAGCATCTTAGTTGCAGCGGACAGTCTGGTGTTTGAAAAATAGCTTGGCATGCAGAAAGAAGATCTGGTGTTCAGAAGAACATCACCAGAACATCCGATATTTGAAAGTTGTCGCAGGTCCGTTTTGAGATACTCTCTGGAAATATTGGTCTAGTACTCAGTTCTTAGCATCACTGGACCTTCCGGTCTTCTCATAATTCACGGGATCCACCTATCATATAACCTCTTGGCCGCCACTCTCCTCTCTCTATTTTCGATCTCATCGCCGCGCATTCTCATCGGAGTGCCATCCCTGCGCCTACCACTGCTGACTAGCACCTCGCCGTACTCCCTGCGCCTGCTCACCGACCAGCTCGCCGTCCTAGCACCTGCAGCTGTCGCCAAGAGCTCCACCGTCCTGAGCACCACCGCACTGCTCCCGCAGCCGCCGCCGCCCTCTATGGTGCCATCCCGGTCGCCGGTCGCCATTCTTCTCCCTCACCGCCGATCACCTCCATCCTAGTCATCGCGGTGAGCACAAATCTCGGCCATATCTTCAAATTTCCAAACCCTAGCTCTAAATTTTTGAAATTTTGTTCCAATTCATGCAAATTTATGTGAATTGCATTCAAACCTATGCAAAATTAGTTCAATTCTGTGCAATTTGAGAGCATGTTCATCTGTATATGAGCTTAATTGCTAAAATTCTTCAAATTCAAGTTCAATTCATTCAAATTTGATCAAATTTTATTCAAATTCAACCCTAATCTGAGAAATTCATGATCAGTTGCTAAACTTAGAACCATATAATTCTCTTTGAACTTATTTTAATGCATGTTGACCTAAATTGTCGACAATGTGCTCGTTTCTTTCGAATCTAGGTCAAAATCTTGCAATTTTGTCCCAATTTCATATAGCTTTTGATCAATTCATTCAAATTAAAGTCATATTGTTTGAATTTGATCATTGCCTTGTTGCAAACGTGAATCAATAGTATGCTCGTCTTTTTTCTCCAAAATTCTTGCTTAGAATTCAGTTTTGGATCAATATCTTGCCAATTTCTTTTTTTAGAAAAAACCTAATGCGTTTGCTTATCCTGTTGTCATCTATCTATCTGTCAGATGGGTCATGAGCATGCTGATAAGGGCAAGGGTAAGGCTATTGAGTAGTTAAAGAAGAAGTCAAAGGCTCAGAAGGAGTGGGGTAGAGCTTTAGCAGTAGTTGAGGTAGCATACACTCAAAGAGGTTTCGCGATCCTAGGTGACTCCTCTACTCTGTGTTGGTCCACCTGCACCCGTCCTGCCAGGAGGTTGGGCACAATACCTTTCGGCCAGTCAGGCAGTCGGAAGAGGGCTCGTCAGGAGCCAGAGCCAGTTGAGGAGGAGGAGGAGTAGGCAGAGCAGCAATAGACAGAGCAGCCACAGGCAGAGACAGAGCTCAGACTCATCAATGTGACTTCTTATAAGTCATCGAGGATTAAGAAGCTACTTTTTGTACCTATTGAGGAGTCATTTCCTGAGGTTAGGGATGAGGGAGTTGATCCCTGGTTCTGGACAGTCCTGTAGGAGAGCTTCTTCTACTCCTATCTCAGGAAGTAGGTTAGTTTGAGCCAGCACAAGATACTCAACTGGGGCTATATGCAGTCAGCTGCAGTGGACGTGAGGCAACACTTTAACACCTTCCCTAGATTTTCAGGTCTGCTCACTGACGTGGACAGATATGTAGAGGAACTTTATTCAGTTCATGTTCTAGGGCGACACTTTCAGATTATATCAGAACAATCTACTTGAGGCTCTGGGGGTGCAGGCGAGTTCCAGGTATTGCACGAGGTAGTTTATCGGAATGCCAAAACCCCTTGCCATCCTCTAGTTGGTGGCATCTTCCCAACTGATAAGGAGATCAGGCTGCTCTTCAGACAACCCTTCGTTCCAGGTTCACCGCGAATGCCAAACATGCCTTCGTTCCAGGTTCACCGCGAATGCCAAACATGCTAACACATGTAGCGAAGGCTATCCACATGGCCCTGAGATGGACTTTGCTGTTGAGGATCAGCTACGGAGAGGCCATCACCAGCCTGCAATAGTGGTTGAGTCTTCCTATCCTCACTCACCATCGTATTGACATCGTGGATCTGATCTTTTGTGAGATTGAGGATGTTATTGCAGAAGGGATGTCCCTAGCCAGACAACAGCCATATGCACACTTCATCTCTCATTTGCTTGCTCACGCCATCAGGTATCCCGAGTTTCTCGAGACCTATCAGGAGTCTCCTACTCGCTTCAAGGAGTATGCTCCTTCTGCTCTCACAGACAGACGCCATAGTCAGCGAGCCATGATTCATGCTCAGGAGCAAATCCCTGTTGACGAGCGAGAGAGAGCTACAGCTGAGGATTAGGCCCTAGCAAAGGCTGAGGCAAAGCTACCTCAGTATATCTTTGACGTGGACAGTGATTCGGACTTGGACTACATTGAGTACATTCCTCCGATCGCTAGGTTACATGATGCTAAGGCAGGAGGTTCTTCTGAGGCAGCCCCTAAGTTATTTGTTCTTACTTCTTCAGCACCTGAGACTATTCCTCCAGTGACCTCTGCTGCGCAAACTTCAAAACTTGCAATGATTCTTCAGTAGATGCAACAGCAGCAAGTAGTTCAGTAGCAGCAGAAGCAGCTAGTAGCACATGCTGAGATGCAGGCAAAGCTTCAGGCCGACATGATTCACTAGCAGGAGCAACAGATGGTCTTCTTTCAGTCTCTTCAGCAGCAGCACTAGGCCATATTTTCAACACTTCAGTCGGACAGAGAGAACAATGGTCGCTTGTTCTCTTTCCTGTTCCAGCACACTGGCCTTCAGTTGCAAGCTGCACATTCAACACTAGATCTATTTCTCAGCAGTAACGTCTAATGACAGCTGGCATAGGGGAAATGGAAATTTGTACTCACCGGATTATCTGTGTGAATAAGGAGATTCTCACGGGATAATCCAGTGTTAACAGAAAAAGTGGGTGGTTAGGAAATAGCTATAATTTGGATCTCTAGCCTATAAATACCCTTCCACTTGGTTTAATTTCTCTCTCTTGCGTTCCAAAGAAGTTCATACACTATGTGTGTCATCAAGAAGCAAAAGAGAGCACTTGAGTTGATTTCCAAGTCTCTAATTGAAGATTAAGAATATCATTAGTGCTTGGAGAGTAGCAAGTAGACATCTAGCTGTAGTCTAGGCTTGATCTTGGTCAAGTGAAGTTATTGTCTTGTTACTCTTGGTGGTTGGCAACACCTAGCCGGTCTTTTGTGATTGGTGGTGTCTCGGTGAGCTCTTGGAGTTTTTGTGGGAGCCTCAGGAAGAGCTATGTACTTGGTTTGATGCCTGCAAATTCGGAGATAGAGAAGTGACAATCATGAGGGAGTACTTGAGTCTTGGTGACTCAAGTGGGAGCAATATCCTTGGTGGATGCTCCAACGAGGACTAGGGGGAGTGCCAACTCCTCGATACATCAGGAAAAAAAAATCTGGTGTTCTCTTATCCATTTAGTTACTATTTTGCATTTTATTTTGAGTATTTATATTCTTGCAAGCTTTCAATTCCCTATTTTCTTAGTATCTTTGCTTGCTTGTTTAGTTGCCTTCTCCTAGCTTGTTCATGTAGTCGCATTTCTTTCATCTGGGCTAAGATTGTTATTTGTTCTAGTTTTCGGTACAAGTTTTTAAATTTCCCAATTCACACCCCCCCCTCTTGGGCCATTGAATCCTTTCACTTGCCCTCACACTTCACAGCAAAAACGGTAAGGCTGAGCGCTTAATTCCTGCCACAAACAATATCCTCTATTCTCTCTTATTCCAAGTCGGACTATCAGTGCCCTTTTGTGTTGAAGCTCTACATACTGTAACCTACCTCCTCAATAGACACCCCAAGAAGCCGCTTCTGTTTAACACTCTGTACCAAGTGCTTTTTTCCCGGGCTCCGTCTTATGATCACCTTCGCGTCTTTGGATGCCGCTGCTATCTGAACCTCTCCTCCACAGTGGCAAACAAACTCGCCCCCCCCCCCCCCCGTTCTACGGAGTTCGTTGCCTCAACCTTGCCACAAATAGGATCAACACATTTCGACACGTTGTGTCCGATGAACATACGTTCCCTTATGATGCATTCCAGAAAGCTATACACGGTACTAACAAAGTGCAGGATGAGCTCTCACTAGGAAATTTGGAGCCCGTACCACTGCTGCTGCCCTCCATGCATGGCGATGTACACACGAAACACATTGGGAATCAGGCAAAGTCCCCTCCGTCTCCTGCCCATCGCTGCCTGTCCTGAATAGACACCCCTACATGGCGCCGAACGCGTCGCCTCCAACTCAGGTGGGGCCTTTGCGTGCCTCTACATGCGCCTCTACGTACGAGGGGCTCGAAGTTCATCTTCGGTTGGACATCAGGAGACTTCCGTGATCATAGTTGCCCCCTCCCGCTCTAGTTATTGATTGCGGAGGATTTGCGCACCTTCAAGTTGACGGACCAACAGGAACCATTTGTGAAACGACCATGAGTTCACGCGTTGCTGTTGGGCCTGGGACTCGGGTGGAATTCCCTCATGCTAGTGCACCTGCTCCAACCCCTACCATGTCAATAATCAACGCGCATGAGATGTGCACACGGGGCAAAAATGGAATCTGGGTGCCAAAGCAAATATTCGACCTTATGGTCGATGCCACACCGTCAATTTCTCCCATTCTGAAGACATACAAGAGTGCCCTCAAAGACCCGAACTGGTATGCGACTATGGTGGAGGAATTCAATGCTCTTACGGCAAACCAGACATGAGATCTAGTTATCCCTCCTCCTAAGGCCAATATTGTCTCCAGCAAATGGCTCTTTCAACACAAGTACAAACTGGACAACTCCCTTGACCGCTACAAGGCTCGATGGGTGCTGCATGGCTTCTCTCAGCAACCCAGCATTGACTTTGATGAAACCTTTAGCCCATCATCAAGCAAGCAACTATTTGTACGGTCCTTGCACTAGCTGTCTCCAACATCTAGCCCATCAACCAACTTGACGTCAAGAATGTCTTCCTCCATGGGACTCTTGCCGAGATAGTCTACTCCCAACAACCTCTAGGTTTTGTTGCCTCTAACAAGCCACAACACATTTGTCGCCTCAACAAATCTCTCCAGGGTTTGAAACAGGCTCCTCAGGTGTGCTATAATCAGTTCGCCACCTTCATCACCGCTCTTGGTTTCAATAGCGCCAAGACAGACACCTCCCTTTTTTTTGTCTTTTGCCATGGCAATGACATCACATACTTGCTCCTGTATGTCAATGACATAATCCTCATAGCCTTCTCCAATGCAGTCCTTTCCTGCATCATCTCCTCACTACAGCGAGAGTTCACAATGAAGGATCTTGGTGCATTGAGTTTCTTTCTTGGCATGGCTATCAACTGCACTCCTCAAGGCCTATTTTTGTCTGAAAAACATTATGCCACTGGGATCATATAGCGGGCTAGCGTGACATCTTGCAACCCATCACCAACTCCGTTCGACACCAATGCCAAGCTTTCAGCCACCTCCGGTGCCCCCGTCCAGAACCCAACTCATTACCGAAGCCTAGCTGGTGCTCTACAATACCTAACATTCACATGCCCAGATATTTCCTATGCAGTGTAGCAAGTTTGTCTCCGCATACATGATCCTCGAGAGCCACACTTCCCCTTGCAAAAATGCATCATCTACTACATCAAAGGCACCCTGGACCTCGGCATGACGATAACCCGCTCATCATCCCCGACATCTCTTGTTGTATACTCAGATGCCGATTGGGCTAGGTTTCCAGACACATGTCGCTCTACTTCAGGCTACTGCGTCTATCTCGGTGACAACATCCTGTCCTGGTCATCCAAACGACAGAACACGGTGTCACGATCCAGTGTGGAGGCTGAATACCATGCTGTGGCAAATGCAGTGGCTGAGATATGTTGGCTTCAATAACTCTTGGGTGAACTCCATCATCCACTTTGGTGCACCACTTTTGTCTACTGTGACAACATCAGTGACATCTACCTCTCCACCAATCCGGTACAACACCAGCACACGAAACATGTGGAAATTGACCTTCACTTCATGCGCGAATGAGTCTCCACTGGTGACGTCCGCGTTCTACACATACCTTCTACATCGCAGTACGGCGATATCTTCACTAAAGGCCTCCCGTCGACATTATTCCAGGAATTTCGTGCCAGACTCAACATCACACAAAGCTCGTAGTTGACACTCGGGTTTTTTAAGAGAATCTCTCTCCAAATGCATACATTGTATCTGGTCACTTATTTTGTATCGTTTCTAGCTGGATATATGGGCTGTTTGGTTAGGGGCCAAAGGGAGCCAAGCTAAATTTTGGTGTCTAGAAAATTTGGCCTCCGTTTGATTTGATATTAAAATTTGTTCATACCCCAAAAAAATTTGGTCGGCCAAAATTTGGGCAAATCTCGGGTGGCCAAATCGTCCGTCAAAATTTTTGGCCGGCCAAATTTTTGCTTGGCCTTAAACCAAATACCATTTTAACGATCAAAATTTGGTACTACCCTGATTTGATCTCTGACCAAATTTTGGCTTGGGCTGTTTGTGTCAAAAACCAAACAGTCCCATAATCCCTAGAATAGTGCTAGTCGTTAGTGCTAGTTATATATATACATGTAAATCCCTCAATGCAAATCATTGCACTTTCATTTCTTTCTCTCTTTTTTCTAAAACGAAATTGACCTTTTATACATGACACTATGAGAGATTGAGCAAGGTCTTGGTCTGGTCCTGTTCTGTGGTTACAGACTGCAGTCACCTGTGGCTGTGAATTGGAAACAACATTCTTCTTGAGATATCCGGTGGATTATCTCAACTGAGGATCTCAAGAAGAATACTGTTTCCAATTAACATCATTCTTCTTGAGATATCCTGTAACAGCCTAGCAGGTGAATTTCGTTTTAGAAAACCAGCACCAGTTATGCGAGAGCAGTCACCTGTTATGTGAGAGCTAACTCCTACCTGTGGTTACAGATTGCAGTCACCTGGTTAGGAACGGGAAGAGCTAGCTCTCGCCTTTTCCTCCCGTGAGTGACGCTTGTGCCCTTCCGGTGGGAAGTAAATTTTATAAGAACTTATATAAAAAAATTGATTTAAGTTATTTCTTCTCTGATCTAACGACTAACACGCATACAGAAAAAACAAAAGACACGTTAAAAGATCAGCTCTTACAAATTTCCTTCCTCCTCTGCGGCGCTCAGCTCCCTCCGCGGCGACTCAAATCCAGCCTTCTCCTACCTGACGGCTGATACTTCCCTTTCCCCTCGTCCTCCTTCTCCTCCCCCTTCCTGCTAGGGTTAGGGGGCAATCCAAATTGTGTTCTTCTCCTCGGATTGAGCTATCCCTCCATCCACATTGAGTTCCTTGTCGCCTGATTGAACTTGCCCTTGCCCTTGCCCTTGCCCTTGCCCCAAATCAAGTTCCCCGACGCAACAAGGATATCAAAGGGGGCTCCAGGAAACCTGTTATGCGGTTCCCGTACTGTATGGACGATGGGAGATGGCTGGCGGCGGTGGGGTAGGGTGCCGTGAGGTGGCGCTCAGCGACGTCATGGGTTTGATAGAGAGAAAATGGGAAGAAAAAAATTTGGAGATGGCAAGGAGGAGAACCAAAAAACGTGACCTACCCTTGTCAAAGCCATGCTAGACTGGCCTTTCTCAGCTAGCCTTGCCCAGCCTCCCCTAGAAAGACAACCAAGCAAACCCTCTCTCACAGATCTAGCACACGAGGACGATACAATGGTTGTGTGGTGTGCAGTGGTTGATAGGTAGTGTTTGGCTGCTTAATGCTCGCGTTCTAGGTAGTGACACAAGTTCAATAATCTGGTGAGCGGTGACTACTTTCCTGTGATTGCAGAATGGTCAGTAGTGCTAGGTGATTGCTTATTCTGTGGGCACCTACTTGTTTACTCCGTGTTTCTTTCTCAGTCACTGGCCGAGATGCTTAGGTTTGGTTGCTCATGCATTGGATTAGGAATGCAATTATCAGTTCATCTTGAATTGAACCACTAGCACATCTGAACATATTTTGTTTAGTTCGGTTTTTTCTTTGGGCTCATTTGTTGCATTATTCGATTGATTGTGTCTAAAGCTATCCATATGGGCCGTGCCTACTGGGCCGGCCGGAGGCCCGACATAGTAGGCACAGCCCAGGCACGGCACCGCCCGAGTCAAGCAGGGCTAGACCGGCATGGCACGATGCCACGGGCCTTGGGCCGAGCGCGCGGCACGGTGTGCTAGCCCAACAACACCTGCATCGTCAGGCACTACAAGTGCACACACATCAGCAAGCACTGACTCTAAAAGATCAAGAGCTACTACTACTTCCGAAGTTTGGCAAGACTTCAAAAAGATATACAGAGAAGAAGATGGGGTAAATGTCAGGGATGCTAAGTGTTATATTTGTAAACATGAATTATCTGCAAAACCCTCATGTGGAATTGGACACTTGGAGAGGCACGCCACAATTTGCAAACGAAAGAGTGGAGCAGCCATGAAGCAGACCATGTTGCAGTACAACCCTGATGGCTCTGTTCGTCATTGGAAGTATGACCCCGCCAATGCTCGAAAAGAGCTATGCCGCTTCATTGCAAGAGCGGATCTACCACTCAACATCTGTGAGTCTGATGTATTTGAAGATTACATTAAGCAAGCTCATAATTCTAGGTTCACGCATGTTTTTAGACAGACAACTGTAGGGATATGGTAACATACTACAATACGTGTCGTAGCAAGCTTAAAAAAATGTTGCAAACATGTACATTTTCAGTTGCTTTGACCTCGGACATATGGGCAGGTAGAGCTAGAGAGGATTATCTTAGTGTGATTGCTCATTTTGTTAATAATGATTGGGAACTAGAAAAGCGAATAATAGGTTTCCGGTTGATTGACAACGCGCATACCGGTGAAAATATTGCTGAAAAAATATCTCAAGTAGTCGAAGACTTTGGTCTCACTAATAAAATATTTTCTATCACTTTAGATAATGCCGGTGCAAACTCTAGAGCAATGGATATTCTTACTCTGTTGTTTAGTACATACGCTGAATCTTTCTTGTTACATCAACATTGTGCTTGTCATATTATCAATCTTATAGTAAAATTCAGTTTGAAGAGGTTGTCGCAATACCTAGACGACTTTCTTACCGCAATATCTTTTATGAACTCCTCTAATTAACGAATTGCAGCATATAAGTAATATTATGTTGCATTGGGTGTGCGTCCACGTAAGTTTGTTGTGGGCATGCCGGTAAGATAGAACTCTACTTTCTTGATGCTAAAAAATATTGTACCATATAAGAGCATATTTGGTGTGTTTATTCATACACACTATCATCAGTATGGGGGGTCACACTTTACTCACAAAAGTGTATTGGTATGTTACCGAAAGGATACTAGAGTTTCTTGAATTTTTTTATGATTTAACTATGAGTTTATCAGGAGTTTATTATCCAACATCTTGTTTAGTAATGCATAATATTGTTGAAATTGCTACTTATTTAAATAGCTATGAAAATGACAATCTTCTAAGAGATTGCGTAGTTCTGATGAAATCTAAATTTTTAAAGTATTGGAAAGAAATTCCTTTGTTGTACGCCTTTGCCTTCATTTTAGATCCTAGAGCTAAAATTGCAGCTTTTTGTAGAGTTCTCTTAATTCTAGTGATGCTCTTGACCACGATTATTCTAATTACTATACTAATATTCGTTCTAAGTTATTCGAAGTTTATAGTAAATATGAAACAAAATATGACGGAGTTCACCTACAACGACCTCCACTAGCACCGACAATAAGTAAGAAGATGACAGCGTGAGGAAAAATATTTGGTGGATGTTCTTCATCAAGAAGTTCAGACTCTTCGTCATGATCGTCTACGAGTGCCGGAATTCCAACATCCAGAGGGGAGCTAACTACCTTCATCGACAGCGACGCTATCAGCCATGAACAAGAAAACTTCAACATACTGCAATGGTGGCATGAGCACAAGACGAATTATCCAGTGCTTTCACTATTAGCACGAGATTTGTTAACAGATCCCGTATCTACAGTTTCTTCTGAGGCTGTCTTTAGTCTTACTGGAAGGATAATTGAAGAGAGAAGAACAAGTCTATCAAGTGAGATGGTGGAAATGCTCACCATAGTAAAAGATTGGGAACAAGCTGAAACACGAATGCAACACACAGCAGAGAACACTGAGCTTGAAGCTTTATTCAAAAATTTGTATCTAGATGTTGATGAGAACGTGTAATTTTCAATTTTCTGAGTTAGGTTGTACTCTTTTTTTCTTTGCTAGAAAGGTTTTTTAATGAGGCAACCTATCAATAAAGCTCATCTTTAGAATTAATTATATGTTCCTATTATTTCTGATTTCTTTATTTTTTTGAAAGCGACCTGCCACCACTCACCTCTCTCTTGGCCTATAAATAGCCAGTAGCCACCATCCTAATTCCTAAACATCCACTGATCCCATCGGCCACCTGCCCAGCCATGTCTCTTTTTCAACAAATCAATTCCATATTCCCATCCATGGATCAAGACGCTGAGAACTCGCATGCAAGGTCATTTGTGTGGTAACATTTTGAGAAGGTCTTTAGAGAAATTAATGGTGAACAAGTAAGATTTGCTAAGTGTAATATATGCAACTGTGAAATAGGTGCTAGGTCTATAAATGGAATAGGGCACTTGAAGAAGCATATTAAATATTGCAAGCAAAATTCTGGAGTTTGTAATGAAACCATGTAATTTTCGGAGTATAGGTTATTAGGTTGTACTCTTTTTTCCTTCTAATAGAAAGGTTTTTAACAAAGCAACCAATTAATAAAGCTCATTTTTTTTTTATCTATTTTCTATTTTTTTAAAAAAATTGCAATTTTTTAGTTATTATTTTTTATTTTTTCATGTGCCCATGTCTCCTCCGTGCCCAACGTGCCTCCCTGTGCCACTGGGCCAAGTCATGCTGTGCCGGGCCATGCTATGTCTCCGGGCCGTGCCGTGCCGCTGGGCCGTCGTGCCACAACCGTGCCCGAGCCAACCTGGCATGGTACGGTGGTTGACGGACCATGCCATGGGTTGAGGCCTCGGCACGTGGGTCGGCCCAGCACGGGCCCGCTAGGCACGGCCTGGTTACGACCCGGTCTGACAGGCCCGTTAAGTTTCGCGGGCCATGCCGAGTCGGTCCGATAGGCCCATTTGGACATGTCTCATTGTGTCTTCTTCGAAGCAAAATCCAGTAATACATCTATATCAGAGACTTTTTCCCGTTCCTTGTATACTTTAATTTAGAAATGCAAACTTGTGCCACCCTTTAATTTCTTGGCAATTTAAACTAATTTTAAGCTTAATGTATAGTCTGGTTGACAGTATAGCATGAACATTAGCAATAATGTTTACTGTACATTAGCTTATTTGATGTCCTGTACTTGTGTCTTTTTCACTTCTCTATTTGCTTTTCACTGAGTTTCTTTTGTACAAGGTCAAATTATGAATATTGTTGTATATATTAGTTGCAATGATGTTTGTTTTGTATAGGTACTACAAGTGTGTGTGCCGGTTGCTCATTCTGTCGGATGATGCCAAGTGGATCTTCATAAAACTCTTCAGAACGAAACATCCTTCCGGTTTCAGATGTCATGACCTGTGATGTCCGTTGTCAGTAGGAGTTACGACATGGATTTTTGTTGTACTTCTAGTAAAGTTCCTGTGTAAACTCAATCTTATGTCGTAAAACAGGCACTTGCAGTTCATGTGTAACACTCGATGCATGCAGCACCCCATCAGTACTGTGCTGATTTTTTTTTTCTAACTGATCTGTGTAATATGACTTGTACTGTCCGAGTTGTGTTTGAGGTCTGGTTAGAGGCAGTACGTACATGATTTTTTTGTTACACGGGTCCATTCCAAGCTAATCCAAAGGATACAAACAAACCAAGGGATTATCCTCCATGTGAGAGAGGGGATCAACCCAATTCCCATGTGGGTTGATTCTCCCTTGGTTTGTGTTCCATGGTTGACAAACAAGCAAGAACATGATATCTAAAGAAGAATGCTATTATGCGAGAGCTAGCTCTTCTCATTCCTGTCCTCAGCTAGGGGATGCGCATGTTACGCGAGAGCTAGCTCGCATAATTGCAATCACCTGTTACGCGAGAGCTAGCTCTTCCTGTTCCCGTCCTCAACTGGAGATGTCTTCTTCTCCCGTGGATTGGTGGAGATTGGGATGGGTTTTCCCCGATCCATGCTATAGCCAAATGTGTTTATCGATTGCGCCAGGATCAATTCCCATCTATGTATTTCCTCCCCTAGGTAGCCGAGATCGAACCTTAATCCCGCCCATCCCCTATATTGCCAAACGAGGCCTTAGCCTCATTTGGCTAATGTGGATCATCATCTAAGGGAGAAACAACCCAAGGGGGATTGGGTTGATCCCCTCCTGAGAGGATAACGGTATTGCTTAGAGGAGGGGTGAATAGTTATTTTTATAAAAATTCGTTCTCTTTTATCGTTGGCCTAAACTTACAGCGGAAAATAAATTAAAGGATTTTTCACAGGCAAAAAATCTAAATATGCTAGGCTCAACTAGTGCACAATCACCCTAAAAAGATGTGAAAGTTACAATTCTAAGGTGACAAAGATTTGTCAATTCTAGCAAAAGGTATGCAAGAAAATTCTAGTTGAAAATCCTGAAAATATTGTTTACCAAAGTTTGCGGGTTGACCCGGATACTTCGGGTTCAGAACTGATTGTACAATATCTGGAGTATATGGGTTAAATTCGGAACCTCCGGGTTCAGCAGAAAATGAGCTTGAAACTGAAATTAAACAACGCCTAAAGGGTTCTAGCTCAAACCAAGTAAAGTCGTGTGTTCCAAGTGATGATTCCAAGTAGATCCACAGATAACCTAAAATAAATTTCACATGAGCAAGTAGATTGAGCAATATGCATAAATATTAAGCAAGTACACAAGAACAAAGAAATAAGAGATGAGACACAAGATTTGTTTCACGAAGTTCGGACACTTTCTCTAGAGGTTCCTACGTCTCCGTTGAGGGGCTCGGTCACACTTGAGCCAGATCTCTCTCAATTCTTTTCCTCTCCAAGCTTGATTACACTTGAGCTTGGCTTCCACTCTTGATTCTTCCCTTGCGGAGGCGAAATCGAAGCCTTTACAAGCTTCCCGCGGCACACCATAACCTTAGATGCTCGCCGGCGACGCATAGCTACCTAGGAGCTCAAAGCTCCAAGAATAACAAATATGATGATGAACTTCTTGTCGATGAACTCGACTGCTCAAGAATGGATTTTAGCTCACTTGCACTCAATCTTTCAATTACTCAACCCAATTCACTTTTTTCTCAAATCTCTCAATAAAATGGAGTGGGAATGAGTTCTTTTGGCTCTAAAATGTGTTCACTTTGGTGCCCTTGTACCCGCTCCAAAGGATGGGGGTGAGGGGTATTTATACCTATCTCTCAAAAACTAGCCGTTACACAACTTTTTATATTGATCTGGAGTATTCGGGTCAACCCAGGGTATCAAGGTTGGCACTAAAACGCGTAACCGAGAGCCCTAGCCGGAGTACAACTCGGAGGGTTCGGAACTTGGAGTCTCCGGGTCAACTCAGAGTATCCAGGTGAAACACTTAGGTTCTAACAGACTACTCGGCTCGAAACCTCATCCGGAGACTCCGGACAACCCGAAGTATCCGAGTTCAGCACAACAGACCCTCTAAAAAACGGCGATAACTTTTGATCTCGATGTCAGATTTCGATGATTTTGGACTCTACAAAAAGCTTATTCAGATAGCTACATATCCCAACTGAATTCATAACCTTAAACACATTAGATAAAACTAGGAACACTCCGAAACCCAATTCAAACCATCACTCGGTACCAAGAGATGATGTTATAGCCATAAATCTGCAAGTGGGTGTAAGAGGAGATGTAATACCTGTGTGTCCTGGTTGATCCAGTGCTTGAGGACCCCTCATAATATCATCTGCATTTTGATGAGGACCTGCTTCAGCTTCAGTCCGAATCATCAACAGCCTTTTGATTTCAGACAGATCAGATCTCAAATGTCTAAGATCAACCATCGCCTTCAAGTCATCCAACTCCTGCCTCCAACCCCCATCTCCACCAGAACTCATTCCTCCCGATTGATCCCGATGTAGCTCTTCCGGCAAGATCTGCTTCCTGAGAGGACGGTCGGGGAGAAATTCCCTCACCTTCTTGCCTCATCAGGGTCTGCTGCCGCCTGATCCCGAAGATTAGCGGAGGGATTTTACACATGAACATGTCGAGCAACCCAAGCATGGATCTGAACTCCCACCATCATCACCGCAGAAGAATCCAGCCTCCGCTCTAGGAACTTTACACATGAGCAGTGACATGCAACCCTCGCTTTGATCAGATCCTTCATTGAACTCGTCCCACCGAGGATGTCTCGGCTCTGATACCTGTTGTGAGATCCCAAATATTCAGGATCGGATTAAGGACAGGATTACAAAGAATTTCGTGATTTAGAAGTACAAAGAATTAACTAGTTCTACGAATATGCTAGTGGAATATACTAGAAGGTTCTGCTCTTTTTCATTCTTCTTTGACTTATATATCCGTCAGTCTGATTACATTAAGCTCAAGCTTAAACAAGTTTAACAGCTAATTAACGCAGGAATGAAACAGAAAGTAAGAACATAAGTGTGTTTACAAGCGGTAAAAGTAATTTTGACGACGTCCATCGGATCTAGCATCGATGGTCGTAGTTAACTCCCTCCAAGCATTAAGTAAACTCGGCGGCCAGATTGCCTCTTGCACACGACTTCTTCTCCTCAGCTCTTCTTTGTGCTAACGGCTATTCTTTTCTGAACTTTTGCCTTATGAACATTGTGGTCTGACAGCCGCCGGAGTTGAGCAGGGTGCAGTCAAATCGGGGACGCGAGCCATGTGAGAGGACGAGCATGTCGCCGTCGGCGTCGAGCAGGACACCGCTGGATTAGGGAGGCGAGTGGTGGGCGACGCATGGCTAAGGTTTGGAGCAGGCGCAGCTAGAACGGGTCGAGCGGCGCGCATGCGTGAGCTGTTCCCGGCCTCTAAAGGGGATTTTTATTTTTCCTGAGGATCGGCGTGGTTCGGGCATGAGTTGTTCCAATCTACAGGCCAGAGAAATGCACTCCTGGCCCACCACGGGATCATCTTCCACGGAGTTTTTTTTTATTTTTTATTAAAAATTTAAATAAATAGATTCCCCATAGGAGAAATTACAAAACTAGGCGCCTGCAGCCCTCTCAGGGGGCTGCAGCCCTCTGATAGGGCTGTTAGGCAATCTAACCGCCCCTTGAGATGGTAGCAGGCCTAACCGCCCCCTCAGAGGGCGGCAAGGGGGCTAACCGCCCTCTCAGGGGGCGGGTAGGCCCGGAGAGGGCGGTTAGCCCCCTTGCCGCCCTCTGAGGGGGCGGTTAGGGCATTTTTCCCTAAAAATGTAATTTTTTGTGTAATTCAAGAAATAAAAAAGAGCTTTAAGAAAATTTGGAATTTAAATTTGCAGTAGGTTATTGTCGGAGGATTAACTCCTGTCGCAGGGATCCCGAGAGACCCCTTTTTAGAGATTCGGCCGGGGGGATGATCCTGAATAAGTTCGTCGGAAAAATGAATGAGAGTAAATGCAACGGCCGGTGGATGGGGGTGATGATCTAGCGCAAAGAGGAGTAAATGCACCGGAATTTAGACAGGTCCGGGTTGCACGTGGGCGTAATACCCTACTCCTGTATGGATGTAATAACTGTCCTGAGGAAGTCCCTCAAGGATGTTGTCGGTTACAAGAATATTTGTCTAACTAAGAGCTTGGAGCTCCTTGTTCTTGGGCAGGGTCTGTGGTTCGGTTCTTGGTGCTTCTGTGTTCGATGGCTTGTTCGCTGGTTGGGTTCTCTTTGATCTATCTTGTTTGGTCTTCTTCTTCTCTTCTGCGTGCCGACTCTTTTATGCACTCGCCGGCTGCGACATGCCCCAAACGGGAAGGAGGGGGGCACAAGTTCCTAGACACCATGACTGGGAAAGGCGTCATCATTTCCTTCTGGGTGAAGTGACCGGGGGGTAGAAAACGCGGCGCACGCCCGGTCACCTGTCACCATAAACGCCCTGGCAACGGGCGACGTAGAGGGGGCCCACCGGGCAGCCACAGAGCAACCCGACGTGCCCGCCCTGTCTTGTTCCTCTGCCACGGCAGGGCGGCAGGCGGAACGCCTTGATCCTGGCGACGTTATCCCGAGACACACCGGATGATACGGGACGGGACCCGTGCAATTAATGGCCCCACGCCTCTCTGCCAAAGTATGGTAGGAACTGACACTGCGGCGGGAGCAGTTGGGATTGTCAGGCCACGCACGCTCATTAAATGCGGCCTTGGACCTCTTACTGATTGACACCTCATCGGCGGGCCCCTCGGGGGCCTTTCTGGGTCGTCGGGGCACCGAGTGCTCAAGGGTACTGTTCACCTCCCCGAGCACTCTCTCCCGAGAATACCTATCCTTGCCCTCGGGGTACCGGGTGCTCGGGGGCACTGTTTACCTCCCCGAGCATTCTCTCCCGAGCACTCTTGCACGAACCTTCGGGGAACCGAGTGCTCGGGGGCTGCGACGTGCAACCCCGAGCACTCTCTCCCTAGCACTTTTGCACAGATCTTTCGGGGAACCGAGTGCTCGGGGGCTGCCACGTGCAACCCCGAGCACTCTCTCCTGAGCACTTTTGCACAGATCTTTCGGAGAACCGAGAGCTCGAGGGCTGCCACGTACAGCCCCGAGCACTCTCTCCCGAGCACTTTCACACTGACCCTCGGGGAACCGAGCGCTCGGGGGCTGCCGCACGCACCCCCCGAGCACTCTCTCCCGGAACTTAGCTCTTCTGATCGTCGGGGGACTAGGGTGCTCGGGGGTGACCGGGCACCTCCCCGAGCACTTTCTTCCCGATACTTAGACTCTGCGGATCATCGGGGAACTGGGGTGCTCGGGGACCGGGGACTGTGGCCCCGAGCATCTTCTCCCGGGACTTGAACTTTCCTCACCCCGCAGGAGGGACCTCACGGGATGGCGACACGTGGCGGATGGTCGGCCGGGCCTCGGGACTCAGGGACCCCCGGTTCCTGATACACTGACAGTTATGTAATAGTCGGAGAATAAAAAATCAGTAATTAGTACTCGCAGCATTTTACGTGGGTATGGGGTGTGAACGACGACAAACATAGTATTAAATATAGGGTGAAAACATTACAATAGACTGTAACCGCGACGACACGACGAGGAAACAAAGGTGTCATGTACGGTTCGCACTAAGACCTACTTATTAGTGCGCCAATCCTAATCATAACATGCCTTAGGGGGGGGGAGTATGTCGGGTTACATTAGATAGTCTCTACTGAGTGCATCTAGGATACTTTCCCTTTCGGAGGGCATGGGGACTTTCCGCCTTAGCACGGCGGGCTCTCTCCCGCTTCCTTTCCCTGTCAGCCTCCCGAGCCTGAGCCACGGTACGGTCGTGCGCCGCCTTCCTCATGCTCTCTTCTTCCTCCCGCTTGAGGCGAAGTTCCTCTTGCTGTTGATCGTACTCCCGACGTGCGTACGCTTCCCTTCTCCACCTCATGTTCATGTCGACCCACTGCTTCTGTGCGTCATTTTTCTCATTGTTGAGCCATTGAATAAAATCACAGAGTGGTGGAGGGGACTGAACAAATGGAACAAGATGAGTGGTTAGTAAAACAGGGTGCAAAATAGTAAGAGATGAGGTTGATATTTGTTGTCATACCGGTCGATAACCAGTTGTTGCATGTTGAGGCTTGTCATACTCGTAGTTGGCACACATGAAGAAGCGTAGCTCATAGGTGTATGAGATGTTCTGTGACTCGCGGAGCTTACAAAGGTCACCACAGAAGCACATTGGTGGTTCGAGACCTTCAGGTATGGTAGTCCCCCAATATTTCTTTGGTGGGCTTGATGGAGCTGATGAAGACATTGCACTTGAGAGATCTGAGAAATGAGTGGTGCATCAACGTAAGGAGGTTCGGCTATTTATAGTTGGGGGAGGCAAGAGCATTGGATTCACTCTTGAAGAAAGGAGTGAGTGCAGGGGCGCAGCTGGTGGCAGGAGCATCGGATTCCATCTTGAAGAATGGGAAAGTTGTGTCATTGATCATGGTCAGAGATTCCACATTTATTGGTATCTGTATTGTCATTTATTGTTTGGAAAAAGCTGGGTAGTGTTGTCACTTCTTGTTTAAAGCCTGCGCAAGGAGGCATGCGTTGTCATGTTATGGTTAAAGTTCAGTAGTGTGGTCACTTCTTCATTAAAGTAACACTCCCAACAGAGGAAGCGAGGTATCACTCGTTGCATAAGTTGTTTTGTAAGATATAATGATGACGACAGAATATTGCTTGTGATCGTGTCGGATTAAGAAATGCAACTAGGATGCCATCGTTTTGGATACGAAATGCAGTAACGACATGCTAAGTGGATCATAAAGAGTAAACGTGTCTGAATACGTAGGAGTACATCGCGAAGCGAATATGCATATGTAAATTACATAAAATCTAAAATTCTACTGCTGCCTCCCTCGTTGTCGCCGACCGTGCGCCCCATCGTGGTCCCGATGCCGCTGGTTAATCCTCACGTGACCCCTGGAGTAGGTGAGAGGGTCGGGTGGACCGACGTGTTTGGTAGGCCTAGTAGGGAGCACCGGTGTCGAGGCCTCTTCCTGCGTGGGCTGTGTCCGAAGGGGAGCACTGGTGCTCGGCGGATAAGAAGCTGCGATGCTTCTTGTCCACTGCAGGGTCTAGAAGCTCAGGGGTCGCAGGGTCCGTCATATCTGCATTTCAAAGACATGTACATTAATGCATTGTTAGATATAGACAGTAACAATATACTTTGAATGCAAATTAACTATATCACTATATGCAACATTAACACACTGCGACAGTGACCTACAAATGAAGGTTCAAATGGTACAAATCGAGCACAACGCACCATAAAACTCACCTAGATAATAGGTGCATCACCAGGTGCATTTTTGGGATAATACTTGTACGTGTGACCTGTTTCATTGCACTGACTGCATCGCTTGACCCTAGGGCCAGCCTCGGATTCATCCATATCGTTGCGAATCTGACGAGTTTGTCTTCGGCCAGGTGCGTTCTTCATCTTTTCCAAATCAGGCACATATATTCTTGCAGGCCCTGGATTACTTGTAAAAATATCAACAATGCCGTAACCATACAGCTCATGATTCTAGGTGTTGAGTATTTGATCTTTCATAAAATACTTTGAAACATATTGCCTGGGAAGCATATGGTGCTTCGCACACGCAGTTATGACGTGTGTACAAGGTTTGTGGAGTAATTGTGGCTTCTGGCAACTACAGATGCATGTCCCACTCCTTAGCACACACTCTTGAACATGCCGCTCACGTCTACCCCCCTCCGACCCTTATCCCGGCACAGGACACTGAACCTGTGCTCCGCAGTCCCCTCTTGATTTGCGCGATGCATGTGGGCCTTCTTATTGGCCTTCTCCATGTACTCACATAACATCCGTCCGTAAAGCATACGATCATCCTTCATTACAATCTTAGCAGCTGCATACCGATCAATAAAGTACTTACAAGTCCCATGCAAAATGCCTTCTACAATTCCAACTAGTGGTAGGGACCTCATTCCTCACATGACCCAGTTATAAACCTCTGCAAGATTTGTAGTCATTACTCCATACCTTGCACCACCACTGTCGTACAACAGAGCACATTTTTCATTTGGCTCATTATGTATCTACTGAGAAGCTCCTAATAGATGAGCCTGATCTCCTTACTATCTGCGGAGTATCGGTTGGAAGAGGTCCAAGAGCTATTGGTTCATCACCATTAGGTGCAGCCTCCGCAATTTGTTTTAAAGTCAGTTCATCAAGTCTTGCCCATAGCGCATTGAACTTCCGTTGCTGGTTTTGACTGCACAACTTTTTGAAAATCTTCATCAACTCTTTGTTTTTAAACTTTATGTAGAAGTTCGCACCCATATGGCGCATGCACCACCTGCTTTTGAGGTCGGGCCACTGTGCTGCTACATCTCGTCGAACACTACCATATTGCATATCCAGCAAAGCCTGCAACAATCCTGCATGTCTATCATGAATGAGACACACATCTGGTCGGTCAAGAACAATTGCATGTTTGACCCGCTCTAGGAACCAATTCCAGTTGTCCCCGTTCTCACTCTCCACGAAAGCAAACCCTAGTGGCAGGACTTGGTTGTTACCGTTGACCCCAGTTGCAGACAATATCTGCCCTTTGTACTTCCCAGTCAGGAATGTTCCATCTAAGCATATGATGGGTCGGCAATATCGAAATGCTTTGATAGTTGCGGCGAATGCAAAGAAAGCACGCTGCAACACTCTTTTCCCGTTGTACTCCACATCAATAGAGGGGTAATGCTTGATATCATAGTAGCTGCATGTGTTCCTTCCACAAATTGTGGCTAATTGACGAGGTAGATTGTGATATGAATCTTCATATGTTTTGAACCTCATCTCAATAGCCTTTTGTTTCGCCCTCCATGCCTTCGCATAGTTTATTGTGTACTGGAACCTTTGCTCAATAGTACGGATTATTGATCGTGGCTCATACCTTAGGTTGTCCACAATCTCTCCGTACATAATATTTGCAATGAAGGCAGATGACAGGTTCCGGTGGGCGAACTCTATTTCTTCAATGTAACAATTATGTTTCTTAACTATTGAGCACTGCCAGTAGTCTACCCATTTCCCTCTGAATGCGTGCACCCGCCAAGGACACTGCGGCACCAAATACTTCACATCGTACTCCCTTTTACTGGATTTAACAACCTTGAATTACCTCCAAAGAGACAACGACCAGAATTTCACTGCATCAATATCTGCCTCCTTTGTAGGGTACATAGCACCCTGTGACACCTCATTCTCATGGTACTACCACGATGTCCAGTCAGCCTCGCTAACCACCAGCTTCGAAAATTCATGATCCCTCCACTCTGCAGGAACTGGAGCATTACCCTCCTCGTCAGATGAATCCCCATCAGCAACGCCTTCCTCCAACTCTTCATCTTCCAACTCGATATCTTCACTGATGCTAGGGATGTGCTCCCCTTCATCAGCTACACCCATCGGTTGCAACTCTGGAATATCACCAACATCCTCCCTGGACCCGACATTAGCCGCCTCTGATTCATCTTCCACTGCCTCACTTGGTCCTGCTACTGCTTCCGCAGAGTTCACCTCAGTTTGATCTTTCAAGTACGCCTCAGCTAACAAAACCAGAGGCAGGCCACGTTCACAACATATATCTATATACTGCCTCCAAGTTGATGTGGCTTCGATGGGAACAAGCTCACCAAAGTATCCATGACTAGCACGGCTGAGGACAGCTTTCAACTTCAGCTCATGTTGCTGCGGATCCAGTTGAAAAAACCGCATGAGCTATTTGCATACACCCACAATGGTCCTCTCATTAGCTTTACTAAGACCCTTCATGATATGATGAAATCCAGACAGATCTACACCATTAGGACCGTACCTAATTTCACCCTCACCATAATATATCTGAAAAATTAATTTATCTGCCATCCCTGGAAACACCCGCAAACATAATCAATGTTAAGACCAACAAACTATATTTCTAATTATCGGATAAAATAATTTACCGACACCGATTCATACATAACAATAGGTTTTCAATACTAGCCCTAACCAAACTAACCTATAAATATCACTCTATACAATCTATATTTACTACCTATTGTACCGTGTGCAAATTAAACGCTATCATTTTCTAAATGCTACATCCTAGGTTCGCAAATTATCATATACTGCTACCTCCTATGTCGCATATTACAACCCTAATATAGTAAAAATAATATTCTATATTTCACTGCTATCGTACAATTTTCTAAGTAAATTTGACAATTTTCTAAACCCTGGGTTATACATGTCTAAAACCTATGTCATATACTACTATTGCACTAATTAACAACAATAAAAGAAAAAAAAGACTTACCCGAAAATAATCTTCAAATCTGCGGCTCAAATGTAGCAGGGCTTCGCCGGGCTCTCTTCCTCCCTTCTCCTCTCCTCTCTTCTCCTCCCTCTTCTCAACTTTTTCTTTCTTTGGAATAATATAAGATTTTGGGTTAATTTTAGCCCATTTTATAGAAGAGACCGGATGGGGGGAGCCGAGTGGCGCGGGCGGGAAGGCCCCTTACAACCCCCTATCAGGGGGCGGTAAGGGAGGTGGCACGGGCGGGCAAGCCGTACCCGCCCTCTGAGAGGGCGGTTAGGCCTAACCGCCCCCTCAGAGGGCTGCAGCCCAGGCGTCTAGTTTTTGCAATTTCTCCTACGAAGAATCTATTTATTTAAATTTTTAATAAAAAATTAAAAAAAAACTCATCTTCCACGTGTGGATATGGTTCCCCCACAGGCCGGGATTGGGCATCAATCCACTTCGATCCAAGCGTTGCCAAACAAAGCCTTTGGGATAATCTGTATTTTTTTTTTCACTATCACTGGCGTCGTTCCTACCATCGCTGTTGTTACTTGCTGTGTGACTATCTCACCCTTGGGTTCATTGCATTGCATTATACCCCGCGCAATCTTGTTTGGAACACATGAATTGGTACTAAATACGCGCGCAATTCTGACAAAATTCTGCCTAATTCAGGTACTATACATGCATTATAGATGAGGATTTCGTGTAGATTGCCATTGCAATGCGCCTCCTGGTCCACAGCTAGTCGGTAAAATGCTAGCAAGTAAGAAAGCAAATCTGGTAGATTTTTGGTACAATATTTTATCACAATTAGGCCAATAAAAACAACCATCGACGTCTTTAGCACTGCAAAGAATATGCAACAAACCTAGAGCGAAATGCAAGGCATCATTTCAGATACCTAAATCGAAAGGCATTATTCCAGACGGCAATATACGCTTCACTTCAAATATATCAGTCGCAGTATATATAGATCTTGGTTGCAACCAAAATTAACTGTATTTTCTTCTACCACTCCACAGAAAGAACTACCTGAACCAAAAGCAACAAGACCTCCACTCCAGTCTTTTCATGTCTCAGGCAGAAGACCACGCGCTTGGTTTCTCTCACCTGCAAAATTGGAGTAGGCCCTTTTCAGGGCGCGGGCCATCTTCTCCTCCATCAGTTGCTGGCGCTTGCCGGAAGGTAGTACTGGTAGTACCCTAGAACCGCGAGGAGGGCGACAAGCACGGCGGCCATTGCTGCGGCCGGGCCAGCCCACGGCCAGTAGGATTGGGCTTTCTTCCTCTTCAGGATCGCCTTCGGTGGCGGGGCCTTGCTCCGGCTCACCACATTTCTGTACCGGACATTTTCCTTCTGTTCTTTCTTCACTGTGGCAGAAGCTGGAGTTGTTTCTTCCTCAGCTTGGGCTTCCGAGGCTTCATCAGACTTGGCGTCCGATTCAGAGGGCTCATCGGTATCAGCCGCTCCAGCCTTCTTCTTCGCTTTCTTCTCCTCTTTCTGAAACAATAAGTAGCATGGTTACAGTATAGATCGTGCACTCACAGACACGAGTGAGAGAGAGAGAGGGAGTTACCTTGAGCTTCTTCTCAGCCTCCTTTTGTGCTCGGGCTGCCGCCTTTGCTGCTTGCTTCTCTGCCTGCTTTTTCTTCCTTTCCAAAGCAAGCCTATTCTTCTCTATCTCTTCCTGTCTCTTTATCTCTTTCAATTTCGCCACATCAACCTCATTAGGCTTCTGCTTCTCCTTTGGAGGCTCAGCCTCATAGTCATCATCAGCATCCACAGTAGCTTTTGCTTTAAGTGACTTAACAGGTCCTTTTGAACGGGCTTCAACCTTGGGAGCTTCATCTGCTAGGGGAGCAGGTGTTTCCTTGGCCTGTTTTGCAGGCAATTTTACTGGGACAGGCTCCTGTTCTGCCGGTGGCGCTGGCGCCTGTGACTCGATGAATATGGGCTTCTCGTCAGGATTCCTCATCCGGCCATCTCGGCTCAGCAGTCGGCTGTTGAGGGAGGAGAGAATCCTCTTCTCGTAATCCTCTCTGAAGACCTTGCTGTTGCACCATTCGGTCATGAACTTGTCAACCTATCAGAGTAACAAATATTTAGTACAGATACATGTGAGCATCATAGGAGATCAACCCCATGAGAACATACTAATATTTTTAGAAGCACACCTCAGTCTTGTGGAGCTCTTGTAATTCTGTAACCATATTCCTTGAAGAATAATCCCTAGCTTTGTTCAAAACCGTGCGGTTTTGATGGAATGACGCATTCTGGATCAAGTACAGCAGAGTATCAATGAACAGCCCCACAATCACAATCCAATAACAGGCTTCCAAAAAAACATGTCATGCCATTGCCACCTCAGATAAACGCAACAAGCAGTAAGTTAAACCACTGCCACTTTTAAGGCACTAAAGGAACATATCCCCTCAGCTTAATATGGTCCTGATAACATTGTGCCACTATATGAACAAGCACCATGCATGGAATTCAACTGGAAGTTAGAATGTCAACAAGTGGCTGTTATATAATGCATCAAATTTAATTACTTGAAAGAACATAGATCACAAATCCATTTAACTACAAGCTCAAGGAAAGCTAGTTGATGCATTGCACAGGGATGGAGAGATGATGCATCATTGCACAACATATTCGTGGTAAGAGAACTATAACACAGCAGATGTATCTAAGGAAATAGGGTGTTCCCGCTTCTTTTTAGACAACAAGTCCACCCCGACCTATATAGGAAGGCAACATCAAGAACAGAGTAGAGGAAAAGCAAAACAAACAGCAGGCCCGCTAATCCGACTCGGCCATAGCTAGGAAGCAAACAGCGAAATTAGACTAGTACAAAAGCATACACAAGCTGCACAGGCACACATGTAATCTAAACCATCAGGTAAGCAAATGAAATCTGAAAACAGAGAAATAGGGTGTTCCCTCTTACCCTCTTAGCACAAGCAAAGAAGAGAACAATATTATGAGAGCAAACATAATACTATGAGAACAATATTATGACACAAGGGATTTTTAAGTTATGTTAACTTACTTTCGCATCACGTGCTTGTCTCAATTCGATCAATGATTCATATGCCTTGTCCTTTCTGGCAGTTGCTGCATCTAAATCTTCTTGAAGCGATGCAATCTCAGAATCAACAGCCTTTAGCTCATCCTCCAGGACCTTAATCTTAGACCTGACTGCTTGTCGCTCCTTCTTTATTCCATCAATGCCCTCCCCAATGATCTGATGTTGACCGTTGCTACTTTATATTTATTCAGGAAGTATATGCAGAATCAAAAGATGAAATTACAGTGCAACATACTTACTTTGACCTGGTCCTGTATGGCCTCTTTGTCAACCACTGTATCTTGCAGTTTAGCTCGATTGGCAGCATTAGAGACGACTTTTGATCTGGTTTTTTCAAGATCCTTAATTTCTTTGACCAGACGCTTCTCCTCAGCTAAAGATATGCTTTCATGAACTATGCGGTCATTCAACATCTTGATCTATGGAGGAGCAATGGAGGAAAACATATAATTAAAAAAATGTAGGAGTGGAAGCTGAGCTAGCAAAGGGTTTAGGCATACCGTTTGCTCAAGCTCTTCGATAGAAGAGCATAAACCTGCGCCCTGAGCTCGCATGGCATTGTTTTCATCACGATACTTGCCTAAACTACTTCGAAGTGGCTCCATCTCCTTCAACTTCTCGGTCACAACTTCATTATATTGTTTGTTCTCCGCAGTCAATGGCTTCAGCTCTGAGATAATACTGAAACGTTCCGCCTGCAGAGAATATATAAGTTCTAAAATGAAGGACGCCGTGGTTTACAAGGATGCACATTGCTTCCCTAGTTGTCTACTCCAATTAAGAACATATTTAGGCAATCAAAAGAACATGCACTCATTTAAACAAGTTACAGGATATGAAACTTCTTGCTGATGTAGAGAGATGCATCAGCAAGGAAGATCCTACTTCCACGAGGACTTGTAAGAACAATACCTTCTTGGCTCTCACAGCCTCGATAATTTTGGAACGAGCTTGGATCTTCTTCTGGAATTCTTTGTCAGCCTGCTCGAGTTTTGCCCTCAGCTTAGGATCCTCGAATGAGCGTGTCTTGACAAAGTAGAAGACATAAGTTTGCTTAGGTTCAGGCCACTCCTCCTTCGCGTCCTTTGGAGGTGCCAGATCAGCAGCTTTCGTGGCTCCATTTGCGTCTGAACCAAAAACAGCTGCCTCCTCACGTTCTTTTGCAGTTGCTTTACTTTCCTTCTCTTGGAACAGGTTTACTTCTCCATCAGATACTTTGACCTCTGCTGGTGCTGCTTCAGCTCCAACGACCTCCATTCCCATGTCCCTGCAGCTACAGCACAGAAAACTGTTAGTGGAACAGGTTACAATGATGTAGAATAAAAGAAAATCAGGAAGAACTCTTTTTCATGGCTTGCAATACAGTTAATTGAATATTTATTGTCGAACTACATAAATTTTGACTCAACTGCACAAGAAGTGCAAAAGCAAACTTAAAGCAGTTAGCTGTAAATAAAACAATATCTAGTAAACCAGTGATTTCTAATTAGCCAAGTTCACATGTCTATTCTCAAGAAAGGGATGACGAAAGCAAACTAGAAATTCACTTGGCTACGTTTCTCTTTCTCCTATCCAGAACATCAGGAAACATAATGTAGGTTGCACAATGACAAGCACAGAAAAACTGACACAAATTCTACCCAGTCTTGTCCAAAGAAATGTTGATTATGGGGGCAACTCAAAACGCAAGAACAAAATATGGAGGTAGCCATAGAGGTGAACATTACAAACCACAAATGCACAGAAGTGACTAGAGCAAAATCAAATTTGTGGAACCAAGCAGATGCAGCACGGAACTGGAAGAAAAGAACAGCCAATGGAAAAAAAGAACACCATAATAGCGATTTCCTCATGGAAGTATCATTTCACCTAGCCAACAAACAGAGGGTCCGAATCAAATATCACAGAAGGTTACCAATTCACAAGGTATGTTGATCGCATCACCATGCAAAAAATAAAAAACAAAATTTCTGTAAACCAACTTTGAAAAGTAAGTAAATTAAGGTGTGATTGACAAGGTATGGAGACCACGTCACCATCAAATCATCAAAAGGGAAGTTATCTCCACCAGGTGTCATTCAAGGGACCATTTAATGTAGATCTACAAAACTATCCACACCAACTCTGTAACTCCTAGTCCTACCCCAAAATTGAAACAGCAATCACATCCCGCATCCAATTCCCCATCTAAGAGGAATTCTACACCAAGAGAGTAAAGAGTGGCACAATAGGTTCACCTGGGATTGACAGGCAGCTGCAAACCCAAATCTGAGGATCTGCTAGAGGGATATGAGGAAGGGTAGAGGTTTTGATATAAAAGGTAATGTTTATATTTTGGGCTTTACAGTTTGCGTAATGGTTCACTTGTCTATTTCTACTTTCTGCTTCCCAGAGGAGAAAGGTAGTCAGACAAAAGAGCAGAGGTGACAGTGTGCTGGGTCAAGTTACAGCTTCGCAGGCAGCCGAGCTGGCACATAGTTTGGAGGAGGCATGCAACTCATAACTCAGTCACAGCTGACAAGTTCTATGGGCAAGATGGTGAGGTGCACAACTGCACACTGAATCACTGGCACACAAAGCCCACACCCACATGCTTGCTACCCATGACTCACCAAATGGGTACTGCCTAGCATTATCTGTTTCCGGCCATATTTTCTTAATATGGTTCAGGGTTAGGTTACTCTTCATTTTGCTAAAGTTCTACTCGAACCATCTAGTTCTAACACAACAGTGGAAAACACCACAGTTTATGCATGCAGCGGCCTGAGTGCGACCAACGTGAACTCTAACAATCTAGTTGCAGAAAATAGCTGATCCTAATCTGGCAAGGAACTCAATTCACTGGGCATCTTGCTCTGCAGCTGGTCGAGTGACTTACCGTCAGAACCAATAACCAGCTACAAAGTTGCTACCGCAAAACCTATCAGCGAATTGCAGCGGCAGATTCAACACACTAACTGAATCAGAAGCTACTCCCATCGAAGGAAAAAAATATCAAAGAGCCATGTTACAGATTACTCGCGGATACGCGAAATTCCGCACCGCCAGCACACGCACGATCCGATTCGAAAACCCAGCTCCTCCGCAGCGGAGATTACAACCCCAGCCTGCCTGCCTGCGTGCCCGATCCGGGCGACCCGGCGATCCAGATCTACGAGGCTACGACCCCCCCCCCCACCCCAAATTCCTGCACGCCCATTCCCAACGCCCCAACACCGATCACCACAAATCGCGGCAAAAAAAATACAAAAACCCCCGCCCCAAATCAGATCATCAAGCGCCACGCCATACCGCGCCCCACAAGGCCGAGCCCGCGCGGATCGTAGCAGGCGAGAGGCTCCGAGCCGGATCAAATCTGGCTCGGGTTCGAGGAAACGTAGAACATAACGGGGCCGGCCGGCGAGCTGGCTCACTAACCTGGCGACGGTCGCGCAGGGGGAGGGGGGGGGGGGAAGCGAGCCCGCGCTCGCTCCAATCTGGCGGCGGTCGCCGAATCTGGGGACGCAGCCGGTGGATTTGGGGGAGGAGAGGAGGGGTTTGGGCTGTGTGCCTGCCTACAAGGAGAAGCCAATGGGATTATATACGGGATAAATTTTTTATGGGCGAAGCTAGTGTCCGGACGTCCGATATATTGGACTTGCAAATGCCCGTAGTAACATTGAAGATTAATGTCTGTAATACTTAAAATTAATATTTGTAACAAAAAATATAAAAAACACATAGATCTGATCTGAAAAACTTATACATTTGAGTTAATTCCTATATTATAAGATGCAACATATAAAAAAAAACTTCTACAGTAAAATTGCATAACGTTTGAAATATTCAATTTAAACGTCTAAAACATTAAAGATACGAAAATATAGGAATTAACTCGAATAGATAATTTTTTGGTCTGAATCTGTACACAAAAGATTTTGAGATACAATATTTTCGAAAAACTTCTGCAACAATTTTCATAATGTTTGAAACATTAAATTTGAATGGCTGAAATATTGAAGATATATAGGAATTAACTTGAATGGATAATTTTTACGGGTTCGGATCTATACGAAAGAGATTTCCGAGAGGCAACATGCGGAAATAACTATGGTAACAAAATTTTATAACGTCTGAAACATTAAATTTGAACGTTTGAAATATTAAAGGTGCGAAAATATTTTTGAGTCGGCCTAATGATACTGTGAGCTGAGCGGTCAATCCGTCCGATGCATCAGACATGTGAAAGGGACAATTTCCAATTTTTTTCCCTCCTGGTTTGGTTTGGTTGCTATCCGCAGGCAAGGAAAGGAGATTACCACCGAAAATCATGTTATGCGTGCTCGCGGAACTTGATAAGTCATGGCTAAGCCCGACTTTGTCGTTTAGCGGTTGATTAGGGTTTAGGGTTGGTTTATGTTCTATTGCTCAGCGGGCCTAGAGGTTCGAGGGGTAGCGGTCGACGAGGCGAAGGTGGCGGGCGGAGGGGGGCTGAGGCTGCGCGGTGAGGGCACGTCGGTCGGGTGGTGGAGGACCACCAGTGGGGGCGTCGGCGGGGCAGGGCGAGGACCAAACCGAATTAGTAGAGGGTGGGGTGGCGTAGCGGCAGTGGAAGGATGGGGGTGCGGTGCCGCCAGTCGTGGGTGGTGGGAGGCGGAGGGGCACCGTCGGGGGAGATGGAGGCGGAGATGGAAAAGCAAGCCGACAGGGTTGGGAGGCGGAGATTCAGGGGTGGCGACCGATAAGACGGAGGTGGTAAGGGAGGGGACGACTGAGGCCTAGTGGCGAGGGCACCGTCGGTCAAGTGGTGGAGGACCGTCGGTGGGCAATGTCGACAGCGGAGGTGAGAATCAGGCCAGGTTAGCAGAGGGTGGGGTGGCGGTGAGAGGATGGGGGAGCGGCGAGGAGGTGGGGTGCCGTCGGCTCTGGGTGATAAAAGACGGAGGCGGAGCGGAGACGGAGAGGTGCTATCGGAGGAGATGAAGGTAGTGGCGGAAGAGTAAATCGGTGGGACGTCTTCGTTTAGCTGTTTGAAATTGTTCACGCGTTGGGAATTAACGCGCATCTGTGGATTAGCACCTCGCGATTACCATCGGATCGTTTGCTCCCCATCGGGAAATGGCATGGGGTGGATGGGCCCTGCTGACTGTGGGGCAGTGCCTCAGTGGACGACCAAAGTGCAGGGCTGTGTTTTGTTTGGGGTGATCGAAGTCGGAGACCATCGAAGAGACCGTACTGTGGCCTGCAATGTTGCATCGCGGGCTGGCGGTCGTCAAAAATAACCAAACAATACTGAAAAATTGTATTTAGTTTACCCAGGTCACCTCAGTATTGAAAGGTGTTGTTTCTTAAAATGTATTTTGCCCTCTTAAACTTCCTTCTTTTTAATACTAACTAAGTATCCGTACGTTATAAAAAAATATAAATATTAGATATAATAATATCAAATATAAATTTAAAATATGGAGATGTAGATATATCATAAGAGCGTCGTCGAACGAATATATTGAGAACGATGTTGTAATTTGATTTCAGATGAGATTAGAAAAAGGAAGAAATTATCTATTAACTTCTCTCTTATTTATTTATTTATTTTTATTAGTAAAAAGGATCACATATCTGTAGCCAGTAACAAACAGGAAGGCTGGAGGACGAGAGTGTATTATAAAGTAGATAAATTATTTGGATTTAAATGGTTTTTATTAAATGGGTGAAAAATAGGAAAACAATGATACGAGAACCAACTTATATTTTATAGAGTAGAAATAATAGACAACTCTTCTGTCGATTTTGTTTTTAAAAAACATTGAAAGGTGGCGGTTGCATAAGGAGGGAGAAGTGATTCGACGATACCATGCAACATGTATGGTCGACACCAGCGGCGAGGGCAACCTTTCTAAAAAAATAATAAATTTTAAAAACTTACAACTATTTTGATATATATTGAAAAAAATTATACCTTCTAGTGTTTGTTTCAAGAACCTACAACTATTTTAACAAATATTGTAAAAAACTATAACTTTTTTACTGTGAGTTCACCTGTTATCCTCTAGCAATAGGTGGACATGTGGTTAATCCTCCTATTAAGATGATAGGTGGACGTACAGTGAGAAAGTTGTAGTTTTTTTAAATATATATCAAAATAGTTATAGATTTCTAAAATTTACTTAGAAAATATCACACTAACTCAGATAATGCAACGAACAATAAGTTAACTCACTGCCACTTCCAAGTTATTAAAGATCAATAGGGACAAATCCCAATCAGACAAGTATGGTCCTAACAACATTGTGCCGGTGATTGCACTGGCACAATTCATGTTCTTTTTGGGCGAATCCATGCATGGAATTCAATTGGTAGTTAGGATGCCAATATGTAGCTGTAATACAAAGCATCTACCTTGAATGAACAGAGACATATAAAAAATCCATCGTCTACAAGGAAAGGTAAGAAAGTTGATGCGCATCATGGGCTGGACAGGGATGCAGAGAAGATGCCTCGTCACATAAACATATTTACAAGACGAAAATTTTAACAGAGCAAAAGTATCTAAAAGATTTAGGAGGTTCGCGCCTTTCTTTTTTTTAAAAAAAAAAAGAATGCAAGAGAGTTGCCTAAATTATTAAGAGGAGGGTGTTCTTGCTTCTTAATTAGCCAAACATATCATAAAACAATATGTACATCTATACTCTATAAAATAAATAAGTTATGATAAATCTAAAAGACCTTTACCGTCCACACGTCTTTATCCTAAGGCTAAAATCGATAGTTGGACCTCCCCTCCCATATTTTCGGAGCTTAATTAATTCTCCCTCAAAATCCATAAATTACGAGACCAATAATTATTACATGCAGATCACAAGAAAAATGGTCCATTGAATTGTATAGTGACGTTACATGCACGCAAAAGACGAGAGAAGGAATTTGTCTAATGTTGTCGATGCATGCGCATTGAGGCAAAAGAGAGAAAATTAAGAAAAAAAATGTGAACACGGATGAGTCAACTCTGTATGGAAGGAAATAATTGATGGATACAAATATACATACACAAGAAATTAGGAAAATTTACCCGATTGGTTTGCATAAATAAGCATTGCATTATCTATATCTATACTAATATAAAGCACGAATGTAGTCGTGCATCACCCCCTCCCTCTCCTCCCATCAGCATTACTAAAAAATGACTGCCCTACAAAATCACCCAAATAAAATCAGAGAAGATTTGCATGAAAAAACAACTGCCTCGTGTGCCGCTCACAACCCTGTCGCGCAGAATGCAAAAACTCCACTCCTCCCCGCACGCCCTATGGCCCTCCGCACGAATCTCGCCCTCTGCCCCTACGCGCTGATTGCACTATGACCCTCCATGTGAATCCTGCTCTCTGCTTCACACGCCGCGCATGCTGAGGCTTTCTACTCAAATCCCACCCTTTACCCCACACGCCGCTCGGGCTAAGGCCCTCCTCAACTCCTAGATTGGTGTTAGATCATATTTGGTGCGAATAGGATCTTTCTGAGTAATGATATTTATCAATACAGCTTGCATAATTGCCTGAGAAAAAGTAATGCGTGGACACTATAGCATGTTTGGTTGCCTGCTTGAATAGCGGGGCTAGGCCCCGCGCGTGCAGGCGCGCGCACCCCGCATATTTGGTTGCCTCAGCGATCGTGCCGGCCAAGCCCGAGCGATGCAAATTTGCTATGTCGATCTGGCTCCGTGGAAACGGATTTTCCACATGCCTGGTTCCCTCGGTGCAGCTATGTACATGGGTGTTTTTTTCATTAAACTCTCGATTTTATTTAGGTACACGAGTGGTCCAAAAATTCTAAACGTTTTCATAAGTAAATTAGAGCTCACTAGCAACCTGTTTTAATTAGTTTGATCCGAAAAGTCTAAGTATTTAATTAAAATTCTCCAAAGAAACATACTTTTATAACTTCTAGCAATTTTTATGCTCAAATAAATTTCTAAAAATTAGGAAAATTCATAATATTCTTATCATGTGATGTTTAATTTATAAAAATATTTTCAACCCTAGGTTAATTGACGAAAAGGTAAGTTCCTTTATAATACAACATATACTCATGTAGACAACTAAACACGATATCTTCTCATCCAGATTAAACACATGCAATTAACCAAACATACCATATTACATTTCTCTAGCTTGCCTAAACTTAGCCTGACTCACTAGATACGAGCCAGCCTGAGCCATACAGGTAACCAAACGGACCCTAAGTAATCTAAAGCA
This sequence comes from Phragmites australis, assembly GCF_958298935.1. Lineage (NCBI taxonomy): Eukaryota > Viridiplantae > Streptophyta > Magnoliopsida > Poales > Poaceae > Phragmites > Phragmites australis. The sequence goes on from NC_084940.1 coordinate 12,795,067, forward strand.
AATAATCGTAGTGGTGTTTATTTATCATTTATCAAGACAATTTTAAGTTAAATTAAGCAAAATAGACGCAACCAAGATTTTTTTCTTATAATGGTACATGAGTCTATCAATAAATCATAGTAATTTTAAATCTAACCGTGCAATTTGTATGAGCAATTATGCTAGTTGTTACAAAATTAACATAGCCTAGGGTTAATTTAATTCCATATTTGCTTATGAACACGATCACATGAAAAATAGCACCTGTAACCTATCTAACAGCAACAATTGATAGTGTGCAACTGAGTTGAGCGTTAAGACATCATCACCAATGTATACATTTTTTTTAAGACTCAATCATAAAGTACAAGTTGTAGTATTTGAACACATGTCCAAATACATATCACACCATACACATATCAACATATACACACACCACATATCCCTACGGAGGTCGACAAAATCACACAGACTTCGTAAGCGACAGATACACCGCAGTCCCATGCTCCACGCACGTGAGGCTAGAGATTTATTTTTTATGAATAAATCCCCAGTAAGACAACTAGGTCGGTCCCAAGAATCGAACCACCATTGCTCCATACCATGGAGCTACGATCTCGTTCTCATCACCAATGTATACATGCTTGGAAAACATACATAAAGTTTAAAAATAGATCCACCATTCCATACACAAACTACAGATTGTAAGAATTTTCTTACAGTAGATCCCGCGAGGGATAAATCATCTTGATGACAAAGTAGGAGTGCTGGCGAATAAGGAAACCGCAGCAAGACTCTCCGAGCCGACGTTGGTGATATGAGGAACTTCAGGTTTTAGGAAGCGCATCCGTGAGACCTCTTACTGTAACTTCCCTTCTTCATCTACTCTGACTCCGTCATCAAGCAGACTCTTCCTCATGGGGATCCACTACAAGAAAACCCTTCCAACATGTAGACTATGCATGCAATTGTAAATCTGTTTCGAGGCTTTATGCTTGTCTTCCTAGCATGTATTGGTGATGATGTTTTAGTGCTTAACTAGCTAGTATTAGCAAGGTTGTTAATTCTTACTAGCAAGTAGATCGGTTGTAGGCGCAATTTTTTATGCGATCATGTTCATACGCAAATACGATAATTAGCCACGGGCTATGTTAATTGTGTAACAAATATGGGATTAAATTAATCATAGGCGGTGTTAGTTTTGTAACAAATATTACGAGAGGAATTTTCAACATATGTTCACTTGCATTAGCATCACGTGCTCGTCTCAATTCGGCCAATGAGTCATATGCCTGGTCCTTTCTGGCGGTGGCTGCATCTAAATCTTCTAGCAGCGAAGCGATGTCACCATCAACAGCCTTTAGCTCATCCTCCAGGACCTTAATCCTAGATCTGACGGCTTGTCGCTCCTTCTTTATTCCATCGATGCTCTCCCCAATGATCTGAATGTTGACCATCACTATTTTTTATTTCTTCAGGAAATGCGCAAGAAACGAAAGATGAAGTTGCAGAATAGTATACTTACTTTGACCTGGCCCTCTATGGACTCATTTCCATCCACTGTATCTCGGAGTTTAGCTCGATTACTAGGATTAGAAGCGACTTTCGATATGGTTTTTTCAAGCTCATTAGTTTCTCTGACCAAACGCTTCTCCTCGGCTAAAGATATGCTCTCATGAACTATGCGGTCGTTCAACATCTTGATCTACGGAGGAGCAATGCAGAAAACACATACAATGCAGAAAATATTATAGCAGTGGAGACTTAGTTAAAGGGTTCAGGCATACCGTTCGCTCAAGCTCTTCAATAGAACAGCTTAAGCCTGCGCTCTGCGCCCGCATCGCATTGTTTCCATCACGAAAATGGCCTGAACGACTTTGAAGAGGCTCCAATTCCTTCAACTTCTCAGCCACAACTTCATTACATAGTTTGTTCTTAGCAACCAATGGCTTCAGCTCTGAAATAATATTGGAGCGCTCTGCCTGCAGAGAATGCAGAGGTTCTAAAATGAGATGCAGCAAGGTTTGTAAGCATGCGTGTTACTTTCCCAGTTGTCTACTCCCGTTGAGACCACACTTAGGCCAGCAACAGAACATACATCCATTTAAACATGGTAAACAGACATGAGACCTCTTGTTGATATAAAATGATGCATCAGCAATGAAGATCCTATTTACATGAGGACCTGTAAGAACATAACTTCTTGGCTCTTAAAGCCTCCATGATTTTGGAACGAGCTTGGTTCTTCTTCAGAAACTCCTTGTCAGCCTGCTAGAGTTTTGCTCAGTGTTACTTGAACACAGATACGGGTGTCAGAATCCGACTCGGATTCGGGTGTCCAATTCAGCAAAGAAAATTTGGACACGCGGAATACAACTCGGAATCCGACACAGGTGTCGGAATCCGACTCAGATTCGAAATGTCCGATTCGGCAAATAAATTTGAACACGGATATCCAGATCCAGGTAACACTGTTTTGCTCTCAGCACGGGATCCTCGAGCGGATCTTGACGAAGTAAAAGGCATTATTTTGCTCAGGTTCAGGCCACTCCTCAAGATCATCGCTATTGGTGGCTCCATTCGTGTCTGAACCAAAAGCAGTCGCCTCCTCGTGTTTCTTCTGTGCAGCATGCTGCGTCAGCTCCAACATTCTCCATTCCCGTGTCCCTGCAGCAACAGGCCAACAGCACAAAAGGCTGTCAGTTGAACAGGTTACCATGGCGTAGTCCGGGGAGCCTTTTTCATGGCTTGCAATACAGTGATCTGAATCTTTATTTTTGAATTACATAAATTTTAACTTGACTACACAAGGTCAAAGCAACCAAGAAGCACTTAGCTGGAAACAAGGTCATCTTAGTAAATCAGTGATTTTTAATTAGCCAATAAGTTAACATGTCACTTCTCAAGAAAGGGTTGACAAAGGAAGCTGCAGATCTGCTTGTCTACGTTTCCCCTTCTCTTCCTCGAGCAATCAGGAGAAGTCTGTAGGTTGTCTGCTGAGGAGCACATAAAAACATCTGATACACCGGAATTCGGATCGCAAGAACACAATCTGGAGGTAGCCGTGCGGATGAACAATACAAAACCAAATAAATACACCTATGTATATACATACTCAGCAAACAGAGGGTCAAAATCAAGCCCTACGTTTCTTACTCTTCATTCTACGTACAAAAGTTGTACTCGAACCATCTAGCTCCTATTAGTGGAAACAAAATACTAGGACAACCAGAGTTTACGCATGCAGTAGCCTAAAACTGAAAGCAACCAGCGGTATGTGCATGAACTCTAACGATCTAGTTTGCAGAATCCTAGTGAACCAAACCAAACCAAACCAGATTGGAACGGAACAGAAGGGACGCAGGCGGTTTAAACAGGATCCCAAATTTTTGTTATGTTTCTTCATTTGGTCATTATTGGATTTCATGCTAAAATTTATAAATGCACCGGTCTCACTTTGACTACCTAATTCATTTTGGTGGCTAGTGACCCCAATTTTTTTCTCGAACATGCACGCGTCATTGCGTTAAGAAGAAGAGTGACTCCAATTTTAACATCTTCAAATTTTGGCTAGGGTCATGTTGGGTGGAGAGAGTGCAAATTTTACAGGACAAGGTGTTGCTAGCACAAATCTCAGAGTGAATTTGATGGTGTGTTTAATAGAAGCTGTCATGTTGGACGAATTGAAACCAAGAGATGATTGAGATCGTGATGCACTACTCTATTATTATGCGAGGTATGTGACAGCAACGATCATGTAATCCATAAGTGTCCTATCCTCAAAGCACCAACGACCGTTGCTCTGGCAGTTGGATATGTAGTTGAGGGCTTAGGATTATATCATATTCCACATGCTCCTATTCGTGAGTCATAGAAGGAGAATAAGGCAGCGTTGGTAAGTGTTGTAGGTGGCCGGCTCACTATACATCAGCTTAACGAACAGCTTCAACGGCTTATGCCTGGCAAATGGATGTGGGAGACTCATGCTCATGAAACGAACAATTTGTTTAGTTCCTTTTCCGTCTAAAGTGGATTTGCAGCGTACGATATTGGTAGTGCGGATATTAAGACACACGGGTCAAATTGGAGTTTGAGAAGTGGCAGGAGCCAGATGATGGTATGCTCTTACCCAAGGCGTGGGTAATAGTGTCCAACCTTCCAAGAAGCTAAGAGAATTTTCAGTGCTTTGAGATTGGAACCATGATTGGTGCTACCGAATATGTGGATATAAAAACAACATTATAAAATGAATATGGCAGCTGGTGGGTCGCGAAACCCTTTATGGTCACGAAACCCTTATCAAATCTGTGCTCTTTTCATAGAATACATATCATCTCACAGTTCTACCGCTCTACAAATGGATGACAAAAAAAATACGCCGATGCTTCCTATAGAGAGGCGAGGAGCTAGACAAGATCTATGGCGGGCATTGCTTAGTTAATTGGCCAACAGTATGCAAACCAAAGGGCATGGGGGCTTGGGTATTCTTGATCTCAAAAGATTTGGTAGAGCTCTCAGACTTCGATGGCTATGGTTTGAATGGCAAGATGATGATCAACCGCGGAAAGGGTTGCAGCTACCATGTAACTCGACTGACAGAGATTTGTTCCATGCATCCACTATAGTCACAATCGGGAATAGGATAAAGTATAGCATCTAGGCTCTTAGATAAGTGGTAAGTGTTTCGGTGATTAATGACAACTGTATTATTGTGACTAACAAATTTATTTTAAAGGTATCAAAAATTTAGTTCATAATGATGATTAGGTATTCTTGGTCTCTAAAATTGATTCTATGAACGATCAAATGATATGAGCATCAAGATTAAGGATTTTTTTAGTTCTAAGTATCACAAGGAGATGAATGACACTTAGAGTAGTATATATCTTTTTTCTTAGTCTTTTGACCGTACTATAAAGAGGGGCTAAGAGTACTAGCTTGATTTAATTGAGTCTAGATTTGGGTGGATACACACATGTGAAATTCTAGCACTAGATAACTCAGAGAAGCCCATATCGAGAAGTTAGAGCTAAAGAAAATTTGAACTAGACGAGCTTAGAGGAAATTTTTTCTCAGCGGATGGTCTAGTGATCAATAGAGAATATACATCGGAGTGTTTTTTTGGCCAAGAGAGAATGTTGATGTCTACACCGGATGATCTGGTGTTAGTGCCGAGTGCATACCAGAGTATTTTACAGAACTTGTGCAAATTCTCAGAAAATAGAGTTGAATACACCGGATGGTCTGGTGATCACTGGGTATGCATTATTGGAGCATTTTTCAGAAGTTTTTTCTTTTAGCTTAGTGGAGAAGTTACTCACCGGATGGTCCAATGTGTGAATAGAAAACACCGGAGCATTTTTCAGCAGTAACGGCTAATGACAGCTTGCAGTGGCCAACCGTTGGAAAAAGGTATACACAGGATGGTCTGGTGTTTGTGAGAAGGTGTACACCGGATCATCCGGTGTTCACAAAAATCGTTGGTGGTTGGGCAACAGCTAGATTTGGACAACCTATAAATACCCTTCATTTTATCTCATTGCAATATCTTGCCACTCCAGAAGAGCAGAAACACTAAGTGTGTCATCAAGAGGCAAGAGAGTGCACTAGAGTGATTTGCAAAGTTCTTAATTGAAGATTAAAGACTTCATTAGTGCATAGAGAGTAGCAAGTGTGTATCTCACTACTAGAGAATTCATTTGTACAGACTGTTCGCAACACCCGTGCAGGATGATTTTTTGAACCACTTGTGAAAAAGAATCTGTATAAATCAGATTTGTACATACGAGTTTTGAACCGTTTGTATAAAGATCTGTACAGATAGCTCGTGACTGGAGCCGTATGTACTATAGATTATCACAGACGGCTCCAAGTTTCGAGCCGTTTGTGATATAAGAACAGTACAAACGATTCCAATAATGAGCCATCTATACTAGAGATTATCATAGATAGCTTTAAGTTTCGAGCCGTCTGTGAACATGGTTCAGTATAGATGGCTCCAGTTTCGAGCCGTCTATACTATGCATTTATACAGACTGTTGTAGGCGTAGAACCGTCTGTACTATGTATTTATAAAGTACTACATTTATATATTACTAAATATAAACTGACATATCAATAACAAATCATTCACGGATCATTTGCATTCAAACAACAACAGATCGAACAATATACACATATCATACACACAACAATCGAACATCTTCATTTAATATCACAAAGTCATACACATAAATAGAAGTAAAATGTCAATATTACAAATCCTCACAACATTGCAAACCATTCTTCATTCTTGAGTCAACCCTGTGCCTGACAATAAATCAACAAATTAGCTTTAGCACACTAAATTAAAAGGAAGTAATGAGTCTATTTGCTTCATTTTCTATATCATTAGCCATAAATATATAATACATCAATAGACTGCAAGATGCAAGCATTTTCAATATATTGAAATGAACAGCTTCTGTTGAAATTACAAACCATAGCTCCTAAAGTTGTCGCGATCATGAAATTCACCGCTCTCCTTTATGATCTCCGCAAGTATGAAATGGATGAGCCGTTTTTGAATATATATGAGACTATCCTTCATGAGATTATTTGTAGGAAATTTATATGTATGTAGAAGAAAATTAAAATAGTTAAGAATAATGATGAAAAATATATTTTAATATACTATAATTACACTAACCGACGGATATATTGGTAGACTAGAGCCAACGATTTGCAGCATATATTAGGCAACATACAACCCATAGAGGTTGGTGCCCTGCGGCTACCTATGACACTGCAGAAATTTGTGCATGGTACATTTTGTCTTATGAAATACATATTATAACGGTAAATTGATTGTGACAGAGGAATTATTACCGGAAACTTATGTTGGTGGGTCGCTGAGGGTTTATCCCTCCGTACAATCTCGCCCATCGAAACATACTTCGTGAACGCCCTTGTCAACAAATTTGTCAGATCTGAATACCTATTTGGGTTGTAGTACATCGAGTCGAAGTATATGCAGTGTTGATTGCGTGTATAGATACAAACTAGCATCCAATGGTCTCGGTAGTTGTACGGTAGAAGAATAAGGTCATTTGATCCACAAAGAGCGACCATGGCCTCTACGACGTATTTTTTGACCTCCCCTAGAGACCAGGTGATCGTTGACCTACATACGACCTATGGGTCGAGGAATCCAATTCTCGAATTCTCTCTTCTGGCTTCTTGAATCATAAGTCTGCATATTAAGAGTAATATAGATGAATGAGCGTATCAATAAGTTAGACGGTTCATTAAGCATAGACCACGATAAGTAACACTTACAATGTCTAGCATCTCACTAGATCAACATCCAGCTTGTCAAGATGGTAGAGGAGGAATAAATCCTCAAAGGTCAGTAGGAAGGATCTAGCTGGTGTCAGGAAATGTTGCCGCTTGTACTTGGCACTGAAACAAGGAGAAAGATGTATCTCCTCATGGAACCTCTTCATGTATAAATTGTGCAGAATCATACTTGCCCAGCCCAATTGCTCTAACGCTTTCTTACTCAATAATGGTTGGCCTGCTACGTAGGTGTTTGATAGAGGTTCTTTTTCTACCTCCTTGCTCTTGTCCTTCTGTTTGCTGGCTCTACATTTTCTTGGAGGTGCCATTTTGGCGGACTATTGGCCAGTTTTGCTGGACAATTGTTGTTGTTCATGTGGTGAAGAAGGAGATTTGACCTTCGGTGCAGCAAGATGGAAATAGAGGTCGCTGTCGTCTCTTATTGGAGATAGAGGCTGCGGAGGCGGTGGAGGGGCAACCAGCGTTATGAACTTCTTCGGCCACTGTATGAAGGAGTGGGCGGCCTCTCCAAGTGTACTGACATCATCCTCTGGGGGAATAGGAAGTGGTAGGGACGTGCAATTCCTGTATACCAAGTCCACTGACACCCTAGCGTAACCAGGCTCTAGCGGAAGTCTGTGGATCATCTGTTCCTCATCACATGGGAACACCAAGCCAGTGCCAACCTCAATGATGTTATTGGAGCCAACAGTGGTGGGTAGTAAGAGCTTGCACTTGGTGGCTGCCTCTATGTTATCGATAAGGTATCTCTCGCTAGGGACCTCTTTTGGAATTTCATCGTGGGGGGGGGGGGGTCACTTCAAATTCGCCGATAGGGAAGTCATGTTGATTGAGCATGTTATGTGGATCGTTATCTGGTGCAGATGCGTAGCTACTCTGGTGCCCAGCTGGTGGAGATTCAAGTGTCATGGCTGCATCCTGCTGCCTCATTACCTGTACTCGCTCCACGACCCGTTGTTCCATCCTTTCTGCAAGCATATCCATCTGTTCTTTCATCCTTGCTTCGACTTTAGTGACAATCTCCATTCTCATATGTTCACGTTCGGCTGCTTCACGCTCAGTTTTGTTTCTCCCTCGGCTCCTATATGAATCGACATTGTCAGGGAATCCCAACTTCCATGGAACGGAAACACCTATGCCACACGTGCGACCCAAGTGCTCTTTGTTCCCCAAAGCCGAGATTAGTATGTCTTTTTCCTGAGATGACTGGAATGTCCTTGAGTGAATTTTTCTGAAAGTTGCAAGATTCTTTGAGCCACTTGCACGGTTTCTGGCTTCCTGAAGGTGACAGAACTATCGGCCAAGCGTACGGCCCTTCCTCGGAACCAGTTCTGGGCCCACCTCTTCGGGATCTGTGAAAATGGTGTGGAGCGGTTCTCCCAAGCTGTTTGCTCATCTTCCTTGTCTCAGTCCAACTCTTTGTGCATGTACCCATCGGTGCTGAGCCTGTGGGAGTGCGTATGACGGGTGCGCCTTGTTAGCCTGACTCTGCTGCTAAAATTCCTCAGACTGGCACCTCGCCACAAACTCTAGCCATTGATCCACCATCAATATTATTGGAGACGAGATCCTGCTTCACATATGTATTATATAGCTCACTCTTGAAGGTCTTCCACGCCTTGCCTATCTTGGCTATTGCATGTCTTTCAACGTCCTCTAAGGAACATCCTTCAGGGAAGTCAAATTGGGCTTCAATTGTTTCCCACAAGAAGTTTTTCTCGCTCTGTGGCACGACCTTCTAGTTTGGGTAGGTTATCCTAACCCTTGTCCGTCCAAGTGAGGCGCATGCTCTACGAAATGCTAGCTGGGCTTGCTGAGGTTGTGTTGGCACGCATGCCTCATTGACGTGAGTTATGGTATAGTGAGCCGTGGGCATTTTGTTTTTGCCCCGACCACCTCGCTTTCGCTTCTGCGCCTGAGTTTCTTTTGTTTGCTCCTTAGAAGTGGCCTCCGCATCTTGTTGAGCAGTGACACCCTCTTGTTGTTAGGGAGAAGAGGCCTCCGACAATTCACGTTCATCTCCATACATCATCTTCAAAATAGGAAGTCACTTAGCTCAAGCTAACTATCACTTAGCTCAAGAATGGGGAAATATTCAGCAGAAGGATTTTGCTAACTATCATTTAGCTCAAGCTAGTTTCAAAGAAGAATAACATGGGAAAGTATCCTAAGAATAGCAGGCAAGTTGTAATATGTGCGATAATGAGAGCATGAATAACCATATTCCATAAAAAAGCATAACAAAAATAGAACTGATCAAAATTGATATACATGAACTTGAAAGAAAGAGCCATCAGAGCATAATCAAAGATGCCAACCATTCATGTATATAAAATAGTACTGAACAGCAAGCTGAAGGATTAAAATGTGCTCTCAAATAGTTCTAAACAGCTAGCCCCAGAACTATAAAATTCTGCTCCCTAGCTGATCATAATACACATCACAACTATGCATTTAGCTAAGATCACTCCTAGAAAAAGAACATGCCATCCTTTCTCTGAAACTAAACAAACTTAATGGATAGAGCTACTAAATAGGTTTAGAAAAGTAGAATGTAACAAAAACTGCAAAAATCGAGCTGTACAGCAATAGATGGAACTGAACAGACCAACAATTCTACAACTCCACCAATCTAGTAGCGATTTATCCAGAATTTCATGTTACTAGAAAGTGCACAGAGAAGCAACCAAGTTGCATAACTCGGTATACAGGGGTTACTCAGAGATTCCTAAGTCACAACTTTCACAACTAGCTTGAGCAAAATAGTAATAGAGAAGTTTACATGCTCAATATATTGTACTTAGCCTAAATGCCCAATTTCAGTAAACATTATCATCATCGAGCATACATACGCAAACAACCATGCTGTTCGTGATAAAGAGATTAAAAAGTAACAGTGAAAATTGATGAAAGGAGAGGGTGAGAGAGGCAAGGCAAGCAGGTAAACTAAAAATAAAGCAATTTGATGCCTAGATCCCATTGAAATCAGCTAACTGGACCTGACACTAGACGGCAAAATCACCTTTCTTACAGCAAAAAAAAAAAGCATAAGTGTCAGATCAGTCCTAAACTAGAATGAGTTTGCATAAAGGTGATTAACTGAATTTTGCAACATTAGCAGATACTGGATTCCATAAAAAACAAAACAAGATGTACATAAAATAATGTATAAGTGTAAGTTTGAGATGTTTTCGCTCAATCATCCAAAAAGTAAAAAAAGGAATATTTGTTAGGATTCAAATCTGGCTAAAACATTTCAATCAGTTCTTTAAAGGCTGGGGTTATAATGTATACAAGAAACTTATGACACTAGAACAGTTAGAGAAGGATAATGTGTTATCAACTAACCAAATATGTAGAAAAATGTTTTACAGAGTGAGTTGCTAGAAATTTTAGAGGATGATAAATTATATTAGCTTAAAAGGACCATTAGACTCCCACAATAGTCTATGACAAAGCTTAAAGACAATATCATATAAACTATACAATTTAGTAATTATAAATGCTTCATTATGTGTACTACTTAATTATCAAAAACTCAAATTGGTCATTTATTTGAACATTCGAACTTGGAAATGTAGACACCACAGAGAAAGGAACCGATAACCTGTATGATCCAAAACCGCCAAACTGCATAAAAGTTCCATAGGCCAAAAAATGCAAGGGATGCAATTTTGGCAATTTTTTGAAGGAAAAATTGCTCTCAGACAATAAGAAACAATTGGCCTCAGGACTTTGAAAGTCCTGCTCCCTAATTGTCCTAGCGAATTCATCATCAATTGGGCAATGTTCCTAAGCATCAACTAGTAAAAAGATCTGGACTTAATACAGTAGTAGCAAACCACTGCTGAGCCGAAACTAAAATTGATTCGAGCCGTACAAGACAGTGACAACAACTTGGACTTAGCAATTCATCCAGCATGAAAAAAATTGTGAAGCATATACAGAGATCACTGCAATACCGAACAAACCACCAGGTGTATCTCGGTGCACAGAACAGAGCCGAAACTAGAGAATTCTTAGGTCTATACTAGATTACTCAGAGAATATGCCAATTTCAGTAATCCTAATCATCATCGAGGAAATACCATACAAGACTTGCACTGTCCAGAGCATCACCTAGAGTAATCAGGCATCACAAAGCATAATCATGCATATCACAGAGAAGAGAGGACCACAGCTCGGCCGAAGCACCGGCTACGATGGCTCGGCCGGGAGGGAATGTCTGCTCACCACTGTGGATGTATGGAGCACAAACGCTAGGGGTAGGGAGGTCGTTGGGAGGAGCACAGTCGCTGGGAAGCACGGTTGCCGGGGAGAGGAAGGTCACCAGGAGGAGCATGGTCGCCGGGGAGCAAGATCGCTGGGGGGAGGGAGGTCGCCAGGAGGAGGACGGTCACCAGGGGAGGGAGGTCACCGGGGGGGAGGGAGGTCGCCAGGAAGAGGATAGTCGCCTGGAGGAGGGAGTTCGCCGGGAGGACCACGGTCACCGGGGGAAGAGAGTTCACCGGGAGGAGCACAATCATAGGGAGGAACACGGTCGCCAGGGGGAGGCAAGTCGTCAAGAGGAGTACGATCGTCAGGATGAGCACAATCCTCAGTGAGGAGCATGAGAGGCAGCTAGGGTTTTTAGGAGAACTTGGTGCAGCGCGGGTTGGACGAAATGATATATATAGTGACATTAGTACAGACGGGTCGTAACTTTGAGCCGTCTGTACTAATATAATTATGACAAATGGCTTTTTATAAAACAGCCGTATGTACGAATAGTACAGATGAATTATAACTCCAAGCCGTCTGTACTAATATATTAGTACAAACGGCTTTTATTATAGAACCATCTCTACTATTCATTTTCTAGAATCATTAAAACTTGCAAAATTCATAAATAATTCATACAAACTCCAAATGAGATGAAATTTTTATGTGAATTTATGATTAAATCTGTACTATCACATGGTGTAGGTATCATTCTTGTTACTTTAACCAAAAAATTAACTTGAACATTAAACCTAAATATTAAATTGAACTAAAACTAGCAAAATTCATAAATAATTCATATGAACTCCAAATTAATGAGATCAAATTTTTAAGTAAATTCATAACTAATTCATTTTTATATATTACATTGCAATATATAGGTACATAAAAATCGAGTAACATCATACAGCTTTAATAATCAGCCCTTCTTGATGATCAACGTGCAGATAGCAAGCGGCCCCGGTTGGAAGTTGTTCTTCATTAAGGGCGATGCCATCTCCAACGGGGTACTCATCAAATTGATTGTACTCTTCTTTGTCCATGACATTCTCAACTCCGAAAATCCTTCTTTTTCCCTGAAGGACTACGTGAAGCTTTGGATTTGTCGGGTCTTGCACATAAAAGACCTGGACAACTTTCTTAGCAAGTACAAATGGTTCATCTTTGTATGCGGCACATTCGAGGTCGACAATAGTCATTCTGTAGTTGTCTACCTTAACACTTGAGAGTGCAACCCAACGGCATCGAAAGTGGGGGATCTTGAACCGTACATAGTTGAGTTCCCAAATCTCCTCTATGTACCTGTAGTACGCACATACCCCACTTTGTCCTGAATGGTATCTGTGCGCACACCATTATTCTGTATTGTTCTCTTACTATCTCGTGCTCTGGTATAAAGGATGTACCCATTTATGTCGTATGTTTTAAATGTCATAACTGTGTGACTTGGCCATCTTGCCAACCAGCCAATATTGTCCTCTATTGAACTATTATTACTGAATAGCGCTACCAATCAGTTGTTGAAGCTGTGGTTGTGTTGTTTTGTGATCCAAGCCTCCGTATGACCTGGATTCTCTTTGCGTAGTAGGTCCTTATGCATGTTGATATGCGGGGATACTTCAATCATGTGTTGCAAGACCATGAAATGGGCTTTAGATAATGTGGTAAAGTCAGTAATGATTGATTTCCTACCTATGGTCCCCTTCCCATCCAGTCTCCCCTCATGTCAAGACATGAGCACACCAATTGATTTGAGCTGCTCCATGTAATCGATGCATAAGTCGACTACCTCCTCGGTTGTATAACCTTGGACGATGCTGCCCTCTGAACAAGATCGATTTCATACATACTTCTTGAGAATTCCTATGTACCTCTCAAACAGGTACATCTGACGTAGGAATACTGGGTCACATAAAGATCTCTCTCACGAGGTGAATGATAACATGTACCATGATATAAAAAAATGATGGAGGAAAGTACATCTCACGATGACGCAGTGTCTTCACCACATCGGCCTGTAAAACATCAAGTACTTCGGGATCGATGACCTTCTAAGAAATTATGTTGAATAAGTAACACAGCATGGTGATTGTGTCTTGCAGATAGGTCGGTTGGATATTTTGGATTGCAACAGGAAGCATCTGTGTCATCAACATGTGGCAATCGTGGGACTTCATGCCAACTAATTTCAAATCTTGCATCAAAACAAGTTTCGAGATGTTGGCGGAGTAACCGTACGGAACTTTAACACCATGCAAGCACCGGCATAATTCGGTTCTCTTAGCCTTTTTCAGATTATAGCAGGCTGGAGGAAGTTTTGTTCTACCTTTTTTGGAGGGCTCAAGTGCCAACTCGGGCTTGATCTTCAAATCAACCAAGTCAAGCCTTGCATTGAGGTTGTCCTTCGTCTTGCTTGGAATATTAAGTAAAAGACCAACCAAGCTTTGGCACACATTCTTCTCTACATGCATGACGTCGATGCAGTGGCGAATTTCAAGGTGCTTCCAATACGGTAGCTCTCACAATATCGACCTCTTTTTCCACATGTCACCGGTATTATCCTTAGATTTTTTACTCCCCTTTCCAAACACAACATTGATGTCTTTAACCATATTATGCACCTTTTGACCACTGTAGTGCCTTGGACATAAATCTCTCTCCCTTGTTCCGTCGAATTGTTCCTTCATGTTGTGGTACGAGCGATACATGTTAAGGAACCTACGGTGGCACATGGACACCATTTTATGCAAGTGGGGTAGCCACATACTCGTGGTACCATCTAAGCAATGAGGGCACGCCGTGTCTACTTGTTTACCCTGGCCCGAAAGATTATGTAGTGCAGGCAAATCATTGATCATGCAAAACAACAGGGCGTGTAGCGTAAAATTCTCTCTTCTGTACGCATCCCATACTTGCACCCCTTCGTTCCTCAATGCTTTTAGATCTTCCACCAATGGTCTTAGGTATATATCAATGTCATTTCCAGATTGTTCCGGGCCTTCATAAGCAATGACACCATCAAGTACTTTCGCTTCATACACAGCCAATGAGGTAGGTTGTAAATACTGAGAACAACTGGTCAAGTGATGTGCCCGTTACTCATGTTCTCAAAAGGATTCATCCCATTCGTGCTCAAAGCAAACCTTATATTTCTCGGTTCTACACCAAAGTCATCAAAGATCGTGCCGATGTTTCTCTACTAGGGAGAATCAGTAGGGTGCGTTAGCTTTCCATCTTGCTTGCGGCCCTCCGAGTGCCAGCACAACAATTTCATCTCTTTTTGATTCACAAACAAACTCTTAAGACGCGGAATTATAGGCAGATACCACATTACCTTAGCAGGAATTCCTTTCTTCACCTTGTCATCGTCTGATTGACTCTTACGCTTGTATCGAGATGCTTTGCACACTGGACATAAATGCAAGTTTGATAGATCTGTACGATAGAGGGTACAGTCATTCAGACATGCATGTATCCTTTCTACATCCATCCCTAATGGACAAAGAACCTGCTTTGCTTTGTATGTGCTTTTGGGCAGCTTGTTTTCATCTGGAAGCATGTCCGATAAGAGTTCTAATAGTGCCGTGAAACTATTGTCCGACCAACCATCGCTTGCTTTCAATTTAAGCCGTTCAAGCATGAATGACAACTTTGTGTATTCCAGTTTGCATCCAAGGAACAACAGCTTCTTCGAGTCCTTAATCAAGCACTTGAATTTGTTAAAGTCTCTCTAGGTACACAAGTTCACGTCTGCATTGCATAGCATCTGATCCAACCTATCATCATCGCCTGTAGCACCACAGTCATCATCATCTGCACTAAATTCCTCGTTATCTTCTCTTCTTACATCGACTTCAGGTTCTTCGACGATACCAATGTCTTCATATAACACATTCTGCTCTCACTATGTTTGGTCCAACACGTGTAGTCCGGTTTGAAGCCTCTGATAATCAAGTGCACTGGGATCTATAGGGCTGCATTCTATCTAAGAAAGGATCTTTCATTTCTACAATCACAACAAGGACAATATATAAATTCAACACCCTTCTCCAATCGATCCTCCTCGGTAGCTGCCAGAAAAGCCGTCACACCATCAAGGTACCTTTGGTTTGTACGAGAACCGTACATCCAGCCACGATCCATCTACAATGTACGAAATAAATTAATGTCAAACCAACATAACAAAAGAGAGCAACCAAGCTTTTCATCAAAAAAAAAAAAAATGGAGCTACCATGCATCCATGAATGAATGAACCATACAAATGACAATTAATTCGAAAATAATTAATGATTATCATTATGTTATATACATGAATACCTAAAAATAAGGGCAAACATTAATTCAAAACTTGTCGTTAAATACTATAGTTATTAATAATTTTATGTTTATATACCAAAAATCCAAAATTTATCTACAACACTAGATTAAAGCTAGCCATTTATAGTAACACATAATTAAATTTGTATCTATACTTTGAGATTCATATATACCTAGAGCAACTAATATATTCTAGATCATCATGAAAAAAAAATCTAAGTCTAAATGTAGATATAGTTGATCTCTCAAGACTAAATTAGAACACAAATCTACATCATCTAATGAATAGAACAAAACTATGTTATTATGGAAAAAAGCTGGCCCTAGATCTAGATCTAATTAGCTCTCCAAACCAAAATCTAGACCATCTAAACCAAAATAGAATATAATACATACCTTGGAGTAACAAGTTTTCACCAAAAGCTAACAAATGTTTTGGTCAAAATCGCCCTCTTCCTCCAAAAGCTGCCAATGTTCGGTCGCCACTGTTCTGCTTTGATCCAGAGGTAGGGAATGATGTACTATTCTAATAGCATAGACGGCTTAATGTTTGGAGCTGTTTACACTAAAGTGTCCCACTTCTCTCCGGCTATTTTCTCAAACGGCTCATGTTTGAAGCCGTTTGTAATTTTATGGACGACTCGTGTTTGGAGCCGTCTGTAATATTCATTTTATTACAGACAGCTCGAAATATGAGCTGTCTATATTAATATTATAGATGGCTCATATTTGAAACCGTCTGTGATATTAGTTTTATTACAGACGGTGCTAAATACGAGCTATATGTAATACTAATACAGATGGTTCCCAATACAATCCATCTATAATACTAATACAAATGGTTCTCAATAGAAACCGTCTGTAATAAAAGCATCCCACCACCTCCGGAGGGGTCTCATTATTATCATAGACGGTTTTTATTTAGATTTGTCTGTGATAATCTTTGCACAGACGGCTCTACATACCCATCTGTATATGAGCGTCCCACTAAATCATTTCTGTAGTAGTGTCTAGCTGTAGTCTAGGCTTAATCTTAGTCAAGTGAAGCTATTGGCTAGTTACTCTTGGTAGTTGGCAACACCTAGCTAGTCTTAGTGATTTGAGGTGTCTTTGTGAGCTTTTGGAGATGTTGTGGGAGCCCCAAGAGAAGCTTTGTGCCTGGTTTGATGTCCACCAATTCGAAGATAGAGAAGTGGCAATCATGAGGGAGCACTTGAGTCTTGGTGGCTCAAGGGGGAGCGATATCCTTAGTAGATGCTCCATCGAGGACTAAAGGAGTGCCAACTCCTCGATACCTTGGAAAAAATCGATGTCTTCTTGTCCATCTCTTTACCTTCCCTCATTTATTTTGAGCATTGACATTTTTGCAGGCCTTCAATTCTGCAATTTACTTTGTGTTCTAGCTTTCTTGTTTACTTGTCTTACTCTAGCTTGTTTGTGTAGTTGCATTATCTTCCATCTAGGATAAGGTTGCTACTTGTTCTAGAATTCAATAAAAGTATTTATAATTAGAGCTCAATTCACCCCTCCCTCTTGGGCCATTCGATCATTTTAATTGATATCAGAGTCTCGTTCTCTTGATAGGCTTAATATCCTAGAGCAATGACCCCCGGGAATGGTGGTAGTGTCCCAAAGTTTGAGGGAAAGAACTTCACCTATTGAAAAGTTTACACGGCGAGCTATCTTGAGGCTATTTCTCCTGAAGTTTGGCTAGCCACCTCCATTGGGTTTGATCAACCTTTTACCGAACAACAAGTTAGATGAAATGTTAAAGATAAATAGGTTATTTTTGAGGAAATTAGTGAAGAGGTTTTCTATAAAGTAAGAAGCAAGGAGTTAGCTCATGACATTTGGAACGATCTATGTGAAATTCATGAGGGTTCAAGGAAAATTCGGGAGGAAAAATAACATGTGCTAATGAACAATCTTAATCAATTTAAGATATTTTCCAATGAGTTATGCAATGATATGTATTCTTGCATGAATATGCTTGTTGAGAAAATCAATTTTCTTGAACTTACTCAATTGTCTCAAAGAGATATTATTCGTAGGATCTTGATCATGCTTCCTAAGCCGCAATATAACACCATCATCTCTCTTCTTCATAAAAGGGATATAAATGATATGACCATCACCGATGCCGTTGGGAAGATTTATGCTCATGAGATGTTCTTGTTTGGAGATCAAGGTGAAGAGTCTTCATCAAAAAGAATCTTGCTCTCAAGGCCAAGATGGTTGACAAGAAAAAGAAGATGATGTAGCTTCCATCATCAAGTGAACGTAATGATGATGATGATGATGATGATGACTCCAACACCGAGTTTGCCCTCCTCATGAGAAGAACCATAAGGATAATATCCAAGTTGGGCAAGAAGTGCTACAACTATGATCCCAAGAAGAATAAATTTCGTTCAAAGAAATTTAACAAGTCCGGTGATGGAGACAAGAAGAAGTGCTACAATTGTGATGGCTATGGTCACATTTCATATGATTGCCTTCATCTTGATAAGAGAAACAAGAACAAGAGCAAGTCAAATAATGCAAGTGATGATGAGGATAAGTACAAGAAAAAGGGTTAAGACAAGAAGAAGAATAATAAGCTCTTCAAGAAGAAGGGTGGAGGCCGCAAGGCTTACATTGTTGGTGAATGGGTCTTCGGCGAGAGCTTAAGTGATGATTCAAGCAATGATGATGACAACAACTTCGTAGGCCTTGCCATCGCCAATGATCCACCACTTTCTCCATCACCTATGTGCCTTATGATAAAATGTAACAAAAAGGTGAGTAGTGCGGGAGAAGATAGTAGTAGTGATGATGATGGCCTTTCACCTAATGATTTATCTAAGCTTATGAATGACTATGCTACTATCATCAAGAAGCAAAAAGCTAAAATCAATTCTCTTGAAAATATTAATGCTAAGCTTAGCCCTTGTCATGATGATTTACTTGCTAAATACAATGATGTGCTTAAGAACATGATAAAGTAGTTGCATCTAGCAAGTCACTTGAGGCTAGCAACAAGAAGTTAAAACTTGAGCATTGAAATGCAAATACCAAGAACTTGAGCTAGCTTATGATGTCATTAATCCTAGCATTAATGAATTACCTACTATTGATATTGTTAAGGTCAATGCAACTACTTCTTGTGATCTTCTTGATGTACCTTACTCCTCTTCATGTGATACTATATCATTTTCTAAGACTAACCATATAAGGGAGCAAGAGCTCAAAGATGAGATTGCAAGTCTCAATTTGTGTATGGACCGGTTGACTAAGAAGGAGTACAAGCACACAAAAATCATCATTAAGAATGCAATGTACTACAACAAGAGAGACCTTGTGTGCTTTCCCAACCCGGTGAAGAAGATCACCAAGTCACTAAAAATAAATAATTGTTTCATTAAGGAAGTTAGTTCATACAAGGGAGTGTCCAATTCTTACTAAACCCCTCCCTACTTTGCCTTCTAAATATAAGTCCACTTTTAATTACAATCATTTCTTCTTGTATAAGCTTACGAGTGATAAAATTATAGTTAAATTCATTGAAACCCAAGTTAAGGGCAAGCTTCCTAGGCAATTTTGGGTACCTAAAGCTCTTGTATCTCATGTTAAAGGTATCAAACTTGTTTGGGTACCTAAATAAAAGGCTTGATCTCTTATGTGTAGGTGAACTACAAAGCTGGTGGCAAGTATTGTGTGCTTGTTAGTGGATGTACACAACATATGGCCGGCAATATAAAGATGCTCACCTTACCAGATGATGAAGTGGGCGATCATGACAAAGTCACCTTTGGTGATAATTCTAAGGCGAATGTGATAGGTTTGGGTAATGTGGCAATCTCAAATGATCTTTCTATCTCCAATGTTCTTTTAGTTGAGTCTCTTAGTTTTAATTTACTTTTCGTAGATCAACTATATGATTTAGGCTTCGCATACTTATTTAGTGATGTAGATGTTGTCATAACTAGCAAAAAGCATAATGATCTAATCTTTAAAGGCTTTAGATATGGGCATATCTATCTTGTGGATTTTTTTCTCTAATGAAGCTAGTTTGAAAACATGCATCTTCATCAAGACTTCAATGAGTTAGGGCATCGTTGACTTGCACACATTGGAATGAGCTAACTTAAGAAGATATTCAAGAATGGAGTGTTGGTTAGTTTGAAGGATGTTGTATTCAAGAAGGACAAGTTATGTAGTGCTTGCCAAGCGGGGAATCAAGTTGCAAGCTCTCATCCATACAAGTCCATGATGTTAACATCAAGACCACTAGAGCTTCTACACATGGACCTCTTCGGACTAACTTTATATAAAAGTCTTAGTAATAATATATACTACCTTGTCATTGTTGATGATTATACAAGATACACTTGGACTTTTTTTTTAGATAACAAGAGCAAGATCGTCGGTATCTTCAAGAAGTTCACGAAGAGGGCTCAAAAATGAATTTGAGGTCAGACTTGTGAAGATCCAGAGTGAAACGGGACAGAGTTCAAAAACACACAAGTTGAAGAAAATTGTGATGATAGAGGCATCAAGCATGAGTTTTCATTAACCTACACTCCTTTAAAAAATGATATGGTCGAGAGGAAGAATAAGATATTGATTACTCTAGCAAGAGCTATGTTAGATGAGTATGGTACGCTGGAGAAGTTTTAGGCAAAAGCAATCAACACAGTATGTCATGCATCCAACCGAGTGTACCTCTAACGACTATTGAAAAGACACCATACGAGCTTCTCACTGGGAGAAAACCCAATATCTCCTACTTCTGGATGTTCGAGTGTGATGAACCCTTGAGAGACGCGGTGAAGAAGGTGACGATTGAGGATATCAAGCATAAGGAGGCTGATGAAGATATACCTTCTACTTACACCCCGTACACCTCCATGGTGCCCCAAGTTGATAAAGATGATGAGAAGGATGATCAACTATTTTCATCACAAGATGTTCATATCTCTCAAGAAGAAGCTCAAGCTCAAGCTCAAGTTCAAGATGTTGGACCACCTCAAGATACACCTTAAGAACTACAAGTGAAACAAATATATATTTCCAAAGATCACCCAATTAACTTGATCATTGGGAGTCTATCGATGTAAAGAATATAGGGGTCCCCCACCCGAATGGCCTACAACTGTCATTTTTGGCAGTATCCACTTTCGTTCTTTAGCCTATGACCCCCACACGACCAGTCGACGCTAGTGCGACCACGGCCATGGCCTTTGCAGGATTCCCTGCGACCAGTCCTTACTGGTCGTGGGGTAGGTACTCGTCTAGACCAGTTAAATCTCATTTAATGTCGCTACTCACGCCGTTTTCCTTCCCAGGCAGTTCACTCCGGCTAAGGCGGCATGGCCTGCGCAGAGCTACCGTATCCCGTCCCGCAAACATTAATTGTTGCGGGACGGGCTCACAAATGTGACAGGGGGCGTGACAAGCGCGCATGGGAAACCTGCGAGAGGACAGGGTAGGCCAAGCACTTTGGTTGTGACAAACGAGGGTGCAGCTGATGGACGGGACAGGCGCCGTAGGGACCCAGGGAAGGCACAACGCATGTATACTTGTAATAATTATTTTTATTGATTTTCTAGGCAGGCATGGGTCTTTTTGTTGGGTCCACCTGTAAGACTTCTATCCCTCTGGAATATAAAGGGGAGATATATTATATAATTAGGGAGGATGGAGAAGAATACACAATATGTAGGGCTATTACCCCACGGGGACCTAAACCTGGATAACTCTGGTGTTCTTGAGCAACAAACACGCACACATTCCACAGGCACACTCAGAACGCCGATCACGCACCCACTATCCAGCATACTCCGAAATCATTGTCAAGGATTTACCCTCAACAGAGTCCATCTAGGGGAGTAAGAACTCATTCTCGTTAATATGCTTCATTTTGTGAACATTACTCATTTGTCTCTTGTTTGGAACCTGCACATATAGATGATGCGTCTGAGGATTTGGATCGGGTGATTGCAATACAAGAAAAACTCAACAACTTCACCCACAATAAAGTATGGATTCTTAAAGATAGGACTTAAGACAAATGTGATTGGAACTAAGTGGGTATTCTACAACAAACCAGATGAACATGGTGTGGTGATACGCAACAAGTCAAGACTCTTCGCACAAGGTTTTGCGCAAGTTGAAGGTTTGGCTTTTAGCGAAACATTTGCTCCCGTGCCAAGGCATGAAGCAGTACATATCATTCTTGCATTTGCTTCACATCATAACATTAAACTTTATCAAATAGATGTGGAGAATGCATTTTTAAATGGCTTCATTAATGAACTTATTTATGTTGATCTTACCCCCGATTTCGAAGATCCTAAATATTCTAATCATATTTATAGGTTGCACAAAGCACTTTATGGACTTAAGCAAGCCCCAAGAGCTTGGTATTGAGTGCCAACGTGGCTTTCTCATCAACCAATGATTCAAAATCAGGAGGGTGGACACTACATTGTTTACAAAGATCATCGACAATGAGCTTTTCTTGTGTTAAATTTATATTGATGATATAATATATGGTTCAACTAACAAAGAGTTTTGCAAGGAATTTGGAGACATACTGTCTAGGGAGTTCGAGATGTCGATGATTGGCGAGCTCAACTACTTACGTGGATTTCAAATCAAGCAATTGAAGAAAGGGACGTTCATCCATTAAGAGAAGTACACGAAGTACATCCTCAAGAAGTTCAAGATGGATGATAGCAAGCCAACCAAGACTCCAATGCCTACTAATGGGCATCTCAATATTGATGAAACGGGTAAACCGATTGACTAAAAGTTTTATCGTTATATTATTGGGTCACTTCTTTACCTTACCCCATCTAGACCCGATAAGTGTATGCATGTGTGCTCGTTTTCAAGATAATCCTAAGGAGTCCCATCTTAGCACAGTTAAGAGAATACTTAGATACCTAAATCATACACCTAGCATAGGCTTGTGTTACCCTAAATACGCTAGTTTCTTACTCTTGGGTTATTCAAATTCAAATTTTGCCGGATGCCGTGTGGATCGTAAGAGTACATCGGGTAGGTGCCACTTGCTAGGGTGGTCTCTAGTCTCACAGTATTCTAAGAAGTAAAAGTTCGTAGCCTTGTCCACTGCGGAAGCGGAATACATAGCTGTCAGAGCATGTTGTGCTCAAATCCTTTATATGAAGCAAACCTTGTTAGACTTTAGTGTTCGTCTAGAGAAAGTTTCACTCCTTTGTAACAATGAGAGTGTCATAAAACTTGCAAACAATCTTGTTCATCACTCTCACACAAAGCACATCGATATTCATCATCACTTCCTTAGAGATCATGTAGCTAAAAATGATATTTCTCTTAGTAGTGTAAGGTCGGAAGATTAATTGAAGGATATCTTCACAAAACCTCTAGATAAAGCTACATTTTGTAGATTACGAAGTGAGTTGAACGTGATAAATGCTTCAAACGTCATATGATGCCTTTATATATAGATGCATCATGATAGGTGCTTGTCTAACCTTCTCAAGATAGTGGTGGATAATGATTTTTGCTTGAGTTGGTGGCCCTCTAGTTTCACTCAAGGCATGTTGTTGGATTCACCATGAAGAAGCTTGAAAAGTGAAGTAATATGACAATATATATTTATTTTATGCTATGCATTCACATGTCATAAAGCTTGCACTCATGTTTACTTTGATGCACTTGTTTTGCATTGCATGTGCATTGACGGAAGAGAGATCATAAAGGAGAATATAACTCTTTGAAATTGTTGTTTGCTCTCAATGTGAACATACACCCCTAAAAGTGTGCTTAAAAACATGTTTATGCTTAGTGCCTATTAAGTCATGTCTTAATAAATTTAAAGTCTTGATCTTTAAGTTTATAGGCAATATGACTCATACATTTTCTTAGAGTTTATCCCACATTTCTTTATTGGTTCTTACTGCCTATTGCAAAAATTATGTATGGTATAGCCTTGTTGGGCAAAAATTTACAAATGAGTGTTTGAGAGGGTAAGGTCTTCACAAAAGCTAGTCCAAACATGTATTTTTGTTGAGTGTTTATTCGAAGTTTGGACTCAGTGAGAGATTTTATTTCAACAGAGAGTTTTTCTTCTCACCGGATGGTTCGGTGTTCCTTTCTCTGTTCTCAACGGACCATCCGGCGCTCAAACTCTGTTAGCTCTGCATTTTTCCTTGGAAAAAGGTCCGGCGTTTGCTGAGAGTTCTTCACCGGAGCTTCCGGTGTTCAAGTTAGTGGCAACATCTCAGAAATTATGGAAATCTGTCCAGCACATACAACAGTTCCATCACTGGACCTTCCGGCGTTCAGAATTGAATTTTTTCCTCAGAAAAGGTCCGATGCTCAGTGCTAAGGTTTGCAGATAATCCGGTGTTTGAAAATCGATTTCGGCTCAGTTTTGGCAACTGTCCTGGAAAATAGCCAGTGAATTTGTTGGGTGCTCAGATGTTTTAGTAGCGGATCGTCCAGCGTTCGCAGTTTTTGTGGACCCACCTGTCATATTTGGATCTCGGTGGTTTTATTTTTTATTTCTTTCAATGATATTGCATCTGTCTCTCTCCTGACACCAACGCACCGTACGCTGCCCTCGCCACTCCCACACTACTGTAATGCTCCTCGCTGCCACCCTAACCTCATCATGCCACCGTCCACCTAGCCAGCACGCCGGTGCACCACTGCAGCCACCTCGCCGTATAGTCGCGCACCATCATAATCACCTATGCGCCGCCACCATAGGCTCACCGCTCCACCACCACAGGTCGCCTAGCGCCTCTCGCCACTGTGCACCGCCTTGCCATAGAGTAGCGTCGCAGCCCTCATGCCAGCCCTGCCGCCACCGTTCCCTAGCGCCGCCAGTGTCGCCACCCAATGCCTCCGGCTGTTATGTTTCCTCCTCACCACCCCACCGGCTTCTCCTTCAGATTTTTTTTGTCTTCATGGTGAGGATCTCTCAGCAAGATTGCAATTTCTTGCCCTAGTTTGATCTTCCATGCAAATTTGTCTCAATATGATCAATTTTGGAGCAAATTTGTGCTAGTTTCATTAAATTTGCATTAAATTTGTTCAAATTTGGTTCAATATTGTGAAATTGATCAATTCTAGAGTTGAGTTCATAAATCCGTAGAATGTTTGTTTCAATTCCGCATCCAATTCATGCTTAGGATTTGAATTCAGGTCAAATTCATATCTATTCCTTAAACCTGAAGCGCTCGCTCATCTTGTTATGATCTTACTCTCTGTTAGATGGGTCGTGAGTGTCGTAACAAAGGCAAGGCAGTTGAGTAGCCTAAGAAAAGAAAAGGTCAAAGGAATAGAAAGAGTGGGATCGAGCGATAGCTGCTGCATATGTGTCTGTTTCTTAGCAAGGTCTTCATATTAGAGGCAACACTTCTCCGCCGCGTCAGTCCACCCGCACTCGTTCTGCCGCGGGGTTGGGTTCGATGCCTTTCGGCCAGTCAGGCAGCCGGAAGAGAGCTCATCTGGAGCCAGAGGTAGAGGAGGAGGAAGAGGAGCAACAGATAGAGTAGCCTCCAGCACAAGCAGAGATCAGGTTGCGTGACTTGACGTCCTTCAAGTCACCAAGGATTAAGAAGTTGTTGTTTGTGCCAGTCAGCGAGTGGTTTACCCTGTAGAGAGATGAGGTTGTAAATCCCTGGTTCTTGAGTATATTGCTGGAGAGCTTCCACATGTCATACCCGAGGAAGAAGATCAGCTTGAGCGAGCACAAAATGCTCAATTGGCATTATATGCAGTTGACTGCAAGAAGAGTGGATATGAGACATCACTTTGATGCCTTCCGAGGATTATCAGCTCTGCTCACGGATGTGAACTGATACATCGAGGAGTGGGTCAGAGTGTTCTATGCCATAGTTTGGATCTCACTAGAGTGAGATTACATTCAGTTTATGTTCCAGGGTGAGCGGATCAGATTATATCGGAACAACATTCTTGAGGCTTTAGGGGTTTAAGCGAGTGCTAGGTATGTTCACGAGGTCGTTCATCCGATCGCCAACCCCCCTCGCCATCCTCTAGTTGGAGGTCACTTCCCGACAGATGACAAGATCAAGCCATTATTCAGATAGCCCTTCATCCCATGTTCACCCAGACTACCAGACATGCTCACACCTGAGGCAAAGGTCATCCATATGGCCATGAGACGCAATCTATTGCTGAGGGTCGGCTATGCAGAGGCCATCACCAGTATATAACAGTGGTTGATCCTCTCCATCCTTACTCACCAGCAGTTTGACATAGTGTATTTGATCTTATGTGAGATTGAAGATGTGATAGCAAACAAGATGAAAATGGCTAGACACCAACCATATGCACATTTGATATCATACAAGCTAGCGCATTCATTCAAGTTCCCTAAATTTCTTTAGACCTACTAGCAGTCTTCGACTTACTTCATGCAGTATTCACCTACTGCACCTTCAGATAGATGTCAAGGTCAACGAGCGACGTTCTACACTTGGGAGAATATTCCAGAAGATGAGCGAGAGAGGGCAATTGTTGAGGACCAAGCCCTTGCTAAGGCTGGGGCAGAGTTACCTCATGCTATCTTTGACGTGGACAGTTACTCGGACTTAGACTCAGACGATATTGAGTATTTTCCTCTATTCGCTAGGTCACACGACACTGAGGCAGGAAGTTCTTCTCAGGCTGCTCTGTAGACTTCAATGCCTCCCTCTTCAACACCTGAGACGGTACCTCCCGTGACTCCTTCTGCACAGCCTTCCGAGCTCTTACTCATTCCTCAGCAGATGCAGTAGCTGCAACAAACATTTCAGGTAGAGATGCAGGCGAAGCTTCAAGCAGATCTTATTCGCCAGCAGGAGTAGTAGTTGGTGCTTATGTAGTCACTCCAGCAGCAGCAGGCTATGTTCACTTCTCTTCAGTCAGACAGGGAGAACAACAACATGATGTTCGCGTTACCACTAGTTGTTTGGGATCTCTATTTCAGGATTCAGTTCTTTAGTTGCTAGCCTCGAGTCCTCTCCCAGGCAGTGTCAGCGGTTTCTTAAGTACTCCGGTATCAGGCTTCCCACTCTCACCACTCTTCTCCACTAGAGTTTTCTCTCATCCTCCTTGGACTTTTCAGATGCTAGTGTCTACTCCGTTGATGAATCGTTTGATCTCTGGACCTCTTAGTTTTGAGGAATCTTCATAGTAAACTATCCCTATTCTGCAGCCGTCAGTTGAACCTCCTCCAGTTGTGCAGTCAGCATTTGATGCGCTCGATGCCACACTTAAGAAGATGGCCGCCCATGGTCATGGTACCTCAGGCTTCGACCCTCATCCAGACGTAGTATCGTTAGAGGTTCCTGCTCTGTCCGTCTCTGTTTAGCCTTCACCAAGATCCCTCTTAGCTGACATCGTTGCCACTGCCGCCGAGCTTGTCTCTTCCGCATCCGATTCTGAGTCCGATTTGAAGGTGATATGCCCTAGAGGCAATCATAGAGATGATTGTATCACACGTCTATGTTCATGTATTACCGAATAATGTGTTATTCCAAAAATAACTATTGCTTACACTGATTGGCAAGTATGTGACTTGTTCATGAAACTCTTTGTTTATATCAGAATATTATTCTTAGTCGATCTCTGGTCACATATCATTGTGATGATACATAAGACCAGCACATGTATTGATTGATGATCACGTTTTATGGATCATAGATATAGAAATACCATGTCAATAATGCGGACATTAATGTTCGAGAACATGATGTTGGCTAAACCCACCTTTAGATACTGCTGGGATTGTTATTTATGATGTACCATCAGTTGTTATCTCAAATGGTGTACCTGCAAGATCATTACACCAGAGATCTTCATTGATTCTCAGAATGTGTAGTGGCATACTTTGAGGCTGCCAAACGCTATTCATAAAAGTAGTTTTCGGATTTGTCATGAAACATGTCATGGGGTATGAGCGATCAAGATGGAATTTACCCATCCTTATTAACGGGAGAGATATCTATAGGCCCCTCGAGATAGATAAAATTTCGTATATGGGTTTCGATTGGATTGTAATCCATGAGAAGTTAGAGTCCTAAAATGCTTCCAACATGGGAGCCCATTGGCGAGCTCTATATAAGGAGAGGCGTGGGTAGGGTGTGTAGAGGTTGAGCCACTCCAAAACCCTAGCCACAACCTTCCACACGATCTCCCAAAATCCTAGCCGCGCGTGCAGTGCTAGCACATTGGCGCTCGGTGTTTCTGCTCAGTATGTGTGGATACTATAGAGGTGCTACTACTATTGCGACGTTGATCTTCTCGTTGAGTTGACGTGACGTGGTCGAGGAGGACGGCCACCTGCTTGGAGTTGGTTGAGGAGCACAACCATCTGCTCGAAGTTAGTCGAGGAATACGACCAGTTGCTCGGAGTTGGTTAAGGAGCATGACCACTTGCTTGGTGTTGGTCGAGGAGCGTGACCACCTGCACGGGGCTGGTAGCATATCTGATCGAGAAGCTGCTCGAGGAGTTTGATGTGCACGACGTTGGATTGGTCTACTCTAACTCTTCTTCTGCTGCACTACGCGTCGAGCGGTAACAATCTATGATCTCCTACTAGCATGATTTCATCGGTGAATGCGGTAGAAATTTTTTTGTTTTAGGCTAGCGTAGCCTGCCTGTTCCCCTACACGATTCAGGGTTTCAATTTGTGGTGCGTCCTTCTTCGGCATTGTCAGCTCTTCATCTCTTGCGGCCCCGGGTGTTTAGTAGTGTTCTCTTTTTGGTGCTTAGATGCCAAAGGGAGAGAGAGAGAGAGTCTAGTGTTAGGGGGAGAGTGTGTTGGGGGAGAGAGAGTTAGTTCGAGTTAAGGGGAGTCTTAGTTTTAGGGGGACTTGGGTAGATAGGTTCGGAATGTTTGATCTTATTAGATTTTGATGTAATGACAGGCTATTTGGCTCTCTCTATTGATGTGTTTTGTTTGTCATCATATTGTGTTTCCTTTCGTGCTTTGTTTAATTCTAATTCAACTAGCATGATAGGTTGTTCTAGTGCTAGCCTTTCTTTTGCTTAATTATTTTATGCCATAATTGCCTAGTATGATAGGGTGTACTTCAATACATATCTTTATTTTCTTATTTGTGTTGTCATCAATCACTTAAAAGGGGGAGATTGTAGCGTATAGGCCCCTAGGTAAGTGGTAAGTGTTTCGGTGATTAATGACAATCGTATCATTATGACTAACAAGTTTATTTTAAAGGGTTTCAAAAATTTAGTTCACAATAATGATTGGGTATTCTTGATCCCTAAAATTGATTCTATGAACGATCAAATGATATGAGCATCAAGATTAAGGATCTTCTAGTTCTAAGTGTCACAAGTAGATGAAAACTTAGAGTAGTATAGGCTTCTTTTCTTAGTCTTTTGATCGTACTATAAAGAGAGACTAAGAGTAGTAGCTTGACCTAGTTGAGTCTAAAATTGGTTGGATGCACACATGTAAAATTCAAGCACTAGGTAGCTCAAAGAAGACTATAGATGAGATGTCGAGAAGTTAGAGCTCAAGAAAGTTTGAATTGGACGAGCTCAGAGAAAATTTATTCTCACCGAATGGTCCGGTGATCAACAGAGAATATACATCGGAGTTGTTGTTTGGCTAAGAGAGAAAGTTGATGCCTACACTGGATGATCCAGTGTTAGTGCCAAATGCACACCGAAGTATTTTACAGAACTTGTGCAAATTCTCAGAAAATGGAGTTGAATACATTGGATGGTCTGGTGACCACTGGGTATGCATCACCGGAGCATTTTTTAGAAGTTTTGCTTTCGGCTCAGTGGAGATGTTACTCACCGGATGGTCCAGTGTGTGAACAAAAAACGCTAGAGCATTTTTCGGCAGTAACGGCTAATGGCAGTGACTAGCCGTTGGAAAAAGGTACACACCGGATGATCTGGTGTGTGTGAGAAGGTGTACACCGGATCATCCGATATTCACATAAATCACGAATGGTTAGGCAATGGCTAGATTTGGACCTTTACCTATAAATATCTCTCATTTCGTCTCACTGCAATATCTTGCCACTCTAGAAGAGCATAAACACTAAGTGTGTCATGAAGAAGCAAGAGAGTGCACTAGAGTGATTTAAAATGTTCTTAATTAAAGATTAAGGACTTTATTAGTGCATAGAGAGTAGCAAGTGTGTATTTAGCTGTAGTCTAGGTTTGATCTTAGTCAAGTGAAGTTATTGGCTTGTTACTCTTAGTGGTTGGTAATACCTATCTTGTCTTGGTAATTGGAGGTGTCTTGGTGAGTTCTTGGAGATCTTGTGGGAGCAATAAGAGAAGCTTTGTAGTTGGTTTAATACTCGTTAATCCTGATATGGAGAAGTGGAAATCATGAGGACGTACTTGAGTCTTGGTGGCTCAAGGGAGAGCAATATTCTTAGTGGATGCTCCAACGAGGACTAGGGGGAGTGCCAACTCCTCGATACCTCAGAAAAAAATTATGTGTCTTATTGTCCATCTCTTTGCTTTCCCACATTTACTTTGAGCATTTACATTCTTGCAAGCCTTCAATTTCCGCAATTTACTTTGTGTTCTAGCTTGCTTGTTTACTTGTCTTCCTCTACCTTGTTTGTGTAGTTGCATTATCTTTCATTTAGGATAAGGTTGCTACTTGTTCTAGAATTTGATAGAAGTATTTTTAATTAGAGCTCAATTCACACCCCCCCTCTTGGGCCATTCGATCCTTTCACAAAGGCAAGCTTCTAGCACTCCAACTGGATTGATGGTCAAGCCCCAAGAAACATTGCTCCCTTCATTTAAGCAAAAACTACAAGAAAAAACATGCGGGTGAAAGACGCCCTCCATGACCACCGGTGGTTGTGTTCCATCGGCAACGTAGAAACGGACCAAGAGTTGTCAGAGTTAACAGCATTGTGGAGTCTTCTCCAAACCATTGTACTATCACTGCAGCAAGAAGACAAGATTATGTGGATATGGACTAAAGATGGGCAGTACACGGCAAAAAGTGCTTACAAGATCCAATTTGCCAGGATGGTGAAAAAATATGACCCCAATGCACCGTGGAAGGCGAAGGTGGAACCTAAGTGCAAAATGTTCTCTTCGGTGCTTATCCAAAACAAGATCCCTACTGCTGGCAACCTTGCAAAGCGAGACTAGGCTGTTGATAAAAAAAATATCGCTTATGTGACCAAGAAAACGAGACACCAGTTCACCTATCTAAGGATTGCGTGTTTTTGCAATAAGTGTGGATGCTTGTTTCTCAACGACTGCAAATACGAAACACGCCTCCGGTGAGTGACTTTCGGACGATCCAAGGATGGTGGAAGGTAGCTGCTAGGAGAATAGATAGACAACTGTGGCACGAGTTCAATGGAATTGTGATCACGTTTTGGTGGAACATATGGAAAGAAAGAAACCGACAAACAACCCAAAATAAGAGTTTGAATGAGGCACATGTCACAGATAAGATAAAGGAGCAGATTGAGGAAAGGGCCAGAGCGATGTTGTTCCATTAAGTGCGATTTGTGCACCTTGTTCCCTGTGTCTTCTTGCTAGCGTCAGTTGGTCATTGTTGTTTATTCGGTCCTAGCTAGTTGTTTCTTTCATGTAGCTTGCGTGCCACTTCGGGCATGGGTGTCTGTCTTTTGGGGTTGCCCTTGTGCTCCTCTTCTTGTCCTCTTGAACTCTTTTATTTCCCTCCTTGTCTAATAAAATCAGAAAATATCCTGCCATCCTTTCTAAAAAAAATGAATATGATAGAATTCATGTGGCGGTTTTGATCCTAGTTTGATCAAAGATAGATATTTTGATGTACATCTCTTTGCGGAACAAGGGGCTCATGTAGGCAACAATGAGAACATGGAGGTGGATGACACACAAAAGGATGATGATGGAAAGAAAACTCAAGATGATGATGAAATGTATGGCAGGGAGGCAAAGCGGCGAAAAATTTTGAACAAGCAAAGGGGACGAAAGGCAGTAATCCATCTCTGTAACGGAATATGCACATAGACAGTGGCTTTGGAGGGATGGTCCATTGAAGGGTTGACAACCAAGGAGGAGGATTTCTACCGTCATAAGAAATGAAATCATGTCTTTGGATTTCTACCATCATAAGGCAAATGAAATCATGTTTTGGTGGTTGACAAAACTTTGGAAGACATCAGCTACATGGTGATGGCGGAAGGTAATGATTTTGTACCTATTGAGGATGTGAATTCAGAAGAGGATATGGAATATGGTGGGGAGGGTGCACATGAGATGGAGCTTGGCAACACTGTACAGACTGATCATCAGTCAAGAGGTACACATCTATGGTTGTGTCTGATTCCTCTAGTCTAGCCGTGGGTGGCCTGGCTCCGCAGGGTGATCAGGCGTTGCCAGCCCAATCAGAAAATAAGGTGGATGCCTGGCATAATCTTGTGGCAAGGATTGCTTTCATTCCGCTCAATGACCAGCCTGATAAATTCAGCTAGTCACTAGGCAATTTTCAATCCAATCAATGTGTAGGGTTGTGATGGATTTAGATATCATAAGATCATAATCGATATATGTGAAAAATTAAAACTCCCCTTAAAAGATGTTGATGTGGTTCCTGCGCAAAGGTGTGGTTCTTACAATAGATAACTTAGTTAAAAGAAACTGGAAAGGTAATGAATAGTGTTGTTTCTGTTGTAATAATCAAACTATTCAATATATTTTCTTCGACAGGAGTTTTGCTAAGTTTATATTGAGAGTAATACAAATCACATTTGGATTACAACCTCCCCTTAGTATCTCTAACATGTTTGGACCATGGCTAAATTGAATAGGTTTAAATGTCAAAAAACAAATTTTGATTGGGGCAAGTGCTATCTATTGGGTAATTTGTCTCAGTCGGAATGATATAGTGTTTGATAAAACAACTATTAACTCTTCTATGCAGGTTATTTTCAGAGCCTCGTATTGGATAAGATTTTGGGCACTCTTGCAAAAGGAGGAAGAGCCGGGCATAATGCGCTTCGCATTCCGCCTTTTGGAGACCATTATTATGGACATATTTTCCAGGCGTGGGTGGAGGTTTAGCAATAGAATAAATGTTTCATGATGAACATTATCTATTTGTTAAATCTTTTTTTTTGTAGCTGGTGATTTTTGGCTATACGGTAGATGGAGTCTACAACATAGCAATAACGATGTAATAAGCATTGGCTTCGTACATCTCTGGATATAGCGGCTGGAATATTTTTATCCCATTATTAAAAACGGAATGGCCTCTCTAAACATCTCGAGTTCAACTGAGAAAGCTTCAGCATGAATCTCGGAACAAATACAATTATACAGGTGGTACAAATATGAAAAATGTGAAACCACGTGGTCGCCCATCCTTGCTGTGCTATGCTTGTGGTTGAAAACTTGGGATGCCCTTTACTTTTAATTCATAGGGAGTGAAATCCACTCTCGTTAGTTCAACCAAACAATAAAGCTGCAACACGAATCTTAAAGCCGATCCAACAATACACATCTCTGCTACTTAAAAAAAAAAGCAATAATCCATGTATTGTCATCTTTGCTTTGCCCCACCCTTCGTCCGCCCAATCACCCACCTAACTTGTGGTCCCGCCGCTATATCCTCTCGATCCCGTTCACGTCGCCGCCACCTCCTCTCCACGAAATCCGGATCACGGTAGAGCCTCCTTACTTTGATCGCGTGCTCTCGACCCTGCCGCCTCCCTCTCCACCTCTCTCCACCGCTCTCGATCAGCCACCTCCCTCTCCATCATCCCCAGCCCTGCCTCCCTCCTCCGCTCTAACCTCACCCGCTCCCTCGACCTCCTCACCAACATGCAGGCAGCTGGGACGTGCCCCAGTGCTGCCTTGTATGAGCGCCTCATCGGCGCACTCGATCACACACTCAAAGCTGAGGCGCTCCTGCTCAAAATCCAACCACTCGCCAATCCAACACTGATTCTACCTCCACAGTCCTAACCCCGAAACCAAACGGTCTGACATGACCCCGCTGCCCTACCACAGACCACAGCAAGCTGCAGCTCCTCACCCCGAACTCCTCGCCCACCTTCGTCGCAGCCGATGAGTCACGGGCGGAGAACGGTCTGAGTGGCCCAACGGAGACGCTCCCAAGGGAGGAGGGCATCTGGTGCCAACAGTAAGATCTACCACTACCCTTCCTCCCGTATCGCTGCCGCCTCGCCCTACACGCGCCCTGCCGCTGTCCAAGCTGCCGTGGTGGCGGTGGCATCCCAGGGGGTGGTGGCTCTCCCGGATAATCTTCACTCCGTGTTCCTTAAGCTGCCGCCTCAACTCGATGTGCCCCTTCACGGTCGGAGACCTCGCACGACTTGCAACCATTGCAACTGGAGCACCTCGACGCGCCACCCTTGCCAGCAAATCCACTGATAGGTTCGTGCCTTTGTGTTTCGCTCGCTAGAGTTTGTGTGGTTGCTCTGCCAGTCATTGGGTCTTAGATGCGACTACAACATTTTGATTGGTACTATTTTTCATATAGTAATAGGGCAAACTCATCTTTAAGCTATACGGATGACTATTTTAGCTTTAATCGACTATAGATCATCATTTTGCCAGTGCATGTGGGCTATTGGCTGCGGAATGAAGTATTTGGCGTTTACTGTGCCTGTTGTGCTAACGAAGTAAGTGATTAGTCTTCTATCATTGTGGACTTGGGATGTTGCCATAATCTATGATGTGAGATGAGGATGGTTCATCCTGCTTGCGATGGTTGATTGCTGATAAGCATACTAAACTTTCCTTTTTTTCCCCTTTCGAATATACAGAGGATGATCTTCCAGAAGATGATTGATTACTGATAAACATACTGAACGCACGGGTATCATACTATGGCCCTAATGACCTTAACAAGGAGTAAAAACACCTTAATGGTGGTTGTTATAAACTCACAAGATTTATTCTGACATAAGTGGTATGAAGTATCAGATGCACAGGCTTATATTAGTGAACATATGCACAAACCTGGATCCAATTTGGGCGGTACAAGTTGGAGATGGGATTTCTCCAATCCCATTTATGCACCTTTCCATTTTACTGAGTCAGACGTGGCAAAGCTGAGCCTAGTGGGATCATCTGTGGCTTGGGCTTCCTAGATTGATCCGACGGATAAGATGCAGTTTGTGCATATATCGTCAATATATGCTCGTGTGCCTAATACTTACTCAATTTGAAATGCATGTCTGTAGGCATGTTGTACAACAATGCTTTCTTAGACTGTGAATCTTCGTATTTTGAAGATAATGGATCCTCAAAAATTAGAGTCCGATTTGACAAGCAGATCCCTGATGGTATGATCTTGGTGGTATGTGTGAGGAAGATCATGGCTTCTTCTGCTTTGGTTAGCTCATACTTCTGGATCCCCACGACTTCTTTGGCAGTTCGTTTAGTTTCTTATTTGTTGCTGACCATCATCATTTCCACAGCTGAATTACTTCGCCCAGACTTTTTCGGTGGTGAAGAAGTTGAGAGGCTATCTATGACTGAGTTAATTGAGGTACTGCCTCTTTTTAGAATTATATGAACCCTGCAAAAATAAGTTATGCTTGTTGTTGGAGCAAGAGTTCGTCTTGCCCTAGCAGAGTTTCTTTTAAGGAGGAGACTCAAGCTTGGAGATGAAGTTTAAGAGGAAAGCACACCACAAATGTATTGATGGTAGAAATAATGGATCGATCTGGGGGGAGTATCACAGCGTAACTTGGTGTTTCTTCATCTCTGTGTCTTTTTGCCGTCCAGTCCCCTCTCGCCCAGGCGACCATGGCTCCTATTTATAGGACCGTGCATAGCTTGGTGTACGAGTTATCACAATGTACAAATATCTGGGATCTGACCGAATTACTGGGCCTTATCCCGGATAACTACTTTCTACCCTACATGGGAGATAAATATCTACCGTAGTAACCATCGCGGTGCCTGCACCCTGAGGGGTGAGCCGGTCGCCAACTGCGGCCCGACGCTGCACTGTTAGAGGTGTAAGGATAGCCTCCATTACGCCGGGGTGTCAGAGCAGCGTCCACCAGCCTAGGCATTTAATGCCAGTCACTTTGTTATAGGCAAAGTATGACTTGTGCTTTCCTTTTGATAGATCTTTCGTGAGGTCTGATGACTCACCCTGTAGCCTCTAGAAAGCCGCCCCCAACAACTGGAGACGGGGGCCTCAGGAAGCATGGCTCCGGGGGGTGAAGTCTTGAGGAGGTAGGATTTCGGAAGGTCGGGGCTTTGGGAGACCGAGGTTTCAGGGGGCCAGGCTTCGAGAGGCCGGGCTTTGGGAGGCTAAGCCTTCGGGAGGCCGAGGTTTCGAGGGCCGGGCTTTGGGAGGCTGAGCATTCGAGAGGCCGAGGCTTCAGGAGGCCGGGCTAGCTAAGCCAAGGGGCCGTTGGGGATCCTTAACAATGACCCCTAACAGTAGCCCCTCGCTAGGGTGGCCAGCGGAGCGATCGGGCCGGCGGTTCCTTCAGAGCAGGGCCTCCGGCGGTCCTTGGCTTGTGGTTAATAGCTCGTGGTCCCAAGTATTGCTTGGCTTATCTTTGAAGGTTTCACCCGAGTGATCAGAACGATACGCTGGATGACGTCGGTGACAGGGGGCATTGAATGCGCCCTGGGGAAAGGCATGATCTCACCCTGTCAGGCGGATGTGGGACGCATGGCGTCTTGTCGTTGGGGGGTCATGGGGGGCAGTTCCGCTCTCCCATGATCTGGCCTGGCAGGCGAAAGGACTGGGTATGCGCCCACGGCCTAGGGGGAAAGTTGCTCCTTATTTTTAGAAGGAGAGGGATTACCCAGAGTGACCCTTTCGCCAGCTCCTCGCTCTCATCTGCCTTTTGTCTTCAGCGTCTTTTGCTTTGCGCAAGTCATCCATTGATCCCTGCTCTTCCTCTTTCTTGTAATCCAGCGCCTTTTGCCGTCCTTCTGTGGTTTGTATGGCTAGCTCGAGTACCTCGGGTGGGGCTGGAACTCGGGCGACGAGTGAGATCGCTGGAGCAGCCGTGGTGGGGGACCCTCAGGTGGCGCCAGTTTTCCCATCGTTGATGGGGCCGCCGCCAGGGGTGGAGCTCCGGCGTGCTAGCAAAAGTCACACCGAGCAAACCACCGCGCTGGGGGTGTCTGTCATCGATGACGAGGAGCTCGACCGGATGGTCAGGGAGGGGAAGATTCCCTCCAGAGCTGTCGCTCGGCCTCTGCTGGATGAGGAGGTCATGAAGCCTCTAGCCCAGCATCCTTTGGAGGCGTCAAGGGCCTTCGCTGCGGCCTCCTCTCTTCTCCAAAGTGGAGAGGTCGAGCGATCGTTGGCCCAGCATCCTTTGGAGGAACTGGAGGCGCGGTTGGTAGCAGCGGCCCTTCAGGTCAGTAGTATTGGTTACGATTTGCTGGGTCTGGTGTTTGGTTTAGAGTAGCTCATTTTGTCCTTTTACTTCTTATGTTGTGCCTCATAGCAAGTAATTTTGATAAGGGCACTGAGAGGTGGGGGGTGCCAGGCCTTTGCCGCGGCTGGTGGCGAGGTTGAAGGCCTTCGCCAGGCCTTGGAGGAGGCCCTAAAGCGGGCGAAGTCTTCGAAGGGTCGTCTTCAGGAGGAGATGGCGCTTTGTGAGCGTACGGAAGCTGAGGTGCGGAAGGCTGCTGAAGACCTTCGGGAGGCGAAGGAGTTCGTCGATGCAGCCAACACAGCCCATGTGTCCGTCGAAGGCGACGTTGACACCCTTCGGGCGGCGGTGGGTAATGTGCAGCGAGAAGCTGGAGGAGGCCCAGGCATCAGACGAAGCACTGCGTTCGGAGTGCCAGCAGTTAATTGTACTTGCGCCGGAGGTGGCCCGGATTACTTCTGATGCTTTGAGTGGCCTTGGGGCTTGGTGCCCACCACTACCCTCCGACTCGGAGGCGTCGGTTATGCCGCTCTTCTGGCTTCGGTCTGCTGCGAAGGTCATGGTTAGAGACGCGGATGTCTATGCGAGGTCCAGCGCCCGTGTGACCGTTGCGCTTTAGCTAACCCTGCTGCACCAAGCGGGGGTTGGTCCCCTTGAAGCACTAGAGTAGCAGGTGCCGGACTCCGTGGTCAAAGATTTCGGCCAAAGGCACTACCGAGATGATATTCTGGTTAATCATCTAGGTTGTGATTATAGGTAATGATCTTCCTGGTGATTAATTAAAATATTATTTGAAAATTTCCTCACAGTTTATCTCTATATTTACATGCTCATAAATTTTTACTTATGTCTGACAGTTACAAGCTAATAATACCTATATTAGATCTCACATTACATGCATACACACCCTTGAATTTTTTTTTTTTTTTTTTTTTTTTTTGCATACACACTCTTCTTCCATCCTGCGGCAACAACATTCTTATCCCAGAATTGAAATTAATGATCATAATTTATGAAATATCTTTTTATTTGCAATTATATACATATATCTATCAATACATCTCACTATAAAGTATTAATAGTCATATCACATTCCTTTTATCTTATAGTATTTTAGAATCTAAAGTATTTATAGCAGTAATATTATTATTTTGAATATATTTTACCTGATCAAATATATTATCTCGTATAATTTTTTAGCATCCGTTATAACATACGAACAGATAACTATTATTATAAACGGGCGCTTATAGGGTGGATATCGACGATAGAATTTTTGGTCTTTTAACGCACGTGAAGGGCAAGATGGGATGGGTAAAGTTCGTGAAGGGCGTTTCTGAAAAGCAACCAGCGTGACAGGCTGTATCCAGCTTCTCACCGTATGCGTGCCTCCGAAGACGTATTTTGGTTGTCGACGCTGGCTGGAAGCGGACGCCAGTGCCGCCGCCGCGCAAGGAAGTGACGAGAAAGGCAAAGAGAGGCTCCGCCGTCGCGACTCGCCGTAGGCCTCGGCTCTGATGGCGCGCCGCCGCGTACTCCTCTTCCTCAAGCCCTTCGACGTCTACCCTCCCCGCCCGTACGCCGGAGCCTCGGCCTCAGCTTCCTCCCCCACCTCCTCGCCGCCGCCGCAACCGCGCGACGCCAACCCCAAGGTCGCACTCCCCCCCCCCTCTCTCTCTCTCTCACACACACACACACACACACACATATTGATTGGGCCGTTGGCCATGGCTATCGGAGCTGGACTGGGGTGCCAGGGGGCTCCCGTCCAAATGGTGGTGGAGTTCTGTTCTTCGCGCTTGGATCGTGAAAATGACGCTAGGATATACGTTTCTTGGTTTCAAGAACCGCGATCGCGCTGGTGTCCATTGTGCGGGCGCGCGTTTGATCCGTTTGGTTCGAACGGGACAAAATGCTTGTACAAATAGTGGAGTTTAGGTGTTTGTTGAAATGACTGTGTGAACTGCGGCCTCTTACTTTTTTTTTTGGGTTCGTGCATCGATTAGCAGCGCCAATGCTAACTGAAAATTGGTGCTGACCATAGCCAGTGCCATACTAGTTCTCACAGTCACAGGGGCCGGTTCTAAGATTTTGGTGACCCGGGACGAAACTAAAAACGAGACCCCCTTAAATTGAAACATCAAAAAAATAATTAATATATAAATTACAAAGGCAATATTTGATACATTAAAAAAATTGTTTCCGGTAAACACTTAAAACAACGCTCACTCAAACACTTTCTAGAGATCATTTTAAATAATTTCTTTTAACATTTCTAGATGTGAAGTCATTGATGATGGTATCAACATCAATCTCGTTTGGCAATTTCTTCTCAATGCATAAAGTTGTCAAACTATTTAATCTTTTTTGAGATATTGCAGACCACAAATAGCAATAATTTCAACTTTGAAAAGCTTCTTTCAGCTGACGCCACAGCTACATGCACAATAAATAAGATTTGATAAGCAATAGAAACATTAGGATAACAATCTATTTCTTTAACATCTTAAAAATCTCTATAGAACACATTAGCCTATCTGGCAAAGTCAATTGCATAACCCTTAACGTAGACATTAGATCATTTAACTCAACATCATATGAACCATCTAGAGAGAAAGTATTTGCAAATTTAGCGCAATAATCTTTCAGTCCAATATCATCCAATGACTTTAGGGTTGTCGAGCTCAGTAAAAACCCAAATATTCTTTTGAATGCTTGGAGTTCTTCAAATCTATTTTTCAATAAAGTGTTTGCCATATCAACCATAACAAAAAAGTAATTAACTTCAAAAGCCTTCTCAGCTGGTAAAAGTAATTAATCATAACCAAAGGCCAAAGTCATGCACCATTGATGCATGATATGGGAGGGGGGCCCTGGATTTTGGAGGCCCGGGGCGTCCGCCCCGCTTGCCCCCCTCCAGGGCCGGCCCTGGTTCTCACAATGACGTGTGATGGCATTCTATTGGTAACTTGTTGCATGGTTGCATTGTTTAATCAGAGCATTGCGGTAGCGAATAACATCTACCTGTTCTGGTCTTGTTTGATGTCAAGAGTCTGAAATATGTGTGTGCATGCATAGTTCCTAGTTAGATAAAGATTCACATACTCCTGGTCTTACGTTCTATCTTTCAACTATCTATATGTTCTAGCCTGTAATTCCACTGCAGTTTTTTTTCCTGATTTATTGCATTGCTGTGGATGCTTTCTGATACAGATTAAGGGATTTTTTTGGCACTTACCTTTCCACACCTTACATTGTCCTTGCAGATCTTAAATTATCTGGATGATAGGTGCAGGGTTCACAAGGACACGATTAATCTTTGCAAGAGTGTCCTGCAGCGCAAGTCCCTTGACTGGACTTCTGTGCAGCGAAATCATTTGTCTCAGCCAATACGTGATGTGGATCTTGTGATCGCTGTTGGTGGTGATGGCACTCTTCTACGAGCCAGTCACTTTTTGGATGGCTCAGTTCCTATTCTAGGTGTTAATTCGGATCCTACTTGTCCGAAAGAGGTCAGTTGTTGGTTCTTATGACCCACTAGAATGATAGCTTAAAAAAAACCACATAAGACATTTGACCATTGCCAGTATATTATTTATTGGTTGAGTGCTTCCGAGCAGAGTGATGCTTATATTTATTCCTGATTAGGTGTAGTTACAGTTCTATAGCTACTATGCAGGTGGATGAGTTCACTGATGAATTTGATGCAAGGAGAAGCACTGGGTATCTTTGTGCAGCTACTGCAGGGAACTTTGAACAGGTTATTTTCTCTTGTAAAGTGTTCCCTTTTTTTTTTAAAAAAAAATTAGGTACTAAACTTATTGTACTGGAATTTCATGCTATTTATGAATTTCTTAATGTTCACATTTCTCTTCAACTTCCCAGATACTTGATGCAACCCTTGATGGCAGCAGGCGCCCTTTGGAGCTGTCAAGGATATCAGTCAAACTAAATGGAATTCAGCTACCAACTTATGCTCTGAATGATATATTGGTGTCACACCCCTGTCCAGCAAGTGTGTCGCGTTTCTCATTTAGGTATTTTTTTCTCAGCTTCCTAGTAAATTGAATTTAGTTTCAAATGCGATCAATTCTGATTAGGATTACCATCTCAGGAAAAGAAGCAGCACAGGAGAGAGCTCGCATTTAATTAATTGTAGATCAAGCGGTCTGAGGGTCTCAACAGCTGCTGGATCAACTGCTGCCATGCTATCAGCTGGAGGATTCATGATGCCAATATCAAGCCATGAGCTTCAGTATATGATAAGGGAGCCCATTTCTTCAACGGATGCTGACAAACCGCTGCTGCATGGTTTAGTTAAGCAAGAGCAGCACATGCTTGTCGTTTGGTACAACCAAGAAGGTGCTGTGTATATTGATGGTTCACATGTACTGTATTCAATTCAGCATGGGGACACTCTTGAGATCTCCTCAGATGCTCCAACCTTAAACGTTGTTTTGCCAGATAATCTGCTAAAGAAGGCATCTTAATAGTGAAATATCAGTACTTTTGTGATGATGCTCATTGATCTGGTATGATTTTGAGGTGAGATGAGTTCTTTAGTACTTAAAAACTGGTATCAGCACTTCTTTATGTAATGACTGATATTGAATTTATGCTACCAGATGATATATTAGATGACAAATTTGTAATTTCTCCTATTGGAAACAAACGCAAAAACAAGATCAGAGTTCAGAGACCATAAGGAGTACTCATCTTGTATTTGATAGGCTCATAGACACGGAAGCAGAAAGTATGCAAATGCTTACGGCTTACCAGGATTAGATATTAGTATGCTACTTGGTATTTACACTTCACTGTTGATACAGGCATACTGGCCTATCCCTAGTAGTTCTTACATGTACACTTAGTTCATGGAGCACATCTATTACATTTAACTCACCAAAGGTCTCAGGCTACCATCAATATCTGGAGCTGATAATTCATTAGTGTTGTTGCACGAAGCTTGTGATGTCAGGCTCTGGCTCTCACTTGGGTTTTGCCAGAAGTTCCTGCGTACACAACTTAAGCCCAGGTTATTTGCAGCAAGGCTGAGGTCAGACAGCAAT
This sequence comes from Phragmites australis, assembly GCF_958298935.1. Classification (NCBI taxonomy): domain Eukaryota; kingdom Viridiplantae; phylum Streptophyta; class Magnoliopsida; order Poales; family Poaceae; genus Phragmites; species Phragmites australis. Next base: position 12,837,403 of record NC_084940.1, read on the forward strand.
GGCTGAAGGGGGGTGTGGCCCTCAAGCAGGCTAACAACTTTGGACATCTTTGGTCTGAGTGTAGGTGCCGTAGTGGTGCATAGCAGGGCAACATTCAGCATGAGGAGTGCCTCTTCTGTTGAGTAATTGGATCCTAGATCTGGATCTACCAGTTCCAAGAGAGTTCCTCTCTCGTGTAGAACGCAAGCCTGGAACATATTTAAGAGATGCAATTAGCTTACAATATCAAGGTATGTACATGTGAATAAAACAAAAACTGGTAGAGTTTGGCATTTTGATTCAATATACTCCAGTTTCCTTTGTTTACATGAAAATTCATTATTTTGTTACCCTAGAGGTAAAAGTCATATCAATTGCTGCGGGATTGTAAGAATCTATTTCTTTTGTAAGGACCAAAAATGTAAAAACTGTAACGTAAAGAATCTATATGCGGACATTCGTGTATGTCCAGGAGGAAGTTTGGTCGGTAAAGACACAAGGCTTAGTCGCAGGATTGACCTAATGCTAATGTCTAAACAATAAGGTTATCTTAAATGTGCGCCCGGTATCACTCTCATTAAACATCTAAATATTAAGTGAAATCGATTTATGTCCCAATAATACAGGCAAACATGGTCCAAATTACTGTTTACAAAGTTACAGATTTAGGAGTTACCCAATCAAGAAGATAAACAAAATCTTCCTTTGGCCTGTAGTTTGTGTTGCTTTTTCCACTGACGATTTCCAAAGCAACAACCCCAAAACTGTAAACATCAGCTTTATCTGTTAAATAACCACGCATAGCATACTCTGGAGCCATGTATCCGCTGCATGAATGCAGATTGATCAAGTCAGCTGTGAGTTGTGCGGTCCAATGGACTTAGAAGCGTGCAGAAAAGTAATCAATATTTGTTCAAACAGGGACTGATTAATAACTTTTAAGTCTCAATTCAAGGAAAATGTTAATCTGCTGCTAGTCGCATCTTTTCTTATTTATGTTTATATACAGCAATGACACCCCCAATATGCATGTGGCTTTCTGACTCTTGTCTGATAACTTTATATTTCTCTGGGTTTTCAGTGTTTTTGCCTTAGGTAAATGTTGCAATGTTCATTATTACCATTGCTTCTAACTGCCTTCCTTCTAAATCTTCTTAGCTGTAGCCTTGTATGTCAATGGGATGTGTGGATGGAATTCTATATTTCGAGGAACACAAGGGTATGGAATTGAAAACACTTACATAGTTCCAGCTACTTTGGTGCTTATGTGTGTGTGATCATCTTCATTAAGCTTTGCTAACCCAAAATCTGAGATCTTGGCATTCAAATCTTTGTCAAGCAGTATATTACTGGCCTTGATATCTCTGTGCACGATCCTTATCGCAGACTCCTCATGTAGATATGCTAAACCTCTTGCTATCCCAAGGCAAATCTTACGTCTTGTTGTCCACTCCAATCTCAGTTTATATTGTTCAACTGGACCCCCAGTAGTAACAGTTCATAGAAATTGTTCATGAGTCATAACATGCACCATAAGTTTAAGTGGCGAACCAAGAAACATGGAAAGTAAGATTACCAAAAAGAGCACGCGCAAGGCAATTGTTTTCCATATACTCATAGACTACCAACAGCTGGTTTCCTTCTGTACAGCAACCATAAAGTTTGACAAGGTTAGGATGCTGGAGTGCAGATATCATGCCTATCTCATTCACGAATTCCCGGTTCCCTTGTCTAGACCTTGATGATAACTGCTTCACAGCAATGATAGTGCCATCGAACAATAAACCCTGTCGAGTCAGCAAAGGCGATGTTCCACTATAAGAGTTGTACTTTAGCAGTATTAGCCTCTGCATAATTTATGTGTGGGAAGCAATGCTGACCAACCTTGTAAACTGAACCAAAACCACCTTCACCAATCTTGTTAGCGGCATCGAAGTTCCTAGTAGCCACTTTGATTTGTCGCAAGGTAAAGGAGCCGATTTGCAGGTCAAGGGCTCTGAGATCTGTAAAAAAGGTTTTATGTGGTCATTAACATGTATATAAAATAGACAGGGATGATTTCTTTGTTCCCACATAAATATGCAAAAGCTTTACTATTCTGACTTAACTGTTTTGACTTCCAGGAAAAAGTGTATACTATGAAATTTCCTTTTATTTTGGATTCATGATAATTAGCTTGCTATTCCTAGTGCCACTGAGCAGCACGTGTGCTCTAGCATGCGGAGTTAACTAAAAAGTGAAAGATAGTTACCAGTTTGTTACATAGTATAAAATTTGAAATGAGTTGAATTAGAAAGTTATTATAGCACCTTTATGCATTAAACTTTTTCTCCGCTGCTTAATCCAATAAATGCCGACAATCAGAGCAGTGACTATTGCCAGAATAGGGATTCCAATCACTAAAGCTTCAGATATAGACGCCGCTAAAGTCTTCTTGCTACTGCCAGTTTTGGGAGGTTCAACAGCCAACGGAAGCTGGAAATCTGAACATGATCAATCATAAACCAAAATTACCAGATCAGTAAGGAAAATAATGGTTTTCTTTCAAAACTATAATATGTGCAGCCAAGGACATTGTGCATGATGGTCAATATCGTGTCCTTGCTCATAGTAATTAGTGGAAGAAAATATGTAAAACTGACAAATTCAAGAGTCAAAAGGACACACTTGGAGTTACTGATATTGCAGATATGAGAGGGCCGTAATATCCTCTATATGGAATGCCTGTTGTCCCTCTTCCTGCCCAGTAGAATTGAATCTCTAGCGTATGATTTATGACATATGTTTGAAAAGTCTTGATAACTGGCTTTCCAGCCGCACCAGACGATTGTGCGATATCAAAATCCTCTAACACCATTCTTCCCTGAGATTAAAGAGTTGTTACTATCACAGTTGACAAAGGCAAATGTTTGATTAGAAAGGAGACAATTAAAATCTAGTTCTACCTGTAGGAACACATTGAATCTTCTTTTGCCAAGGCTACAGTATGTGCTGTCATTTGTGAAAACAATTTCAGCAAAGTGGAGCTTAACCGTGTAGCTCCCACTGAACATACAAAGCCCGTAATATGTGAGCGAAAGAGGAGAAAGACGGGCTTTGGCATACAACTCTGAGTTGGGCATGGTCAATTTTGATTCACTTGATGCTATGTAGTTGTCATCAGCGATGTTGTTGTCCATGAAGTTCCCAGTGCTGCTGAATGCCCAGTTCGAGCCTGGGCTTACATACAGCTCTGAAGCACCTTTTGGTGTCATGTCAGCTTCATATTTAATTCCATTAATGGTTGCTTCTTTGTCACCACAATTGATATGCAAGGAAGACCGATCTGCGAAAATGTGTGGACGAATGTACATGCAGCTTCAGTGCTTAAACAAGAAGAAAACTAGCTACAGAGGTGAGCTTTATGTACTTAAATACTAATGCACCTTTGTGTAGGAAGTAGTAACAAATTACCAGTTAGTGATTTTGATGGCTGTGTTTATTTCGAGTTTACCACTTTGTTCGTTTAATCTAGCAAGCAATGTCAAATTTGTAACTTATCCAAAGTTCGTTATTGTCTTATTGAAGCTACCCTTGTTTATCACAATTATCTGAATTCATGAGAAATGCATATCAACGAGCCATCTGTTCTTTGTTTCTCTACAAGAATGCATTATGATGTACCAATACTTTAGAACTAACTGTGAAGCAACACTAGGAATCAACTTACATTGTCTATTGGAAGCAACACATGGGAAATTCCTCTTCAAGCACGGCTGAACAGTATTTCTGCACAGAAGGTAAAAGTACCCAGAGTTTGAACATTTTATTATGCCTAGACAGGTCCATTGGTATAAAGTTTTTTAATGCCTTGAAACAGCAAGCTAAAGACTCTTACAAACTATTCATTTCCCGTGAATAGCTCTCCACCAGATTGCTGCAATTGAAGGATTCATAGACAACGAGTTATGTATTTCCGTAAGTATTCTGAAGGGCAAGAAGACTGGGTATCATGCTAAAGGTTTCTTACACGCTCCCTTGAAGGCATTGGCTAGGACCTGAACTCCCCATCGTGAAGTTATTAAAAGATATGTCCCTGCATTTGATCTCTTTCTGTTATACTTGATTATACTAAGTGAAAGTTTAACTTGTAGGTTCAATAATAACAGTTATATTATCGAAATTCTTAGCTTCATGTACATATGGGTATCAAGCAATTTCCCTATGCAGCCACCATAGTTCAACAAGAGTGGACATTGAAAGAAAACTCAACTGATCGAAAGCTATTTTCTACAATCATGTATTAATGAATATCAGCAGTTCGACATTGCATTAACACAGTAATGTCTTGGCAAAGTTAAAGCCGTACATTCTTAACTTTTATAATAGCTTTAAAATTCCTGAAGGGGAAAGATATGCTACATATTTCATGGATATCTGTAGGTATCAGTATGCAAGAATGATGCAATGTTGCTGCCTCAAAGTGTATGCAGTAGACAATAACTTACGCAATGCTGTTTCTTCTCAATAACCATCCAGGTATGTTTCCAGTGAGTGAATTTCCAGTTAGATATCTGCAGGACAATTTTGGTTGAGGCTCATTCAAGAGAGTAGCACAATGAAATGTCATGTTTAGTTCAATTTATGCAAAACGCCACAACTTACATGTAATCTACGCTTCCCATGTTAGTAAAAGCTGGTATTTCTCCGCTCAGTTTATTAAAGCTCAGATCCCTGCGTATACAATGTTGATGATAAAAAAATGTGAATAATAAAAACATTTAGCACTTCCATATTTTGTAAGTTAGTTGATCTTTCATATGTGTAGTCATTACAAATATGCTGTGTTGATCCATATGGAATTCACACGAGGCAGAAGAGAAAAGGACCCTAAGATTTCAGTATTGCTAAGAATGTAAGAATGAAACTCATGCAAAGTATTTTGATTGCAATCACCAGATCAAGAAAATTGCTACGATGAACTTACAGATGCTTAAGACTTGTCAATGTCCAAATGTAAGATGGGATGCTTCCATTGATGGAACAGTTCCTTAGTACCCTACAATCGAATAATTTTGTACCATATGAAATCTTGCATGCAACAAGCTTAAAAACTTCAGCAAACCACAAGCTTACATTGTTTTCATGAATTGCATGCCACTTAAATCCGGGAAAGCTGATCCAGTACCTCTCAGATCACTAATCCTCCTGTTTAACACAGAAACACAACGAGGATCTAGTGAAAATTTGTTCCTCTTTTTGTGAGGTAGTGAAAACATACCCACAGTAAGTGAATATCATTATGTGTATAGAATTGTGACAATTTCAAAATTTTGTGCTGGCATACAGATCGGAAAGGTTTGTCAATTCGGATAGGCTCGAGGGAATAGGCCCTTCGAACAAAGATCCTTCGATTTGCCTGCACCAAGAGGAGTTACATTAATTATAGAAGATAATTGTCGATCTGTGATATTTCTGTAGATAAGTGATGTATTTTATCTCAAATTCACTGACTCACAATTTTTCAAGCTTTGCCAATTTTCCCCAAAAGTCAGTCAGTCTTCCGGACAAATTGTTGCCAGAAATCCTCCTGTTACCAGTGTCAATAGTTAAACATTACCGGAAGACTCTGCAAAGTGAAACAGAGATGGGAAAGAAAAGGAAAGATGAAGGTATCCTTACAAGTCAGTTAAATTAGTCAACAAGGAAAGAGCAGCTGGAAGGGGTCCAGTGAACTCATTGGTTGATAATATTCTGAGTTTCAGGATCAGTATGTAAATCATCGGAAACTACATTTCCAAACTCTACCAGTAATTATGCCTTGTCTTAATGCAGTATAAACAAAGATACTCACAGCTTCTCCATTTGAGTGAGATGTCCAATTTCAGGAGGGATTGGCCCATGGAAGTCGTTCCCTTCGATGCTCCTGCCGAAAGGCAGATTAATTTGCCAGTTATAATTGGAAAAGTAAACTCATAAAGTAGTTAAAAGAAATTGTTTTCACCAGATTTCTTACTTACAGGTTAGTTAGGGTTGTGATCTTTGTAAGAGCCATGGGAAAAGGTCCTGACAATCTGTTTCCCATCAGTGACCTGCATGACTTGGGCATCAACAGATCAACAACATGATGTGTAATTATGTTCTACAATATGAATTGCATATTATTCTGTTATATTATTGCTAATAATTACAGTGTATGATGTACACTTGCTTCCAGAATGATATTCTCCCCGTGACCTCCAAGCCTCACAAGTGAAGATTAGTATGATACTTGTGTGCAACTACATTCTGATTCACAAGCATCGCAACCAACAGGCAATTATGAAGTATGAATTTTATATTTTCTGTATCACTGCAATCTTATTGTGCACAATGCAATTCATTTTTCTTAGTTAGCAATAGTTGTTCTAAGAAGATGTATAATTCTAATATTGTTCCAGATTTTGCCACATGTTTTCCCTCATCCAAGCAGATAGTCACTTTGGACTGAAAAACCCAATCCAAAAAGGGAAAAAAAGAAATTTGATTCAGATCGAACATGACCAAAACAAGTACATTTTATGCTTATCATCAGAAAATCACATTCATTTGTAGTGCATTAAGGGCATTGTCATGGATATTATATACTGCACAGTTATATGAATAAGAATTTACTGTTGTATTAACAAAACAGGGAGGGATGAATACTGCATTGTTGCTTATAGAGCAAATTGATCTTCTTATGTTGAATCCAACAATATCTGAAGTTCAGAACTGCCGAAAAGTAGGTATAAGTGCACAAAGGATGACTAGTATTCGTGTCTAGCTTTTGATATAGGACAAATGCCCACCTAATCTATCACAGGATAGAAAAATGTGCTTGAGAGTAGTCTAATTTTTGCTATCTTAGATGCTCTGCTGGCCGACACTCTAGGCCCTGCTCCATAGATGAGACAATGACTGTGGCTTCACAAATTGCAGGAAAACACTATCCAGTGGCATCTTTTCCTGGGACCCCAGAATAGCTCCACATGCTAGATTTTATTTTACCAGTCAAGAGAACAATGAGGCAAGCAAATGGTAAGGCTACTCACAGTCCTTGTAACTTCATCCGGGCCCACTGTTCAGGCACTCCACCATGGAGCAAGCTCCTGCTTAGATCTCTGCAACATGGAAATATGGACTATGTTTTATTTCCGCTATGAGAAATATGTATGGATCTTGATGCTATTACTCTCTTAACAGCCTAAGTTTTATGGCGCAGGTTGTTCAGTTCTTACAGCTGGAGAAGATAGGGAAAGTCGGCAAACTCCGGTGGGAGCTCGCCCGTGAAGTTCTGCCCCTTGAGGAATCTGCAAAGACAATCCATTCCAGTCAGCCCCAAAAGGACAATATGTTAGAACACAAACTGTGCCAATATGATCTGCTCTGGTATGTCCTGTGTTGCCTACAGACACCACTATCTTGGATACAAATGTCAGTTAGTGTCTAGAAATGACGTATACATGTGAACAACATGGCAGACGGTGCGGTTGGAGAAGGAGCAGTCACACTCCACGCTGCCGGGGCCGCATAGACCGCCGGCAAAGTCCCAATGCGACACGCCGAGCTTGGCCGCGATCCGGCGAAGAACACGCACTGCAAAAGGAGATTGCAGACGCATGGTTTCAGCAGCTGATGGGAACAGCATTTGAGTTGAGGAGGAAGGGGGGAACAAGAGAGCTTCTGGTTACGGCAACATCGCAAAGAACGCACAATGCAGTACAGCTTGTGAGCAAGAACAAAGCTTACCTTCCATCGGAACGAGTCGAGCAGCTGCTTCAGCCTCTGCGCTATGGACGATCTCAGCAACGAGCAAGCCGAGGAAGAACACCGAGAACAGCAGCAGCCTCCAGCCACCTGGCGGCGCCGTCCATGCCATCTCTCTCTCCCTCTCTCTCTCTCTCTCCTAAGTGGAGACGACTGGAGAGGAGTGAGTGACTTGGCTGCTCTCTAGGCAAAGAAAGAGATTTCTATATCTCTCTCATAAAGGCGTCTCTACTTTTGGAGTCTTGTCCAGTATCATTGGGCGGCATGTGTGCTGCTGTGCAGCATCACTCACTGCTGCATGCCTCGCGAGTGCACTGCAGCCTCGCCTTGCGCCTCCGGATGCCAGTGCAGCCAGCGCTGGCGTGACCCGAGTCAATTCCAGTTTCCTAGCGGTAGAAAAATAAAATAAAAAAAGGACAGAAACGCGTAAGAATCTCTGGCCTCTTGTCTGTCTGCGATGGGAACGAGACAATGTCGTCGTCGGAGAGCAGGTGAGGTTTTACTCTTTGCTTGATCTTTTTACGGGTGCAGTGCTGGGCATCTACTGCGTTTAGTTTGTTCTAATGATTCAAATGGTTTCCTCTTGTGGTTAGCTGTTGCTTTCTCTCTTTCTCTTTCAACAAATGTTTTCGCAATAATAAACGGTTCATAATCTATGGTTTATGCATAACTTAGTAGCACCAAAGTTTAAACTAGAAAATAACACCGGTCTGCGGGCATAGGTCCAATTAACGACTGTTTGGATTAGAGGAATAACACAGGTCGGTGTTTGCATTCAAGTGCTTCACAAGTTCTAGAGCAACTCCCCTTTAAACTAGGGTGTGTGTAGAGCGTGATATGTATTTGTATGTACATTTAGATACTATAGCTTATACTCAGTGTTGAGGCTAAAAAACTCCCCTTCAAAGTACACAACTTTACTAGTGTTGTAGCTAAAGAATTGGTGGAGTTGATGGGGACCGCGCTAAACATTGCTTACCAGTGAGGATCATATCGTAATTTGGTGAGCTCAACTTTGAAAAGGCTATAAGGAACTAATCCCTTGGTCTTAAGGGTTCCTTCAGAACAAAAGGAAAATGGAGGAATTTCATAGGATTTGAATCCTAGGAAAAAATTTGTATGAGCCTTTTGGAATAAATGATTGAACCTCTAAAATTCCAATGAAATTCATATAAAATGACTTGTTCCATAAGAATTTTGGAGAATTTCTAACAAAGCTCGAACCTCTTGGGAAAATTCCTTTGTGCCTATTTCTCTTTTTTGATTTATGTGTTTTTCTTACATTTCATCCAAATGGTCATTCATACTTTTTCCTATGTTTCTTTTATGTCATAAGATTCGAGGTCCTAGGTACTGCATTTTACTATTATTTTGTTTAAAGAATCCCGCGTTCTAAAATATCCTAAATGTGTACTCGGTAATAATATTAGTCATCAGCCAATGCTGCTGGAGATGCCCTAAACTCTTCACTGTAGGACCACAGTCCTTGGGTCGAACATTTGAATGGTCAATAGTCAAACGACAGGGCTTTGTTTAATCACGCAGACCATGTTAGATTAGGCAGCTGTTAGGTATGAAAAGTGTACCTTTCATACAATGACCACCCTTCAGTACAGTGGCCTAATCAACTAGCTAGATACCTCTGACTACTATCATATTGAACCAGCAACTATTCAAAGAATCTAATTTCCACAATCTGCTTCGCTCGACTACGGCAGGGCGAGGTGTCGGAGATGAGGAGGAGGAACAGGTTGTATTTGTATTTTGGGATGTCTTTCTTCCAAGTTTAATATAATTCCAACCTTATTAGCAATTTTTTTTCAAAAAAGAGTCTAATGGTTAATGCATAACTTCATAAAATATGTTTTGTAAAGGATGGGGACATATAAAATATAAAGTAGTGGTTTTCTGAAACATATGTGTTTGCTTCATTTTGGACGTTACCGTCAATTAAAATGGGACCTATTTTTTTTTTTTAAAAAGCAATTGAAATGAAACCAAACATGTCCGATGAAATTAATAAACTGTTATTTAGAGAAAGGTCCATAATTCAGATCAGCCCTGTTGAGTTTTGACTTATTTTTTCAAGAACACAATTTTTGACTCGTTCTGAATTGCATTGATTATTTGTTTGACACTGTGGGTCCCATGAGTTTACATTATTTGGTGCCCAGAGGTTTTCAACACAATCATTGAAAGTTGAAACGGACTAGAGCCGAACTTAAGCATCGCCTATTTGTCTATACGTTTGAGCGAAGAATCGAACATGTGATCAAATTCACGTACAGAGAGAAATGCCTGTCCGGTAAAATGGAGATATTTTCCGAGATTTTGTATATATTTTTTAAGTCAAATATTTGTAAATATATATGGCCATTTTAAGAAATTGCAAATTTAAGTTCATATAAACCGTTGAAGGTTATTGTATTATGCTTCGTACGTCATAGTAAGTCACGAATTCCTCTAAGCAATGTTATGAAGTAAACATGGGAGGTTATCGTACGATGTTGCGTATGTCCCGAATCTTATCTCAATTGTTATGTTTCAAAGTGTTAATTACATAATTAAGCATATATGATCATCATCGCATGTAATTATACGTATTTATTTATCAAGTTGAGTTGAAATGTGTTTTAAATACTTTAGAGATAGTTTAGAGCACTTTGAAGAAGAACTAAATGCTTAGAAAAATATGGAGAGTGAAGATAATGGGACACTTAAAAAATCAGTAAAAATCGCCCTCGCAGTCTGATTGGGCTTACCCGCGGCCTGACCCCCATATGTGCAACCACGTGAGCTAGCCGTGTAGACTTACCATGGTCTAACCGGGAGCATTGGTGGTTTGACTGCCAGAGCGCAGAGGTTTGACTTAAGTGAATCGATCACTCTCTCTTGCTCTCTCTCACACTCACTCCCTCACTCTCTTCCCCATTCTACCTTAGAGAGAGAAGGAGAGCTCCACCTCGACATCCACGATGACCAGAGATCGACGGTGGGGATCTTCCCAATCTTCCGGAGGACTTCCCTGAGCTCCTCCCCTCTTCTCCCTCGCCGAAGGCACGCTCATCCAACCTCAAGCGCATGCCACCCCGGAGCCCGATCTCCAAATCGGAGCTTCTCCTGAGTGGATTGATCCGCTAGTAAGCTGTCGTACACTAAGGTGAGGCATCCCCTACCATTTCCCCCGTTGTTTCCAAGCTCGATTCGACCCTCGTGTCGTTTAGACCCAAGTTCAACCTAGCCTAGATCCAATCCGTAGGGTATTTTGAGTTTAGCTTGGTGAATATTATCCAAATCACTTTAGATGCGCTCTACTAATCCCATAGAGCAGTTTGGTACCCTTCATCGTCGAAGGTTTCACTGAAGTCCTCGTGGGCGACACTGCAAAGGTGCTGCCGGTAAGGTCTGGCAGTCTGACCACCAATAGGGCTGGTCTGACCGCCAATTAGGGCTGAGGAATTTGAGTTGAAAACCCTATACGGAGGTCAGACTGCCACGAGAGCCAGCATGACTGTTGGTTGGCGGTCTGATCGTCAACACAACATCGATCTGACTGCTAGAGGTTAAAACCTTCTGCACGCCGGTGGTCTGACCGCCAGCTCAATGTCGGTTTGACCGCCAGCCTCTGAAAGCTAGATGGACTTAGGTTAGCTTATCCGAGGTTTCAAACTTCAAAACCCTAATCTTTCAGTGATCTTTTGCAAATGTTTTCGAACCTCGACGCTCTACTATTACTTGACCACACATCTTATGCATACTTTTTCGTTGTTGTTTATTTATGCATTGCATCTGTGATTCTTTTAGAGTGCATCAAGCCGCCGATCCAAGTGAGTGAAGGCGACGCCAACCTCCCAGAGTTTTGCGAGTGTTGTGCGGGAAGTATCAAGCAAATCCTAGAGCAGCAAGGCAAATATCTAAAGCATATTGCGCCATTTGATTGAATTGTGGAGTCTAAATTGATACGTTATGCTTTATGCAAGTTTGCATGTATAGTGAGTCATTGCTGGACGTCTATGGGTAGAACCTATGTTGATGCATTACCTCTACCTTGAATTATTGATTATCCATAGCCTTGTAGTCTTGATAACATTGTCGATGTCTAACTTAAGAATCATTCAAAATGCTTAGAAATGCATAGATCCTCGGTAGAAGTCGAGCAATGGTTTATCCGTTGTTCACGAGATTAGGACTTACTTATTGTTCACAAATATTGATTATGATATTGATGGTTGGATGAGTAGTGAGGTTGAGGCGAGATGTGGGTGGTGCTAGGGGTGTCTTCTACCTTGGAGGAGTTCCACGAGGTAGTTCAAGAGAGGAGCCTGATCACCATAGACCACTTGCATCGTTTAAGTACCGTCTGTCAGTGCAGTTGGCTCTAGCACTTTCTGTACTAACCACATACTGATCTAGTGGTAAGGTAAGCCGAATATCATACGCCGTGTAGACACTTACCTTGTGGCCCTATGACGTGTAAGAGAAAAAGAAAAGGAGAAGCGAGGGTAGGGAGCTGGAGGAGTCCGAGACAGGCTCACGGTAACCCTGGTGCCATAGGGGCATTGCAAGCGGGTGGTTCCGGGTATGATAAAGGTTGACATAGGTACCCCCTTAGGTGGGCCTGTGTGATCACCCAAGTCGTATGGTACTCGTGTCATGTGGGTAAAATTATACACCATGCAGAGTGTAAAAATAATTCGAATTATCGCGCTCTCGGTCATGAGCATGCTCCTGTCCATTTGCATTGGTCGTAGAGTCACGAATGTGGGATGGTTGGTATGGTTTTGTTGGGCATGGTTATCGATGGTCATTGATTACATGAGATGGTTCCATTTACATTTACGTTCATGTGGTTTACAGGTTTGGAAAGGTTTGTTTGGTTAAGTATAGGTCCTCACACATACGTCTCTAGGTGGCTTACGCATATGAATTTACTTGACCTTGTGATCTTCTCCTTGCTAATGGCTCAATGCATAATTCTTGGAGTTGGGTTATCTATATGTATCATATATGGATTAAGTCTTGCGAGTATTTTCTTACTCATGCTGCTCTTTCAGGTACTTTTGGTGAGGAGGAGCTCGTTTTTGGCTACTTCACGCCCGCCGATGTTGGTGGCGGACATGAGTAGGCAAGTACTCTCGAGTGGCGAAGCTTTTGGGGTGGAGTCTAAGGGCATGTGGCTCCACTCTTCTTTTATTTTCTATAGTTTTGTTTCCTCTACGTAGTTGATCTAACCTTTTGTTTAAATTGTTGTAAATGGTTAAATGCTTAAGAACTTGTAATATAATGTTAATTACTCGCTCTTTCTTAAGCTTTGTTGTGATGTTATATGTTGGAAAGGAATGTGTTCCGATCTTGAGCACAAAACATGTGTCGAGACTATCGGGATGATATTCTGATTAATCATTATAGTCATAGTTATATAAATGATTGACTTAATGATTAATTAAAATATTATTTGAATGGTTTCTCACATCAATTATTTTTCTCTTCTCCTTGAAAGTCTTATCGTAGTTAACGGTATACCAGCACCTCTCCTTAATTATCCATATTATGGATCTGGGTTCATAGTTCAGATTATTCACAATCTAAGCATACATGGCATTGACAACAAAATTTGATGACAGGTTCTTGTGTTGTGTCTCTAGTTCATCCAGCTGACAAGTGTGTTCCTTCACTATCAAGACCTCCTAATATTCAACTCACTTCCCTTTGAAGACGTGCACCCACCATAGGAAACCCTCATTCAGCACTTCAAATCTACTCCTTGCTGGACCTTGATGACCCTAAATTGTTTTTAAAAAGATGTAGCCCATTGAACTGCATGATCCTTGAGAGCCTGGCTGCTAGGGTACTTAGCCCCCTAGGTCATATCGTTCTCATTGTACTCTCACGACACAGGATAGCCTTCACTAACCACTAGTTTGTAAATTTTGGATTGTTCCAGTCCCTAGGGACAGGAACATCGTCCGAGATGTTATTCTCAGGAGGTTCCTCGTTGTCCCGATCCTCCCGGTCCACTTGTTCAATTAAACCAGGAATTAGCTCCCTCTCGCATGCCTCATCAGTTTGTTCCATTGGATTGGCTGAAGACTGCTCAATATCCGGTGCTTTCACCTTGTCACCCTCCTCCATACAACTCCATCATGCAACTCCCCAACTCCCTCCTGGTACCTCCATTGCACAAGCAATATAGGTGGCTAGGCTCTTGAAAAGACAATGATGTCACCTAGAAGAAGTGAATGGGCGTTTTTCCAAAAATTCGTCCCCTTTAACCATTGGCCTAAACTTGCAGCAGAATATAAACTGACGGATTTTTCATAAAAGAAAAACCTAAATATGCTAGGCTCAACTAGTGCACAATCACCCTAAATAAGTGTGAAAGTTACAATCCTAAGGTGACAAAATTATTCAATTCTAGCAAAAGATATGCAAGAAAACATTAATTGAAAAATCCTGAAAATACTGTTCACAGTAGGATCCGGATTGATATGTATACTCCGAGTTGTACAGTTCCGGAATTTCAGAGTAAATCCAGAATCTCTGGGGTCTGTACAGAAACTAGCCCGAAAACTGAAATTAAACAGCGGGTAAATAATTCTAGCTCAAACCAAATAAAGTCATGTGTTCTAAGTGATGATTCCAAGTAAATCTATGGAGAACCTACAATCAAATTCACACGAGCAAATAGAACGAGCAATATGTATAAATATTAAGCAAGAACACAAGAACGAGAAAACAAAGAGGAGACACAATGTTTGTTTCCGAAAGTTCGGATTCACCACCATGAATCATACGTCTCCATTGAGGAAGCTCCAACAAGCCGAGTCTCTTTCAACCGCTTTCCTCGATCCACTAGCTTTATCTCTTCCCTTGCGGAGGCAAGATCAACCTTCAAAAACTTTCTCGCGGCTCACCACACGCACGGGAGCTCGCCGAGCAACACCTAGCCGGATAGGAGGCTTCACCTCCAAGAGTAACAAATGCTTCACAAACTTCTTGCCGATAAACTCAAGTGCTCAAGATTGGATTTAGCTCACTTGCACTCAATCTTTCAATCTCACAACCCAAATCTCTCACTAAAATGGAGTGGGAAGGAGTTTTTTGGCTCTAAAAAGTTTTTCTTTTGTGCCCTTGCAGCAGACCTAAAGTATGGGGGCGAGGTGGTATAAATACCTAACCCCTAAAAACTAGCCGTTACAATATTTTTTGTACTGACCCGGAGTCTCCGAGTCAACCCAGAGTATCCAGGTAAGCTAAAAAAGGTAAAACCGAGCACCCAGACTCGGAACCTCACCTGGAGTATCCGGAACCCGGAGTATCTGGGTCAACTAAAAAGGCCCAAACCGAGACCTCTCCCCGGAACCTCACCCGGAGACTCCGGACAACCCGGAGAATCCAGGTTAACCCGGAATATCCGAATTTAGCACAGCTGACCTTCGAAAAACAGCGATAACTTTTGATCCCAAAGTCCGATTTCGACAATTTTGGACTCTATAGAAAGCTTATTCAAAGGGCTATACATCCCAACTGAATTCATGACCTCAAACACATTTGATGAAATTAGGAACACTCCGAAACCCAATTCAGACACTTCCAAACTTTCCACACCGGGATTTCTAAAAGGAACTCTCACTTGGGTTCGGTTAGAAACTCTTGAGCACTGAGAAACGATAATTAGCTCTACATTGCATCACTCTTAATAGTGCGGTATACCTCTACTCAAATACAAAGATAAAACTCGTTTAAACCACTTTGACCCTTTGAATAACTTTCAAGTACCGCTTCTTTCATTCAAACCTTGAGGGTTACCAACTTTCATATATTCTTCACTCCATCTTTTCTTGATTCTTCATATGATTGATGCGAATCACTCATAGCTTCCTATGGCCTCATATGGTCTATTGGCGCAAAGCCTTCGCTTGTTCTTCACCATCACCTTGGTCCTTCGGTGCCAAGCCATTTGCTTGCCCTTCACCACTGGATGGTCCATTGCAGCTGTGTCTTGCTTGCCTTTCACCGTCTTGCCATAGAAAACCATTTTATATTCTACATCTTCAAAGAATTAACTTTATCAAATATGAAGTCCATTCTTGTTCTTTACTCTTGGCATAGATGATTTCAATTCAATATATGCCTTCATATGGATTCTAACTCCAACTCACTCTCAAGCACAAAACACGTGGGTTAGTCCATAAAATCTAATTGACAACTTTTGTACCTTAAGTTACTTAATCTCTACACGTAACTTATTAGCCTTCATACATATTATCAATCTTCATATAGAACCTAACTCCACTCATTCTTAAGCACATAGCACACGGGTTAGTCCATAAAACTCTATTGACAATGTCATACCTTTAGTTACTTGATATCCATAAGTAACTTAGTCTTCAAGTTTATTGCCAATTTTGTTGAGCTTTTCCTTCTTCTTATGAGCATCACTAAGAGCTCATTGACAACAATGCATTTTCAATCCCCCATTCACTTATAGCTCATGCATATCTCTCAATGCATTGCCTATGGAACAACTTACTAACAAACTCAACACCATTTTAGTCCATAGTTATTATCATTAATTACCAAAACCACACATAAGGGCTAGATGCACTTTCAACCTCTCCTATTTTGGTAATTAATGATAATCTCACTAGATGATTATATTTTAAAAAATTAAAGTTCTAAGTATACATATAATCCGAAGGTGAATGTATATAAAGAACAGGTTTTAGAAATATCAAACATCATAAAGATATTTGAGATTACCAAAACTAGTTTTACTAGCATCAAACACCACAAAAGTTTTGATGTTAGTAGAACTAAATGTGTATAAAGCAAACTCCCCCATAATCTATACATGTGTGAATGAATCTTAAATATCATTGTATATATTGTTTATCTCAAATTTTGGACGGAGTTTCTTTTATACATATGAAGCAAGCATGACTAAGTATACATCAAGATGAAAAATGAATATGTTCATGCAAAGCAAAACTTGTTCAACAATAAGGTTTCATGGATTTGCTTTTGAAACTCCCCCAATTGACATCCACATTACAAACATAAGAGATTAGAAATTCTCCTCCATGAGCAAATAATTCTCCCCCACAAGCAAAGCCCTCTTACAAAATATAACATCTAGTCCAAATTCTCCCCCAATTAACATCAATGCCAAAATGGAATCATGGAATCGAATTCTCCCCTAATTAACGTCAAATTGGTAAGAATTATGGAGGACTTGCTAAAAGAGAAATTTTCTCCAAAGCACGCTCTATCCCACAAAAGAAATCATTGAAAGATAGTGCAAGACCATGTATAGTATAAACTCCTCATGATATGTGTATTTCTCATAATTTGAGTTAAACCAAATACACTTATCCAATTATGAACTATATGAGGAGAGTAAGCTATACAATAGATCAAAGGGGGTTCAAAGAGATGCGAAATTAGATTTAAAAAAGAATACCAATTAAAAATACAAAGCATTCTATTTAAAAGAGATATCAATTCTAATTGAAATAGATATCAATTGAAACAAATTCAATTGAAGGCAAATCAAGCATGAGTCCGAAATAAATATCCAAAGCACAGATGCAATGAATTAGGCTAAAAAATGAACATAGAAAAATAGTTGACATTATAACGAATTTCGCGTTTATCACAAAGTGCCAACATCTCATAACCTTATATGTTCGACAAAGCAATTAAAATGGACTACAAACCTCAAGCAAAAGATTTTGCAATTTTTATCAATATTACATATAGGAGCAACTCAAGCATTTGATATGAAATCTTTTGCATATTTGGGATTGGATGAATCATAAATATGATTATAGAGTTCCCATAAAAATACACTACTTTAAATTGCTCATATTTGCAATAAAGAGATTTTTAAACACTTGCAAGAAAAACACATTTTTGCAAGTTATTTTCATGTTATGATGCAATCTACACAAGATTGAATCTTTAAAATTAAATGCATGAATTAAGAACAAATTACTTGATCTTGGTAGCTTGTTCATCCTTACTTAGCATTATTTTGATATGATCATTCCTTTTGATTTCAATTGAAGTTAAAGGAGATGATCTTTTTTATAGATACTAATTGAAAGATAAAGATCATCTTCATGAATTTTAATTAAAATAATATTCTACTTGAAAGGACCTTCATTATGATTAATCCAAGCATCCAATGCATCTTCATTGTACCTAAACTTATTCAAGTACAATTTGGTCCTCAAACTCATTAGGTCCGAAAAGGTTAGTGAACTCATCCTCATAGAGCACGCTCTCTCATAGATATGTGCATATTGGTATGGAAATGATAACAATTCAAGTTCATACTAATAGATAGATACCAATTAAAAATATATACCGAATGAAGATATATACCAATTGAAATCAAATGAAAGCTCTATGCACCTTTTAGACAATAAAAACACTTGAGAGAGGCTTACTCTAAATGTAGGATCAAATAAAGCAAACATGCTATAGATTTTGACATTTAAGTCAAACAAGCATGCTTGTCACTTTTAAGATCCAATAAGATATAATTTGGACAAAAATAGCATATAAGACTTGAAGATACCAAATGAATGATAAAATATCAATAATAATGTCCAAATTACATCTAATACCAAAAGATCAACAAATAATTATTCACAAAATTCAACAAATGAACTAAGTGAAGATTGAGCATATAGAGACATGAAGAAGTTCCAAACATGCTCAAAAACTTATCTCAAGCAAGTATATTTAACATGATATAAGCATTGAGATAGCAAGCTTCTAAAAACTCCAAAAAGGAAAGTTTCCTTGAAGAAACCAATATTCCTAATCATATGAGTTAAATGAGGTCTTTTGAAAAGAAAGAAATCACTTGGAAGCAAAAGTTGAAACAAATATGATCAACAAGGATTACCACTTGTATTACTAACAATTGTAACAAAACAATGGTATATGGAGATTTCACAAGTCGGTAACTACAATAAAGCATGGATCAACTTTCTTTCAAGAAGCATGAGAAGAAAAATTTTAGAAATTAAACATTATACTTCAAACACATTCTTTACAAAGTCAACTACTATAAGTAAACACATAAATACCATAGTTGATTTTATCTGAATAAGAAATAATTCAAATTAAAATCTTGAGATTAAAAGATCACTAAAGAATCACCAAGAATCTCATGTTTCAATTTGGAACCAAATATGGATTAATTACGGATTCTTGCAAAATTGAGCTTTATATGAGTTTGACATACCGCATAAATACTAGATAAGTAATGATATCAATTCTAAGTGGTATTGCTCAAATATTCATAATTTATGGGTGTTTATAATGCACAAAGTATAATACTCCCACATAATGTGATAATCCACTAATATCTCCAAAAGAGCCAAAGAAAATTCAATGAGACGAATAAGCTCAAATAAGGCTCAAAACCACAATCAACCTATGAAAGTGCAATGCATCCTACACATACTAGTTATATGACTTACACACACTAGTTGGCAGGAAAAGCTAGATACACTAGAAATAAATTCATAAAGCACTTAGCAAGCAATCAAGACATGTATGGATATATAAAATAGACATGATAAGATTGTAATAAAGTCTATACATGCTAGGATAAGCATAAACTCTAAAACAAGCATAGATACATAACCTACACATGCAAAGAGCTAGAAACTTCCAGAATCCAGAACTTTCGGATACAACTTGGAGCTTCTGGTTCCTGTTAAACTCGGATATTCCGGACTAATCCGGATACTCTGGGTTCTGCAACACTTGGACGTTCCGGCCTGACTCGAAACATCCGGGTTCTGGAGCATTCCAGAAAATGTGTAGAACAAAGAATCTATCACAAGAATGTAAATTATGAATTTAAAGACATTGTGACAGAGAGTTACCTTAATAGAGTGGCATTGAATATTAATAAATATAATTTCATAAAAATTGGCTCTTTAATTAATTAGATAATTCTTCAAACAAATAGTCAAGTCTTCAACCCCCTCTATTTTGCCAAGAGACTAGACACAAATTTTACTTGAAGAAAGATTAGTCTCAAAACACAACATAGGATGAGCTCCCCATATATATGTGCATCCAAGTACTTAAATTACTTGTAACATGCACTTAGTTCATTCAAGAATCATGAGATAATATAGATTACCACAAGATGTGAATTTGCTTGGCAATCTATTATATGAGAAGCTTTATTGGGTATAAGCTCTTGTATTTGAATAAAGTGTGTCTTTATTTGACTTGGGCTTGATTCTTCACACTTTATTTATTGTGATGTGATTGAGTTCATTTTTCATAGCTATCACCAAGTATCCATCACCTATATTATTAACAAAATCTTGCTCTACTAGAGAGCCATTAAAAGCATCATATTATACCAAGTATAAATTTTGCTCAAATTTTACTTAGCCACCTTCAAGTGCTCACAAAAAAAATTGTCAGCATTTGCACCTATGCTAAGCTAAGTAGCTAGATAGCTCAAGTTAGATACTTGTTACTGAGATGTCATTGAAGATTGAAATAAATTAATAATCTTCATACTTGGCACCCTTTCTACAAAAGGTGAGAAATATAGCTTGAAAGGAGACTTGATATGAAATGTGCAAGAAAATTCTTCTCAAGTGAGCCAAGTCTTCAATGCATCTCCAAGTACCTATTTAGCAAATTAGACACTTTGTGGTACCCAAACTATGTTGGGTCTTTTAAGGTTAGTCACGAGAGACTTAGGCACCCAAATAGCCTTTGTGCTAGCAAATGATGAACTAATTACCTTAGTAGCACAAGTTCCACTTTTAGCCTTTATAAGCGATAAATCATAGTTAATTGAAGAGTTAGGCTTAGAAATATTACCAATAGGACAATTCTTATCAATATGTCCCTTGGCCCGGCAAGTATAGCAAATGCGATGCATGTCCTTGCAAGATGCCTTCTCATATTGCTTCTTGCTTGCTTCCTTGCCGTGAGCCTCTTCCTTGATGACATAAAACCTTCATTCTTCATGTAGGGGCATGATGTAATTTCATGTCGCATTCTCATTGCATCTATAGCACTTTCTCTTGTTTCTTCTTGTTTTTTCTTTGGAAGTGTGGTCTTTTCATCAACCTTGTTGAAACACATAAAGGCATAGTGTCCCATTCTTGAGTACCTGAAGCACTTGATATGAGCCATCTTCTTATCTTGGCTCTTGCTCATGTCCTTCTCTTCTTTCTTCAAGGAGCAATCTCTCACATGGTGATCCTCCTTCTTGCACTTGAAGCAAATGATGAGAGTCTTGTTCTTCTTTTGTTCTTGCCCCTTGATCTAAGCATTTTTGGATTTTACTTCAAATCCATGATCCTTGTGCTTCTCATTTTTACCTACATGATCCAAGTCGCATGTAGTGCTCGGGGAAATATTTGCTTGAGAGCAACAAGGGTTAGCACAGGGCAATTCAATATGAACTGGTGAGCATGTGCATTTGTGCATGTAAGGTCGGTAGGATTTTACCGTTGTTACCACAACCTCTTGAGCTATTTCTAGCATGACATGTGAGTCCACAAGATTTTCATGAGAGCACACAAGCTCATCATGATTTTCTTGCAAAACTACATGCTTGCTTGTGAGCTCTTCAATTTGAGCCTTTAGCTCAATATTTTCTTTCTCCAAAGATGCTACATAAGAATTAGAGTTAGTAACACAAGCATTATCAATAGAAGAAATAGTGGATTTATCCTTAGATAAAATATTACAATTAAGATATGATTTTTCTAAATCCACTAGAGGCATAGCATCTAATTTATCAAGTAAAGAAATATGCTTAACGTTAAGATCCCCATAGTGATTAGATAAAGAATTATGGGATTTTTGAAGTTCTTCATATTTCACATTTAAGGCATTAAGCTCTTTTATTTTCTCAATGAGGAATTCCTCTTGCCTCTCTAGGCTTTCCTCATGGCCTTGTATTATATGCATGAATTTGATCATTTTATGCATATCCTTTTTGCTCAAAAGATCAAACCCAAGCTCATCACTATCACTAGCACTAGTGCTAGCATTAACATTATTTATCTCATTTACCGATTTCCTTTTACATTTTACCATAAGGCATAATGGAGAATCGATGTGAGGGGATGAATACCTTAGAGAAGTAGATGCTTCACTTCCAAGTTGAGGACAATCCATACTATAATATCTGTGTTGGTGATAAATGTAGCAAGCTTGACTTATCATTGATCTTCTCCTAGATGAAACTTTCTTGTTATTATTTGTTGTAGCTTCTCCACTGTCGATGATATGGGAACTAGGGGTTCCCGAGTCCCGAGGCCAGGACAGCACAATGCCATGTGGCGTCATCCCTCAAGGACCATTTCCCCGAGGGCCGAGAAAAAGACAGTTCCGGGAGGGGTGCTCGGGGCCATGAACAGTTGTCCCCCGAGTACCCGGAGTTCCCCCGAGGACCCGAGAAGAGCCAAGTCCAGGAGGGGGTGCTCAGGGCCATGAACAGTTGGCCCCCGAGTACCCAGAGTTCCCCGAGGACTCGAGAAGAGCCAAGTCTGGGAGGGGGTGCTCGGGGCCATGAACAGTTGGCCCCCGAGTACCCGGAGTTCCCCGAGAACCCGAGAAGAGCAAAGTCCGGGAGGGGGTGCTCGGGGCCATGAACAGTTGGTCCCCGAGTACCCAGAGTTCCCCGAGGACCTGAGAAGCCCCTTACCGGTGGACCCCACAAGAGCTCCACGGTGAGGTGTCAATCGGTGGGAGGCCCGATGCTGCATTTAAGAGGGAGCGTGGCTGGTCACATCCAACCACTCCCCCCCAAGCCTGCCGTACTGAGTACGTCAGTCCCTGCCATCGCCTGGCAGGAAGACGTGGGGCCATTTAATGCGACGGGTCCCACGTGGGGACATTTAATGCGACGGGTCCCATCGCATGTCACCCTGCAGGGCTCATAAAGGAAATGGCATGAAGATATCGTCGCTGGGCTCGAGGCATATCGCCTGCCACCCTGCCGCGTCAGACTGTGTCAGATCCGCTCTGACCGAACAGGCATGAGGGGATATTCAGCGGCTGGCCGATGGGCCCCCCTGCACCTGCTAAAGTTGGGGCGTAATGAGCGACGGGACCGACCGAAGGGCGCGTTTTCAACCCTTGTAACATCAAACTGTAGACCAATAATGGTTGCTTTCCATTTATGGTTTACGGGAACTTGTGCCCCCATTTGGGCACGCCGAGCCTCCCCCCGGTAGGATAAAAGGGGGGAGCACTTCGTTGAAAGACAGGCTGATAGAAGTCAAGCCAAGTAGAGGCTCAGAAGATTGAACAAGCTCAGAGAGATCGGCATTTGAAGACCGAAGCTCGAGGCTTGATAGATAGAACAAAAAATCTTGTAACATAGAGATCCAGAGAAAAGGCATTCCAAGAGCATTAATAGCACATCAGACACACAGGAGTAGGGTATTACACTCCGTGCAGCCTGAACCTGTCTAAATCTCTTGTGCATTTACTCCTACTAGCCGACGATCATCCGTCCTGCCTAGATCTCATATATTCGCATTAAATCCGTGTACGAGGTAGATCCATAATCAGCCCCCCCTGCCGAATCTCAAAGGGAGTCCCTCAGGATCCCCGCTTGCGGTGTTCATCCACTGACATCCATATAGCCTTTTTCTCCCATAGACTTCTATTTCCTTTAAAATGTTAGTCTCACAAGTATTAATGGAAATAGATTCATTACAATGCGGACAATTAACTATATCATCATGATAAATGGGCATTCTTGCACTAGATGATATGCAAGGGTTAACAATACTACTAGAAATAGAAAGCTCATTGCAAGTGTTGTTAAAGTCCAAAAGAGACATTGGATACTCACTTATCACACTCACCATTTAATTTCCTTACTCGTTGTTAAATATTGGTGAAGTGGATGACGGAGTGATATCCTCTTGGACAAATGAGACATTCATTTGATGCTCTTCATGGCGTGATGATGAAGTAGAGCAATCCTTAAATAACGTCTCCGGAAGAAGTTCTTCTTCATCACATTTGGGCTTATCATATCTTTCTTTAAGAGTTGCCTAAATAAGATGAACGTCTTCAAACGGCAAGATCGATTCAACAACATCTATGCTCATAGCATTAAATAAGATATTAGTAGCTTGAGCATTGAGATGTATGCATTTCTCTTTCTCTTCGGGTGATAGTAAAATGTCACTAGGAGGAGAAATACGTATATCTACAACTCGCTCTATATAAGGACCCATGGTCCCTAAAATATCAAGTATGCGAGTAATCCAATCAAAATAATTAGAACCATCTAATAGGAGTGTCTCTACATGCATAAATCCACTAGTCTACATCTTTACTCTCTAGGCGGTAAAGCCCGAAAAGAGAGACTTGGATCTGATACTAATTGACAGGACAATGATGTCGCATAAAGGGGAGTGAATAGACATTTTTCTAAAAATTCGTCCCCCTTTACCGTTGGTCTAAACTTGCAACGGAATATAAACTAACGGATTTTTTGCAAGCAAAAAACCTAAATATGCTAGGCTCAACTAGTGCACAATCAACCTAAATAAGTGTGAAAGTTACAACCCTAAGGTGACAAAAATTATTCAATTCTAGCAAAAGATATGCAAGAAAACATTAATTGAAAAATCATGAAAATACTGTTCACCAGAGTATCTGGGTTGATCCGAATACTCCGAGTTGTACAGTTTCGGAATCTCTGAGTAAATCCGGAATCTCCGGGGTCTGTACAGAAACTAGCACGAAAACTGAAATTAAACAGCGGATAAAGAGTTCTAGATTAAACCAAATGAAATCATGTGTTCCAAGTGATGATTCTAAGTAGATCCATGGAGAACCTACAATCAAATTCACACGAGCAAATAGATCGAGCAATATGTATAAATATTGAGCAAGAACACAAGAACGAGGAAACAAAAGAGGAGACACAATGTTTGTTTCCCGAAGTTCGGATTCACCACCATAAATCCTACGTCTCTGTTGAGGAAGCTCCAACGAGCTGTGTCTCTTTTAACCACTTTCATCGATCCACTAGCTTTATCTCTTCCCTTGTGGAGACGAGATCGACCTTCACAAACTTTCCTGCGGCTCACCACACGCACGGGAGCTCGCCGGGCAACACCTAGCCGGCTAGGAGGCTTCACCTCCAAGAGTAACAAATGCTTCACAAACTTCTTGCCGATGAACTCAAGTGCTCAAGATTAGATTTAGCTCACTTGCACTCAATCTTCCAATCTCACAACCCAACTCGCTTTTTTTTTTCTCAAATCTCTCGCTAAAATGGAGTGGAAAGGAGTTCTTTTGGCTCTAAAAAGTTTTTCTTTCGTGCCTTTGCAGCAGCCCTAAAGTATGGGGGTGAGGGAGTATAAATACCTAGCCCCAAAAACTAGCTGTTACAATATTTTTTTACTGACCCGGAGTCTCCGGGTCAACCCGGAGTATCCGGGTAAGCTAAAGAAGGCAAAATAGAGCACCCAGAGTCGGAACCTCACCCGGAGTATCTGGGTCAATTAAAGAGGCCCAAACCGAGACCTCTCCCCGGAACCTCACCCGGAGACTCCAGACAACCCGGATAATCCGGGTTAACCCGGAATATCCGGATTCAGCATAGCTGACCTTCGAAAAACGGCGATAACTTTTGATCCCGAAGTCCGATTTCGACAATTTTAGACTCTATGAAAAGCTTATTCAGAGGGCTACACATCCTAATGAAATTCATGACCTCAAACACATTGGATCAAATTAGAAACACTCTGAAACTCAATTCAGGCACTTCCACACTTTCCACCCTGGTATTTCTAAAAGGAACTCTCATTTGGGTTGGTTAAAAACTCTTGAGCACTAAGAAATAACAATTAGCTCTACATTACATCCCTCTTAATAGTGCGGCATATCTATACTTAAATTCAAAGATAAAACTCATTTAAACCACTTTGAGCCTTTGAATAACATTCAAGTACCGCTTCTTTCATCAAACCTTAAGGGTTGCCAACTTTCATATATTCTTCACTCTATTTTTTCTTGATTCTTCATATAGTTGATGCGAATTACTCATAGCTTCCTATGGCCTCACACGGTCCATTGGCGCAAAACCTTCACTTGCTCTTCATCGCCACCTTAGTCCTTCGGTGCCAAGCCATTTGCTTGCCCTTCACCACCTGATGGTCCATCGCAGTCGTGTCTTGCTTGCACTTCACCGTCTTGCCATAGAAAACCACTTTGTATTCGACATCTTCAAGGAATTAACTTTATCAAATATGAAGTCCATTCTTGTTCTTTACTCTTGGCATATATTATTTCAATTCAACTTATGCCTTCATACGGATCCTAACCCTAACTCACTCTCAAGCACAAAACACATAGGTTAGTCCATAAAATCTAATTGACAACTTTTGTATCTTAAGTTACTAGATTTCCACACATAACTTATTAGACTTCGTGCATATTGTCAATCTTCATATAGAACCTAACCCCACTCATTCTTAAGCACATAGCACACGGGTTAGTTCATAAAACTCTGTTGATAATGTCATACCTTTAGTTACTTGATCTCCACAAGTAACTTAGTATTCAAGTTTATTGCCAATTTTATTGAGATTTTCCTTCTCCTTATGAGCATCACTAAAACCTCATTGACAACGATGTATTTCTTTTTTTTTCATGGTATTTCTCAGTAAATCCATGATTCATCACTTATGCATCTCCTATGAAATAACCTAGAGCTCATTTATCTTGATGTATTTTCAATCCCCCATTCACTTATAGCTCATGCATATCTCTCAATGCATTGCTTATGGAACAACTTACTAACAAACTCAACACCATTGTTAGTCCATAGGTATTGTCATTAATTACTAAAACCACATATAAGGGCTAGATGCACTTTCACCTCTCTCCGTTCCTCGCTCTAGGTATGTCCTCCAAACCGAAGTATCTATAAGTTGGAACACATCATTTAGTTCCACAGTCAACTACAATGCTAACAGTTAGTTCTTGTTGCTCAGGATCTATTTATGAAACCCTGTATTAACCAGCCGTGCAATCCCACAAGTCTTCTCCATTCTCCACTAAGTCAAAACCTAACAATTCTACCCCTTGCAGACAATAAATAATGTCCCTTTCCCCGTAAAAAATCTTGAACTACCATTTATCCGACATACCTACCTACAAGCGACACAAAACTATACTATTATTTCAACCAACAATAAGTATATGTGCTAGATCTAAAAAATAGAACATATTATAGCAATCTGCTAGGGTTCTTAAAAAATACTAGATCTATTACCTAACCAATATAAAAAACTAGATCTGATGATTAACCTAACTAGGTTGGAAAACAAATAACTAAGTTAAAACTCTTTACCTTCATCAAAAATGGATTCCAGCAGGGCTTCACTGCTTTCATCTCCTCTCCTCTTCTGTTTTGCTATTGGCAAACAACTCAATTGAGCATAGTGCTTGATGGGAGGGCCGACACGTCTTTTAAATACAACCACCTGTCGCTTGTTAGAAGGGCGACATGCTACATGTCTCTTCACCCGACACGTCTTTCTAACGGACGATAGTAGCTAGGGTTCGACATGGATGCCACTATGGATCTGCCAACCGTTGGCAGTACGGTTACAACACCTGATGTCCGTTGGAAGGACGACAGATGAAGATTTTAGATTTGCAATTTTTCAAAACATGCGTATATATTTGCAAATATTTGAATGGCTTCCTTTAAAAGTTGGGCTTTGCCTTAGCTTTGCCTTAGCCCCAGATCACTTTGGGCCTCTTTTTGCTAAGTTTGTCTTAAACAATGTTTTTTTTTCTGCCAGGATTAAATAAAGAAATTTCAAGTGAACTATATGGGGTTGAGCGAGGAAAGTGTAAAGCCACACAATTTTAATGTAGCTCCTGCATTCTAAGGGTTGATCTCTGTTGTGTCGACTACAACAATCTTCTGATATATATACACGTCTGGATTCTGGAATCTTGATGCACTTTGGAGGATGATAATATGTGCCAATGTGTACACATGGTTTTTGCTTTTTTGGCATTGAAATATTTGTTATTGAAGATGCCATCGCAAAATCAACTAATTTGTAAGGTGTATTTTGAGCGTCCTCGCACAAGTATTATTGGATAAAAGATGTATAAAACCAAGGAACAGAGGAGAGAATATTTTTGAACAAAAATAAGGAGAGAATGACCATAACATCTCTAGATACCTAGAAAATATTAGAGATAATGCTTAATACTTATAAATGCTTGACAGAGAAGATGTGCTAAATTAGAAAAAATGAAATACATCGATAAACTCACATACACGCCTTATGTTGTGCAACAAACGAGTAAGTTTTGTGTCTTGAATTAGTGGAGGGAGTACTACTTTCATGTAAACTTTAGTTTTTTTTTTTGAAGCAGTACTAAAAAAATATATTAACTTAGAGATAACAGAATAGAAGGATCTTGGAAGAATTTCCAAGATTACATGAATGTAGCAACTGAGTGGTTAGTAAATAGGAGTTTCAAACTACTCGTCGAAACCTAAACCACAGCGAAGAATGTTTGAACATAAATTTGATGAGTATATAAACCCCAATTTGATGGCACTTGAAAGTAACAGATGCTCGCGTTTAATGAAAATGAGTCGTAGATGTATTGCACGCTTTCACTGGGCTCAAATCATATAGAGCATCCGAGCCGAAGTCACAAGGGATGCTCGGCAAACGACGATAACTCAGATGTTTCAGTCCAATTGGATGGCAAAAAATTTCATATTCATGAGAAAATTGAGCTATTTCTTACAATTTTTCGTCATCCTTGATAGACTATTACGAATCGGAAAAATTCCAACGTTTCAAACAGAGCCCTTAGATATTCATCTTATCCTACTACTTAAGCTAAACGCCAATGTTGAACCATTTACACCAAGTTATGGCCAGTTCGTGATATCTATGCTGTAGAATTTAGTTTGTTGTGAGAATCTTTACTAATTCAAATAAGATTTTTATACACAGCGGCCTCCGCCTACCAAGCGCAATTATTCTTAGAATCGACGTCCTCTAATATAGAGCAACTGATCTGAAAGGTCTGGGCACCACCGAAGGGCAAGTTCTTCTCGTGGCTTGCATTCCAGAATCGGATTTAGACAGCGAACAGACTTATTAAGAAGGGATGGCCGAATCAGAGGATTTGTCCTTTATGCAGAGTCACAGATGAGTCGACGATCCACATTTTCGCTCACCGTAGATTCTCCAAGCGAGTTTGGTAGGCCATCTTCAGTTGGTGCACCGGGACTTCTATCGGCACTTCGACCTAAGATGCTTTCGATACTGTTAACTATTGATGAAGAGCTATTGGCTCTATGCAGGGGTGTCGCATAGGGCTCTTCAATCCCTCGTCATTATAATAATATGGGGGCTATGGAACGAATGGAATAAGAGAATTTTTTAATATTATGAGAATTCAACGATCGTTTTGGTGGTGAAAATCAAGGAGGTGGCTAGCATGGTGCATTGCGGGAGCCAAGAACCTTGGTCTTTTCTTTTGTTGCTCTAATTATCCTGTTTAGTCTGTTGTTATGAATTTTCTTCTCTCTATTAATATAAAATTAGTAGATTTCCTGCCAGTTATCTTTAAAAAAAATAAGATTTTAATATTGTATCTCATAAGAAAAAATTTGTGTCTTTAAAAGGAGTTTGACACTCAAATGACTCAGATAATCCTGCCACGTCAGCTAATCACTACGAGTTAGGCTTAACAGAACAAGTAATTCAAATAATAATAATTATGCGAGGGCGCTTTCCAATAATCCAGTTCCTTACGTTGGAAGCCGCCTCCCCCAACCGAGACACCTCCACTGGCATCGCCGCCGAGCTGCGGCGACCCCCTCCCATCCCATGGGCTGCGTGGGATCCACCCCGGCCACGAAGGACGCCGGAGCCGGTAAGAGTCCCCGATCCCGATCCCCACTCCTTGTGCGGTTAGAGTCGGGGTTTTCTGGGGGAATTTGGGTTCTTGGGTTTCGGGATTTCTCGGTCTCTTGCAAAGTCGCGATCTTGGGAGGGTTTCCGGCGGCTCAATGCCAGGTAGGGGTCGCCGGGGGGTGAATTGCGCGTGATCGTGCGGTGGGGATGGGTTCTTGAGTCCAGCTGTGGTCGGCGAGAGTCTTGAGTTCTTGGTTCCGACTGAGTTAGGTTATCAAGTTGAGGTCTTAGATCTTTTTGCTTTTGTGAAGTCTTGGGAGGGATTAGAGTGGTACTGTCGTGGGAACCTATTATTGGCCGTATTGGATCGGTAAGGGTCAGGTACGCTGCTAAAATGGCCGATTCAGTTGAGGTATTGGTTTCTTGGTCAGTGATCGATGGGAATTGTAACAATGCGATGCCTTGGAACTGCGGAATGAATGGAATTCTTTGTGTTTGGAATTCCCTGTAGACTGGTGAGTTTGCTAGGACGGTTTTCTTGAGATTAGGTGAGGATGGGGTTGTGCCACTTTTGTAATTGCAATATCAGGTGTACCTGCTGAAATATCTATTTGGACACTTCTATGGAATGTGATTGAGAACAGGAGAGTAAATTGGGCCTGCGGTTTGTTTTCTCTCTTCTGATTTCTGAATAGTGCGCGGATGGTGCTTTCTGCCAAGACATGCCGGATGCGCTGTCTGGTGAAGGTAGGAGAGCATGATCCGTGAATCAATGAACAGCCATTAGAACGTCCTGATGAGTTGTCCTTGTTTTTTTGGAATCACAGTTGTGTGAGCTGAAAGGCCTCCTGCACTGTGATGAGATATGTGGGCAACTTGCCATCGTGTAGTACTTACATCTGGGTCCTCCAATATTGTTAAGGATGACAATATAATGTTTGCCATTGAATGTAATAGTAAGCAGCCCAAATTAAGCATGGACAATAAATAGGCTTATCCTTGAGTAATCCATGGTCAATCTTCTACGCTTAATTTGGTCACATGCACAGCTATGTATTTCTTAACAGCGACACATATCTCATCTGTGTGTGTTGTGTGTGTGTTTCTTAACAGCGACACATATCTCATCTGTGTGTGTTGTGTGTGTGTTTCTTAACAGCTATGCATGTATCTTAACAGTGTGTATATATATATATAGCACTTAATGACACTCTTTCTGTGTTTCTTAACAGCCGTGTGTGTTGTGTGTGTGTTTAACTTTCGTGCTATAAGGCAGTTGTTCTTACAACAATGCAGATATTTGTATTAAATTTTTGGACATTGGCTATTTAAAGTTTAGTAGTATACATGGAGTTTTCTAAATTGATTACATTGAATAGAGTTGCACTTCTATAGATTTAGCTAAGCACAGGATCTTATTATCTGGTAAATCATATTGTTCTAGTTTACTTAGGAACATTGTTCAAGCATTCCGTTAACGCCTGATTGTCACCCATGTACCAGTTTCCCTCTTGATTCCTGGATAATCAGCTGGCAAGGTTGTGTAATCACTAAAAGTAGTTAATTGACACCAAGAACAATGGTAGGAAGGATAAATTTGCTACATGCCCTAGCTGATGCGTATATTTGTGTTAACCATGTAGCAACGAAGTAGTTGATTGACATAAAGAGCAATGATAAGAACTAGGAAAGATAAATCTGTAGCTTAGTTTTTTTTATCAAATATGCGCAAGGAAAGCACCGACTTGTTTACTCACATTGTATGTATATGCATATCCTTTCTTATATACATGCTTTTCGCACACAGAACCTTGTTCAGTTTCATTCACATCACATTTTACAGATTTATGATGATTGCGATTACCTTTGAAGATAGTACAAGCTTCACTGGTCATCTTATTTGTAAGTTTTATATTCTAATATGCAGATGTTACTAAGAAAATCAGGAAGCCCAAGCCCTGGAAGCACCCCCAACCGATAACAGTAGCCCAGCTCAAGCAGATGCGTGATGAGTTTTGGGACACGGCTCCTCACTATGGTGGTCGGAAAGGTACTTCTCATCTCTGGCTTTGTTCATGTTGTTAGAGAATTAGCCCGCACGGAAGCGATTAATCTACCAAGACAATGCACATGAGATCACAAACGACATTGAAGGCACAATGTTTGTTGGCGAGGTTTAGCCGAAGCCTACATCCCCGGGGTATGACTACGGTCGCTCACAGTTGCAACATCAGTCGCTCCGGGGTCATGGTAGAACTGCCGCCTTCGCCCTGCAAGCCTGTCATTATGGTTACAACAACAACCCTCCTCTTATATTTATGAGGAGACTAGGTTACAAGAATCCAACACCGACTCTACCCTATACCGTTAATACAACTCCAAGTCCTAGCGTAACCTGTGGTAGTATAATAATATTCGACACAAATACAACACATGTGTCTTTGTATCTTTTTTTGCTTCATATTAGAACTAAATTCAGCTTCTCTTTTTCTGCTTGGATGCGTAATAGTTTAGATTTCTAGTTGTACTTGTATGTAGTCCTTGCACTAATCATTTGAAGCCGTCTACAGAAATTTGGGATGCGCTTCGAGCTGCATCAGAATCTGAAGTATCTCTTGCGCAAGCTATTGTGGAAAGTGCAGGCATAATTGTTTCTAATGTTGATCTGACTCTTTGCTATGATGAAATGGGTGCGATTCTTTAATCTGATTCTTTGCTTTTCTCTTACTTCTTCCACATATGTTCAGGTTTTAATATGTTTCTTTAACATTCCAGGTGCTAAGTATGAACTGCCCAAGTATGTTTTGAGTGAACCAACCAACCTGATCCGAGACAGCTGAAGGGCAGCCAGCCAGCTGTAGAAAGACCTACTGATGTAACAAACTGTAAATGACTTAAGATGCTGAATCAGTCCCCTACTTGAGTGCCCTGGTAATTGGAGCACGCTTGATGTAAAAGATCTCAAGCATGCTTCGGTAACTTTCAGCTTACAGCTTTTCTATTATTAGAAGCACACAGTGTTCTTTTCCACTTCTTTCAGTGTTTAGATAAACTTTTTGTAGCCTTCCCTCTATTTATCCTACTGTAAACATGAGTCTGCTTAGAAATCTTTGGAGTGAGTTAGAATGCTGCTTATATCGTTCCATGTGATATAACTATACAAGTATGGTATACATTTCAGAAGAATGTCACATCTCATTCAGTGAATTCTGTTGCCAATGATGAATGAAGCTGGTCTTGTAGTGTTGGCAACCATGATATGGTCTGACGATGCGAAGTCAAAGCGTGACAAACAGGAAATCATGATAGAAATATCTGACACTAGCTTTGCATTATTAATTTGTTACAAAATGTCTGATGATGCTGGATTTTTGTGAAACGAAATATAACGCAACAGTATGACATGTTACATGTTCATGTTCATGACCTGATGTCAATTCATCTAGGTAGTGTTTGGATGGAGAGCGAGCTAGGATGGGATGATTCTATTTATATATTTGAGGATGAGATAATTTCATTTATATATAAATGCTTGTTTGGTGGGTAGGATGGAACGAGTTCATTTTAGTACCTTGAGTCTATTGTCAGTGTCACGTTCGAAGTGGGATGGCTGTGTTCTATTATTTTTTAGAACGGCTCAATCCTGAATCTTTGAAGAATATTTTCTGATTTTGAATTATTTCATCACACTACTCTCTATCCAAACAGCTCAAAAACGAGATGCATCCACTTCGTCCCGTCCCACAAACCAAACACTACCCTAGTGGTATGACATGAGGTCGGATAGTCTTACCCGACTCAAGGACTCCTCCATGGCCCTCGCCATCACATCCAGATCTACCCTACCATCTTCACCATTGCTGCTGTTGATGTCACCGGCGACAGTGTTCCTCCTCTCGCAGAGTGCAAACCGGCACAAGGGGCAGTTGCCGTGCCACTTCACCCAGGGCGTGATGCACCCCTGGTGGAACATGTGGTTGCAGGGTGTGACCAGCACCTGCTCTCCAGGCAGGAATGTCTCCAGGCATATGGTGCATGATTTCTCCTCTTCTGTGACTGCTGCTGGTGCCTCAGCTCTTGCACTCCTGGTCTGGAGGGTGCCTCTGCCTCCTCTCTTCTTCTGAGGGTTTGATGGTCTGTATTCCTGCTTGCTGAGCTGATCTATGGCCTTCCTGAACTCTTCATTACTTAATCCAGGGCTTTCTCGCCGCCTTCTCGGGTTTACTGTCGCGACACCACCACCGCCTCCATTGACATGGTGGATTCGGAACGGTACATATGGTTGCAGAGGGTGCCTGAGCACAACATCACTTATCATATGCTAACGGTGACAATAATGTCAACTGTCATGGATTCATGGCGTCCCTTTGTCAAAAACTTAGAGGATGAAGCTCAAACGGAAAAGAGAGACAGAACG
The DNA here is from genome assembly GCF_958298935.1 of Phragmites australis. Classification (NCBI taxonomy): domain Eukaryota; kingdom Viridiplantae; phylum Streptophyta; class Magnoliopsida; order Poales; family Poaceae; genus Phragmites; species Phragmites australis. The sequence goes on from NC_084940.1 coordinate 12,871,510, forward strand.
GTCTTGTGAAAAACTGTACCTGGGAAATCCAAATGGTTCTCTTCTCAATCTTTGATCCAATAGCCTCCCAGGGTAATCCTGGATCAAGATTCATAAGCATGCCTCTTAACATGCATACAATAAATGGTGAAAAGAATATTTCATCAATATCCATTGATTTCTATCTGCTACTTCAAATTGATTGGAAGGAAGGAAAACTTGACACGAAGACAAAATCAGTTACTGCATATGAAATGATATCTCTCTAAGAAGGGAGAAACAGAGTTGTTACTCCATGATAATGCAGAGGCCAAGGGGCCCTCCCCCTGGACGGCAGGTGCCGGTGCAAGGCGTACTCATGCTCAGGAGGCAAGGGGCCGTACTCCAGCCCGTAGCTCCCGTCCGGCCGGCGACCGTCGGTCATCTCGCCGGCGAGACCGGAGAGCCACCTGGGTTCTGGGTGGTGTGAATTTGCAGGGTGGTGACTGACGAATTCTTTGAGGGTGTCGAAGTTTAATATGGAAAGCCATCCTGTTGGGCTCACCAGGTGGAAACAAGAATCTTCTGCTTTGCTAGTGATGCCCACAGAAGGTGAGCATCACATCTCCTTCCAATCTTATCGGATCAGGGCATTGTGCCCACATGATCTTCGGTGCATAAAGTGTGAATATTAACAGGATTTTACTTGGCTGGGTGACACCTTCAAGCGTAGAGAAATGGGGGCAATGTTGTACTGAAATTTTAAAGAGGAACTCTACCACGGGGAGACGCCCCTTTGACGTTGCTCCGAAAACGAGGGTATCGAACCCTGCCTAACTAGAAAAACGACGCTGGCTAGAAATCTAAGGGAATTTACACTAAGAGAAACTCCGACTGTGAAATTAGGAAGAACCAGTAGGAGAGCTCGAACGCGGGTGTAATAACGCGCTCTAGTCAACTGCGCTAGGCGCAGCTTTGAGGTACCCACATTTAAGGGTGGACAAGGAGACTGCCCACCGAGCTAGGTTCTCTGTTATACTGAAATTTTCAGATTGTATTTGTAGAAAACATCTCATCTTTCGGATGTTTAGTTTCTAACGCGACATGACTCCACGGTTCGTTATTTGATAAGGTGTGATGAAATGTTTCTGCTAACCGGATGCATATCTAGCTAGTAGGACGACATTCTGCGCTGGCAGAAAACCAGCTCTGCATTTGTTAGGAAAATCCGTACAAAGTGATAGCAATACGCACTGAATCGAATTAAACTGGAAATCAGAAACAACTGAAACACATGCTCCAAAATGCATCCGATTCCAATCCGTGCAGCTAGCCTCGCTTCCACGCTGTCGCACGACTAGAATCTCTTCAGTTGCATGCACCAAAAATCGAATCATCGAACCCTTTGATTCTTGAATCAAATTCCACTTTAGCTTGCGGAGAACCACCCATCACATTACATCTTCAGTGTTGCCTGCTTCCTATGCATCGTACTTGCAAAGGTCCTCGAACCCCATGTACTCATGTCGCTCAATCTTGTGAATCATGTTTGAGATGCCCACTCCACCTGCAAATTGAAAAGATGATGGTTTCAGTAACATTGTTCAGACAGTGGGATTTGGTCAATTGCTCGAGGGTGTAGAAGTTGGTACCGAGAGAAATTGCGCTGACGAAGATCATGAAGGCCAATATGAAGATGATAAGTGATGCCCGCCCTAACCAATTGATCAACTTCCTCACCACGTGCTGGCCGATGATAGCAGCAATGAACGCCACAATGATGAAATAAACAGCTGAAAAAAGGCAAAAAAAATTGAGTCAATATATGTCTGTTACTGTAAGAAGGGAAAAAACTTGAAAGAAACAGCTCATACCGTAAGGCACCGGAAACCGGTTCAAGAGGTAGTATTCAACAACCGACATGGAAGATGAGAACATCATCGCAAAGGTGGCTGTAGCACTTGAAACCTACCATAGATTCAGTCATGGAGGTGTTTCAGTGTCAATGCATAACTTGAGCATACATTAAAAAAAAAATTGGCAACGAATGTACCTGGGGAGGGATGCCGAGCTCCAAGAATAGTGGCCCCATAATGAAGCCACCTCCAAGACCTAGCAGACCACCGACAAGTCCTGCAGTGATGCCGAATAGGCCGTATATGAATACCTGATGAAGTTTCAAGGTAGTTTGTTCACTGCCTTTAGATGATAACACCCTCTTGCCACTCATCAGCCCAAGCCCTTCGTACATTGTCACTCCTACTGACACTGGGACCTACATCAACCAGCAGAAAGATTTAATCATGTTATGCTTGTACATGGTGTGTGGCAAATATTGTAAACATACACCATCCATCTTTTAAATTCTAATATGCAGTACCTGGAGAAGGTTCAAGACCCAGTACCATGGGGAGCAAGTAGCAGTGTAGTTCTGCAAATATGAAAACAAAACAATATCGGCGTTAAAATGTTACTGTTGAAGAGGGTAAAAGAAGCCAGAAAATATCAGCAACAATACAAATTTACACAAGATCCCACTGAATATTAGATGAGACTGACATTGATAGTTTACAATCTATATTTTAAATTGTAATTTTGCGTTGAAATCCCCACCTTTGTGACCTGAAGCACAAGGAACGCCACCCACACAAATGAGAGAAGACCAAACTCCTTCCAGTGAATGTTCTTCATAACTGATGTCTGAAATATCGGAAATTTTCTAGCTTAATTCTTATGACTATCATTTCAAAAGAATGCAGCTGAATATGCATATGATCATTAGATGTTTACCGCCTCATCTGAAGGGATTTTTGCGTCAGCTGCCGCACCTGGTCCAGTAGGGAGTGGTGCATACTCTGCTTCCTCACCTGAAAGGATGAAAAAAGTAAGGAAGAGCTTTCTGCATTTTGTGACAGATGAGCACAATTACTTTTCTTGCTTTCTTACTTGTTTGCTCCAACCGTTTTGCAGCCTCCTGGAAGAAAAGAAAGTAGTCTCATTAGTAGAACATGAGACCAAACAAAATAAGGAAAGAGAAAGCTTCACTGTTCGGAAAGATGACCAGGAAATTACAAAAGATTACCCTTTGGATTATTGTCTCTTTCTTCCATGTCTCAACGCCCTTCAGAAAGGCTTTAGTTGATGTGCCTAATATTCAATTTCAGGGTGCAAACTAAGGTCATTCATGGGCAATTAGATGAGCGATTGTTGCGGTGTTGGGAATTTGTACAAAAAGTACCTAGGAAAAGGACTATCAGGAGAACTGTGACCAGCCAGTCGGGAAATAGAACATTGAAAATAACACCAATGCTGATCCCAAGCATTAGCATAGGCTGGATGAGCACGGCTAAGTCATAATCGATCACCGGCATATCCAAAGTCGGATGTTTCAGCTTGAGATTATAGTAGACAGTTGAAACAGATGCTCCCATGATCATGCCTGTTCCAAAGAGTGCAACATCTCAACAGAAGTAATCAAACAAACCAATAATGTTGCTATTTACAGATACATGGCAAGTCAGTAAGAACTTTTCTTTGAATTGTACTGAAAACGATGTCAATCATCCACAAAGAATAGATAGATAATTAGGTTTAAACAAAAAAGGAGCTCCAAAATAGCATGGATGTACACCTGACAATAGTAGAGCATATCAGAGAATTATTATGCAAGTTAAAAGATAATATCCAAGAAGAAGGTGCATCATTATGCATATGGGCACACATTGCATGTATATTTTAAGACTACATGTAGAACGTAAAGGAGGATCCTTGTTTACCTTGCATTCATATTCTAGATTTGCGCATTATTTTTGTGCAACCTACCCTTTTATCTTTAAATCTTTTTAGTTGATAGGAGTAGGTCTTGACTTTGCTAACAATTAAGTACTAATTCCAAGAAAGGCAAAAAGATGTAATCCGTATGCACATGATCTATGACTAGACCCACCTCAAGAACCTGCTTGGCACAAAGAACCAATTGAAGAGAGTAGCATCAGCTAACTACTTTTGGGATATTGAATTACCCTAATTGGCCAAAGGCTCTCTTATGTGTGGGAACAGTAACCGCGTGCATGAACAGTAACGGTGGCCCGAGATCAGGGAGGTTAGGATAGATTAGTTAGTATATCTATTGGTATGTTAGGATTCAAATTGATTTGCTTAGGGATAAGTATGGTAGGAGGAGATAAGTTAAGAGTCAGATTAAATTAGAACTACTAAGAGATAAGTTTGGTAGGAGATAAGTTAGGAGTTAGAGTTGAATTAGGATTGTAATTTCCCCTCTCTATATAATAGGGCAGCCGGCACATCCTTGTAAACAAGCAAATAAGAATTAATCTAAGTCTCCCTGATCTATAATCTAATCCCTTCCCTAGCAGCCCACACCGACCAGCTATCCTCTCAGCAGCGTTTATCCTAACAGGCTCACTTTTGAGGAGTAGTATACTACAATAGCAACAGGACAGGCAAGATACCACAAGAAGATGCAAACCACTGCACACGTAAATCAATCACTAAAGCACACCATACAAAATAGGCTTAGGAAATCAATTATGGACAGCACGAACTGTTGCTTTCAGAGCATGCATACAAGAGGAAGAATCAACAGGAGTTAGACCCTCACACTTGGATATCGCAGTCGACGACTTTGGATCAAACCCAATGATCAGTGTCAGCATCGGCACAAAGATCCCGCCGCCGCCAACACCACCAACGCTCCCGAATGCTGCGCCGAAGAATCCGATCAGCGACCCCAGCACAATTTGCCATCCAAATTCCATTTCCTGCAGAAAACATCCACATAATTGACCAAATCAACACAACATGTCTCATACACACTAAAAAACCTATTGAGAAGTACAATTCGTATCACAGCAGTGCAGTAAGTCATCAGAAATTAAATAGTATAGTTCAGTTCCATCATGCATGACTCAAATTGAATTCCATGATAAATCGAGAGCAGCAGAGTTCTGACACTCCCTATCAAACATATCCCGGTGAAAAAAATATCAAGTACAGTAGCCAATCTTCCAAATCAGCAAACTTTTTCAGAAGCAAACTACTAAACAGACAACTGAACTCTGGCAAACAAATGCTCGAAATTTGTTTGTAATTTTTCATTACCGGCCAAACGTGATGGTATGAGTTGCCATCATTCTTCCACATCAATTTGGCGACCTTCTGCAGCATACTCATCTCCTCCTCAGGCGCCACGGCGGCTCCGGCAAGCGACAGCGAGAACCCCCTGTCGGTGGCGACGGCGACGGCAACGGTGGCCGCGTACGCGGCGCCAAGCGCGGCGACTGCGTGCCACCTCCTCCCCATTTGTACCACCGCGCCGCTCTGCTACTCTCAAAGAGTAAAAGAATCCAAGCAAGATCCAACTTTTCCTTGGTGCGGGAGCCTCGGGAACCACGGAATTAGGCGTTTTCTTGCGGTTTCGGATCGGCGAAACGTGCAATGGTCGTAACTTTTTTGGGTTCCGGGTGGTTTTCTTGGAAGATTTGCGTGCACACGACGGGAAAAAATGATGAAATGGCGGCTACGATGGCTCAGAGAGGAAGAAACTTGCAGCAACTGGATGGAACCTATGACAATGGAGGGGGAGGGAGAGAGAGAAAGGAACGTGTGAACTGTGAAGAAGGGCGACGAACTCGGTGCTAAATTTAGAGAGGGTGGTTTTTGCATTTTGGCCACTAGACAATCGCACTTTTCTAAAGCAGTCCGTTAAAGTTGGCAGAAGAACAAATGATAAAAGAATTGCAGAACATGCACGAGCACGACCTGTAGTTTTTTATGTGGGAAAATTGCACACCAGAAAATCTCATTGTGTAATTTGAATATGTGTATCAAATTATTGCACGTACAAGAGAATATTATAATTGGTAAAAATAATATGCCACGGTGGAATTTTGATATCCATGGCAACTAAAACTCGAGATGAATTTGGCGAGGCTTTTGTTTTCTTATTATCACTAGGGCCTGGTGTTTTCGTGTCTTCAGTGTCTCTTCTTCAGGGTTTTAGAGTGTGTTGCTGTTTATTTTGTTTTTCTTAAATGGATGTTAAAAAACAATTTTACTTATTTCTACACTACTGGAGAAATATTGTATCGCGAGGTGAGAGGACCCCACTTTGAAAAGTGCAATTAAGCTTTTTTTTTTCGAGTAAAATGCATTCACCCTTGTGAAGATTACTTACTACGAGCATACATTAAATTATCGCACTTGGCGCATGTGGTTCTCCGGGGGTGGGGGGGGGGGGGGGGGTTGTAGTATCTAACTCGATACTTTCCACCTTCAAATTAAACTCCGTGATAATGGTAATGTTTTTAACTAACAAAACAGTCTACCATATCAACCCCTAAAATATACTAGTATTCTTTTGACCAAACATATATTATTTTTTAATGAAAAATTCCACCCAAATATCAAACAGCAACACATGCATGACATGGTTGCAGTTCACATAGTTATTCCTGAAAGACATGCATGCAGCCTGCACGTCCACAAAACAACTAATATCATAAATCAACTGTCATTATTCATGTCAAATCGAATATGAAAATTACAGAAGGTGGATTTTCCCCAACACTCCCTTGTTGTTGTCTTAGATCAATGACTGCTAATTCTTATGTAATTGTACTGTTCAGGTTTTATGTAGCTGGTAGTCTCCCGTGTCGCCATAACTGTAATAAAGCTTCTATACTATTTGATGAGTCGCTCTCCGTAATACATACTCAGGTGTAGTTCTACTGCAGGTTCTCGAAAATAAATGCAAAATGAAGCAAATAATATGAACATTGCCATTTCATGACGAGAAATTTAATAGCTCATGTTTTTATATAATATTATTTTTTATACTCCCTAGTGTATATACTCTTCGTATTTAGAAAGAATTATGTACACCTTAAAAATAATATATATGTCTTAAAAATAGTACATATTCTAATTTAATTCATAGTTTATCTATTATAATTGAAATATATACATCTTTATAATATATATATATACTATTTTCTAAGATAGATATATATAGAATGTGGAGACTCGGGCAGAGTGGTACGCTTGGGCCCTCGTAAAAGAAACAAACGCCTTTTTTGGTACTATTTCCCGAGGGCAGCGAAACATTTGTCATCTTTGAACGGTTTTGGCTTTATCCTCTAGCATGCTCATTTTTCTCTTCCAATATTTGACCTTCTTTTTACAAGGAAAAAGAAAATCGATGGCAGAGTTCAGATTTGCAACCAAGCACCCGCTGCTGTGGTTGACTGCTCACATCGCCAGGACAGCAGCACAGTACCCGCCAAGATCTGTCAACGTGATGACAAGGGCACGCAGGTCCATGTGAGCGCGTGAGCTTCTTTTTCTGTCTGGCATGGCATTGCATTACTCGACGTAATTCTTTTTATTTTTAAAATATCCTTGAAGGAAAAAAAAAAGGCCCAATTCTCGTGCCGTCGAGTCGAGCGGATGGACGGTCCAGATGAGGCGGACAGCGCCCTGCAAATTTGGATGGACCAGTATGCTGAGTTTTTGTACGTTGGCCTGTCTCCAGATGTAGACTTTTTACTTTTTGGCTCTTTTTAACATATTTTACAAATAGATCTTCCAGAAAATATTGTCTAGAAATGGATCACGTGTTGTTGCAATCTAGATCCGATCAAGTTCTCGCAACCTGAAGCTGGCAAAGCTCGTCTCCACATGCAAGAAGCGTCTACAACTTGAAGGTAACCATGCAGTGGTAATTCTTTTTTTTTAAGGGAACAAATCTCCAATCTTGTCAAAAGGCTTGGTAGATGTTTCTAGGTTATGCTCCATAGCCATAGGCATCACATCCATAGATCAGTAGTCATTCACAATCAGCAGCCTTTTCCTGTCGTACGTGTTAGCCAGGGCCAATGCAAAGTTCGACTACAGTCAGTGCACACAAATAATCTACTTGCCTGCATCTGCGAGAGCACGAATGTGTAAAGGTATGCTGAAGCTGTTACTACGAACTAATACCGTTTATCACGCGGCATTATCTGACCATTTGGATGACGAGATTGAAGGAAATTCAAGCCTACGCTGTCCAGTGATTAGGCATTCCAGGATACATGCATGATGGGCGCGAACGGGCAGGCGAGAGGGGTCAGAGATCGGAGAGTGCAGACATGGCTGCATGGGCGCTCTGCTCACAATAAGGACGCCGTCCTGCAACCTGATGCCCGCCTCCTTTGCCGAGTGCTCCGATCCTTTCCTGCAGTTGCCTTCTTGCGGTAGCGTTGTTTTGATCATGAGAGCACCTATCAAGCAAAGGAAGCGGCAGAAGCTGTGCAATTATTTTATCACCTTGCTATTTCCCACGAATAAAAACTCTGCTACGCAGGTACATGGCGGTTCAGCATCTGTGGATCGTGTAGTTTACTTAGGTCCCGTTTGACATAGTTTTAAATCTAAGATTTTTTAAAACTCTTTGCTTTAAGAAATCTTGTATCTGAAACCGTAAATAGATTAATAATATTTAGTTGAGCCATTTAATTTTCATTTTAAATTTAAAATAAAAACTTAAACTACTATATTTTATCATACAAACTTTAAATTCAACGGAGATCCAGAACTGAAACTGTGTCAAACAGACTAGCCCTTGGAACCACTGCAAGTGCAAATAGGGCTAAATTATGATCAACTACTAGTGTAGTTGCTTATACATCGGCATGGGCGGCCAACATGTAGCCAGTGATGGCACATGCTTTCTCTTATAATCTTATTTTTTAGTGAATTTAAGTAGATTTATCTTTTTTTCTAAAGTTACAAAGACACTGTCACTAGTATGCCTTATTTAATTTTTAAGCTAAATCCGTCCTGCACATATGATAATCCAACCGTCTCACCAAAATACCTCTACATTGATGTCATGAGTGATATCATTCTTTTACGGTAGTACATACTACCTAGAGGTAGGAGATGGTATAAATCTAACCCGATAATTCACGTAATTAGATATTTTGGTAATTGTGGTAATTTTGTTAAAATTATCCACCATATTTTTGCTAATAAAAAGATCTACGCCGTAAACGTCGGATCGCTAATCCTAGCCGATGGGTAGCAAATGAACTCTCATGCCGAATGCAGATTAAAATGTTAAAACGGTAATGAAATATTACTCTATTTAGAGATATATAACTGCAATTAATTACTTTCATGCCACGTATTTTTCTCTCCAAGATAACTTTTATACTACCATACTACTCGCATATACTACCTATACTACCTGTGAGAAATGAGCAGTATTATGATTAATCTGGATCGTTGGACTCTAAAATAGATGGCTTGTATTAATTTTGGATCACCGTAAAATTCCTCTTTTAAGAAATCCATGTTGTTTCATGCTCCAACCCGACAGATTAAGGACTTAAATCCATCAATCCCCCGTAGGACGTCTGATCATCCCATTCCAATTTCAAAAAGAAAAGAAATAAAACACATGTGGATGATGGCAGGTTATACGCCTCTCGCGGAGTAACATTTGTTTCAATTCGTATGATTGGATGGTGGTAGTTTCTGAAACTGAAGTGAGAAGGCAGAGGGTTGTTCAAAAGAAATAGTATCCATGTCATCGACCGTGATTTACACCTAACCACGTATAGACAAACATCCTATCCATGGCCATGGCGTAATTGTGTATTTGTGCACAGCTGCTGCTCCCGGCTACACATATTTGCAGGGCAGGAGTATTCGCAGTAGAGAAGGTCACGGTCGGATTGCTCTCTCGTAGGATTTGACTGTACTGTCACTCACACCACTGGTTATGGTTATAGGAAGAAAATTTTATAGGATCAGATTTTATAGAAAGATTTTTTCTTATGCATGTTATGTATCCTCTTCTTTATTTTAGTCAAACATATCAATAGTTAGATTATAAAAAAATGATATAGATCAGAATCTTATAGAGATTTTTCTGTAAAAGTTTCTGTAGAATTTCTTTGTATGGCCACGTATGCATCCGGCTCAACTATCCGGTCCATCCACTCTAGCTCGGATGTCGCGCGCTGCCAAGTGTTGTGCTGTTTGGTCCATGCGTCACACAGAAATTGAAGGCATGGCATAGGGCTCTATTATAGATGTTGCTGTGTATTGTACCGTAATATTAGACGTAGGAGTTACTATATGTCAAAGGTGGTACCACCGTGACATTAAACTATGGTGCCAAAGCACCCAACGTCGTGGGATGACACGTCAAATAAGACTTACAGCATATATCCTACGTGTTAAATGCATGATGCCAAGTCAGTGGCGTGAAAGAATGGTCTAACAGGTCAAAAATCGTGATGCCGTACGAAAGGTCTATTTCTGGACCATGTTCTCTGGAGGGTTCATTTGCCAAATTCGCTTTCAAAAAGGGCAAACAAGTAAAAATTTCCCAGAGGCAGTCTGACAGTTGAGCATAAATACTCCAGTTTCTACGGCACAGGTTGAGGGGTAGTAGCGTATTTGTTTACTCCGACAGGTATCCAGATCGAAATCTCTCTCTACTCCATGAACGCGCACGTACGTCGATACTGTAATTATTATCCTCAAAAAGAATATGACGAAAATGCCCCTGGTACTACCGTTGAGTGTGGACACAAAAGGCTGGTCATGGTGTGATGATCATCATTAGGGACAAAACAAGAAAAAGTTGAATCTAGATCTCGCATTTCTTATGAATACTTGGCATCAGTAGGGCAGCATTTTCGGGCGAGAGGACTGTGGTTATGCTTGCTAGTTCAAAGATAGCAGGGGCAAGGGAGCAAATCTGCCAAGAGCAGTGTAACCAACGAAGCTGCACGCCATGTGCACGTCCATGGAGCATTTCATGCCCCTGCAGCAGCAGGACAAAAGGACTGGATCAGGACCATGCTGTCGATCTGATGTACAGAGCGATCTGAAAATCCGTTGGTCAGATCAGATAAGCAGTCCAAGTTCTGTCTCATTCCTTAATCGTTATTTCCAGAACTAGGAAAGCTCAATCATCTCAGCATTATTGGAAAATGACATGTAACGTTGTATAAAAAGGGGGGTAAATGGAGAACTGAAGACCACCAACCACAGGATGGCGATGTGAGCTTTCGTTTTCAAGACAGACGGCGAGGATTGGAGAACTAAATGGAGAATTGACACCAAGCATCCCATGTAGCAGACGGCGAGGATTCCCGGAAAAGTTAAAGGACCGGTAGTTCTTTCTCGAAATGGATTTAGAAAAAAAAGCGGCGGCTGCTTCTCAACTCGATCCTGCGGTCAGGAATCACTTCCGGGCTTTCCCATGTGGACAAGTTCTTTTTTTTTTGTGGAACCCATGTGGAGAAGTTGAAACACGAATAATAGCTAATTCATAACTTGAATATTTCGTTGTGATGAAGAATATTCAAAACAAGGATATTTTTCCTTTGTTATATGGCAAATTCCAGGTGAAAATGATATTATGATGAAAATTCACACCGTATTCTAAAAAGAGCCATTTTCATCAATTTATGTTTAGTGCTGGGACTTGGGAGCTGGCCCGGCTGGATGCCTTGTGCTATATCGTGTCATGTTTACTATGCATGATGGGCCTATTATATCATATCGTGTCGACACTAGTTAACTTTATAAAGGTACAAGTATGACCCTTGGCATGTCAATACCCTCAATAACATTCATGCTACATTTATTTCTAATTATGAATAATTATTAAGTAAATTTAATTTACTAAACAAGAGCATGAAGAGCTTAAAGCTAATTTTAAGTGCATTAAATCTCAAACTAAGATCTATTTGAAGTAATATATCTCTCTCGTTAATTTTAATCATAAGGTAGATGCTTCCACTTCTTGTGATGATTTAAATGATTTATCTAGCTCACCCCTTTGCAATGAGACATGTATTAAAAATATTGTTGTAGAATCATCTAATGAACTCATTGAACAAGAGAATGATGAGCTCAAGTAAGAAATAGATAAGCTCAAAAAAGACTTAATAAGATTAAAGGGCAAGAACAATGTTCAATCTCCTCAAGATAACCATGCTACCATAGTGAAGAAGCTTGCAAAGAGGTCCACTGGAACATGCTTCAAGTGCCATCAAGAAGGCAACAAGTTCTTTCAATACAAGTAAGTCAAAAGAGAGATCAAGGAGAAGAAGAAGATCATGAACCTCTCCAACAAGACCTCCAACACCTACACCAAGACCAACTATAAGAACAAGACCAAAAGCAACCACTACAAGCTCAAAAAAAAAGTGATAAGGTGGTTGCATATATAGTTAGGAGAAAGGACCGAGGGTGATACTAACCCATTTGGGTGCCCAATGAAGTCATCACCAATATAAATGGGTCTCAATCGGTTTGGGTTCCCAATAAGACTTGAAGCCCGAGGCGACCATGAAGATTTAGAGACTTAGCTCACAAGATGAAGTAAGGATCCAAACAAAGAAGCTAAGTGTACAAGTTTGGACACATTAATAAAGATCATAATCATCATATACTCAAATTTTCATCTAAAAGGTAAAAAGGCAAAGGCACTAGATGTTAAATCCTCTAAATTGATGAATTCACTTGTCTTGTCTAGAGTTGTATGCTCTCAATTTAATTTATTACAATACGTAGTGTAGGTTCTTTTCATATAGTAGGTTGTTTGTGTTTCTCTTTTTTTATGAGCAATCTACAAGGTTTATTAGTTGTAGGTTCTTTACATGACAATAGTTTTACAATTGGTATTCTTTATATGCTATGAACCAATCTATAGGATACCCTTCCCATTGTTATCAACAACAAGTTGTAGCGAAAATAACCCTATTAGGCCATGATTATGATTTTAGTGATTAATGACAACATAGTCATTGGAACTAACATGTTTGTCAAGAATATATATTAGTATGTCTCATGGATGCAATACATCAAGAATCCACCGCAGCCAGGACAACGTTTGATTGAATTGACAAAGTCCTAGGAAGATTTGCCTCCCCGGATGGTCCGGTGTAGAGGAGTTTGCACTTACCGCAGCATTGTGTCTAGAGGCTGATACCTCATCGGATAGTCTAGTGAATAGGACATGAGACCACCTGAGTGTTTCTGACAAAGGGGAGAAGGCTGAGGACCTCACCGGATAGTCCGATGATCTACACTAGGTAACACCAGAGTATTTCCTGTAGAGAAGAATGCAAGTGCAGAAGACTAAAGATCAACCCACCGGATGGTCCGGTGCTTGGGTTGTGCACACCGGATTGCCACACCCGAGCATTTCTTGCAGATGCGACTGCAAGTGTTGAAGAATGAAGAACAATCCATTGGAAGGTCCAATGCTCTAAAGATCAATGCATCGGAGCATTTCTTGCAGAGAAGAAGTGGTATGATTTGGCTCAAGTTAACCCACTGGAATGCCCAGTGATGGAGTTGAAGATCTCGCTAGAGTATCTGGTGTTCACAGAGGCATTGAGTGGAGTTTCAACAGCTAGTTTCTGTGGTTGTACTCATTTAATGATCTGGTGTTAGTACTACTATTCTCACCGTATCATCCGGTGTTAACAAATTTTCTAAGCGGTTGGAAAAATAGTTAGTGCACGAGTTTGAGGCTATAAATACCCCTCCACTCAGTCATTTGAAGGTGTGGCATGCTGTTGGAGTCTAGAGAAGACTATAGACACTTCAGAAGACATCCAGGGCACCAAAGTGCTTAAAGTGATCATCCAAGGCGATTGAGCACAAGATTAGAGAGGGTTTAATGCTTATAGGCCTAGAGTGACTTGTAGCTAGGTGCTGCAGCTTGAAGAAGGGATCAAGAAGTGATCTTAGCTTATACCAAGTGGTACACCGGTGCCTTGGAGTCTTGGTGACTCGCCGACAACTTGAGCCAGAGTTGCTCAAGCTTGTTGACCCTTTGACTTGGTGTGGAGCAGCGACAAGATATGTGTACAGGGACGCGGAGACCCCTGTCTTGGTGGCTCAAGCTCCGAAGTAATCATGATGCCAAGTGACCGGAAGAGATGCTAGTGGTGAGACCTTGTCTTGGTGGCTTGATGTCTCATCCGTCTTGAGGCCTTATCTTGGTGACTTGATGGCTCAAGAGTCATGATCGAGTGCCAATCGGGAGTATATCCTTGGTGGAGCTCTAACGTGGACTAGAGATGGCATTCATGCCATCGATACAAGATAAAAATTTGTTGTATCGATTTTTCTCTCTACCTTATTTATATTTTCATATTTATATTATTACAATTTAACTTGCTAGAGTAGGTAGCAATCCTCTTGAGCGGTAGAGTAGACACACTAGATAAACCTAGAGCATATTTAGATATAAATTGAGATAGATTTATCTTGTAAAGTTTTTAGAGCCAATTTTAAATTTTAAAGTGTCCTATTCACCCCCTGTTAGGACGTCACCGATCCTCACAATTAGTATCAGAGCCTCGTGCTCTTGATAGGTTTAATCGGCTAGAGTTATGACATACGGGGTTAGGATGGATACCCATAGCGCTCCACATTTTGACGGTACACTTTTCTCTCGTTGAAAAATTCTAATGACTTGTTATTTGTAAGCTAAAGGTTTAAATGTTTGGAGGGTCACTGAGGAAGGGATGATACCTTGCATTACCAACAAGGAGAGGCAATTAGGTACATTGGAGAAGAGTATCCTTTTATCATCTTTAAATATCGATGTATTTAATCGTGTTTATTCTCTCACCAAAGCATATGATATTTGGACTGGTCTCATTGAAATACATGAAGACACAAAGAATGTGCACAATGAGAAATATCATATGCTTGTTACTAAGCTCAATAGAATGAAACCATTTGCCCATGAAAGTGCTAATGACATGTACTCATATTTGAATGTTCTTGTCAATGAGATCAATGGGTTAGGTTGACGTAAATTGACGATGATTAAGTGATGAGAAGAATACTTCAAGTTCATCTTCCGAAGTATAAGTTGATAGTCTCCATCATATACGATAATAATGACATCAAGAAGATGACTCTAAGTCAAGTGCTTGGGAAGATCACCACCCATGAGATGTCCATGAACATGAGGATGGAAGCCTCTTCCTCATTCGACACCAAAAACTTTGCTCTCACAAGCAAGAAAGCATCATGCCTGCACATGAAGGCAAAGATGAGGAGGAAAGAGTAAGAGTCAAGCTCGAGCGAAGATGATAGAGATGAAGATGAAGATGAGGAGAGCAATGAAGATGATGAGCAAAGCACATCAAGTGATGAAGAAATGGACCCCGAAGTCTCCAAACTCATCTCTCAAGTGAAGAAGATCAATACCAAGATTGATCATCGAATCTCCATGAAAGACTTGATCAAAACTATTGATCACATCAAGAAGGAGAAAAAAACCAAGTGCAAGAGGGAGACAAGGGGAAGAGCCAAAGTATTTGCAAGAATGGGAAGACAGGTGAGTGAAGATGAAGATTCAAGCTCAAGTGATGTGAGCTTCGCCACTCACTCCTCCAAGAGAAGTTCTTCCTCAAGGTCATCATCACGAAAGTCGTTATCGTGCAAGTCATCACACAAGTTCCTTATGGCCAAAGGTTTAGATAGAGATATAAATGATGATGAATCCGATGAGGATTCTCCCTCCTATAATGAACTCCTTCATTTGATCAATGAGCAGCAAATGGTCCTTAAGAAACAATCTAAAGAACTTAAGAAATTCAATGCTACTAATGACCTTCACGCTACCTTTGTTTCTAATTATGAGCAAATTTAATTTGCTAAACAAGAGCATGAAGAGCTTAAGGCAAAATTTGAGTGCATTGAATCTCAATCTTAGGCCCATTTAGAGCAATCTATCTATTTAAATTCAATCCTAAGGTAGATGCTTGCAGTTCTTGCGATGATTTAATTGATCTGTCTAGCTCACTCCTTTGCAATGATATATGTGTTAAGAATGTTGTTATAGAAACTTGTGATGATTAAGCAAGAAGTGGAAAATCTCAAGGACTTGTCAAGATTAAAGGGCAAGAATTATGTCTAAACTCCTCAAGATAACTATACTACCATGGTGAAGAAGCTTATGGAGGGGTCTATCGTGGCATGCTTCAAATGTCATCAAAAAGGTCATAAATCCTTCCAATGTAAGCAAGTCAAGATGAAGATCAAGGAGAAGAAGAAGATCATCAACCTCTCTAATAAGACCTCTAACATCTATACTAAGCCCAACTATAAGAACAAGATCATGAGCAACCACTACAAGCTCAAAAAGAAGGAAAATAGTAATGTGGTTGCACATATGGTTAGGAGAAAGGACCGAGGGTGGAACCAACCCATTTGGGTGCCAAAGGAAGTCATCACCAACATGAAGGGGCCCAATTGATTTAGGTTCCAAAGAAGATTTGAAGCCCGAGGCGGCTATGGGGGTTTGGAGACTTAGCTCACAAAATAAAGTGAATGTTCAAGCAAAGAAGTCAAGTATATAAGATTGGAAGCTTTGATGAAGATCATGATAAACATATAGAGCTACATGCAAAATCTTTCAATTGTTGTAGCTTATTTGCCTTGTCTAGGATTACATGTGCATATTTTAATTTATTGCAATGCCTAGTGTAGGTTTTCATATGGTATGTTGCTTGTGTTTCTCTCTTTTCTTATGAGCAACATACTTGATTTACTAGTTTTACGATTGGTATCTTTCATGTGTTATGATCCAATCTATAGGATAAATCCTTATTGTTATCAATAACAAGTGCATAAATCTCACAAGTATTCAACATTTGTATGCACATATTTAGGGGGAGCATATCTTATAGGTTGTGATTTTGAGACTAACATGTGTTGCTAGACGTATCTTTTGTAGTCTCATGGAGAAATTAGCACTTTCCCGGAGGTATGCAATGCTTAAATGCTTCAATTGGTATCATTATCAATTCATTTGTTCATTTAAGCTACTTCCATGTATAATATGGTGTAAACTTCCTACCTCTCATATTGTCTAGTTGTGCATATGTTTCTTTCTCATCATATATATGCACACATATAGGGGAGTTTAAATAATATTATGTGAGTTTCATCAATTCCTTGTTTGTCTTTTTCAATTGATGTCAATGCTTCAGATCCTTACAATTGGTATATCTTCTTAATTGATATTATTTCATTAGATCATGATTTATGAAGCTCTCTTTCATGTGCTCTAACGCTTTTTCTCGAGCTCAACATGTGTTTGTAGCCCTTTTTGAGATTGTTGACAAAGGGGGAGAAGTTTGATGACCAGAGAAAGAAGCAAGATACAAGATATTTAGGAGCGCCGAAGTTGACAAAGGGGGAGAAGAAGAAGATAGAAAAAGTAACATGAGGCACCTAGGTTGACAAAGAGGGAGAAGTTCTTGCATGGGTCGATCAAGGGAGATAGTGGCAATGGAGAAAAAGGGAGCCACAATAATAGGGGGACTAAATGGTAAGAATGTACATCCAAATAATATGGTAAGACTTTGTGCTATTTATAATTGATATCATTTATTATTTGCCACTTGTTTTAGTTGTGTTGTCATCAATCACCAAGGGGGAGATTGTAGCGAAAATTATCCTATTAAAATCAAGATTGTGATTTTGGTGATTAATAACAACATAGCCATTGAGACTAATATGTTTGTCAAGAATATATGTTAGTAGGTTTCATAGAAGCAATACATCAAGAAGCCACCATAGCCGAGACAAAGTTTTATTGAATTGGAAAAGTCTCAGAAAAATTTGTCTCACCAGATGGTCTGATGCAGAAGAGTTTGCACTCACCGGAGCATTGTGTCCAGAGGCTGATAGCCTCACCGGATAGTCCTGTGAATAAAACATGAGGCCACCGGAATATTTTTGACAAAGGGGGAGAAGGCTAAGGATCTCATCAGATAGTCCGATGATCTTCACTGGGTAACACTGGAATATTTCCTGCAGAAAAGAATGTAAGTGCGGAAGACTAAAGATCAATCCATCGGATGGTTTGATACTTGGTTTGTACACACCGGATTATAACACCAGAGCATTTCTTGTAGAGGTGACTGTAAGTGTTGAAGAATGAAGGACAACCCACCGGAAGGTCCGGTGCTTTGAAGATCAATGTACAGGAGCATTTCTTGCAGAAAAGAAGGGGCACGGTCTGGCTCAAGTTAACCCACCAGAAGGTCTAGTGATGGAGTTTAAGATCTCACCGGAGTATCCGGTGTTCACAGAGGCATTGAGTGGAGTTACAATGGCTAGTTTCTGAGCTTTTACTCACCGGATGATCCGATGTTAGTACTACTGTTCTTACTTAATCATCCAATGCTAATAGTTTTTTTGAATCATTTGGAAAATGCCTAGTGCATGAGTTTGAGGTGATAAATACCCCTCCACTCGGTCATTTGAAGGTGTGGCATGCTGCTGGAATCTAGAGAGGACTATAGACACTTGAGAAGACATCCAAGCCACCAAAGTACTTAAAGTGATAATCCAAGGTAATTAAGCACAAGATTAGAGGTTGTTTAGTGCTTATAGGTCTAGATTGTGTTATAGCTAGGTGCTGCAGCTTGAAGAACGGATCATAGAGTGATCTGAGCTTGTACCAAGTGGTACGTCGGTATCTTGTAGTCTTGGTGACTCATTGACAACTTGAGCCAGAATTGCTCAAGCTTGTTGACCCTCCAACTTGGTGTGGAGTGGCGGAAAGAGACATGTACAGGGACACGGATTCTCTTGCCTTGGTGGCTCAAGCTCCGAAGTGATCATGGCTGTAAGTGACCGAAAGATAGGTCAGTGGTGAGACCTTACCTTAGTAGCTTGATGGCTCATCCGGCTTGAGATCTTGCCTTGATGGCTTGGTGACTCAAGAGTCATGACCGAGAGCAGATCCTTGGTGGAGTTCCAATATAGACTAGGGGTGACATTCATGTCATCGATACCACGAGATAAAAATCTCTTGTGCTGAGTTTGTCTCTCTACCTTATTTACGTTTTCGCATTTACATTCTTGCAATTTACCTTGCTAGAGTTGGTAACAACCCTCTTGAGCAGTAGAGTAGACACATTAGATAAACCTAGAGCATATTTAGATAAAAATTGAGATAAGTTTATCTTGTGAAGTTTTTGGAGCCAATTTGGTTTAGATTTTTAAGTGTCATAATTCATCCTCTCTTAGGCCGTCACCGATCCTCACACAAGTGCATATCTCTCACAAGTAATATTTTTGTAGTCTCATGTAGTGATAAACAAGTCCCTAGAGTTATGCAATGCTTAAAGGCTTCAATTGGTATCATTGTCAATCTGTTTCTACATTTAAACTATCTTCATGCATAATATAGTTTAAACTTCCTACCTCTACTTATATCTAGTTGTGCATATATTGCTATATTCTTACAAGTAGTATTCACAAGTAGGTCTCATTATATGTATGCACACATATATGGGGAGTTTAGAATATATCATATGAATTTCATGAATTATGATCTTTATTTATCTTTTTCAATTGATATCAATGCATCATATCCTTACAATTGGTATATCTTTTCAATTAGTATCGTTTCATTGGATCATGATCTATGAAGCTCTCCTTTCTCGTGTTCAATATGTGTTTGTAGCCCTTTTTGATATTATTGATAAAAAGGGAGAAATTTGATGACTAGCAAGAGGCATTCCTAGTGGAGAACAAGCAAGATACCAAGGTTAACAAAGGGGACACATCTACGTTTGGTATGAAAAGCATGCAATGGAGAAGCTTTTGTATGGGTCGATCAAGGGAGATAGTGGAAATAGAGAAAGAAAGCCACAACAAAATAGGGATAAAGTGGTAAGAACATGCATCTAAGCAATGTGGTAAGTCTTTGTGCTCTCTACAATTACTATCATTTATTATTTGCCACTTGCTTTGGTAGTGTTGTCATCAATCACCAAAAATATGGAGATTGTAGCGAAAATGATCCTATTAGGCTATGTGATGCGCGTTTGCCTGATCTTCTGAAGGTAATATGATAAGTCGATTGGTGGAGTTTCGACATTGATGATCCAAAGGCACCGAACAGAACTAATCGAGAACCGTCGCAACCACTACACCACTACTTCGTGGTTATCAACCGTTCCAAGACGCGGTTGTCCTTACCAAGAAGGCTTTTCCTGCAAGCGAATCGAGAACACAAGCAAGAACAGGTAGATGCAAAGCTGGACTCCTACCCCGACACGATTACAAGACCCAACTAGGTCCAAAATGCTGGTGTAACATCTTATTTCTTTGACTCTGAATAAACTATAAGCAATATTTGGTTGAGCTCATATTCATTGGAAAGGGCTCGTCGCAAGCTTACCAGAATGTTCAAGATTGCCTAAAACGGACTTCGTATGAGAGAGTTATTCCCGTTTTACTAACGTGATATCCTGCGACTCAACCATGACCACGACTTCGACCACGACCACGACTAGAGCTCAACATCGAGTCCAAGTAGACTTGGCATTTGAGGGGTGACGTCCGGGTAAGGTTGTGGCGCTTCTCCCACGTTCATAAGCAATAAAACATCACAAGAATTTAGTAGGAATCCATCCAAGAAAGTATGAACATCGAGAAATGAGTTCACCTAGTGGTCAAATTGTCGTGCATGTGCTTTGTAATTGGACTTTGTATGATTTGAGGATTATTAGCGATATTAATCGTATCCGAAGGAGCCATGGGCTCATCATCCACCCCCTCTTGATTTGTAGTTGTCCTCAACTCAAGCTCTTCTTCTCCCAAGTAGAGCTTCAGATCTGAAATGTTAAATGTAGGACTAACCCCAAAATATACAGGTAGATCCAATTTGTATGCATTGTTATAGATTTTCTCAATTATCTTAAATGGTCCATCAGCTCTAGACATCAATTTTGACTTTCTTAGTTCTGGAAACCTATCCTTCCTCAAATGCAACAAAACTAAATCACCTGGTTCAAATACAACCTCTGTTTGACCATCGGTTTGGGGATGATATGTAGTAGAAAACAACAGCTTTATCCCCAATTTATTCCAAAGTGATCTCCAAAAGTGACTCAAAAACTTTGTGTCATGATCCGAGACGATAGTATTAAGCACTCCATGTAGTCGAATATCCTTCCAAGGTGCACTAGGAATAGAAATAGGCATGTAAAGATTATGTGGATTTAAGCGAGATTTAGCTTTATTGCACGAGGTGCAACATGACATGTAGCGCTCGACATCATATCTCATATTTGGCCAAAAGAAATGAGTGGTCAGCACCCATTCAGTCTTCTTTGCTCTAAAATGTACCATCAATCCTCCTCCATGCGCCTCCTGCAACAACAAAAGATGAACGGAGCTAGCTGGAATACATAGCTTGTTAGCACGATAGAGCAATCCATCATTCAACACATATTTATTCCATATTTTCCCTTCTTTACATTGTTCAATCACTTCTTTAAAGTCTAAATCAGCAATATACAAGTCCTTAATGGTCTCTAAACCAAAAATCTTATGATCAAGTTGAGATAACATGGTATAACGCCTAGAAAACGCATCAGTAATCATATTATCCTTTCCTTTCTTATGTTTTATGACATATGGAAAAGACTCAATAAATTCTACCCATTTAGCATGTCCTTTATTCAGTTTAACTTGACTTCTAATATATTTTAGCGATTCATGATCAGAATGTATAACAAATTCTTTAGACCATATATAATGTTGCCAAGTTTCAAGCACATGAACTAAAGCATACAATTCTTTATCATAAGTGGAATAATTCAGACTTAGCTCACTTAATTTCTCGCTGAAATAAGCAACATGTTTACCTTCTTGAATTAGCACACCTCCAATTCTAATCCCACTAGAATTACATTCCAGTTCAAAGGTCTTATCAAAATCAGGGAGTTGGAGCAATGGAGCATGAGTGAGCTTCTCTTTCAACAACTTGAATGCTTGTTCTTGTGCAGGTTCCCATTTTAAAACTACTCTTTCCTTTGTCAACTTGTTTAATGGAGCAACAATAATGCTGAAATCCCAAACACGCAAGACTATGAAAGCTTCTCACTTGTGTAACAGTCTTAGGAGTTGGTCAACTCTTTATAGCTGTCGGTGTATCAGGAACCGGGGGTCCCTGAGTCCCGAGGCCAGGCCAGCCGTCCTATGGATTAACAACATAGCCAAAAAAAAAGAGACTCGATCCATACAAAATGTGCACTTTTCGAGGTTACCAAACAAACGTGCATCTCAAAGCGTTAAAAATAGCACGTAAGTGATCAAAGTGTAGTTCATATGAGTTGCTGTAAATCAAGATGTCATCAAAGTAAACCACCACAAATCTCCCAATGAAAGCACGTAATGCGGTAAGAATATGCATCTAAGCAATGTGGTAAGTCTTTGTGCTCTCTACAATTAGTACCATTATTATTTTCCACTTGCTTTCGTAGTGTTGTCATCAATTACAAAAAATGTGGAGATTGTAGCGAAAATGACCCTATTAGTCTATGTGATGCACGTTTGCCCGATCTTCTGAAGGTAATATGATAAGTTGATCGGTGGAGTTTCGATATTGATAATCCAAAGGCTTTGAACAGAACAGATCGAGAACCCTCGCAACCACTACACCACTACTCCGTGGTTATCAACCGTGCCAAGACACGACTGACCTCGCCAAGAAGACTTTTCCTTTTAAGCGAATCGAGAACACAAGCAAGAACAGGTAGATGCAATCTGAATATTACTAATTACCAATGAAGTGCTCGAGTTGGGGTTCTACAAACTGAACAAGCGGCAAAACTGTATAAAACATAATAATCTAAGCAAAATCTGAGCCTAAACTACGACGGCTACTGTTTATATATAGGGGGATGTGAGGAGGTCAATCTAGCGTTGTGCAGCTATGGAAAGAGGTGTACACAACCTGGACTCCAACCCTGAGACCCAATTAGGTCCAAAATGGTGGCGCAATACTTTATATATTTGACTCTGACTAAACTATAAGTAATATTTAGTCAAGCTCATGTCCATTGGAAAGGGCTCATCGTAAGCTTTTCAGAATATCCAAGATTGCCTAAAACGGACTTTGTATGAGAGAGTTATACCCGTTTTACTGATGTGCTGTCCTGCAACTCGACCATGACCATAACTTCGACCACGACCACAACTAGAGCTCAGCCTCGAATTCGAGTAGACTTGGTCTTCGAGAGGTGATGTTCGGGTAAGGTTGTGGTGCTTCTCCCACGCTTCTAAGCAATAAAACATCACAAGAATTTTGTAGGAATCCATCCAAGGAAGTATAAACATCGAGAAACGAGTTCACCTGGTGGTCTAATTGTCGTGCACGTGCTCTTGTAATTGGACCTTGTATGATTTGAGGATTATTGGCGGTATTGATCGTATCCGAAGGAGTCATGGGCTCATCACTATGAGTATGATTTTGGTGATTAATGACAACATAGTCATTAGGACTAACATGTTTGTCAAGTATATGCTTTAGCAGGTCTCATGGATGCAATATATGAAGAAGTCATCGTAGCTGGGAAAAAAATTGATTGAATTAGAGAAGTCTCAGGAGATTTGTTCTCACCAGATGGTCAAGTGCAGATGAGTTTGCACTCACCGGAGCATTATGTCCAGATGTTGTTAGCCTCACTGTATAGTCCGTGTTAGGCTTGAGTGCACACCGGTGTATTTCTATCAGTGGAGTTTAAGAAAGTTAAACGCATCGGAAGGTCCAGTGATGAACCAGTGAATACACCACAGCATTCCTAACAGAGGGTGAGGGTAGTCTCACCAGATGATCTAGTGCTCAAGGAAGCAGTACACATCGAAGCATTTCCAGAAGAAGACAAAGGAAGATGAACTCACCTGATGATCCGGCGTACTAGTTGTACTCACTATAGCATTTCTTACAGAGAAGGTTTCAGGTGTTGAAACACGAAGATCAACTCACTGGATGGTCCCGTGATTATTGGAGGATCACACTAGAGTTTTTTGTGCAGAGAAGAATGAAGTGACTCGGTTGGCTCAAGGTAACTCACCAGATAGTCCGGTGATGATTTGAAGGTTACGTCGGATAGTTTGGCGTTCACAGAGGTTTTGAGTGGGGTTCCAACGGCTAGTTTCTAAGGTTGTACTATCCGAATGATCCAGTGTTAGTATTACTATTGTTATCAGATCATCTGTTGCTTACAATAAAGTTGAGCTGTTGGGGCAATGACTAGTTGGTAGGTTTGAGACTATAAATATCCACTCACTCGGCCATTTAAATGTGCTAGAGTCTAGAGAAACACAAAGACACTTGAGAAGACACCCGAGCCACAAAAATGCTTAAAGTGATCATCCAAGGAAATTAAGCATAAGATTAGTGAGTGATTAGTATTTATAGGCCTAGAGAGTGTTGTTAGGTGATTGATGCATAGAGAGTGGATCAATGAGTGATCCTAGCTTGTACCAGGTCGTAAGCCGGCGCCTTATAGTCTTGGTGATTCGTTGGCACCTTGAGTCGGAGTTGCTCAAGCTTATTGACCCTCAGACTTGGTGTGGAGCGGCGGCCAGATGCTTGTACTCGGATGCGGAGACCCTTGCCTTGTTGGCTCAAGCTCTGAAGTGAAGATAGTAACAAGTGACAGGGAGAGAGGCTAGTGGTGAGACCTTGCCTTTGTGGCTTGGTGGCTAATCTAGGTTGAAGCCTTGTCTTTGCGAGTTGGTGGCTCAAGAGCCGTGACCAGAAGAGTCTTGACAACCGAGAGCATATTTTTAGCGGAGCTCCAATTTGAACTAGGGGTGATATTCATATCATGGAAACCACGAATAAAAATTCTTGTGCTAAGTTTACTCTCTCTATCTTATTTATGTTTTCATATTTACATACTTGTAATTTACCTTCCTAGATATGTTGCAAGTTCTTTTAATCGGTAGAGTAGACACACTAGATAAACTTAGAGCACTTTTAGATATTATTTGATATATGTTTATCTTGTGTAGTTTTTGGAGTCGAATAATTTCTAAGTGTCCTGATTCACCCCTCTTTTAGGACGTCACCGATCCATACAATTAGTATCAGAGCTAAGGCTTTGTGTGGAGCAGCAGCAAGAAACTTGTACATGAACACAAAGATTATCACCGATCTCTACATCAGCACCGTGAGCCTTTATGGCTCAAGTTTGTTGACCATTTGGCTTTGTGTGGAGCAGCTGCAAGAAACTTGTACAGGGACACTGAGACTTTTGGCTTAGTGGCTCAAACTGTGAATTGAAGACAGTGGCAAGTGATTGGAATAGAGACTTGTGGTGAGTCTCGCCTCCGTGACTTGGTGGCTCAACCTATTTAAGGTCTAGGTGGTTCAAGGTCGTGAGCGGGTGCCGATTGAGAGCAATAGGCTAGGTGGCTGCTTCAATGTGTATTAGGGTTGACGTTTATGCTATCAATACCATATAATAAAAATTCTTTATATCAAGTTTGTACTATCTACTTTTTTTACATTTTCACATTTACATACTTACAAGTTACCTTTGCGTATTTATCTTTTTAGAGTAATTTGTTAGGAGTGACTATAGATTACAAACCCTTTTAAACAGACACAGATAAATCTAAGTGCTTTTATAGAAATAAATATAGTTTTATGTTATAAAGTTTTCCAAGTTAACGAGTTTTAGTGTCCTAATTTACTTCTGAATCCTCCCCATTCACTTGTATGAGATCGAGATGTGATAGTTCAGAAATCGACTGATTACTTCCCTTTCTTTTTCGCCAGGAAGAACTCGACTAGTTACTTCTTTTTTCCGCGAGCAAGAAATTAACTAATCACTTTCTTCTCCGTATCTCGATATGAACCCCAAAGGAATTCCTGAGTTCCAAACATGGGCCTTGGTTTAATGGTTTCGTCAGACAAACCTACCAGAGATCAGAAGCAGAACATTTCTCCGGTGAGAGGATTCTGATGGGTTAGGCATTCATAGGTAGCACGGAACAATATCTGCTGCCATGAGACGTAAATTATTAACCATCCAAGCTGCACTCCAGCTCCACGTGGTGCTGATCGTGCAGAGGAGACCACAGACAAGTACACAGCTGCCCGAGAGAAGATCATGCCAGTATGCCACGAAATGGCCAGAACCGGTGTCAGAGTTTTTTATGAGCGCTTGTCGTCTGGAAACAGATTATTATTGAATTTCCGCAAATCTAGCAGAGGCGTCGTGGTATTTTTTTTTTTAAATTCTGGTTCGGATCCAGATCGAATTCTTTCCTGGCCTGCGATCCCCTTCAAAAAATATTTCTTGGTCTCTCTATGTCAAAATGCCTTGACCAGTGCGCATCTGTATGTAACCATTATTTGTTGAGAAGATTATGGCCCAAATGCGCTGGTTGTTATATTTGTCAGTGTATTGAGTAAGATATCGTCCTGACTAATAGGTCTTATGAGGGGTATGGCGACTGGAGATATTTACTGAACTCTGGTCTATCTCGTGAATAGGTCAAAGATCGCTCGACTAACGTGAGATGTCTATATCTAACATGTCTAATCATATTTATTGATTTCTACTTAAGTGTTTTTCTTCCCGAGATACCTTTCTTCAATGAACAAAATTGTGATCGACACAGATGCGCAGTGCGACCGACTTAGCACCGCACGACAAATAGGACAGGGTCTGTAGAACGACCAGACAAGTGGACGAGTTCGCAGGTGGGCTCACGGAAGACTGGGACGGAACGGCTTGGCAGATAAGCTTATGGCTCACGGTGAGGGGACATGCGAGGCTACTGAGGTAAAGTAAAAGTGGAGGCATCTATGTGGATGAGATGGACCCCGCAGTACCACCGGCACAAGGTGTAGCACGCGCTCCACGTGGTGATAGCCTGAGAAAAAAATATCTAGCTAGGCACGAGTTTACGAAAAGGAGCTCACTTTTAAGTTCTCCTTCTCTTGTATATAAAGAGGAGAACATGTTTAGGATTGGGGGAGGATTTCATCTGTAACCAGTTTAGAAAATACTGATAATAAATACACAGGACGTAGGACTGTTATCTTTTGAGAGGCCTAAATCTAGATAATTATTAGAGTTCTTGAGTTCTAGTTTGATACACACCTGTTCAAGACATTGATCATGTGTTCGTACACCCCAGAATCATTGTTTGGGAATAACCCTCGACATTTGGCGTGCCAGGTAGGGGCGCGTTTTCACGTTTTGGTAAGTTCTAGTATTTTGTTTGGGCTGCTCATCGCTAGATCCACGAGAACTACCGAACCTAGCTCGAAGGACCTCGGCTGTCACAAGGTATTCACCATTAGGCATGACCCAGAAGAGCCTGACCATGCAATAGTGGTGCTGGGGGCCCTCATGTTCATAGTACTGGTGGTAGGCTTCAAGCTGTGCACCCTGAGGAAGCCTACAACAGTTACTACAATGCCATTCAGTAGATTGTTTGCAGACTTGTGCATCTTTTTTTTCCTCATCAACGTGACATCGGCAGTGCGATCTAGAGCCATCGGCTAGGCAAGATCCACAAACAGGTAAGAGGATACCCTGAAACTAATCGGGTGTGTGGTCTTTTGGACAGGGTCATCTTGAGGATAGGAAATAGGGTCTTCGGCTCTTCAAGTTTTTCATAGAAAGAATGACCACTTCCAGTGGATACCAGGAACAGGGGCAACCTTCCGGGATCTCAATAGGTGATCGTTTTCTCCTCCTGTACTGATCACTCCTCGACTAGACGAGGAGTCATTGCCCTATTTTGTAGCTACCCTCATAGGTCGTGGGAGCAGTACTGATCGTCGAGCGATGAGGGTTTTCGTGACTAGAGATGAACATGTACATGACCACACATTTCGATAGGCCATTCACGTTGAATGGACTGAGGGCTATATCAATCTCGACCCCACAAGCTAGCGACACCTTCAGGTACACATTTTAGTTAAATTTTCAGGCCACCAAATAATGTTGCAGAGTATGAGGACCTCTTATCTAGAATACGAGCAGCATCCGCACGAGGGGTAAAACGTCCACTAGTGATGAGGGACTCGCTACTGGCCGTAAAGCGAGTGCGAAGGGTTTCCTATGCTTAGGCCAAACGATAGCGACATACCTCTCCGAAGTGAGAAAGATAGAGCGATGCTTCATCTATTATGACATCAAGCAAGTCCCTCTCAAGGACAACTTCTTAATCGATGAGCTGCCTTGTCGAAGTCTTTGAAAAAAGATTCATACGACCACCCACCACGGCCTTAGGCCAACGTGGAAGGGATACTCCGCTTAGAAATGGAGCACCAGAGGCAACAAATTTGGAGGCACCACCTCCTTAGGTGTCGTTGACCTCGGGTGTCCATCATGTGGTCACCTTGCTCGGTTCAAATATGACTTGAATGGATCAGATCTTGGACTACCTTTAGAATCAAGCAACTCCTAATGATAATGTGTCAATAGAAGGAGTCACGTGGTAGGACCACAAATACTCCTTGGTAGAGGGATGCCTCTAACGCTAAAAGAGCAATGACCTTTTATTGAAATGCATCATTCAGGAAGGGGGGAGCATAGCGTTCCCTGACAACCTTGGAGGCATATGTGATAGTTACACTTCGTACCGCACTCTGGTTGGGAAAGCATTATGGTAAGGATTTTATTGGCCCACGGCCCTTTAGGATGATTGCGAGCAAGTGAAACGGTGCAGGTCATATCAAAACCATGGCCGACATACCAAACTACCAGTTCAAGCATAGCAAACCATACCACTCTCTTGTCATTTCACTGTTTGGAGGCTTGTTATCGTAGGACTATTCCCTAAAAGCCCCAGACGATTTTTATTCCTATTCATGATAGTCGGCAAATTCACTAAGAGGATTGAGGTCAAGACTGTTAGGAAATTCACTGCCACATTAGCGATTAAGTTCACACGAG
Source organism: Phragmites australis (assembly GCF_958298935.1). Classification (NCBI taxonomy): domain Eukaryota; kingdom Viridiplantae; phylum Streptophyta; class Magnoliopsida; order Poales; family Poaceae; genus Phragmites; species Phragmites australis. The sequence goes on from NC_084940.1 coordinate 12,900,261, forward strand.
CAGTGGTAGTGCGATTTGATTGTCCAAATTGCATACTTACGAACAGACGGGACTCAATTCACTAGTCAAAGAATTCACGTCAGCCACCTCAAATGACCAACTACTCCTACAACAACCAGGAGCCGCGACGAGAGGACAATACAAACCCGAGTGTTTGAGCAACCTGATACCAATAGAGCCTCATGCGCTACCATGACCATAGGTGTAGGAGCGGACCCTGGTCATAGGCGACCTTGACCTCAGGCTAGTCCAGGAATAGGGAAGGTCATAACAAGATCTTCCCCATAAGGGAGGGGTCCTACAAAGTGGTATGCATTTTCTGACCTGACACGATCGACTTAGCCATAGAGGCTGGTCACAAATTACACAAACTCACGGAACACGAGTTCTATATGTAAGGCTGCTCAAAGATGAACCTAATTTTCTATTTTACAAGATCTTTTGGACGAGCGTGGAACATGTCTTGTAAGTTTTTTCAAATTAAAAAATAGACTATGTTTTGCAAGATAACCCGGGTATGAACGGTCTCACCAAATTGTAAGTTTTTATGATTCATAGACTTTTAGAATTTGTAGTTTGTTTTTATGCAGCATACATATTTTGTTCTATCCGATCGATCATATCGATTGAGCGGGAGTCAAAATTGGTACTCATGCAGTGTCGATGGTATGGGCATCCGAGGGATGACGACCATGAGGCCACAACTCCTAGATCGGGTCGAGTGCTGGTCGCCCCTGAAGGGCTTGTTGTGCTAAGGGTTATCCTAAGTGTCAGGAACCTTACTAGCGAGGACCCTGAACCTAGTCATCACTCGAACACGGGAGAAATTTACATGAAGACTAGTCCTTCTATTATAATGCAACCACCCGGGCAGCTCCTGGAGGCTGTTTCTAAACAGTCTATTTAGTACACATGGGACCCAAAAACATAGGGCATCGGTTCAAACTGAACAAACAAAAGAAGGGAGTGGACTACGGGCAAATACGAATCGGCGAGGGTGTGGAGCTCCTCCATTGTCTTCATGGATCCACCAAAACCCACAGAGACCTCCGAGATAAGGTCAATATCTAGAAAGTGCTTGTGGATGTGGGCTAGGGCAAGCTAGGCGCTGATGGTTCTGATATCCAGCAACTGGTCACCCATTGCTATGCGTAGCCTGTCCTCAAGGCCACTCGCCTCCTTGGAGGCCGCCCAGAACCAGTCAATGTGATCGGTCACAGTGTCTCCGGGAGTGGGTGAACCTGAATCTCGGTGGTCTGTAGCAGCAAGTCAAAGGGTGCAAAAGCATGGCTGAGGCGATCATAGAAATATACCCGCTGCTAGTCGCTGTCTCGGGTTATCCGCTCTAGTCTCTCCGTGCCATGAATAGCTCCTCCCAACAACTGGTCAAGGAAACAAGTTGCAAGCCATGCAGGAGTCAATTGATTGAGCCTCACTTGGCAAATTGAGGACTACACATGACTAAAGAGTGGTAGGACTGGTGCACCTCTGAGATTACTCTGCAAGATCTCTCGCTCGACTGCAAACCCAAGCTTGCACTCAACCAGAACTTCCAGACTACGCTGGTCAACAAAGTCATCGGTCGACATGGTTAGGGGTTCTGTGCGGGTAGGTGGGTTGGTCGGTCCTAGCTGCACTCCATCTACAGGCATGGTTAGGGGCTCGGAGAGAGGATGAGGCTTGGTAAAGTTAGGGATTCTACGACCATAACACCGACACAGTCTTATCAAAGAAGTTAAAAGTGTCATTTAGATATATTACAAAACCTAAGTTACAGTCTAGTCTTTACTCCTCGGTGGCCTCCACCCAAAAGACAAACTCCACGTAATCCATCACCCCTTGGTACTCCTCCTGCAGGCTCTCCTCCGCTTCGGGTCCGGTGACTGCCGGCCCCTCCCGAATGAGGTCAAGGTTGAAGCTGGGATCACAGCTACGGTAGCACCTAAGCCTAAGAACGTACCCCGCTACGTCCCTCATTGCCAGCGCCACATCCTCCGTGCCCCTCACCTCCAGAATACCTGGGAGCTTGGAAAACATCTCTGAGAGAATATTAATAGCATAGTCCTAGGCCTGGGTTGTGCGTTGGTGCTCCGGCTTGATAGCCCCTAACCCGAAGCTCTCCAAAGGATCCTTCAGTGCCTTAAAGGCCTCTTGGAGAGTGTCGTGGTTGGTGTGCTCATCCTCCTTAAACCGGGACTACTCGGCAGCAAGTGTGGCTTTTTCTTGCCGGAGCTCACCATACTTCTGCTGAAGCAGGAACCCCACCTTCTTTTCTTTGGCCAGTTTCCTCTCCAATTCAGCGCATTGGCTGGCCGCCTCTTCCTTGTCCTCAATCAGCTTGCGGATAGAGGCCAGGAAGCGGGCGATCGGCGAGAGCAGGTCAGAGGTTGGAAAGGGCTCCACGACCGGCTCCGTAGGCATGAGAGCCATGACCAGTGCTTTAGGTGTAGATGCTGTTGCAGAACTGGAACACCGTGCTGAGGCCGTAGGTGTTACAACTGGGGCCTTAGGTGTGGTCGAGGAACTGCATCAACAACATAATTATGGAATTAGGAAGGAAAAGGAAACTCAATGCACCTGCGCCTAACCAGAGAACTTACCACGGTGACGGGGACCTGAGCAAGAGTCTATTCCTCGCAAAGCCGTTGGACCGGCTGGTCAGGGAAGACAGTCCTACCATTGAGTCACTGGTGCTCGGTGTCCCACGAGCACGTTTGGACACCTCTACGGTGGACGTGTCCTTCATCGGTTTGTTCCCCATGGACGCTTGGCCAGTGGCAGCCTAACCACTCTGAATCTAGTCAGGGCACACCTGGTCAGAGCACGCTTGGTCGGAGCGAGTCTAGTCAGAGTGGCTTTAGGCGGGGTGTGCCTGGTTGGAAGGAGTCTGGTTGAGATGATGTTGGCTAACCCTCAGCTTACCGGTGTTACTCGCGGTCGCTACCCTACTCTGTGTAGTCTAGTCACATCCGCGGCTGGCCGGGCTGACATCATGGACAGAGTGGTGGCCGGCCATGGCGACGCTAGGCGGCAGAGAGGGCATGTGAGCAGTAAGATCAATCTCCCGGGAAACTTCTGTAATCTCATCGATTACCAGACATAATACATCAACCTCAGGAAGATTCTGCGGTAATACAAATCATAAAACCCTAACCCAGGAAAAGATTTAGAGATAGAAATCATGAGAAAATGTCAAGCATACCAGTCTAATCCGAGCCCTCTTTGACGAAAGGAGATTGCACAATGAAGGAGCATCACATGGAGGGCCACCTTTCCTTGCGGCTGTTGCATTGGTAATTTGACTCGCAAGTTAACTATATCATTAGGGAGATTTGGATGAGGGGAATACTAAGACATTGCATGACCAACAACGAGTGCCATGAGGATGGCTGCAACGTTACCTATGGGGCTCTCCTGGGTGGCATCGTCACTCCCGGTGTACTGATAGGCCGGATGTGCTCTCCTCCGCAAGGTGCACGTCAGTGCTTAATGAAGTCGCCGATGGCGTCTGATCCCGATAGTGCGGTGTTCGCAAACTATTTGACCTGAGCGATGAGGGTTAGTAGTTCTGGAGTCGACATAGGGAGTTCCCCCAGTTCTTGTTGAGGCGCGTCGGTGCGTCCGACACGCAGAGGTTGTCAAAGGAATCTTTTGTTGAGAGATAGAACCATTCCTCCCTCCAGCCCGACTACTACTACTTGAGACCCATCTCAATGTTGGAGCCTGTAACTCTGTCGCGAAGACAAAAGCCACATCTCCGGTAGCCAGCCCAATCTGTAACCTTAGAAGTACCTGAAAAGGTCAAGGTATGGCTCGACCCTGATGAAATTCTCGCACAAATGAGCGAAGATGCTCAGCATGACGATGGAATTGGGGTTGAGGTGGAGGTGGCAGATGTCATAGAACAAGATGATGACGGTGAGGAATTTGGAGAAGGAAGGAATGAGGTCGGCTAGGAAGAACAAGGCAAACATTACGATCTCCCCTGGCAAGGGGCAGGGATGTCCCCCCCAGGGCGGTACCCGGAGGATAGGCGACGTAGGAGCAGGCGACTCTCGTGCATCAGCTTCAGCTTTGCAGTGGTGCACCTAGACTTGGGGAAGTCAGGCTCTTTTTTGGTGCGCGATGCTATAGGAGTTGCGGTAGGAGCATGGGAGAAAATGGAGATGATGGGCTCTGAGCGCAAGGGCTTGGGGGCTGTGGGGGATGGAGAAAGGATTCGTGGGCAAGGTTCGGATTTCCAATTTATAGGGCTGGCGCGATATCCCAACCATCGCGCAGAGCCTAGTATTCTCGTGATTCGGAAGGCCATGCTTGGGGAATTGAAAATTCCCTCAGGTCCGACGAAAATCAATGTCTCTCTCTCATGATGTTTCTCTCTCTCTCCATGGAAGTTTAAAACCTCCCCTCGGGATGCCGTTTTATGGTCCCACCATGAAAGTTGACTGTGACGATGGCCATTCCGAGGTAAAATCATGTTCGCCTAGGGTAGTCCAGGTGGTACGACCAGGTCCATCCGCAACCACGCGACAAACCACTCAGACCACAGCATCCGCAAGGGAGCTTGGGGGCTACTGTCGGAGTGTTGAGTAAGAGGGCGTCCTAGCTAACGGGCCCCACAAGGGATATGATAACCGGTGGGAGATATTTCCTGAACCCTGGCCCATCGCATGACCAAGTCAAAGCTCGCTCGACCAGTGCGAGGCTTGCGCGATCAGCCTCCTTGCGATATATTGTGATCCCATGACTAGCCCTTGCTGGTCACGGGACGTCCATACCTAACCTGTCTAATCGTATGTATTAATTTCTACTCAAGTGTTTTCCTTCCTGAGGCACCTTCCTTTAGTGAACAAAGTCATGGTCGGGGCAGATGGGCAGCGCCCCGTCCCGTAGCATTAAATGCTACATAATGAAGTTTTGCGAACCAACTTGGCACCACGTGATAGATGGGACAAGGTCTGTAGAATGACCAAGCAAGTGGATGAGTTCAGAGGTGGGCTCACGGAAGGCTGGGACGGATAGCTTGGTAGATAAGCTTGCGGCTCACGGCAAGGGGATAGACGGGGCTACCGAGATAAAATAAAAGTAGAGGCGTCCATGGGAATGGGATGAGCCCCGTAGTACCACTAGCGCAAGGTGTATCGCGTGCGCTCCGCATGGTGATAACCTGAGAAAATATCTAGCTAGGTATGGGTTTTAAAAAGGGACCCACTTGTAAGTTCTCATTCTCTTGTATATAAAGAGGAGAACAGGTCTAGGATTGGGGGAGGATATCATCTGTAACTATGTTAGAAAACACTCATAACAAAATACACAGAACGTAGAGCTGTTATCTTTTGGTAGGCCTGAACATAGATAATTCTTAGTGTTTTTGAGTTCGGTACACCCTAGAATCATTGTCTAAGATTAACTCTCGATAATATTACTCCATGCAGATAAGATAGTGAAATGGTGTAATAATAATCATCATCATCACGGGCAAAACATGAATCGCTGTATCTGAACTTGGGAGTGACGAGCATTTTGGAAAAGAACGAAAATCTACATTATTAGGGCATGTTCGACAAACTCAAACTCCAAGATTGATCTGGAGTTTGTAAGTGAAAAAATAATTTATGTCTTTATTTAATTATTAAATACGAAGGAGATAGCTCACTTAAACATTTGAAGTTAGGAATACTGGCCTCAAGGAATTTTTGAAATTTGGGGTCTGCCAAACATACCTTAATAGCACAGGACTAACCGATTAGGGATTAGTAGGTCCGGATCACATGCTTCATGAGTGTGGCAGCGAGAGAACGCCCGAGCAGAAACCACTCCAAATCATAGTACTGGTAGTACAACCATGATTAGTGTGGGTTCCTCTACAGCCATTATCGCTGAAAGTTCCTTGACACCAGCCGCTTCAATTAATCGAAACCATTCATTTCACTCTACGAGGTTGCAGTAGACTGAAAGAGTAATCTGAAACTATGCTGATCATATCACAGAAAAAAGATTCCTGTAGATCAGATAACAAATCCATGGTTCTTTTGTCTCATCTGAATTCTGAAATTTCAAGATAACAAATCCATGGTTCTTTTGCCTCATCTGAATTCTGAAATTTCAAGTACCATGAAAATAGCATTTAGCAAAAGTCAAAATCGGGACAGCATGCGCATGGCTTGCAGATTATTAGAGACTACAACGATAGAGATTTTCGTCAAATATGGGTGAAAGTTTAGTAAAAAACTATGTGCTTGAGTTTATTTCCTACATGTGTTTTTGAGGATTATTTTGGTCAGTTGTTAGACCTCTTTTATTTGAAACCATATAGAAGTCATGTAATAACCAACTGCTACATACATCTCAGGATGTAGAAGCTGGAATATATTTCATATTCTATTATCTAAGAAAATAAAAATAAAAATCATTTTCCTTTTTGTTTACTAGCGTTTCTTGATCCTTATCTGCCAAACAAGCAAGGCTTAATCATCTTGGAGTAGCTCTCTTGTAAAATGACATAGAATGGGAACTCTGAAGGCTGCGGATCTGAGCTTTCATCATAGATACATATGAGGCATCCATGCATCCACTAGACAGTAGCATTCAAAATACACACACATGGTGGTATTTAGTGGCAAGTTGCATTGTGAACACGACATGTTCACTAGGTTATAGCACATTTTCCTCCTCCTGATTAAATATTTGAGAATTTAAGACGACAGAGGATGCAGGGTGACAGACCCATTTGACCAGAACCAGAGAAATGAAGCATGGCTGATTGGCTGGCTTGTAGATCCAATCTCATTGTCCAGTATAAATATAATCTTCGTTTTCTAATAGGAGCTTGGTACTCCATATAGGGTAAACTTATCACTGACATAATCATCACATGCATTGCTTAGGCATAACCTTTTCAAGATGCAGAATCATTTACATAGAATGGAAATCTTTCTCTTAATTCAAGGCTTCACTTTCATGCTCCAGGCTGCTAAGTATGACATTGCATGATGTGGATGGCCCATATCTTGCTCATTCATCAGTCAAAACTGAACACAGAAGCAACAGCAACCCTGAAAGGGAAAACTCGAAGAGAAACGTATCAGAGTTTTGCAACACCAACTTAAAACGTGTTGTTAGCCTATCAGATTTCCGGTTCACTTATAGTCAAGGTACAAGAAGCACTGTGGATGAGCACAACTGGATGGCACTGTCCCCTGGAGATCGAGATGAAGATCCGGCTAGAAAGTGATGCGTGTGGTGGAAAAGAGACGGGAACGTTTTTTTTTTTCACGAACAACAGCTGCGTATCATTGCGTTAAAAGACAAAAGTTAAGGATATCTAAACACACACCCCCGCTCAAGAGTACGAGACAGGAACGTAGTAACAACAGTTGTCTGACTGTTGATGCTAAAAAATAGCACGGTCAAATTTTTTATACATACCGAATAGTCCGGTGACAGAGACCGTGTCATTATCGGACTATTTGGTAAAATATGATTTCTATCGGTCCCGTGAAAGATTCGGTGTTAACGTCAGATCATCTGGTGTATATAACTCAAATTTTGCATAAAAATTTTGCTCTATGGAAAAATTAATCCAGTGCAAACCTCCAGTGAGTGTATTTACTACGTCAGAATATCCGGTGTGCTTTAAAACTAGGATTAGGGTTTCAACCTAATTGAGTTTGTCGGATGATCCGGTGTTCACATTTTTGTTTTCATCGGATCATCCGATGTTAAAAGATTAAAAGGTTGATAGGTAATTGATTTAATTCGGCTTAGATGAATATTTGGCTGAGATAAGGATATGTCGATCTGATTGCTAATTGGCTTACATCGTTGACCAATTAATTAGTTAAGCTAGTAATAAGATATTTCATAATTTAATTCGGCTTTTATTTGGGTCATTGGCTGAATAAAGAAGTATTCATAATGTCATGAGTAATCGGCTTGCTAATTAAGTTGTTAGTGCAATGGTGTTAATGTGATCGATTAATTAGGTGATTAGCACTTTGATTGAAAGAGAGATACGGAGAGTTGGATGCTAATCGGCAACATGCATGCAGAAACACAGAAACATGTAGGGGCAACAACAGTTATGGCTCGAGGCTGCATGCAGGGGCGACAAGAGACAACCGCGGTGGAAGCTCTAGCTATATATGTTGATTTTCGTCTCGCACTTGTGCACGCATGTAAACAACGGTGGTCGGCCAGCTCAACGCTCAACCTAGCGTGCGAGCACGCGACCCAGAGGGTGCCATGCGCAGCTTGCCGAGGCTTGGCACAGGGCGATGGCCTGCTGGCACGGGAAGGCGGCAGGTGGAGCGCACTGGCCCAATCAGGTGTTGACATCGACCGGAGTCCTGACATGAGGAGAGAAAGATCAAACCATCTAAGGGATAAGTCCATCCACCCTATAAATAGATGGGGTGTACGGCCGATTGAAACACACGCAATTGCCAAACACTAAACACATCTATTTTTTTCGTTTCTTTTCTGTCCTTTCTAGATGTAGATCTATAGTAGCTATGTTTTGTTGATTTGTTCTATAAATCAGTCATGTGCTCGCTTGTAAAACAACCGGTTTTTTACAGTAATCAGAGAATTATCCCTTTTACTAGTTTAATTAAAAACTAGTCATCCGCTCCTATAAAAGTAAAATAATCTGGTTATTTATGACCACGTGTGTTGATTTTTAGCGTCAACACTGAGCTGTCGTCCCGTTTCCCGTCACTGCATCAGACAAATTTCTCATGAGAACGATGGTTGCAACTTGCAGGTAATTCCAGTCCAGGACGTTGAGAAGTTGCATGCGGTCCCGTCTCCAGTTCTCCGCTCTCCAGCAGCTGTAGCGATGCTATCCAAACTGGATTGGCCAGGACAAGCAACACTAAAAAAAATTGCTCTCAAATGCTCGCCCGTCGACCTTTTTTTTCTGGACACCAACGTCAAGAGAGAAAAAATAGGCTGATAAGCTTGCTGCCACAACAGATCTCTGATAATTCCAGTATGTAGCACAGACAAAGCAAATACTGCAGCAAGCAACAGTCCTGTGTTAATTATGAAATGATGATAGTTGATAAAACGTGTTGTATATGATAAGATTTGGTATTTATAGTGGTAATTATAGTGACAATTGATTTAATAGGTGATCAGATAAACAATACTACAACCAGATAAACAGTATTATAACCAGATAAACAGTATCGCAACTAGATGAACAGTTACCATGAACAAATGAACAATACCTCCGAAGAGATGAATAGTCCTCTGATCATATGAATAATACTTCCGAGTAATGAACAGTAACTTCAGACCAGTGAACAATACTTATGTGATCACGATCAGTGGTCGCAATCAATGACCATACGATCAACGACCACAATTTGTTCCTACGGTTGGTCTCCGGATAGATGGAAGAGTTGATCGAATCCAAGAAGGCCGAACTACATTAAAGCATATTCGGGTAGATATATGAGAGTCTTACGTGGTCAAATAGGAAATGTCTGTTAGTTATAGAAAGTTTGGAGATCAGATAGGTATAGCTGAATCATATTTGTAAGTCTTGTTCGGTTTGAATTAGAAATCCTGATCTCTTACATCTAAGACCTGCTGTCTTTTAAATATAAGAGGGTCATGGTCGATTGAAGATATCAACCAATCGATCAAACACAATTTACATTATCTTTCTTCTTTTGCCTAGCTCATGTAGTCCCATTCTCTTTTTCCATCTATATTACTTCTTGTTCTTTATCTCGACAACCAAGTACAAGCCGTCGGTCACCCACACTCCGATGGGTCCCTCCCGAGTATGGGTGACGATGAAAGTCCAACGACGTAGCACTACGACCAGGGTGCCCTGGTTGCCGCTTGTCAAATATTGCATACAAGGTACTTAGTGTTTGATAACTTTTTGCGCCAACACACTTTTTAGCGATTCCGCTGGGGAAGAAGTTTTTCAGCTTTCTCTTAGCCAAATTCTAAAACCTAGTCATGTCTACTTCGGAGATTGGCAAAGATAACATCATTATGGCGTCGTACGACGAGTTACCAGAAGAGGAGCATTTGGCGATCGAAGTCGACTTGGAGAAACATCAGCAACTGTTGCTCTCGTGCTATGGGAAGACTCGGCAAGGTGTGTTCAAGAAAGAAGACTCTCCACCACCCACCGACCAAAGCCCAAAGGTAACAACCAATGTGAGTGCTTAATCATATCCTTCTCATCAAGAGGTTGTTATGATCGACCAATCTGTTGGTGCAACCATGGCTAATAGTGTTCAAAAATTGGTTGAGGATACATTGGTTGATAAGCTTCGGCCTTTAGTTCTACAAATTCATAAGGAGCAAAATCTGAAAAAAAAAACCTGCCACTAGTAATGTTAGTCTCCAATTTTACATACTGTTGTTAATATATTGCCTAGTGTTTCTTATGCGCATAATCCTCATGATGGCCGAAATATTATGCGTAGTGTTGCACCTAATTATGTCACTTCTCATGCTATTAAAACTGATGTAACACAAAACCCGTATCAAACACCACATGCCACACACAATGCTTCAACTTCGGCTCAAGCTTATAGAGCCAAAAATTATCCCAACATGCAAACACCATATTATCAAACTGTAGCGTATAGCGTTCCACCTATACCGCCTCAAGGATCAGGAATCCCTGATGGGCCGATTCCTGAACAAAATTTTGCTATGCCACCTCTGCTCAAATGTGTTCACACCATCGCTCGAGCCAATAGCTAACCCTAATCGGCTTGTAGCCAATTATACTGAAATCATGTGAGAACAAGTAGCTACTGTGCTTAGAGAACAATTCGGCTTAGAGGTTAGAAGGAAAGCTCGTGCATACTATAAACCATACCCCGAGCATTATGACACAATCCAATATCCCCGTGGTTTTCAGGTTCTTGATTTTGTGAAATTTACTGGGAAGGATAATAGAACTGCTATGGAGCATGTAGGCCAATTTCTTGCACAATTAGGTGAAGCTAGTTCCAATGATGTGATGAAAATTAGATTATTTCCTTTATCATTATCCGAACCCCTTTTATTTTGTTTACATCTCTTGCTCCTAATTCCGTTCATGTGTGATCTCAATTAGAAGAGAAATTTCATGAATATTTTTATAGTGCTGATATTGAATTAAGACTTTCACATTTGACATCGGTTAAACAAAAATACAATGAACATGTTGCTGATTTTATTAGAAGGTTTAGAGATAAAAAAAATCGATGCTTTAACTTGACACCTTCCGAAAAAGACTTAGCCGAATTAGCTTATTCGGGTTTGTAGTCTCATCTTAAAGAAAAGCTAGAAGGTTATGAATTTGAGGATGTTAGACAAGTTTTGCAAAGAGCTTTGGCATTAAAAAGCCAGGCTAAAGAGTCTAGGAATTTTCAGAAATCAAATGATAAATTTTAAGTTGATCATCCTAATGTTCATATGCTTGAGTATGAGTCTGAGAATTCGGACGATGATGATGCTGATGTGCGTAGCCAAATGGGCTTGATCTTCTAAGGCTAAACAATTTGTTTGCTCCACTCATAAGCCTATTCCTCCCAAAATTCAGCAAGAAGAAACTAAATTTACTTTTGATGTAGCCAAGTGTGATTGTCGTTTTGATTATTTGCTACAAGAAAAATAAATTAAACTTCCTCATGGTCATGTAATTCCACCATTAGAAGAATTGAGGAAGTAAGCTTATTGTAAATGGCATAACTCTTATTCTCATACAACTAACAATTGCAATATTTTTCGTCGATAGATGCAATCGGCCATTAACAAAGGGCGATTGAAATTCTCGGAGATGCAAGTTGACAAGCAACCGTTTCCAGTTAATGTTATTGATCTCCAAGACAAGAGTATTCTAATTCGGTCAGCTCAAGCCGAAACAGCTCAAGGAAAAAATGTAATCGTTGGTGAAGATAGGCCAAAACCTTTGGGAGAGAAGAAGAATTTGCTAAGAGAAGTACTACTTGAGAAAACTCCCGAAAGCAAGGAATTGATCAAAGTTGTGTTGAACACTTCAACCCTCAAGAGGCATAGCAATGCTAGGATGATCAAACCCAAATATCCAGAGGTTGGCGGGTGGAAGATTAATAAAGCAAAGGGATATGACAAGGTTGTAAAATTCAAACCCACTTTCAAGCAACTTCTGTCCAAATATGAAAAGGATAAGGCCGTCCAAACTCATATGAATCGGCCAAATAATCCCAAGCGACCAAGATCACATTTGAAGCAAGAAGTGCATGATCATCATCAACTAAAGGAGGATTATGTTGCTGCTACTCACCCACCACTTGGGCTGGCGCCATGGCCATGGATGCCTCCCACAATGTCTTTTCATCCTTGCCCAATGTGGGGTTACAACGGTATGTGGATGCCTCCTCCTGCTACGCAATTAAATTATTTTCATCCGGGTTGGACAACACCACATAGACCAGTTTTTGATAGAATATCACGTCCTGTCCATGATCAATTAGGGCATACAAATTGATTTAGTGAAGTTAGACAAGCTAAGAGTATAAAAAAATAGCTGGTCAAGGAGAATAGAGTTTTTACTCAAATTTTAAATTTTAATGTTGCTGAAACAAGGACCACTATTGTTGATATTATTGAAATTGGTTCAATGAAAGTGGCTGCCGAAGAGCTTGGCAAGCGACCGATTGTTATTACCAGTAAATCGGTCCAATCTGAAAATATATCTAATGTTGTTTATGTTGCTTGAAAGGATGATAATCATGAGGTAAGTAGCAGCAAGCCACCTTCTAAGTATCTACAACCAAGGTGGTCTCCCTCCGGCTTGTCTCACATGAAAAAAGAGAAATTGCAACGGCTACGCAAGAAGGAATTAATAGAGTAGCAAGCTGAAAAGTTACGGGATGATACTTTCAATAAAGTTAAGCCAATGCAACCCGCGAAGCAAGTGTGGAGACCGAAGGTAAATGCAGTGACAACTTCTACAACAATCCCTTTGTCAGCAACAATACTGGTGCTTATGCAAGAAGACAAGAAAGATGAGGATTTGATTGATTATGATGATTCGCCGGTGCATACTAACGATGCTTCACCGATTGAAGGTATGGGTATAAATATGGTTTTTATGTTACCTTCAAAATTTCATGCTATGGATGAAGGTGAAGTGGTTCAATTGGACTTGAGGCCAAAGGAGGCTATGTTTTAGAAGGCAAAGGAGACAGATCGGTATTTGAAGTCATTATATGTGAAGGGTCATATTAATGGGAAACCGATTTCTAGGATGCTTGTTGATGGTGAAGCTGTTGCAAAATTGACGCCATACTCAATTTTCAAGAATCTTGGTAGAGATGACAGCGAATTAATGAATACTAATTTGGTGCTCAATGGATTTGCGGGTGATTCTAATGAGGCTAAATGGGTTATCTCTATGGAGCTCACTATTGGAAGAAAGACATTATCCACCGCCTTCTTCGTCGTCTCGCTGCAAGGTAACTATAGTGTTATTTTTAGGCGTGATTGGATTCATGTAAATGGTCGTCTGCCTTCCACCTTTCATCAATTTTTAATTCAATGGGGGGATGTTGAGGTAGAGATAATTCATGCGGATATTTCGGCCTATGTTGTTTCGGCCGATGCTTCAGCTGATTGGAGATACGAAAACGCTGAGTGCTTGTCGGGTCTTGATTTTTCATATTATGATTTACTTAGTGTCTCCAAGGACGGATTTGTACCATGGTTGTAAATCCAACTTGTGATAATCGGCTCAATAGCATGATGTATCAATGAGTAGAAATAGAAATTTAGAATGGCTGCACAAGCGTATGGAGCAATATCGGTCAGATAAGAACGATATTTGTGAAGCCATTGAATTTTTAGATGAGTTAGATAAGTTAGGTCAAGGTTTTTTATCGACCGATCCATTAGAAGAAGTTGATATAGGTGATGGTAGTGTTTCAAGGTCGACGGTTGTAAATAAGAATATGAAAGCCAATTACAAGGCTAGAGTAATCGAGTTGCTTAAAGAGTATGTTGACTGTTTTGCTTCGGAATATCATGAGATGCCAGGACTTAGCTGGGAGTTAGTAGAACATCGGTTGCCTATTAAAACAGGGTTTAGACCCTATAAAATGGTCGCCTAGAAGGTTTAATCCTAATATGTATGATCAGATCAAAGTAGAAATAGATCGATTATTGAAAGCAGAATTTATTAGGCCATACAGGTATGCTTATTGGATTTCTATCATCATCTAGATTGAGAAGAAGAGTAGTGGTAAATTACGAGTTTGCATTGAGTTTATATATTTAAATAAAGCTACCCCTAAAGATGAATATCATATGCCTATAGCCGACATGTTAATTAATGATACTTCATGACATAGAATAATTACTTTTCTTGATAGTAATGCTGGTTATAATCAAATTTTCATGGCCGAGGAAGATATGTCTAAAATGGCTTTTTGTTGTCTTGGTTTTATTGATTTATTTGAGTGGGTCGTTATGACATTTGGGTTGAAAAATAGTGTGCAGGTGACGGATGTAACTTAGCAGTCGACGGCGGGTGATCATGGCTATGTGGGTGCTTGGTGTCGGATGATCAAGGAGGGTCGGGCGGAGCCAAGGGTGATCCTAGCTATACACATAAATGTCAAGCAAAGCATACAACGGAGAATAAAGATAGCATGTTAATAAAGTCAAGCAAAGGGGATATCAGTGAAAGTGACAAGACGGTCCAAGGGATCGTGAGCGGGAGAGACTTGTTGGTGATCAAAATCGCAAGACAGAGGATACGTGTCATCATTAGAGCGCTTGCTTCAGGTGGAAGCAAGTGATGGCTAGTCATGCTTTGAAAAGCATGCTAGGGTTTCACAGTTTGGCCTCAAAACCGTGGGAGGACTAGAGTAGTACGTGACACCATCGTAAAGCTTACATCGAGGCGAAGCCAAGTCGTGAAGGCGCCGAGACCGTCCAATAAATAGAGAAGAAAATAGATCAAAATACCCTTGATGTTATACATGAGTGTACTACAAGAGAGGTATTTTGGAAAAAAGTTAAAAAACTTAGGGGTCAAGTTTTTTAGGCCTATGAATGTTAGGGCTATGAGGGAGGTTGAGTCAGCTATTTGAGAGCCTAGAGTTAGGTTTTGAAGAAGAGGAGAGGGAAGACTTAGTCTTTGTAATAGGCTAGAGCTTTAGTGCGAAAAAACTTCTGTAATCTGTCGAAAAGAGGTTGTCCTTTGTTTGAAATGAAATTTATTTTCTCACAAGTGATCTTGTTCATCTCCTTCTAGTCTCCTATTTTTGGTTCCCTTGCCTTCGTGCAAGTGTTTCTAGTTTTCTGTTGATTTTCGTTTTTCTTTTGGAGCTACATTTTTATCCCTTTTGCAAAGTTACTCTTCTAGTTGCTAGAGGTATGAACACTCACATACTCATGTACATGAGTAGGTTTTAACTTCCCTTGCCTATGTACAATCAACTTGAGAGTTTCGTTGCCCAATGTCCATCTTGTTGGATCTTTGAATTTCCTTTGCAAGTTTCAGCCTTTATGGGGTGATGAGTGATGGATTGGGTCACTAGGGAACCTAGCGTTCAATTCTAACAATGAAACTCACTTTTCAATTGCTGTTCTACTGAAACTTCGGACTCTCCGCTCATTTCTCGTGACTCTCCGGATTTTCTGGGTTGATTCAGAGTTTTCGCTGCTTGTTTGTTTTGCTCTTTGTTATGATTCTCTTGTAGATGTACGTTGGGTGATTGAATAAGATAATGTCATCAATTTTATAAAAAATTTATTGAAGCGCCTATTCATCTCCTCTAGTCGTCACTCTCGATCCTACGCTAAGAAATGGAAGTCGGCCTCAAGATGTATAGCAAGTGTGCGGTGTTGTTTGGAAATGATGATCGATGTCCAACAACTCTTCCAAGATCGTCGCGTAATACCATATGAGATCAGTCGTGTTTGCCTTGTTCAGTCCTTGTCCTTGTTGGGCCTGTTAGTGAGTACGTCAACATGGTGACGCACGCAACCCGGCCGTGCTTTCCAAGCACGACAAGGGAGAGGGTGCTCCACTTCAAGTAGTTGTTCGCTTGCACTACCCAACGGGTACGGAATCAACCCTTTAATGTTGATCACACTCACTGCTCAGATTACCAAGGAGTGGCCATGATCCCGGGAGCGGACGAAGTGGATGTTAAGGTGTCGCTGGTAGCGGCGACAATGGCAGAGGCAGCGGCAATGGCTAAGGTGACAGCATCATCAGTGGTGGAGGTGTGGCTACCGGCATCCAGTGGCCTGAATTCTGTAAGGACACAATGGGCTGGAAGGAGACGATTTATTCATTTGGTCTCTTAGGGCAACGCCCCTTCTTTTTGCTGCGCTTCTTGTTGATTCGGATGGTATAGGACTGGCCCGTGTAGCCCAATTTTCCGTTGTGCTATACAGCCTAACTACCCGGTAGCCTATATCCGTGCATTTTTTTTCTGGAAATATTTATTCAGATTAAGAATTCTTGAGATATTATCCTTGAATTTTGGGTAAATTCATTTGGCCCTAGGAAAATCCCTGGAAAACCAAACCACCAACGAGTCCCGCCATGATACCGAACAGGCAGTATGCGAAGAGCTGTCGAGGTTCCAGGGTACTCTGTTGGCTTCCCTTTGATGATAACACCCTCTTCCCACTCATCAGTCCATGCGCTTCGTACATGGTCACTCCTACGGACACTGGGATCTACATCCAACCGGTAGAGAGATATTATCTTGTCATGTTTTCTAAGGTTTTGTTTTCATAGGAGGATCGCAATTTGAATCCTTGATTTAGCATAAATTTGAACTAAATCGTAAAGTTCCTTAAACAACCCCTTGGCCAAACAGATCCTAAATGACGTATGGTTTATATCGATGCCAGCGCTCTACATATTTTTATTTTCAAAAACTCGGTACCTGGAGAGAATTCAAGATCCAGTATAACGCGGAGCAGGAAGCAGTGTAGTTCTGCAAATATGAAAAGAAAACAGCACAGGCATTATTACTGTTGAAGGGAACAAAAGAAGCAGAGAGAAAGATTGGCAACAGTTCATAATAATTTACACGAGGGCCTACTGAATGTTAGATGAGGCTGGCATTGATGTTCTCAACCATTTTGAATGGTAATTTTGCGTTCGAAATCCTTACCTTGGCGACCTGAAGCCCAAGGAATGCCGCCCACACAAATGCGAGAAGATCGAACTCCTTCCAGTAAACATTCTTCAGAACTGATGTCTGAAATGTTGGAAATTTTGTGGCTTAAAATCCATATGATTATGGTTTCGGAAAAAATGCAGGTGATTCCTTGGGTATACAATCATTAGATGTTTACCTTCTCATCCGATGGGGTTTTTGCGTCAGCTGCATCAGCTGGTCCTATAGGGATTGCTGTTGCATGCTCAGGTTCCTGACCTGAAATGTTGAGAAGAAAACAAACGAGGAAGAGCTTTTGCATCGTGAGAGATAAACACGTTGTTTTGATGCTCCCTTACATATTTGCTCCAGCCTTTTTGCTGCCTGGAAGATATGAAAGTAATGCCATTAGTATATGTAGAGATCGATGATGTATTAAGAGAGGGTTGAATTAGGATATTTAAAATTATTTGACTCTAAAAATTTTATAAGATAAATCTATATTAATTTTTATCTAAATGTGTTCTAAATTTATCTAGTGTTATCTACTTTACCATTCAAAAGGTTTACAACCTATAGCTAATTCTAACAAACCACTCTATGAAAATAAACATGCAATGATAGATTGTAAATATGTAAATGTAGAAATATAAAGATGATAGAGAGAGCAAATTCGGCACAAAGGATTTTTATCTTATAGTACTGATGGCATAAACATCATTCCTAATTAATATTGGAGCAGCTACCTAGGCTATAACTCACGGATAGCACACGGTTACGACCCTTGAGCCACCTAGGCCTCAAATAGGTTGAGCAACTAAACCACCAAGATAAGATCTCACCATAAACCTCTCTTCTGATCACTTGCCGTCATCTTCACTTCGGATCTTGAGTCACCAAGGCAAGAGTCTCCGCGTCCCTATAAAAAAGTCTTGCCACCGCTTCACACCAAGTCAGAGGGTCAATAAGCATGAGCCACCAAAGCTCACGATGCCGGTGAGTCATTAAGACTCCAAGGTGTTGACGTACCACTTGGTACAATGTAAGATTACTCTTTGATCCACTCTCTAAGCAACAACACCTAGTAACAACTCTCTCTAGGCCTAATAACACTAATCACTTCGTAATATTATGCTAATTACCTTAGATGATCACTTTTTAGCACTTTGGTGGTTTGGACTCTAGCACACTCAAATAGCTGAGTGGATGGGTATTTATAGCATCAACCCCGTGAACTAGCCGATGTTTCAACGGCTTAAACAAACTATGAACACCAGATGATCCGATGTCAACAGTAGTACAAACACCGGACCATCCAGTGTGTACAACAGTACAAACTAGCTGTTAGAACTCAACTCAAACTCATTTTGAACACCAGATATTCTGGTGCAACCTTGAACTTCATCACCGGACCATCTGGTGTTATTACTTTAGCCGAACGAGCCACTTTGTCTAGCGTATAGATCTTTAGGACAAGGACCATCCAACACATTACAACCATGCTAGACTAGCCGTTGAGACATTATCCTGGAAAATGCTCTGGTGCAACCATCCGGCGTGTACATCTCCGAGCACCAGACCATCCGTCATTCAAACCTTCCCTCTAAAGATCTGCACTTCTCCGGTAAAACACTCCGATGTTCATACCACTCTAACACCGGACCATCCGGTGTGTTGTTTCTGAAAAATTTCTTCTGAGCAAAGAACACTCAAGTGTGTACAATAATCAGAGCACCGGATCATCCGGTGTAGTCATTTTTCCTAGGACTTTTCTAATTCAACCAATCTTTATCTCGGCTGCAGTGACATCTTCATGTATTACGTCAATAAGACATACTAAAGTATATATTTGACAAATATATTAGTCCCATTAACTACGTTATTATTAATCATCAAAATCACATATATATCCTAAATTAGCCGCTATAATATCCTCAAGGGCATGTTTGCTACGTTATAACATGAAACCAAACAAAATATGTAAAGATAAAACTTCACTATTCACAAAGATGACAAGGAAATTACAAATTACCCTTTGGATTATTGTCTCTTTTTTCCATGTCTTGATGCAGGGAATATGTTGAAAATGTGGCAAATACAGGTACGAGAGCGTTATCGGAAAATACAACAAGTTGAACAATCTCAAATGCCAAACTGGAGGTCACCACGATGAAATTCTCGCTGTGCTAATCGAAACAGATATATTATTTGCATATTTCCGACGATCCAAAAGATACCAAGGAAACAGTGCAAAACTATCATCTGACCTCATCATGACGTCATCCAAAGTGAGCATTGTGATTGCTGCCGTGGGCCACGTATCAATATTAACTAGGTGAACTCTCCGCTATGGGAATTTGGGGTAGTTTTAAACGAACACTGGATGATGAACCAAAGATTAAAGTAGCAGGTTATTGAATTAGGAGAATGGAGTATGGAAAAAACATTAGGGGTCCCGATGGGAAAATAGAGGGATAGTTTGGGGGAATAATAGTAATATATGTTGTTAACATTTTCTTGTTGATGTTACCTGACCAAATCTTAGCCTGATGGACATACCGATACGGTGTGAGCTTCAGTAGTTCAAATTACTCATGAACCAATAATATGCAGGAAATGAGAATATAAATGAAATGAAATTACTGACCGAGGGAAGTTAGTAATTCAAATTACAGGTGGCTTGAGTAGAGAACACAAAATTAAGATGCATAGTGTAACAGCAATGGTAGCCTAAAAGTCATACGAATTCCTTCTCCCGCCTGCTCGGCTTCTCTTGAACGCCTTTAAATTTCACTCGATCGCTCTCTCACTTGCTCTCGCTCTCTCACTCCATCTCTTCGATCGCCTGCCCTCTCCCCTCCACCGCTGTCGCCGTCATCGCGATGGATACCCCGCCTTCTTCTCCCGCTCCAGCCACTCTACTGCCGCCTCCACCGCCACCTTCTACGGCCACGCCACCCACACCCGCGCCGTCATTTGATGATGAGGTGGAGGCCCCACCGGCGGAGAGCTCAGATGAGGTGTAGAGCTCGGACTCCGGCGATTTAGCGGGGTCCCCCCTCCTTCAACGACATGTGGGACTACTTCCTCGACGAGCCAAAGGCAAAGAACCCTTGAAGTTCGGATGAGGAGGAGGAGGATGAGGAAGAAGAGGAGTGGGAGGGGGAGGAGGAATAATAGGAGGAAGAGGAGGTCGGTGATGACAACGACTATGACGACGAGGACGATGACTACTTCGTCGTCATGCCCGACTGGTAGACGCGACACACTGTTTAGGATTTAGTGATTTAATTATATATTAGTGTGCTATAAAGCTCTAATTCTACATATTAGTAATATAAACCTTAGTTAAATTATTACTTGCTTGTTTAAATTTTATTTTTTTTGTCCTGAATTGAGTATCACTACCGATTTATAGTTAGAACTGGCAATGATAAATATACAAATCAGCAGAATAAGCTCAAGAATCGGCAGTGATAGTTTGTATCACTGCCGGTTTGTTACATGAACTAGTAGTAATATGTATAATCACTACCGGTTCTGTAACCGGTAGTGATAATCATACAACTTATTATGTGGTTTAAAATCTGACAGTAATATAGTTTTTGAACTGGCAGTGATGATATTTTCTATAGTAGTGTTTGCTAGTGGTGAACCGAACACCATGTTGTACACTCCTAAGCCTTCTTGTTTCCTACGCAGCATACTTGCATATGTCTTCAAACCCCATGTACCTGGGGAGGGATGCCAAGCTCCAAAAAGAGTGGCCCCATGATGAAGGCCACCTCCAAGACCCAGCAGACCACCGACGAGTCCCGCGATGATACCGAATAGGCAGTACACGAAGAGCTGTCGAGCTTTCAAGGTACTCGATTGGTTTGCTTTCGATGATAACACCCTCTTCCCGGTCATCAACCCATGCGCTTCGTACATGTCACTCCTACTGACACTGGGATCTACATCCAACCAGCAGAAAGATTTAATGACATTCTTTACAATGCAACATTCATCTGTTATGTTCTAACATCCCTTACCTGGAGAGAATTCAAGATCCAGTACAGCGCGGAGCAGGAAGCCGTGTAGTTCTGCAAATATGAAAGAAAACAGCATACACCTTACTATATTGCTGTTGAATATGACAAGAGAAGCAGACAAAAGATTCTCAAGAACCACACAAATTTATGCAAGATCCCACCGAATACCAGATGAGGCTGGCATTGATATTATCTACAATTTCAAATTGTAATTCTGCGTTTGAATTCCTCACCTTTGCGATCTGAAGTCCAAGGAATGACACCATACGAATGCAATGAGGCCGAACTCCTTCCAGTAAATGTTCTTCAGAACCGATGTCTGAAATGTAGGATGGTTCCCAGATCAAAATCCTAATGATTATTGTTTGAAAAAGGTACAGGTGGTTATGTATAAAATCATTAGATATTTACTGCCTCATCTGACGGGGGTTTTCGGTCAGCTGCAGCAGCCGGTGCGGTTTGGATTGTTGTTGCATGTTCTGGTTCCTGACCTGAAATGTTGGTGAAAAAAATGTAAGAACTTTGCATTTTGTGACAGAAGCACATGAATTCTATTATTGCTCTCTTACATATTTGCTCCAATCGTTTTGCAGCCTCCTGGAAGAAATCAAAGTAGTACCATTAGCATTACAGAAGACCCAAAAAAACAGAAAAAAGCTTCACTGTTCTTAAAGATGACAATGAAACTGCAAACGATTACCCTTTTCTTTATGGTCACTATTTTCCATGTTTCAACACCCTTCAGAAAGGCCTTTGTTGATGTGACTGTCGTTCAATTTCGAGATGCAACCCATGGTCATTCATGGGAAATTAGATAAGCAATTAATTGTCGTCGTGTTTGAAAAATTGAAGTGACAAAATAATAAGCACCTAGGAAAAGGATTAGCAGGAGAGCCGTGACCAGCCAGTCCAGGAAAATTACATTGAAAATAACACCGATGCTAACCCCAAGCATCAGCATTGGCTGCATGAGCAGGGCGAGATCGTAGTCGATCAGCAGCATGTCCAACGTCGGGTGCTTCAGCTTCATATTGTAGTAGACAGTCGAAACGGATGCGCTCATGATCATGCCTGCCCCAAAATAGTTTAGCATCTCAAATTCTCAATGTAAGCACCGTACCAAAACGAACAGATGATGTACAATTAACTGTTTTTGTTACTTAAATATGTACTAGTATATAAATTATATATTTTTCCTAGAGAAGATGTACAAGTTAAGCTACTATAAGTTTGTTTTCAGAGCATGCACGGGAGAAGACATATGGATTTGCTGGCCCTCAGTTGGCATTCTCATTCCCTTCAGTGTTCAATTAGACAGAATTTGAGAATATATGAAATAGAGGATTAATGAACCATTTTATATGGACATCATGATTCTAATGTGTTACAAGTATATGTACAACACGAAATGATTGGCTCTTCAATCAGAAACATCCTACTACTGTCCATTGCAGAACAAGTTTCTTCCATGAGTTACGATTGGTAACTCATAGGGTGAATAGTAGATTTTTTAATCAACTTTGCCCATAGATGATCTCAGAATGTAAATTCTTTGCTTTACTATGTTTTTTTTTTCTCCCTAACTCTTCTTTGTATGTATAGATCTATTTTTGGAAGAGATGTTGCGGGCAGTATCCGAGAAGGAAACTTCCAAGGAGGCATGGGAGTGCACCAAGATGATGTACCAAGGTGCCAAACGCGTCAAGGATGCTCATGTTAAAACCCTCAGAGAAGAGCTGGATGGCTTGCAGATGAAGAGCATGGAGTCGGTCGACGACTTCGCAATGAAGGTGAATTCCATCGTCAGCATGATTTGTGGGCTCGGCAACAAGATGGAGGACTCGTATGTGGTAAGAAAGATCCTCAGAGCCACACCAAACAAGTTATTGCAGATCGTCGTTTCAATCGAACAATTCAGTGACCTCGAGACCATGACAGTTGAGGAGGTCTTCGGCAGGCTTCGGGCGTACGAAGAAAGATTGCGCGGCAACGACGATGACATCGACATCAATGCTAAGCATGTGTTGCTCACCAAAGCCCAATGGAGAGCTAAGGAGAAGGATGAAGATAAGCATATGTTGCTCAGCCGAGAATAATGGAGGGCTAAGGAGTAGAAGGATGGTGGTGACGGCTCCTCCAATAGCTCTGGACGAGGTAGCAAAAATCGGAAATTCGACAAGGCTAAAGTGAGGCACTACAAGTGCAATGATTATCGGCAATTCCAGTGGGAATGCAAGAAGTCGAAGAAACAGTAGAAGATGTTGTTTATGGCTGCAGAGGAGGATGACCATCCGACGCTACTCTAACATGAAGAAAACAAGAATAAGGGGGAATATTAAAAATTAATCTTGTTTTATAGTAGGTTTAGTTTTGGTATGCATGAGAGTCCATGTCAAAGTTAAAATAGTGTCCTAATAGGAGTAGGAATAGAATTGTATTGGAGTAGGATTCAGAGTCTAGTATTTGACCCCTATATAACGAAGGGAGGGGGTACCCCATAAGGTGCCCCGAAGAAGAGAAAGACTATGAGAAAAAAGTCGATCAATTTGTAAGGTCGAGAAGCTCGGAAGTACTCGGTTAAGTACTCAGCGAGCTCGGATCAAGAGAAAAACAAAGGCTAAACTATCGCGGTCTCAGAAACTCGTATGTTATTATGTTCCTATAATTATTCGATCCTGGATATCAAAACCAACATGAATCCCAGTAGTGCAGGAAGTCACAGATAAAATGATAAACCATGCAGTACGCGTATATATATATGGAGTCGCTTGCAGTACCGGCCAAATGTAGTGGTATGAGTTGCCACCAGTCCACCACGTCACGTTACACGCCACGCCCATCCCCACCGGCGAAGGCGCCGCTGATGCCGCGGCGCGAGCTGGCGAGAGCCCCGTGTTGGCGGCGGCCACGGCGACAGCGAGCGGCTGCCACCTCCTCCCCATTTCCTTGGCGTGCGTGCACCATACCGCGCCGCTACTGCCACCCACAAGAGCGTACGTGCATGCTGGTCGCGGATGGCTTTCCTGGGACGGGGAAGAAGTGCAAAGTTTCTTTTTTTGAAAGATCCTAGCGAGCTAGAGATTAAGCTAAGCATATATTAAAAAAAAAGAATTAACTCAGTTTAAAAGGAAAATTAGGTCCGAAAATCTTAACAAATGCACGGTTTTAGAGAGAAATCAGCACCCAACCCCAGGATGACAATACGGACTCCAATCGACAGATGACACCAAACTCAAAAAGACACAACCAGACAAACGATGAAGCCCAACCCAACTCAACTCACGCACTACCCAGCTATCTTAGTTGGCGAAACCCTGCTTCCACGCCACATCTCAAACTCTAAACGGTTAGCGGAGCTCTGCTCCCACGTTGTACCTCCCCTCTTGGTCGACAGAAGCCCAACTCTCACGTCGCACCTCATCTCACAAACCAAATTGGCAGCACGCCGCTTCAAAGGAGCACACATCGGACCAACACCGTTGTCGAGAGGCGCCAATCAAGAGGAGTCGACGACAATAGAAGAACGTAGGGGTCAACCTACAAGAGAAAAGCAAAGAACCCCAAAGTAGCCGAAAAGTGCGGAGAGAAGAAGGCGACGCCTTCAGGAAGAAAGTGACGCCAACGTCACCGTCGCCCGTCTAGAAGCCCGAACAGGGTTTTCACCCAGAGAAAACAAAGAAGGGAAAGTCACCACGAGGTCATCTCCAAGGAGGGAATGACGCCAGCAAGCGTCACCAGCCACAGCCTGTCACGTCCCAAATTTCGTAATCGCATGATTAACCTTAATCATGTGTTATTAGTGTAATAATTAAATTTGAGATAAAATATTTTGGCACACTAAAGTACTTCGTTTTGAGTCAATTGGAGGAGAGAAAGAAATTCAGGAGAGAAAAGAATTGAATTCGCAGTTAGAACAGACCTTCTTTCTCTTCCATATGGGCCCCATATGTGGCCCTACCATCCCAACCATCAAAAGGGACAGCCCCCACCTAACCTCTCTCTCTCCTCCTCACTCCACTCCCGTGCTCCCCACCAGCCAAGGAAGCAAGGGAGCTCCCCCTCTCAAGATCTCTCACTCCTCCTCGATTTCCTCTCTTCAGAAGTCGAACCGAGGTGCGCATTTGGTGTTTACGTGTTCTCTAGCTCATAAGCTATCCATTCCTCCAATTCATTTTTGTTTTCCCCGAGGATTCGAGCCAATTTTGGTATCTTTTGGTGTTTAGGGTTGAAACGTGAGGAACACCGAATTTCTTCATCTCCCAAGCATTTCACTCTGTTTCCTTCATCACCCGACGGTCACTAACCTCCACAAACACCGTGGGTAAGTCTCTTAGGCTCCCCATGGCATGAATTCATGATTTGGTAGGTCAATTTTGTGATAAAGCAAAGTTCATGAGTTCTTGATGCTTTGGACCAAAATGAGGATTAGATGAGATTTGAGTTAGGAATTGAGTTGCTGGGTTGATGAGTGAGTTCTAGACCCCATAAACTACCTCAAACATGTTCCCATTTGGATTGGAGAGACTAGCAAGTCGATTTGGCAAAGTTTTCCCCTTTTTAGGAGCAATTTTGGACAGTTCGGATTCTCCGCAGAAATTCAAGGATATTCCGCAAAACTGTGGAGTATCCGTAGAAATTTACGGATACTCTGCAGTTACTGTTTATCAGGCAGTTTGCGGCCTGTAAAATTCATAATAAATTCTCCGTAGCTCCAAAAATTATGTAACTAATTTTGTTGGTTTCATAATAACCTCCTCTACCTATTAAAAATGTTCCCAGCTATGAAACAATTAATTAACTTTTCAGCATAAATTAAGGCTCTATTAATTCACTGTTAATTCTTTACAAGTTCAAAATGGGTGAATCCAATTTTGCTAGTTTTCTTATGACTTGTGCTAACTAGAAAAAGATATTCATGCAATTTAAAGTATATTTTTATGGCTTTTCTTCATATGCATATTGTGGCATGCATTGTTGCACTTCATTCATACTCATCATTGCACACGCTCTCCCTTTTAGTGAACGAAGAACCAGAACGTAACGCGAATGTGAGCGAAGGCGGCAGCGAGCTCCCGCATTTCTTTGAATTCTCTGCGGGGAGTGTCAGGAAAACCCAAGTGCAGTAAGGCAAGCAACTAAGCATTTTGCACCTTTTGTTCAAATGAATGGAGTCTAAAAATTGATAATATGTTTCAAGTCGATGTCGGGCAAATGGGTAGAACCTATGTTGTTTGCATAATTCGTCTACCTTGAATTGTTGTTCATCCATATCCTTGTAGCCATAGTCACATGGTCGATCTCTAAGAGTCATCCGATATGCTTAGTAATGCTTAAGTCATCGGTAGAAGTCAAACGATGGTGTCGCCGTTGTTCACAAGCTTAGGGCTTACACTTGGTTCACAAATACTTGATGATGATGAAGAGATGGTCGGATGAGTGGTGAGAATGAGGCGAGATGTGGGCAGTGTTAAGGGTGTATCTGCTTCAGAGGAAAGTCCTGGGGGCATTCAGGAGGAGGAACCCGGGTACCATAGACCGTTTGCATCGGTTAGGGCCGTCCGTCATTGCCGTTGGATTTAGCACTTTGCTTACTCACCACATGTCGATCTAATTATAAGGCGAGCTGAATACCTTTGTAGCTGTGGTCATTTGGGGTCTGAACATCAATGGTGTGAGCGGGTGGGCTTGTAGTGGTACTAGTTTGCTCCAGGAATAGTTCTAGTACCGCAGCACCGAGCGATGCATGTTTCAAATGATAGAGGCTTATTGGGAAAGGTTGACATGAGTACCCCTCGTATGGACCTGTGTGGTTATGCAAGTCATATGGTCCTCAAGTCGTGTGGGTCCAAGAGTATCCCTCTGTAGGGTGTAAAAACATTTTGAAATGCCGCACTCTTGGTCATAAGCATGCTTCTGTTCATCTGCATTGGTTGTGGAGTTTTCGCTTGTGGTTGATGGTTCGATATGTGGGAGATGGTTGAGTTGGTCTTTCTTATATATATGTTTAATGGTTCCAGTTATTTATGTTCAGTTGGTTATGGCCGGGTAGAATTATGTTGTTATTGGTTAAGTTAGTTGCTCACATCTATGTGTCTAGGTTCCTTACTGTTTATGTTTAACTTAACCATGTAGCTTTTTCTTGCTAATGGCTCAATGCATAATCCTTGGAGTCAAGCTATGTATATGTGCTCTATATGGTTTAGGTCTTGCGAGTACCTTCGTACTCAACTGCTTTACAGGTTTTGTAGGTGAGGAAGGGTCGGTGTTTGGCTACTTCGTGCCTGCCAATCAGGGTGGCAGGCAAGAGTAGTTCATCCTACTCTCGAAGGTCATGCTTTTGGGTGGAACCTAAGGGCATGTGGCTCTATCCTCCTTTTGTTTTTTAGCTTTTAGTCTTCTACTGCTTAGTTTCTTTTGCTGGTTGGAGTTGAGCGGGTTTTAGTCTTCTCCTAGTTCTCTTTTGCTGTAAATTGTAATAACTTGTTGCATTCTTAAGAACTTGCAATATAACTTTAATTACTTGCTCTTTCTTAAGCTGTGGTGTAATGTTATATTTTGTAAAGGCATGTGTTCTGATCTTGGGCACAAAACACATGCCGGGACTATCAGGATGGTATTCTAGTTAATCGTCGAGGTTGTGATTATGTTTAATGATTCTCCTGATGATTAATTAGAATACTGTTTGGATGATTCCTCACATAGCCCTGGTAAGAACTGAAGCAGAGCTTACGTCCGTAACTCCCCCACTCCGAACTTTCACACCAATGGCCATCGCGTCGACTGACCATTTGCCGAGCTGCCGACCGAGCCGCCTGGTGGCCCACCGTGCTGACACATCACGACAACTATAGCTGCTGCTATTCGCAACTAAAAAGTATTAACCCAGACCGAGGCGACGGAGGTGCGAGCAGTAGAGCTCAGGCACCATATTGGCAATAACATCGGGCATCACAGCAGTGGCACACGTCGAAGTACCAACGGCGGTGACCGTGCCACCAGGCCACCAATCCAGAAACCATAGAAACATGAAGATCGGGGTTGCTCCAGAGCACAACTACGAGCGCCAGGCCGACCTCGCCACTGTCCAGAGACCCGCTTGACTGCCAACACACGCACGGGCATCACCAACACAAAGCCCTGGCCGTCGCCTCCGCGTCCATCGCCCCAGGCAGTGACACGACGGAGGAGGACGTCACAAGGAGCGACCGGGGGGCACGAAGAGAGTACGGGCGGAGGCTAGCTGCTGCACAGAGAGGACCTCGGTCCAAGGCTAAATGATGAGCCCATAGCTTCTTCGGATACGATCAATACCACCAATAATCCTCAAATCATACAAGGTCCAATTACAAGAGCATGTGCACGAATATTAGACCACCAGGTGAACCGTTCCTTGTTGTTCATGTTTCTTTGGATCGATTACTACTAAATTCTTATGATGTTTTATTGCATAGGAACGTAGGAGAAGTACCATAACCTTACTCGGATGTCACTCTTTGAAGGACAAATCTACTCGGACTCAAGGCTGAGCTCTAGTCGTGGTCGAAGTCATGGTCGTGATCGAAGTCATGGTCGTGGTCGAAGTCGAGTTCCACGACAGCATGTCACTAAAACGGGCATAACTCTCTCATACGAAGTCCGTTTTAGACAATCTTGGACATTCTAGAAAGATTACGATGATCCCTTTCCAATGGATATGAGCTTGATCAGATATTCCTTATAGTTTAGTCAGAGTCAAAGGAATAAGGTGCTGCATCACTGTTTTGAACCCTGCCAGGTTTGTAATCGTGTAGGAGTCGGAGTCCAGATTGTGCACGCCTCTCTCCATGGTTGCACAACCCTAGGTCAACCACCTCATGCCCCCTATATATACATAGTAGCCATCATAATTTAGACTTAGGTTTAGCTTAGATTATTCTGTTTAATATAGTTTTACCGTTTATTGGTTTGTTGAACCCCAAACTCGAGTGTTTTATTGGTAATTAGCAATATTCAGATTGCATCTACCTATTCTTGCTTGTGTTCTCGATTCACTTGCAGGAAAAGCCTTCTTGGCAAGGTCAACCGCATCTTGGCACGGTTGATAACCACAGAGTAGTGGTGTAGTGTTTGCGAGGGTTCTTGATCTGTTCTGATTGGAGCCATTGGATCATCAACGTCGAAACTTTACTAATTGACTTATCATATTACCTTCGGAAGATTGGGCAAATGTGCATCACTAAAGGTCCGGTTAGCGGTGAAGACACTAGCCAGCCAGGACCCCCTCATGATCTCGGCGCTGGTGATGGTGACATGATGCATGGATAGCTCCATAGCGACGCAAAGGTCCTCAGCTTGCGCAGATCCGGGCAACAGGGCATAGATCTGAGCACAAAGACCAACCACCGAAGCCTACCGACACGTAGAACGGACGGTGGATGTTGCCAGCCACTGTCATGCAATGCAGATGCGTAGATCCAGCCGCTGGACGCTGCCAGCACCAAGACCCGCTACCGGCATGGAGATCGGCCTCTGTGGCCTGCCGACGCGCAGATCCGGGCAACAGAGCACGAATACGGGTGATAGAGTGCAGATCAGTGTGTCGTCGACTCGCCGGACACCACTGCTCCATCACATCAGAGTAGGGCGAGACAAGGAGAGGGGAAGGGAAGAGGAGGAGAGGGGAAGGGAAGAGGAGGAAAGGGGAGGGAGGGATCTACGCCAGCCGCCGCCGGCCGGCGATAGCGGCGGCGACCACACCGAGAGCACTTTTGGGTGTGGAGGAGCGGGGCGTCAAGGTCACCCCCAAGTTGCCAGAGAAGGCGACACGAGGACCCAGAGATTCCAAACTACAAGTACTCCAAAAGTGCAGAGTTTTAACTGGATGGTTCGGAGGGGACGAAATCTGCAGCAACGTGACTGGATGGAAGAAGCCAATGAGGCTCGGCTCGGATCTGATTTATAAAGCGGGAGGAGGTATAGTTTGCATGTGGGTCACGATCGATCGCACCTCGTAGCGGCTCTTGCACGCCGCGCATGTGGTCCTATCGGCTCATCTCGGGAATCAGGATGGACGCGCGCGGGCTCACACACACACATATATATATATATATACCGGAAGGCCAAGAATATATATACATATATATATATATATATATATATATATATATGTATGTATGTATACATATATATATGTATACATATATGCATACATATACATATATATGTGTACACATATACACAATATATACAAATGGATATGTATATACACACACATATGTATATGTATACACACACATTATAGTAATCCGGTGCGAGCTGTGGCAGCATGCACGGCCAAAGCACTGTTCACGTGTTTGCGATGGCAATGGCGCAATTTTTAAATGGATGCTCTAGTTTGTTTTTTTGGCACGAGTGTGTAGACCTTTTGGGGTTTGATAAATTTAAGCCGCTGGTTCTTAAATTAAATTCTATTTGTATTTGAATTAAGTTGCAAACTTTGTCAAATTATGTGTGTGCGTGGACCCTGGTCGTCGACATACCAGATATTGCAAGGTTGTGCACAATACACTTGAGGGATTGGATTTCTGCTAAACTTCGATCATACTTAAATTGGATTTCTGCTAAATTTCAATCATAATTTAAAAGGGACACATTTTTTTTTAGATTTGCAATGTAGATCCACCGACTGTCGCTACATTTTTTTTGGGATGCTTGGGACAATTGGAGAGTAGGTTGTGGACTTTTGATTCAAAAGTTGCATGTAATTACAGGTACCCCAGCAAGACTGGTGGTTTGAGATGTCTAAGGCCACACCTAAAGCAGCTAGAAGAGAACTCAATAGCGCTAGGATTTACATAGGTGGAACATCTGGAAAGAGCGAAGTCGACGTACCTTTCAATACAACGTAAAACATTTAGGAGAGATTGCAACATTGACTGTATTAAGCAGAGGCGTCGAGCATTGCCTATTAGGACGTGAGTTAGTTTGTAATTTTTCTTGTTCTATTTGCTTTTCTTGGCTCCATTTCGGCGGCCCTTCTTGTAAATCTGTTTCTTTTGACTCTATCTCCTAAATGAATTAAGGCAGAACTCATGGCAGTTTTCGCAAAAAAAAAAATAAAAAAAAATAAATACAGGTACCCCACCAATATTACAGGTTGCAGTGTTAGTACATCCTCCCTCTCTAATTGGAAGTTTGAGATTACAGACATTGGAGAATTACAGATGCGAATTAGCCTCCAGAAATTATCCGGCTCTGACCTCGTAGCATATAAACCAGAAAAACGCATAAATAATGTACAAATCTTTTTATTCCCATTTCTCTTCAAATGAAACACTACTGCTTCTTTCCCTCCAAAACAAAAGAAATGAAAACACTGCTGCTCTACTGAAGTTTGAACTAGAATCACCCTCTTGTACTAAGCTTATGCAACAGCTCTGCTCTGCCTTCTATTCATCCCCCTCCCGTTCCAGGTGCTCTGTTTCCATTGAATGTTCATAGCATTCATTTACGACACCTGTTATAAAAGAATCAAAGGTTAAAGAAAGATGACCCCAATTTGTTCAAATGTTTGTTTCAAATAAACATTCAAGAAGAAAAGGCATTTATATATATAAGCTGGACAGTTTTGGAATAAATAACAAAAGAAAACTATATGTTTAAAAGGACATAGCTGAAGTTTGCAGATAAATTTCATCATCATTTCCGGTCCAATTACCAGCTATGTTATCATGTGTAGAGTCTGAAACATTTGAAAGGGATACAATATGAAGTTAAACACAAAAAGAATTTATTTAGCATAAAAGAAGCTGTAACTTTTGGTGTGGGTAGTGTGGGGAAGGATAAATATCCAGTCTTGCAGACAGATAAGAGCCTCTATTGTGTCACTAGTCAATCTACTTCTGTATTATTTGTTGCTTTTAGTCTTTCAACACTAGATTAGCCACAAAATTGGGACAATAATAAGAATAATTATTATTTGTATTAGTCTTTCAACAGTGGATTTGCTTTCAGTCTTTCAACAGTGGATTAGTCTGAATTCTGAAACTCCTAAGACCAGCAATGAGCAGGCTCAATTTGTACAAGGTCACACAACAAACTAGCAAAGATCGGTAAACTTGAACTGTGCTTCTCAAGACATAGATATGTTCTAGTGTTCTACAGTTAATGGCACACCAAAGATCCTCAAGTAAACAAAGGAACAAACATAAAATCCTGTATACTGAAAATGGAACCCACTATCACATTCAAGCCCAAATTTCATGGAAATTCAAAAGAAAATGCTGTGGAATCAGATTTTGTGACTCCTCTAGAAGTCCACAACATCACCAACCAACAGCAACTCACAGTGCAGCTAAAAGCACCAGTAAAGCTAAATGGCCATGCATAGTCCAATACTATTCATTGGCAGCTAAACACTGTCAGTGCTGGAAAAATATAACTCAATTGAAAGATAACAACAACAGATGCCATAAAGATATGAATGTAAATAAAGACACTTAGTCCATGCTGTCAGTATTGTTCCCCACTGAAATTGCCAATCCGTGTATTGGGAAAGAAACAACTTTCTTCCAACATCAGAGGCAAAATACCAACAACAGGAGAGGGTATTACCGTCGATCACGCCTAGCTCGACGGCGGTTGAGAAGACACCGAAGTCCTTGCGGCCGCATGCACGGGTCATGCAGTCGCGGAGGTCGGCGCCATTGGCTTGCAGAGGGAAGCGATCACGGTTTATGGTTTGGGGAGGACGGAAGTTGGAGGGGAGGGGAGAGGGAGGGAGCTATCTGGAGCCATTGGAGCTCTGCGTTGTTGTTGGCAACAATGGCACCAGAGGGTGCGACGTCAGAGGGCGCGTCGATGATGCAGGCGACGGTGCATGGAGATGAGGACGCTGATGAGGGGCAGTCGCAAAAGGTGCGTCGACGAGGGGGGTGGTGACTGATGAAGTGTGGACGATGGGGACGGATTCACGGCGTAGGGTGGAGGCGGTGCCTTAGCCGTGCCCGTCTTACGGCGCCATCGCCATTGTCGTACGTCTTGCAGCACCGTTGGGTCACGCGGGACAACGGCGTCAGCCCGTATAAGTCTATGTGGGCTCATGACGCGGGTCAGCCCAGCGGCTTTGGGGCAAGACCCGCGCCGCTTGCATCTTTAGTTGTAGCTTACAATCAAGTCCTGGATGACAAGAAGTCGCAATTATATCTCCATTCTCCATCAACTGTGGCGAGGCCATCCAAACTGGTCAGGGAAAGTGACAGTAAAATTGAATCCTACAGTGCTTTGTATATATTCTGGACTACGGTTTTTTTTTTTTTTTTTGTCACTGGCATCCAAAGAGCAGCAGGCTGATAGTGTTGCCATAAGAATAATCTCTATAATCCAAACACGGTAGAAACCAAAAACTAATGCTAGAATACGCAGTCCTGTTTAGTGTAGTGATGATAAAAATGTTTCCGAACATTATGCAGGAATGCAACAGGCACGGGCAACGCACAGCCACAGAGGGTGTATCCAGCAACTTCAACCGATGACTGATGACAACTAGAAGCAAGCACATTAACGCATCCTACAATGTAGATCAGATGGCTTGGGCTCCTTTCTTGCCTCATTAGGAATTGATACACATGAACCTCGTCAACAAAGCTCCCTCAAGTCCTTAAGCATCCCAAGCCTGTGAAAGTGTGGAACAAAATCCTCTGGCCTGCGCTTTTCTTCTCCTACCTACAGTTATGTGGGCCTCGTTTCTGTGTTCCTGTGCAGTTATACTTGACCCCATAGTCGTACTGTGTTCCATCTAATAGCACCAGTGCGACACTACTTTGATGAGCAGCTGAAGGAATTTTTTTGCTTCTCTAATATGTAAAAAATAAGGTGGAGATTCTCTTTGCAATTTCAATTGATTCCATTTTCTAACAATTATTGAGTTCCATTGATGAATACTATGTTGGGTCCACTTGACGTGAGCTACCATAAAAAAAAAATGCTTATCAAACTCCTAACAAAAAAAGGACAGCAACATGAAACAGGGATAAATGAATAAATATATCACAGCAACAGGATTTGTTATTCATTGCTTTTACAGTGTCTGAACAGCCGTACAATTAATACTAGATCGATGGATCTCTACTACTGCTCCTTCTGCTTATATGCTCTTAATACTTTA
The DNA here is from genome assembly GCF_958298935.1 of Phragmites australis. Classification (NCBI taxonomy): domain Eukaryota; kingdom Viridiplantae; phylum Streptophyta; class Magnoliopsida; order Poales; family Poaceae; genus Phragmites; species Phragmites australis. Next base: position 12,934,565 of record NC_084940.1, read on the forward strand.
GTCAGTAAGATTGGTGGACTTCATCTGATAGGAAGACGAAGAGAATGACTCTAACTGACAACTAAAAATGAATGTAATTGACGTTGTATAAAATGATTCATGATCCATGCACACAAAAAAGTGGTCCAGTTCACATGGTCTAACTATATGCTCTTATCAGCTGAGGGCTACAAATGTTCCAGGTTCCCAGCAACCCTTGCACTGTACCTCAAAATTTGCAGTTCCTGGAACAAAGAAATCCCTCACAACCAATTTGCTCCCAACTTTGCAAAAGGTAAACTAGCTCTGTGACAGCCACATTTTATAATGCTAAATTCGATTTAGGTGAGAAAAAAAATCGATATTATCCCATTGATCTTCTTTATATAGACAAAATAAAAAAAGTACAAACACGACAGGAAGAATCTCTGATATTTATACGTGAACATGGATCAACATGGAAACATGGATGCCATTACATGCGTTAGTTCACACAGATGGGGAGTTGATAAACCTCATAGCTGCAGGGAGAAAGAGTAGCTGTGCCTCTAAAGAGATCAAGCAATAAGTAGCTACGGTTGAGATTGAGCCGAATACAATTGATCTGCTAGAAGAGTCAACGTCCTGCAGTCTTATAATCAGTCATGGCGGGTATCACCTCGAGGTTGCAAGGGGCCAGGTGCTTCCAGACGTCCGTATCTTACATACAGTCCCGATACGTGTAGGTTATGTCGTGGTTACGGTGGACATGGTACATAGCAATGCCACCGATCATATTTTGGAGGTCCCCTCCAATGAGGAAGTCATAACTCTCGGTGAAGCTCTTCATCAAAGGATCCAGTGGAAGAGGGGTGACATCGTGGTCTCCAGTGCATCCCAGTCTGGACGAGCTCCAAGTGCACCGCCGCCGCGCCGCTCACTTCTAGAGAAGGCATTCTCCTCCTCTAGAGAAGCCGGCTTCACCGCATTCTCCTTCGCATCCGGCAGCCTCGCCTCCAGAACTGATACCGTCTCCTCCAGAGAGCCCAAAAAAGAAGAAGGAAAAGGAGGTTGAGAAGAAAGGCTCTAAGAAGCCCCTGCTGGAGATGTTGAAGGCCATTGTACCAGCAAAGTCGAAGGCCATTGTACCGGTGAAGCAGTCCACAGACATTGCACCAGTGTGGACTCAGGTCAACACGAAATTCAAATATGGGAAGCCCTTGATGACGGTAGATGAGCTAGCAAGGGTGGAAAAAGCATGTGTTGACCTGCATAATTACTATGTACAGGCTTGTAGAGACAACAATGCTCAATCCATAGTCGTACAGTACAAACGATGATACTTCTTAAGTGATCAAGATGGCTACTTCATTGTGGGTTTCAATGACCTATACGACATCTTCAACCTTGATGGCCTGGACGTATCGTTATTACGGGTATTCACATTGTAAGTCCCTTGATACTGGATATTCATTAATTAATATCATTAAGTCTTGAATCTAACTGTGTTATTATCTGTAGACACTTGATGAAAGAAACAATGAAGAACAAGGATCCCGCCGTATTTTTTGACACTAAGGCCATTACAATATTGGTCATCCAACTTCACCCTGACTATGCTGTGAATCATGTGGCCAGGGCAATGCAACAATACTCAAAAGTGAAGTACCTGATGGGCACCTACAACACTGGTGGCCATTGGATCTTACTTAACATTTGCCTTGAGTGGAACTTGGTGTTCTACATTGACTCATCAAGACCAATATCTACAAAAGGAAAACTTAGATCGTGTGATTACAGCGTTGTAAAACAACTCCTCAACACGTAAGTTCTGCCTGTCTTAGTTCACATATTAAACTTTTCTAACATTCAAAGGCTCCATAATCGATCCCTCTTTATGCAGGGCTTTTGACAAGTACCTTCGAGCTCAACCTAACTACGACGGCCGCAGGCTAACACACAAGATCGGGTATGCGGTAAGTGCTACCAAACAGATTACCAAATATTTTGTTGATGTTTGTTTCTTTTTCATCTAACAGTAAGTTCAATACAAGATTATTCATAACTAATTTCAGTAATTAGTTTACTTCCATGATAACATGACATTGGTTATGTGTTAAATTATGCAAAAATATAAGTGTATGTTTCTCGATGCCAGTGCACTCCCGGATATTCGATGACTGTCGGTAGGTGAACACCGCAAGTGGGGATCCTGAGGGACCCCCTTTGAGATGCGGCCGGGGGGCTGATTCTGGATCTACCTCGTACGTGGATTTAATGCGAATATGTGAGATCTAGGCGGGACAGATGATCGTCGGCTAGTGAGAGTAAATGCTCAAGGGATTTTAGACAGGTTCGGGCCGCACGGGGCGTAATACCCTACTCCTGTGTGTATGATATACTATTAATGCTCTTGGAATGCCTTTCTCTGGATCTCTGTGTTACAAGGTTCTTTGTCTAAGTCTAGAGCTTCGGTCTTCAAGTGTCGATCTCTCTGAGCTTCTACTCGGCTTGGATCTCTCCGACCTTCAGCTGTGTGCTAGAACTTCTTAGACCTGTTAGACCTGTTCTTCTCCGGAGTGCACCTCCCTTTTTATCCTATCAAGGGAGGCTTGGCGTGCCCACAAATGGGGGCACAAGTTCCCATGACCCATAAATGGAAAGCAACCGTCATGGGGCTGTAGTTTGACGTTACAGGGGGTTGAAAATGCGCCTTCAGCCGATCCTGTCGCCCATTATGCCCAACTTTAGCTGGTGCAGGGGGGGGCCCACCGGGCAGCCGCCGAACAGCCTCGCATGCCAGCTCGGTCAGATCAGGTCTGACACAGCAGGGGGGCAGGCGATACGCCTCAAGCCCAGCGACGATATCTCCAAGCCGTTTCCTTTATGGGCCCTGCAGGGTGACGCGCGATGGGACCCGTTGTATTAAATATCCCCACGCCTTCCTGCCAGGCGGTGGCAGGGACTGACGTACTCAGTACGACAGGCGTGGGGGGGAGTGGTTGGAAGTGACAGGCCATGCTTCCTCTTAAATGCAGCATCGGGCCTCTCACCAATTGACACCTCACGGTTCAGCCCTTGTGGGGTCCACCGGCAAGGGGCTTCTCAGGTCCTCGGGGAACTCTGGGTGCTCGGGGACCACTGGTCATAGCCCCGAGCGCCCTCTCCCGGATATGTCTCTTCTCGGTCCTCGGGGAACTCCGTGTACTCGGGGACCACTGTTCATGGCCCCGAGCACCCCTCCCGGAACTTGCTCTTCTCGGGTCCTCGGGGAACTATGGGTACTCAGGGACCACTGTTCATGGCCCCGAGCATCCCTCCCGGAATTGCCTCTTCTTGGGTCATTGGGGAACTCTGGGTACTCGGGGACCACTGTTCATGGTCCCGAGCACCCCTCCCGGAACTGGCTCTTCTCAGTCCTCGGGGAGATGGTCTCCGAGGGATGGCGCCATGTGGCATTCTGTGGTCCTGGCCTCAGGACTCAGGGACCCCTGGTTCCCATGTCACCGACAATGACGGATCGTTGAGTTTATGGTGTCTAAAGTCATCAGCCCACAGGGAGAGTTCCACTATAGAAGCCCTAGGTTGTGAAGTCTTATATAGTTATAACTTGATCGGAGCTTTGCAACATTTGCGATTCTGTAATGAATTCATTTCAACTTTGTAATATTTGTAATTATATGATGAAGCGAGTTCTTATACAAGTGTGTTTGTCGATATGTATTTGGATGCGTTGCTATTGTTTGCAGGGAGAAGACGGCTGCCAAATCCTGGCTATGTTCCAGGATGCAGCCAGGAAACAACTCATTCCTACAGAACAAGAGAAACATAAGTGACGGATAAACTGCTTACCCATCACTTATGTTATTTATAAGTGACGGGTAACTAGATTACCCGTCACTTACATGTTTTTTCCAGTACATGCATGAAAGCCATAAGTGACGGGTAGCTAGGTTACCCGTCACTTATGTCTTTCTCCTAGTACATGGGTGAAAGTCATAAATGAGTTACCCGTTACTTATTATACGATATAAATAACAGGTAATAGTTGTTACCCATCACCTTTGTTCATCATTAGTGACCCTACCTATCACCAATGACTAGTCATCAGTGATGCGTTCGGGGTGACGGGTACGGTACCCGTCACCCATAAATGTCATCACCCGTCACCGGTGTCTGTTTTTCACATAGTGGATGATAGCATGGGAATTGAACAAACGCAGTAAGAGGTCCTGCAACTATATACAACAAAACTGAAAAATAATTATCATCATTACTAATATATTCTTCGATATTGTACTTGAATGAAATGAATTTTTAAGGAATCCATGAGCTTCATCGGGTACAACTACAACTAAAAGGTCCTATGCATCTACATCAGTAGAGTCACAAGTAATTTTTCTTTTTTACCACTATGCTCTTTACCACTGGCAGTGGGGAACCGGGGTGGCGGCTGGGCGGTGGGGCGGCAGCGGCTAGCAGCAGGCATCGGGATGATGATACAACTAAGTATTAGGGTGCCGGCATGTTCAAATTTAGATTTAGAGGTATCACTTCCTATTGTAGTATAGAATCAGTAGTGATACCCTTTACATCACTGTCGAGTCTATATTAGAACTGGCAATGATATAATTATCACTGCCGGTTCTATACTACAATCGACAGTGATACTCTTTCTAATTTTTAAATATTGTATTGTATTTAGTTTTTTACTATTTATTAAAATAGTATTTAGAGGTATCTTTGAAGTTTATTCATGTAGTATATTAAATCATAGTATTTACATTAAAGTATATCCTTAATATTTGTATAGTATTTATTTTTTTAAAAAATTCATATAGTTTATTAAAATAGTATTTACATTAAAACATATCCTTAAAAAATTAAATCATATCCTTAATTAATACAAATCAACATGTCCTTACTTAATACAAATTTCAGCAAATCCTTAATAAAAACATCAAAGCTTTTTTTAGTTAACGATTAGACCTTCGTTATGATCGGGTGTATGTAAGTAGCTTCCTTAGTGCCTTCTATTTGACTTCAGTCGATGTTCTCTCTAAAAGGAGGGAGGTTGCCAAATTTATTATAGTCTTCCTCGTTAACAACATTTTAAACTCCGACAATCCTCCTTTTTCCTTGAAGAACCACATAATGCTCCTTGTAAGCTGAGTCCTTTACATAGAAGACTTGTTTAATATCATTGGCATGTACGAATAGTTCATCTCTGTAACCGATGAGTTTTAGTCCACGGTGGTCATACTGTACTTGTCGATGTTCCCTACTCCTGGTAGTCTATCCCATTGGCAAAAAACAGAGGGATATTCAATGGTCCATACGGGAGCTCTCTAATCTCCTCTATGTAGCCATAGTAGGTCTCCCTATTGCCATTGCTGTCGTAGGCATCGATATGGACACCAATATTTTGGTTGTTGTTCTTGTCATTTTGTGCTCTCGTATTAAATGTATAGCCATTCATCTCATATCCTTGGAATCACTACCACAGAATAATTGAAAGCAAACAGTATGTTACAGATGATTTCTTAGGACCTGTCACAAACAAAATATCCTCAGACGGTTGCTAAGACAAATGTGTCTGTAACAAGATAGATGTCTAGGTGTGAATGAACTCACAAACAGTTTTTATAAATCCGTCTATTTCTATCATACAGATATAGACAACTTTTAGAAAAATCTATCTGCGATATTGTCATAGACGGTTTGATAAGCCCATGGATCCTTCAAATACGATTAATACTATTAGTATTCCTCAAATCATACAAGTTCCAATTACAAGAGCACGTGCGCGATAATTAAACTATCAGGTGAACTCGTTCCTTGCTGTTCATGCTTCCTTAGATGGATTACAACTAAATTCTTGTCATGTTTTATTGCTTAGAAACGTGTGAGAAGCACCACAACCTTACCCGGATGTTACCCCTCGAAGGCCAAGTCTACTCGGACTCGAGGCTGAGCTCTAGTCATGGTCGAAGTCGTGGTCGTGATCATAGTCGAGTCTCAGGACATCACGTCAGTGAAACGGGCATAACTCTCTCACACGAAGTCCGTTTTAGGCAATCTTGGATATTCTGGAAAGCTTACGATGAGCCCTTTCTAACGGCTATGAGCTTGACCAAATATTCCTTATAGTTTAGTTAGAGTCAAAGAAATAAGATGCTGCACTACTGTTTTAGACCTAGTTGGGTCTTGTAATCGTGTCGGGGTCGGAGTCCAGGTTGTGTATGCTACTTTTAATGGCTGCACAACCCTAGGTCGACCTCCTCACGTCCCCCCTATATATACACAATAGCAGTCATAGTTTAGGCTCGGGTTTTGCTTAGATTATTCTATTTTATACAGTTTCGCCGCTTGTTCGGGTTGTAGAACCCCAACTCGAGCACTTCATTGGTAATTCACAATATTCAGATTGCATCTACCTGTTCTTACTTGTGTTCTCAATTTGCTTGCAGGAAAAACCTTCTTGGCGAGGTTAACTTCATCTTGGCACGGTTGATAACCACGGAGTAGTGGTGTAGTTGTTGCGAGGGTTCTCGATCTGTTCTGTTCGGAGCCTTTGGATCATCAACGTCAAAACTCCACCAATCGACTTATCATATTACCTTTCAAAGATCAAGCAAACGCACATCATGTTTTCTTGTAAGATCCATCTGTGTCTATTCGGTAGACACGGATGGATTTTATAAACACATGTCTGTATTTAAAGACCCACGAATATTTTCAAATTTAACCGCTTGTCTCCCTAGCTTTTGGCTACCCACACACACAACTCGCTCATCTCCCTATGGTCTTTTGGCTTCCTACACACACAACCCCTCATCTCCCCTCAATATAAAGCAACGAGGAGTGTTCTTCTTCCTCACTCATCATATCCAAGTGTTCCACTGCACTAACAAGCGTCCTCACTCACCATTAGCGCCGGAGAAGTGAGATCTCGGTGGGGGCTAAATCCCTTTCACTGCACAGAGGTGAGTATCATATAGTACCCTTTGCGGTTTAGTTAGAGTTTGTTAGGTTTTCATTGCTTCGATCTATGCAATTGATGGCACAACCTTATTTTCGTTGTAGATCTGCAATGGTTCAATTCACGACAATTAGGAGGTGGTAAGATGGGGTTGTCCTTATAGCAACTTCAATGGCACGGATGCTTGGCGTTGACTTTAGCCCAGTGGACTTTGTCTTCTTCACTGCTATGAAGGCCCCCTCCATCGACCATGTGTATGCCATCAATTGTGTTCTCCATTCTATTCTACTGGATGGAAATTTCTCCATTATTGTTCATAAGAATGGAGATATTTTTGATCAACTGTAAGACAAGCTTGAATGCCCATTTCTTGCTGAACCATGGCTGATAGTTTGGTGGCAATGAAGTTTGGTTCTGGCTCATGCGTGAGATAGTCAAGGTGCAGCCAGATCCAGATGACTGTGAGCTAGTAATTGAATATGATGCTTGGGTTGATATTGTGTTGAAACGCTGGAGGCTGAGATAATTCCTATCATCTCATCTTTTTGAAAGACGACGTCGACCGAACCAATTTTGTCCATCACTTTTCATCTTTTTGGAAAACGGTGTCGCCATGATGTCAATCATTTTATCCTTTTGGAATATAGCGTCGATGAACCAATGATATATAGCTAGTTAGATTTATGTGTTCTAAACATTGTGTGATTTGCATCTGTGTGATATTCTTAACCTTTGTGATATGTAAATGCCTATATTTTGTGTTCTGAACAATGTGTGATCGATGTTATTAACTATGTGTGATCAATGTTCTGAATAATGTGTCAATATATTTAATTTGAGAATCATAAAATGTGTATCTGTGTGACCCTTCCCCCCTATAAGCAAATTTGCTCCTTGGCTGGGGGGAAGGGCGCAACCAAGAAACAAATTTGCTTATAGGGAGGAAGGGAGACACATATGGGCTTTTATAAAAAAACCGTCTATGATAATTAACATAGAAGGGTTTAGAAAAACATCATCTGTTACTCTTAGTACTCACAAACGGGTTTAAACAAACACCATATTATTACTCTTACTATGCACAGACGGTTATTTAGAAAATCCATCTGTGTGTAAGTGTATTGCAGATGATTCTAAATCCGTTTCTAACAAGGTCAATATCACAGATATTTTTATAGTTATGGAACCTATAACCATCCATGATAGGGTTTAAAATCCATCTGTAATAACCAATTCTAGGGTAGTGAATGTCAGAATTGTAGTTGACGGTCCATGAGCAAGCAATTTCAACTGAGCATCATCTGTATCCTTACCTATCATGTGTCTACATAACCAATCGCTGATATAATCTCTATGCTCTCTCGGGATCCAATCCTCTAACTTCATTGGATTTGTGGTTTGTAGCATATTCACATGCATATTAACATACGAATCCACTACAACTGATTGTTGCAGAACTACAAAATGTTCTTGAGTGAATGAAACACGATCATTTGTATGAATTGATTTCTCACCTATTATCCCTTTTCCCCTGTTGCCCCTCCGCATAGCGAGATACAGGCACGCCAATCAGTTTGAGATTCATGTAGTCGACGCAAAACTCAATGACCTCTTCGGTTCCTCACCCTATGGCAATGCAACCTTCTGGCCGACTTCAGTTACTAACATATTTCTTCAGAACCCCCATCAAACACTGAAACGGTACATCTGATGATGAAACATAGGGCCAATGGTCTTTATATCTCTTAAGATTTAAATAATAAGATGGGTCATAATATAAAAAAAAATATAGAGAAAACACATCTCAAGCTAGCATAGAGTATGGACCACGTCGTCCTGCATCTTTTCTAGTTTTAACGGATCGATGATCTTCTGTGACGCATGTAAACTATTTTCCGAACAGGTTCATAGTTGCTTCTACTTTGCTATCTAAGATTGACTTGGTTTTTTTATGGTCTCAATTCATTTAATCCTCCACATGTTCAATGTCTAGGATTAGAGTCCTCCCACTAGGATACGAATCCTAGAAATGTATCTCTTTTAATCCACTGTACAACAAATAATCACCAACGTTCTTTAAACTAAGCTGTAACTGGAATGTTGTGTTGTTTATCAGGTGAGTTGATCGAGTTGCTGCCCTGTTCATCGTTGGCTTTCAACTGAGGTTTCTTGGAATGCCAATAGCTTTTTTTACTCAACTAGTGGAATAATATATATGTTTCTTATGTCAGTTGTAAAGCACTTGAGACTAGAAAATCTAACTACGGCCTAGTTGGTATATGGTGTTGAAGTTGCTAGTCACTGGGTGTTCCTAGACAATAATGTTTCTAGAAGTCTCAAGAACTCGAATGTCAATGAACAGTTTCGAAAAAAAAAATCTCTGTCCGCTGCTCCATCTCCATGTTCTTGCTTCCAGCTGAGTCTTATCTGGCCATGAAGTCTGAATATTGCATCAATTTGTACCACGAAATCATTTGTTTCTTTATTGAAATCCAACAGCCCAGATTCACATGCCTATGGTATAAATAATCGTAGTCAACCTGCAGGTCGTGGAGTTGGAGTATATTGACTTCAATGGTACTCACTTTGTTTAGAAATAGTAGTCTATTTCTTTTAGACTTAGTCTTCGAACTTAGATTTTCTCATAAAATATATTATTTATAATTAAAAAACTATATAATGTGAAATTATTTTGAATTAGGAACATAATTGTATAATTTTTATACACTAGATATTCTTATTATTTGATTAAATATTAGTTAAAGTACACAAAGTTAACTTTTTAAAAAGAAATACATCTACTATTTCTGAACCAAGGTTAATCAGAATGATTTCAGGCTTTACTGTTGGGCTAATGGATCTTACTCCTCGAGAAGATTTTACCTGACTATTTTTTGATCAAACTCGCATCCATGACCTTTCTTATGGATCTGGAAATTTAAGTGTTGTAAGGAACTAAAAGTCTTTACTTGGTTACTCTTCAAAGATAGACTTAATTCCAGAAATTTGCTGAAAAGAAAAAAAAAATCGAATTGAGGGGAGCAATTACAACTGTGTTCTTTGTAGTCTCAATCTTTAAGTTCCCGTTCAGTGTTTACTGCTGTAATTATGTTGGTATTTCGTGGGATCGCTCCATCAATTTCTTTGACATGATTCAGAAGGCAAATATTGAGTTTCATCAGAATTTCTTCATAGAGATTTTCGTCATTACAGCTTGGGAGATTTGGAAGCAAAGAAGCAGCAGCATCTTTAGAATGCAGCTCCATTCCTTTTCCTCTTGGAAAAACAATTTTGCCCAAAATATAAATTTACATGTTCATACGATGAGGCTTCCTTTTAGTCTTGAAGTTGAAATGTGGCTCTCTAGTCGGGTGTAATCTTTTCTCCTGTTCACCTTTCCTTTTGGGTTTTTAAATAAATTATCACGATAGCATTACTGCAAAATCTATTTAGTAAGACGCCTCTGTACAGATGGATCTATGGAGCCACCTGTACAAAGTGCACCACAGACGGCTTCAAACTAGAACCATCTGAGAAAATAGCAATGAGCAGTTGCAACAAAGCGGGACATACAATACAGACGGTTATAAACTACAACTACAGACGATTACAAACTACAACTACAGATGGTTCTAGTTTAGAACCGTCTGTACTATTCCTTTTTTACAGATAGTTCCAAATTAGAACCGTCTGTAAAAAAAGAACATTTCAGACGGTTCTAAACTAGAATCGTCTGTACTAATAGTGTCCCACTCTGAGTGTATATCTTATATAGATTATTTTCATACAATGGTTAGCAAAGAACAACATGTGAGACAGTAAGGAATGTTCGCGCGAGATTAGAGGTTGAGAGCCCGACTCCTAGAAAACGCACTAGTGGTATTTCGCGTGAAAAATCGTGTGACTTGTGACCGTGCCTATATAATAATATAGAGGGCTGATGTGGGTAGGAAAAATATTTTTTTTAGATTTTTAGCTCTAGAAAACTTAGTACAGACGATTCCAATAACGAGCCGTCTGTACAAATCTGAGTTGTGCAGACTCTTTTCCACAGATGGTTTAGAAAGTGTTCTGCACGGGGTTTCCGAATCGTCTGTACAAATCATTTTTCTACTAATGTAGGGGTTTCGATTGCTGCTTTCCCCATAAAGAAAATTGTAGGTCTTCAACCTCTCTATCCATTCAAAACCCATGGTGCCGCCCCCATCTTCCCTTACCCGACCATGTGTAACTACTCTACGCCTCACGGCATTGGCACCGACGTCAATGAGGCCCACCGGTCATCCCTGCCGTACTTGTGCTACCCTCTTCTCCACCCCCAATGGTTCACACACCACCATCTCCTTCCCTAGCAGGACACCCATGCACTGTCCTCCTACCTTGCCGCCTCCACCGCTCGCATATGTTCCCACAGTGCCTTTGCCGTGTTACCACCGTGCATTTCTTCCTCCCACTGTTGGGAAGACGCGTCACCCCCTGCCACACACACACATATAAAACCCTAATGTAGCAGCTCCTAGGAAGATGTCGTTGCTTCCTTCGAACCATAATCCAACGGCTAGCTGGAGATGACAACGACACTGCCTTCAGCGCAGAACTTCAAGTGCATTGATGATACAAATTTGAATTATTTCTACCCAAAAAGGTCATTCATGATAGACATCAATTCCGTAAAAAAATTAGATTGGAAACATGAAAGATCATATGTGTAGATTTATCTTGAAAGGTAATTTCATGATATTATGTAGAAAGTTTGAAACGATATGTGTTTATGATGGAATAGACATTTTTCTTTGAGGAATGGAAGTGCCCACTTTGATTTTTAGACTCATTATTTTATAAATGTAGGACCGAGATAGGCAACTATAGAGGGGATAAATAGGCGCCTTACAAATTTCTTGCAAAATAGATGGCATACTCCTTGTTCACCCAACGCTCCTAAAAAACGTACAAACAGAAGCATAAATTATAGAGAGACAAAGTGAGAAAGAAAGTTCCAATGCAACATGACTTCATAGATAAAATATAAACTATTGGTTCTATTCAAGACTATTCCATGTGTCTTTGTGTACAAAAGCTTGAAACTTGAATGAAGAACAAAACAAAAAGACAGTCATCGAAAGAAGCAACTCTCCAAGTTAATGGTGTAGAGGCAAGGGGATTCAAGACCCTCTCAAATACATGACTATATGAACGTTTATGCCTCTAGCAACAAAAAAAATTACTTCATAAAGGTGGAAAAACTGTAGCTCAAAAAGCAAAAGAAAACCATAACCAAAAAAGGAAAACTTATAAACTTGCAAGGGAACCAATAGAGATAAACTAGAAGGAGGAAAATTCAAGCATATGTAAAAACATAAACTTCATTATTCAAAGAGATCTGCCCTATTTTAGGCGGATTACAATGATTTTTCTCTCAAAAGCTCTCACTTATTACATAGGCTAAGCACTCATCGTCCTCTCCTCTAAAACCCTAGCACTAGGCTCTCAAATGGGTAGCACAAGGGGCTCAAGTGGCTGGTTCAAACTCTTCCATAGTCCTACCCCTATATTTATAGGCCTAAGGAACTTGACTCATAAGTTTCCTAGCTTGATACCAAAATACCCATATCTCTTATAGTACACTTCTACCTACCACCGAGGGTATTTTGGTCAATTTCTTGCTCCATTCATCGAACGGTCGTGGCGCCTTCATGACTTAGCTTCGCCTCAATGCAAGCTTCACGGTAGTGCCACATACTCCTCCAATCCTCCCACGGTTTTGAGGCCCAACCGTGAAACCCTTTGCATGCTTCTCAAAGCATGACTCGCCACTTGCTTACACCTTAAGCAAGTGCTCTGATGTCGACACGTGTACTCTGTCTTGTGGTCCTGACCGTCGGCAAGTCTCTCCCGCTCCCAATCCCTCAGGCTGCCTTGTTACTTGCACCGGCATCCCTTTCGCTTGACTTTATCAACACGTGATCTTCATCCTCCGTTTCATGCTTTGCTTGACCTCCACGTGTATAGCTAGGATCACCCTTAACTTCGCCCAGCCTCCTTGATCGTCCGACACCAAGCACCCGCTTAGCCCCGATCACCCATCATCGACCAACAAGTTGCATCCGTCACCTGCACACTATGAGACAAGCAAACACATTTCTCCAACTCTAACTCCAGTTAGTCCATAATCAAAATGCTCAAACCAAGCTCAAGCAATAACAACTCAAAAACACAAAATCAAATGCTCCCCCTTGATGAATGCACATTTTTCATTTATGCAAGATTTTTCTTTGATTTGGTGCAAAGTTTTCATGTCTCCCCTTTTTCATTCATTTCTCCCCCTTTGGCAATGCAAACATCAAGGACAAAACATTATGCAATGCATCAACATGCAATCCTAATGAGCTTTTAGAAGTATACCACAAAGCATTTGCAAAAGCTAGAAATGTCAAAGGGCTATGGAAAGTAGAAGATGGAGCTCACAAATGCACAAAGGCTCAAAAAGAAACAATGACACAAGAACATGAAGCTGTACAAGCTAAACACGAAGAATTACTTGGCGCATTTAATATCACATGGCTGAATCATGTTCAAAGCAACCACCACATAAGTATTCACTCGTGTCGAGGCAATACAAGCATTAAGAACTAGCCAACTTCAATCTCAAATAAGGCAAACAAGCATTCATGATAGTAGGCTTTGCAAACGGTCACATATTAAACAAAGACTTAGTTAGATCAAGTGATTTAAAAAAAATTGAGCAATTAGGTACATTTCTTCCATTTTTATCCTCAAGATACCTCTTATCCAAGCAAAGTGTCACGTGACTAGGTAAGACAAACATCTTGAGGCTTCAAGGCAACCATATTGGATCACATTTTAGCACAAGATAATTGATTTTACAAGATTATTCATATTTTAATAAAGAATCAAGTTTTCACATGATCAAGTCAAGTAGTGTCTTTGCAACACAAGGAACACATGCT